>NC_135657.1:108108799-108799399 GCF_964188315.1 Podarcis muralis
TTGCAGATATCTTCTCCGATGAGCATGACTGGACTACAAAGCATCACAGATACCTGTGTGTTACTGAGCAGTCTGAGCCATAGCATCCTCAAGCCTGTATTGCTCTTTTTATTTTTTATTTTAAAAAGTAAATGCACAAGCACTTCTTAAAATCTTATCCGATCAGCGCATTCTAGTGAAAGGCCTCAGCCTCATTTACTCTCCTATTTTGTTCATTCTTCAGTTTTGCGTAAATGGCTATTTGAAAAATTCTTTTCCTGCTGTAAACTGAAACTGTGGGATGAGATATTTGTTCATCACTTATCTGATGTTTAGTGTATGAAACCAGTCTGAGTAATAATATTAATCCAGTAGTTGTATTATGATGATCATTAATAATAATAATGCATAATGAACCCTGAGTAGTAGTAGTAATTATTATTATTATTATTATTATTATTATTATTATTATTATTACTATTATTATTATTATTATTATTATTATTATTCCCTGCCCATTAAAAGCTGCCTTCAGATGTCTTCTAAAAATCAGATGGTTGTTTATTTCCTTGACATCTGATGGGAGGGTGTTCCACAGGGCAGGCACCACCATCAAGAAGGCCCTCTGCCTAGTTTCCTGTAACCTCACTTCTCACAGTGAGGGAACTGCCAGAAGGCCCTCGGAGCTGGACCTTAGTGTCCGGGCTGAATGATGGGGGTAGAGACCCTCCTTCGGTATACTGGGCCGAGGCCGCTTAGGGCTTTAAAGGTCAGCGCTAACACTTTGAATTGTGCTCAGAAACGCACTGGGAGCCAATGAAGAACCTTTAGGACTGGTGTTATATGGTCCCGGTGGCCACTCCCAATGGCGAAGGTGGTTTTGTTAGATTGCAAACCACCTAAGTCTCCTGCTGCTGAGTACACGGTCTTTAATAGTTTGGATCCAGACTTAATCATATGCAGAGTAAATTGTAAATTTAAAATAATACAGAAAGAGAAAGAATAAATAATCATTAAACTGTCATGACAGACTTAGTTCCCATTGATTTCATTAGGTTTACTTTGAGTATGACTAAGTCTGGAACCACCCCAGTGACATTTACTAATAAATAAAAGGAGTGGAATTGTAATTAACATTGTTTTCCAGGCAAAATATTAATTTAAGACACTTGCTTTCTATAAATAATGCTGTCGTTGCTTTGCTTTCTCTGGCTCGAACCCTATACGGAGGCTGTAATCCTATGCTCAGTTTCCTGGGAGTAATACAGCGAGACTTACCTCCAAGTAAGCAACGCATAGGATTTCTCTGCACGTTGAATATCTTTGTTTTGTATCTTAATCATAATATACTAGAAAACAGCTTTCTCAACCCCATCCCCTTCCTATTTTAGAGTTGCGCCGTGACACGCAGCACCTTGGAAAATTTGTCCTGCTCTCGGGCAGAGTTCCAGTTGGTGGCCGATTCCTTTTGCGGCTCGCTAGAATCTGTGTCTCGCTGCCTAGAGCACGGCGGCGGCGACGTTCTCACCGATACGAAATGGGGACATTTTTGGAGCGTTCCACCTGATCTTCCTAGCGGGTCCAATTGGTCTGACGTAGTTCAGAGGTGCGGCTGCGGCCTTTGTGGCCCTCAGCAAGGTCTTGATTGGAAGATTCTGCAATGCCGTTCTCGTCCTTTCCCCCCGCAAAGTTGCGTCGGTGACTCTTCCGTAACCTCCACCAACAATCCCGTTCTGGACTGCTTTGCGGCGAAAAGGAACGGCCTACAAGTCGCCGTCGAGACGGCCAGTCTGCTTTTAGATCTGTCTTATATTGTGGAAGATCGTAATTAGGTTTCGTTTGCAAGTGTTTCTGTGTTCCACATGTGTGCTGGCAATTAGGGGCCCCCCATCCCATCACGTCTCCTTGCACCCACTGAAAAACCTCTTGAGGGACCTGTCCGGATTCGACTTTGCACAAGGAGCTGCAGTTGGAAAAGTACGTCAGCTCCTCCCGCACACCTGAAGGCTCTTTGCACATGCACAAGATCTCATTGGGATCCCTGCCTCCATGCTTGGGGTGGCTGCTTTCAAAAATGGGAACAGACGGCTGCAAAAATTGGAACATGTATTTTTTCCTTTTGGAAAAATAAATAAATCCTTATTTAATAAATACATTGTAATAAAACCTTTTTCTAGGAAGTATTACAGACTGATGGGCCAGAATGCAGCGATGCAACGGTGGCAGTTAATGAAGGTTGGTTACCTTACTTGGCTGATAAAATAACAGCTTAGAAACATCCAATGGGTTAGTCATGTGTGTCGCACGCAGTGTCAGCTGTAGAATTCCTGTATTGCAAGGCAGCTCGAAACATCGGATGAATTTGTAAAGCCAATATTAGTTAGGGGATGCTTCAATTCTGCTATAATTGTCGAAAGAGCTCCATTTCCTCGCCTGCCCCTACTTTGTACACCCCTCCCAATCTGCTCTGGAGGGTCCCACACACAGGCTGCAGGGAACAAGAGAGAGAAAGGAATTTCTGTCAAGGGCATGGAGGTCTGTTGAGCAAGTGGAGCTGGAGTTTTGTACACAGCCCCAAATCTCTTTTCAGGCCTAATTCATGATGCAAACATCTAGCTTCTTGATGTTGTTTATGTTTGATGGTTATATTTTGTCAATAAAATGACATCTCTTCTTCTGCTTGCTGCTATTATCTATTTCTTTGGAGGCCAATATGAATGGTTTCTTTACGAGAAATGAAGAATAAATCTTGTCTCTCTGTGTGTGTTCCTTATAGACTTTTAAACTGGCCATTTTGAATCCAGCAATGCTGTATGGTTGAAGATGGGTTCAGAAGTAGTAATCCCATACATTATGTTAATTTCCTCAGATAACTATCCCCGTAGCTGAAACCTAGATTTCGAAAACACGATTCACCAGTTGAAAGCCACAGTTGTACAGTCCAGAATTAAAATACCTAAATGACATCCATGATATTGCAGGAAAAATAGAAGACAGGGAACATAACCCTTAATTGATGAACAGACTTTTGATTGAGAAATATATGCATTCTTTGTTGGCCAAACAATCTTTAAAGGGAACCAAAGTTCAGAGGTTTACCAGCAGCCACAGACTTAAATATCTGCACTCCTACAGCTGAATTAAGAGGTGAAGCACTTAATCAATGGCTCCCTGTTCCATATGTCAACCACATTTTTTAAAATAAAGGTGACGATCAAAAATGTACAGTGGTACCTCGGGTTAAGTACTTAATTCGTTCCGGAGGTCCGTTCTTAACCAGAAACTGTTCTTAACCTGAAGCACCACTTTGTCTAATAGGGCCTCCTGCTGCCGCCGCGCCGCCGAAGCACGATTTCTGTTCTCATCCTGAAGCAAAGTTCTTAACCTGAAGCACTATTTCTGGGTTAGCAGAGTCTGTAACCTGAAGTGTATGTAACCTGAAGCGTATGTAACCCGAGGTACCACTGTACAGGGACCTGCTGTTTAAGATGGAAGAGATTTTTTTAAAAAAAATCCCATGGGACATGACCAAGTCATTAAGCTTCCTTAATGCAGCTCTAAATTGCAGCTCTCTAGTTATCTCCCGCTTGGACTACTGCAACGCGCTCTATGTGGGGCTACCTTTGAAGGTGACCCGGAAACTGCAATTAATCCAGAATGCGGCAGCTAGACTGGTGACTGGGAGTGGCCGCCGGGACCACATAACACCGGTTCTCTGAGATCTGCATTGGCTCCCAGTATGTTTCCGAGCACAATTCAAAGTGTTGGTGCTGACCTTTAAAGCCCTAAACGGCCTCGGCCCAGTATACCTGAAGGAGCGTCTCCACCCCCATCATTCAGCCCGGACACTGAGATCCAGCGCCGAGGGCCTTCTGGCGGTTCCCTCATTGCGAGAAGTAAGGTTACAGGGAACCAGGCAGAGGGCCTTCTCGGTAGTGGCGCCTGCCCTGTGGAACGCCCTCCCAGCAGATGTCAAAGCAATAAACAACTATTTTACTTTTAAAAGTCATCTGAAGGCAGCCCTCTTTAGAGAAGTTTTTAATGTTTGATGCTGTACTGTTTTTAATATTCAGTTGGAAGCCGCCCAGAGTGGCTGGGGAAACCCAGCCAGATGGGCGGGGTATAAATAATAAATTATTATTATTATTATTATTATTAAATAAGAACAGGAATTATTTTCTCACAATATCCTTTTTTTTTTTTAAGGCAAAAATTAGAACCAAACAAGTTGCCACAAATAACATTTTTTATATGTCCAAGTGGAGAAAGTGTTGCCTCTATTTTTGGAACCATGGTGGGATAGCTGTTTGGGGGGAAAAGAAAAGCCATGCTGGAACATCCTAACAAATATTCGCTTGGTCACTTTGAAAAGCATACTGTACCATCTGGCAGCCAGCAGTATGATGTCAAATAATCCTACTAAATAAAAACAAAATCAGCAGATGGGGAAGGGACGTGTAAACTCTTACTGCTGGCTTCTTTATTTTTAAGTATTGATGTATTTAAAGCAGGCCTGATTACTATGAACAACTCTGCTTTTGGTTTGCAATTTTTGAAAGGGAAGGATGCTGCCGTTATGCAGACAGCGTCCACCTCTTACCTTTCTAGATCCAGCATTCTAGTAAAACTGCCCTGAGACCCCCGGGTATAGGGCGGTATATAAATTTAATTTAATAATAATAATAATAATAATAATAATAATAATAATAGGGTGGTGCTGTGGGTTAAACCACAGAGCCTAGGACTTGCTGATCAGAAGGTCGGTCGGCGGTTCAAATCCCCGCAACGGGGTGAGCTCCCGTTGCTCGGCCCCAGCTCCTGCCAACCTAGCAGTTCGAAAGCACGTCAAAAGTGCAAGTTGATAAATAGGTACCGCTCCAGCAGGAAGGTAAACGGCGTTTCCGTGTGCTGCTCTGGTTCGCTAGAAGTGGCTTAGTCATGCTGGCCACATGACCCAGGAGCTGTACGCCGGCTCCCTCGGCCAATAAAGCGAGATGAGCGCCGCAACCCCAGAGTCGGCCATGACTGGACCTAACGGTCAGGGGTCCCTTTACCTTTACCTTTATGTCTAACCCTGTGGTTTCCAACATGGGGCAGACGCCCCACAGGGGGGCAATTTGATTTTTATGGGGGGGCAATTCAAGAATGAGTTCTTAGCAGTAAATGGCCTTTTAGGTTTCCTCCACATGAATAGGAGTTCACTTTTTGAATAATAAGAATTCTATGTCATGGGAGGAGGCATTAGGATTTTAGAGATGCTTAGGTGAGGCATGGCCAAAAAAAGGTTGGGAACCACTGGTCTAACCTCTCCTGGTTCAGGGAAGGGTACCATAATTATTATTATTATTTTTATTATTATTATTATTATTATTATTATTATTATTATTAAATACCCCACCCATCTGGCTGGGTTTCCCCAGCCACTCTGGGCGGCTTCCAACAGAACATTAAAATACAATAACCTATTAAACATTAAAAGCATGTCAGAGTGCACCCCAAATCCTGGAGCTTGCACTGCTCTCCCACTTTTATTTATGTCATTCTGAAGGTCCAATCTGCAAGTCGCCAAGAGTGATTGTTGGGGGAGTGATGTGGAATAAGAGTAAAACCATCGGGCTGGGGAACGAGCTGGTTGTAATGTAGCTCGCACTTGAAGATTTCAGTGGAAACTTCCCTGTGTTTATATTTGTATTGCAAAGACCTTGTGAGGTTTGCTGGAGTCGGAAGCTAGTGTTAGAGCAGAACGTGCTCTGACTTCTGAACAGTGAACCAGCAGCCCAGGTCCTTTCCTGGAACGTACAGTGTGTGCTTGTGCAGATAATCTGGGATTTGTTGCTCCAGAGACAGAGAGGTGTGATTCCCTAGGTGACATGTTCTCTCGAGTACTAATACTAGAGAAACTTGTGGAAAGGCATGAGGAGAGAGGCAAGGTACAAAGCACCCTAAAAGGGCCCTGATCCCAGGGACACTGAATGCCACTGCTGCTTTTTGGGGTTTGCACACACAGAAGCACTGCCATGTCTAGCTATCGGTACAAATCAGTCAGCCAGAAACGCAATGAGGTTATGCAACAGAGATATTAAACAGGTCTCCAGTTTTTCAAAGAATAGTTAAGCTGTCTACCTGTTCGTTTGTTTTTCTGTGACCTCGACAGAGAAATAGGCACTTGGGGGGGGGGGGGCGATTGATGATTTTGCAACGAAAAATGTCAGGAACGCTTGGCACAACCAGAAGAATTGCAAAGTGACTGCTGTCTCTTTAGCAGTTCCTACTTTTGCTTGTTTGTATGAAACTAGGCTGCTTCTTCAGACTATTATGTAAGCCAAACCAGAGTGGGGAGGTATTTGGAGCATCGTAGAAAAGGGACGCGGGTGGCGCTGTGGGTTAAACCACAGAGCCTAGGACTTGCCGATCAGAAGGTCGGCAGTTCGAATCCTCGGGACGGGGTAAGCTCCCGTTGCTCGGTCCCTGCTCCTGCCAACCTAGCAGTTCGAAAGCACGTCAAAGTGCAAGTAGATAAATAGGTACCACTCTGGCGGGAAGGTAAACGGCGTTTCCGTGCGCTGCTCTGGTTCGCCAGAAGCGGCTTAGTCATGCTGGCCACATGACCCAGAAACTGTACGCCAGCTCCCTCGGCCAATAAAGCGAGATGAGCGCCGCAACCCCAGAGTCGGCCATGACAGGACCTAATGGTCAGGGGTCCCTTTACCCTTTACCTTTACTAGAAAAGCCCAATATGACCACAGTGTGATTTCAGAAATGTGTAAAATGTGATTGCATTATCAAAACGGAAAGTTTTCTTTCATGATTCGTGAGAGGAGATTCCATTCGTAGGGTGGAATCATGGGACGCATGCCTTGATCTTGTTCTGTGAACCCCTCAGAGACCTCCGGCTATAGGGCGGTATATAAAATCAATAAATAAATTAAATAGGGAGCGGTCCCATGTTACAAGCTGACATTTAGGGCCCTGCCAGCCAACCAGGCAGTTCATTCCACCCCCTCTTCCCTTTCTCTTCTTCTTTTCCATCAGGCACGCAACATTTCACGGTCCCTGAGGGTTCCCAGTCCTCATCGGCCTGTTTGATGGAGGTGCACATTTAGTTTTTGCAACCTAGGAAGTGTTTTGTAGTTTGCAAAAGCTCAGATTTCCACCAAGCAAGGCAGATCTTCTGACTGCTGGCTGGTAAAGTTTAGGACAATGGGACTTCCTCCTCCCTTTTCTCAGGATGCTACTTACAAACGCCCCACTTCATCCTTTGAATGCCTTCATCTCTTTAAGAAAAAAAACCAGAGTTTGGGGTGAGCTTACACAAGCAGTGGAGGAAATGACGAAAATCTCTCTCCCTCTCCATCTCCCCACCTGCCACACTTCCATTTCCCAAGCAAGATCAAACAGTTCTTGCAAAGACTAGTTTTCTGCCTACAGGAGACAAGTTGCTTTCGGCGTCCCTTACCGTAAACTAGGTCTGAATTACTCACACAGGGAATCTTCTTGTCTCATGGTTCTTTCGAGTTGTATAAAGGAAGCGAGAGGAAGACGCCACATTGTGTAATTCAAATCGAAGCATATAATTAAGTTCGGATCTTCTCAGCACCCCTCCCCTTCCCACTTTCGCTTTTTTTTTACCGACAATTTTAGTAGCTGTGAGTAAGCAACCTACCTCTACTGCAAAGGGGATGTACTCCCTCCCCCCACTATATAGAATTTTTTGGGTGTTTGTGTGCGGGGAATGGAGAGAATCTAGATTAAAGTTGCATGTCTGGAATTTCTGAAAATGTGTTAGAAAATATCTCATCTTTTTGAGGTTAGAGAGGCTGTAAAAATATGAAAATCTGGACCCGGACCCCCCCCCCCCCACAGTGCTAGCTCCTGATGATACAGAAGGCAATGATAAGCTTGGAAAAGATTGATACAAGTAAGTATCTGTTGCAAGGTGGAGTGCTGCACATTCCATTCTATTGCACCTCCCCACCCGTTTTTGGTCCTCCAGCTGTCAGTCAGGATTCTGTACCCACTGAGCATGCTCAGTCCTCATCCACCTTTCTAAAAAATAAATCAATCAATTCTTTATACATTTCAGGTTTATACATTTCACTGATTTTACAATCATTTTGACATTTCAAAACTTGACTTCCTTCCTCCTCTTTCTGCAGTTCCTTAAATTTATTCTTAATATCTTCTGCATATCCAAATTAATTTGCTCATTTATTCATCTTCTTTAAATATATACTCTTATGAAACTGCAGATTATTACAATAATAAGAATAATCATGTTCTTATCTGTTTACAATTTATCTGTAAATATTCAATAAACCATTTCCATTCTTTTATTAAAAGTTTGTCATCTCGGTTTCTTATTTTTCTGGAAAGTTTTGCCATTTCTGCATATTCCATAAGTATTTGTATCCATTCTTCTTTTGCTGGGACTTCTACTTCTTTCCATTTTGGGGCAAGTAACATTCTTGCTGCTGTAGTAGCATACATGAATAAGTTTCTATTACAGTTTAGGTAGTTCTATACAGTGGTACCTTGGTTCTCAAACGTAATCTGTTCCGGAAGTCTGTTCCAAAACCAAAGCTTTCCAAAACCAAGGCGCGCTTTCCCATAGAAAGTAATGCAAAATGGATTAATCCTTTCCAGACTTTTAAACACAATCCCTAAAACATGAATTTAACATGAATTTTACTATCCAACAAGACCATTGATCCATAAAATGAAAGCAATAAACAATGTACTACAGTCACACAATCAATCCATCAGTAGCTGAACTGGGTTCCACACAGTCACAAAAACAAAAATAAAGCCGCAAAAACAAAAATACAAAAGAAATAGCAAAAAAACAACAACAACACACCTCAGCGAAACACTCAAAACGGAAGCGTGGCACTCAAATCGGAAGCGTAACAATCAAAACGGAGCACATTCGGCTTCTGAAAAACGTTTGCAAATAGGAACACTTCTGGGTTTGCAGTGTTTGGGTTACAAGTTGTTTGAGTACCAAGGCATTTGAGAACCAAGGTACCACTCTACAGTTTAGGTAGTGAAATGTATAAGCTCCACCTCTCTTTCAAATCAGAACCAGTGAAGGCAGTGAAGGTCCTGTGTGAGTGCCTGGAGGCGGTTGGAGGATGGATGGTGGCTAACAGATTGAGGTTGAATCCTGACAAGACAGATGCACTGTTTTTGGGGGACAGGAGGCGTGCGGGTGTGGAGGACTCCCTGGTCCTGAATGGGGTAGCTGTGCCCCTGAAGGACCAGGTGCACAGCCTGGGAGTCATTTTGGACTCACAGCAGTCCATGGAGGCACAGGTCAATTCTGTATCCAGGGCAGCTGTCTACTAGCTCCACCTGGTATGCAGGCTGAGACCCTACCTGCCTCGCTAGAGTGTTGCATGCTCTGGTTATCTCCCGCTTGGACTACTGCAATGCGCTCTACGTGGGGCTACCTTTGAAGGTGACCCGGAAACTACACCTAATCCAGAATGCGGCAGCTAGACTGGTGACTGGGAGCAGCCGCCAAGACCACATAACCCCGGTCTTGAAAGACCTACATTGGCTCCCAGTACATTTCCAAGCACAATAAGTGTTGGTGCTGACCTTTAAAGCCCTAAACGGCCTCGGTCCTGTATACCTGAAGGAGCATCTCCACCCCCCATTGTTCTGCCCGGACGCTGAGGTCCAGCGCCGAGGGCCTTCTGTCAGTTCCCTCACTGCGAGAAGCCAAGTTACAGGGAACCAGGCAAAGGGCCTTCTCGGTAGTGGCACCCGCCCTGTGGAACACCCTCCCACCAGATGTCAAAGAGAAGAACAACTACCAGACTTTTAGTAGACATCTAAAGGCAGCCCTCTTTAGGGAAGCTTTTAATGTTTTACAGACTACTGTATTTTAATACTTTGTTGGAAGCCGCCCAGAGTGGCTGGGGAAACCCAGCCAGATGGGCGGGGTATAAATAATAAATAATTAATTATTATTATTATTATTATTAAAGCATAAATAAAATTTAGAAAAGAAAAGAAAGCGAGGAGGAGGAAGCAACAAGTGGAGCCAATGATAGGAAGGGCAAACGCATTTTGCATTTGTTTCCATCCTCCTCCTTTTGCATTATACAAAAGGCAGCACTGAGACTAGGAAGGAGGCAGCTGATATTCAGAGCCACCCTCTGCCCTGCTCAGGTTGGCAGGCAAGTGAGGGCAGACAGATTTTGATGAGGCAGGGCTCCTTTCGCCTTAATAGACCAGCATCCGCTGCCTCTGGGAACCTGCAGGAAAACAGGGAAATGCCTGAAAAACCTTCTGCCTGTCTGCTGTTTGTCCACCCTCACCCCAAGCGGGAGAAAAGATACTGCAAAACATACCCACGTCCCAAAATGTGTTTGCAGTTTTAGGTTTGCTTTTTAAAGAAAATTGTGATCATCCTCAACTGAAAGCTGGTCTTTTTTTTTCTTCTTTTTCCTGGAGCTAGCCTATCTCCATGGACTCGAATAAAAATCCACAATGGAACTTTGCCCTTAATTAAACAGATTTCATATTTGTTGTGCGAATTGTACCAATATACGTGTGCAGATAAGTTTACCCTCCCACAGTGTCCAGGATGAGTCTGGAGTGCTATTTGCCAGTCTCATAAGCGCTAGTTCAATGCATTGATTTCCGCACCCTGCTTCTTTATCTTCTCCGGAGGCTGAATGCGGCGAATTATTATTATTATTATTTAGACGTGCTGAGCATTTAGACGGCGGGTGCAATGACAAGGTTTGCATGTTTGCGTTTGAAGCTGAAACCAAATATTTGCACAGAAGTCTTTCCCCCTCGCTAGCGCAAAAGCATAGCTCTGTCACTTGGAATCTTAGGAGAGCTCTGTTGCCATCTGCTTAATTAAAAATGGCTACTAAACCGAGGGCTGGGGAGGAACCCCAAAGTGTGCTTTAGATGTGCTCGGTAAACAGCAGATGTCTCTCCTTCCTTTGGGCATGTAGAGTTGGGGAGATTGCTCGCTCACTCGCCAAGAGATTAATATCCTCAATTATTGATATCCTATTACCATTAGTACATGCCGAGAATTGCTTAACGCTTCTCTACCGAGGGTGTGATTTCAGCTCCAGTTAACTCCTTAAAAGAAGCAGCAGCGGAAGAAAATGCTTCCCTCCTCCCCTGTCTCCTTCCTCCACTTTTACTGCTGAGAAATCATCTGTTTCTTGTGGGATGTAATCCACTGGTACAGTCAAATTCAACATTCCTTATTCCCCCTGCATGTGATCTGGGAGGTGGGTGTGGCCCTGACTGACTCCATAAAAGAGCCAAGTCATGCAGCCATTTTCTTAGTCTACCAGTCTTGCCTGATCTTGCTTGCTATCTTGTTGCTGCTCTCCTGCAGCTATTTTTGCTGTATTGATGTAATTTTGCTGTCTGCTGGCTCTCAGCCAGCAGCCTGTGAGTTCAGTCTAATAATAATAATAATAATAATAATAATAATAATAATAATAATAATAATACTTTTATTTATACCCCACCCATCTGGCTTGGTTTCCCCTGCCACTCTGGGCGGCTTCCAACAAAATATTTAAAATACAATAAAACATCAAACATTAAAAGCTTCCCTAAACAGGGCTGCCTTCAGATGTCTTTTGAAAGTCAGATAGTTGTTTATTTCATTGACATCTGATAGGAGGGCGTTCCACAGGGCGGGTGCCACTACCGAGAAGGCCCTCACAGTTTCTTTGTGCAACTACTAGGTAAAGTCTGCCTTTCAGGGATCTAATTGTGAATTGAAATGTGAGTCAACTTTTTGTTACTTTACTCAGAAAGACTCTTGTGTCTTTATTGTTTTAAGAGGGATTAAAGGGGACACAAGGAAATAATAATAACTAAGAGATTCAAACAAATCTGCAAACTAGCTTCTAGCTGTATTGAGAGGAATCTGCTCTGCTACATTGCTTACTAGCATGAGTGAAGGAATAATAATAATAATAATAATAATAAATTATTTATACCCTGCCCTTTCCGGTTCAAAAACCGGGCTCAGGGCAGCTAACAACAAATTTAAAACACTTAATTATAAAAGCAGCATAAAATACAGTATAAAAACATGAATAACAATAAAATTCAAAAATCAATCCCCAGGGCTAGCTGGCTGAATTGGTCCTACTTGGGCCAGTGAGGAGGCCAGGGGAGAATTAGCTGTGGGGTCTCAGAGCGGGTGATCTTCATAAAAGAGGAGGGGGAGGGAAGAGAAGGGAAATAAAAGATCAGGCTGAATTCAAATTAAAGGCTAGGAGGAACAGCTCTGTCTTACAGGCCTGACGGAAGGAGGTTAAATCCTGAAGGGCCCTAGTCTCATGGGACAGAGCATTCCAACCAGGTCGGAGCCATCACTGAAAAGGCCCTGGCCCTGGTGGCGGATAGTCTGACTTCCTTAGGGCCTGGGACCTCTAAACTATGGTTATTCATGGACCTTAAGGGTCCTCTGCGGGGCATACTAGGAGAGGCGGTCCTGTAGATACGAGGATAATACTTATTCAATATATCCTTTCCCAAATTAAGAAGCTCATTACCTATAAAATTGCTTGCCCATCCTATCTTTAACATTCCCACATTTCTTAACTTCCTCCCTTTGGAGCCGCGGAAGAGGAGACGTCGCCCCTCGTTGCGAATATCCCGAGTGACGTGGAAAGAAATTATCACTCCCTGATGCAGAGAGGAAACCTGTATTTAGGCCAACAAAGCTCGGTGCCTACGAGACAAACACAGTTGATGCATGAATAATATGCTCAGAAAGAGCTCTTCAGTATCTGCCTTTCCTCCCCACCACACTCTCAAACAGATGCTGAATGCTGATGCGCCTGATAATTCTTGTTACGCAACACATAACTGCAATGAAAATGATCATTCCCTGCTCCTCCGCTCAAGTGATAGCTGATGCTGTTCAATTAATGGTTAGCACCCAATGAGGAGGATTTGATTTGTTTTGCATTTAAAGGTGAATCTGCCCCATTTGTGCTTTTCTGGAAAAATACACAAACCGAAATACAGCCAGTCCTCAAAATTCGCACTTCTCCGAATTTTGCAATGCAGTTCTGCAGCCAAGGAATGTGTCTCAAAATGCATACGCCGGAGGCAAGTTTGCATAAATATATATAAGATGCAAGCATGTTTTATACTAAGGAAAGTTGCTTTGAATCTTAGGCAAAACTGCATGCAAAATGTGTATATTCAGGGAAAATAGCACTAAAATGCTGTTTAATTTTCGTGTGGACTTCTTTAAAAAAATCACAAACTGATTTGGAGAACTGAATTGAAGATTGGGAAAATGAGAAACAGAGAAAAACTGAAATGGAGAAATTAATGTTGAGGAAATAAGGACTGGATCAGAAATATGGAGAGAGAGAAAACCAATAAAACCCAGTCTAGATTACCTGCTCTCTACAATTTGCCCCTTGTTAAAGTTTCACCTCAAGTAAGTAATTGCCTTGACCCAGTACCCTGAAGCAAGCTTCTTTAAAAATCTCCAGACCTAATCCAATTGATGAAGATGGCTCATCCTTGTGGACATTTAATCTGCTCCACTTCTATATAAAGAATGCCTCAGTAATTCGAGTCAAGGAGGTCTCATTCTTACTATCTTGGCAAATTTGTCTCTGAGCTGTGCTATTTCAGATCACAGAAGAGAGCTCACAGGATTGAATTCTTCCCCGCAGTAAAAAAAAAAAAAAGACAATTCCCTGCATGCAGAAAATTAAATATCAAGGGGAGAAGGAGTCCACCACAGCCACTTTGCAGTGATAAAGTCACCTCAATCCCATGCCCACAGAATTGTTAAAGCAATTCTAATATATATATAATTTTATTTTATAATTTTCAGGGCAATTCTGAAGTGCCTTGAGAAGCCTCTTTTGCAGAGGAAAAGAACGTTTGAGAAATTGGAGGACAGATTTTGGTGCACCAATGGAACACATCTCCACTTGTGGCAAGGCTGGGTCTGCCCATAGAAATGGCATGCAGTACCATATAGGTGCCCATGATGGAGGGCTTAAAGAAGACTCTAGTTGGGAAGTTAGACAAGAACTTTATTGTCTTGTTGAATGAAGGACAGAGCAACAGCAGGAAACTTGTGACTCTATCCAGCGCCACCTAGTGGATAAGCTATATAACAACACTATCCACACAGTCAGCAGTAAAAGCACCAATCACCTGTTTGATTTGTCTATTGCATGTGAGGATCTCTGAACTGAACAAAAATGGAAAACGAGCAAGGTCCCAACCAAAGAAGAATGGCAACTTCAACTGTTGGAATATGTGCAGCTTGCAGATCTAACTTATAGAGCAAGAGAACAAGAAGAACATTCGTTTAAAGAAGATTGGAAAATGTTTATTGAATATATGGGGGATAATTGTGTGCACTTGAAAACGTTGGCAGCATTGAGATAAATTCAACAGTGTAAATAAGTTTTGATGGATGTAATAATGGAATACTGAATGGTTTAGTTTATATAAAATATGCAGGGATTTATGTTATGCAAAATGAATCATGGAAAGAGGAGAAGGGAAGTCATTGAGATTGTAAGGTTTTCTCAATATTCTAAATTGTAAAACAGAAAATTTAATAAAAATTATATATACCGTATTGTTCCGTGTATAAGACAAGGTCTCCCCTAAAAAAATAATGTCAAGAATTAAGGGGCGTCTTATACATGGGGCCATCTCCCCTCATTTTCTTAAATATGGTTCCCCAAAAATAGGTGGCGTTTTATACATGGGGGCGTCTATAGACAGAAAAATATGGTGTGTGTATATATATAAAGGATCTCTGAACTGAACTCCCCTTCCTTCTATTTATTCGAGGAGACATTAGTTTTATCTTAGGGCAGGTGTCTGGTACTCAGCTCAAAGTAGGCTGTTCTTGCTGCTTTCCCCAGGTATGTTTTCTTATTTTACTTACCCTTGACGAATAGGTTTGCAGCACAGTCAGTAATTAAAGCCAGCAATATCCTCTTGGCAGGCCGACCCAAAAAGAAGCTTTCAGACTAAGAAATTAATACAGGGTTCGTGCATGAGGTGGCACATGGAAGGCGAAAGGAGTTCACCATACACAAACACAGACCTCGCCACCGATGCCCCCAGAGCAAAAGCAGCCCTGAGCCGCTTGCAAGGCTGGAATGATCCTAGCCTCGCAAAGCCGCTCTTGGGAGGGTAGCGTGCGCACCCCGAAAATGATCTCTTTCAGCTTCTGCCTTCCGGAAGAAGGTAAAAGTAAAGGTAAAGGGACCCCTGACCATTAGGTCCAGTCGTTACCGACTCTGGGGTTGTGGCACTCATCTCGCTTTATTGGCCGAGGGAGCGGGTGTACAGCTTCTGGGTCATGTGGCCAGCATGACTAAGCCGCTTCTGGCGAACCAGAGCAGCACACGGAAATGCCGTTTACCTTCCCGCCGGAGCGGTACCTATTTATCTACTTTGATGTGCTTTCGAACTGATAGGTTGGCAGGAGCAGGGACCAAGCAATGGGAGCTCACCCCGTCGTGGGGATTTGAACTGCCGACCTTCTGATCAGCAAGTCCTAGGCCTTGTGGTTTAACCCACAGCCCCCCTCCCCCGATGCTATGCCCCTGCCTCTACTGCTTCACGGTTAGGCATTTAGACCACTTAGAAAGTCTTTGTGTGACGGTTGTAAAAGGCTAGAATCCCCATAATCCTGCTCATTTGAACACGCCCCTCAATTCGAACATGTCAGATTTCTCAAAACATCAGTAAAACAGGATTAGCCTGTCTTCTGCTTTCCCCCAAATGAATGAGCATTTAGGCAGCTTTGTTCACACACAGCAGCCGTCAAAGCATTTAAGAAGGTGACAAGACTCAATTGCGTATGTCAGAACTGGAAAATAAATGTGCAAATCTGCTTAGAAATCATCCTTCTCCCATGAGGCCTTGTAGACACTTTTGCAGATTTGTAACATCTTTGACTCTGGCTCTGGCAAAGCAAAAACCCAGTGCAAATCTTAACTTCATCCCTTTATTTCTATTCTTTTCAGCAAGGGGGCATTGGTCTGCAGCAAGAGGAGCAGCAAACCCGGTGGCAATGGCTAGGCCTCAAAAATGCAATTTCAGGGTGTGCAAGAAATAGATTTCTGCAAATAACCGAGGGAAGCGGAGACACGACTCGATTCTGAGCCTCAGCCAAGAGGATTATTTCTGTACAGGGAAAGCAAATGCATTTGGTTTTATCATAATCACATGAAAAGATCCTCTCTCCCCAGGAAAAAAATAGATGGATTATTTTTAGGACAGAATAGAAGCTTAGTTAAAAAAAGGGGGGCGCAGGAAGCTTGTGGTAAAGATTTTAAAGTGTTACAATGAGTAAAGGACCCAGTAAAAAGTCAGTGTCTTTTAGAGTTTGGATTCATAATGCCCTGGTTTGCATGCCACATTAGGTAAAGGTAAATGGACCCCTGACCATTAGGTCCAGTCGTGACCGACTCTGGGGTTGCGGTGCTCATCTCACTTTATTGGCCGAGGGAGCCTGCGTACAGCTTCCGGGTCATGTGGCCAGCATGACTAAGCCTCTTCTGGTGAACCAGAACATGGAAACGCCGTTTACCTTCCCGCCGGAGCGGTACCTATTTATCTACTTGCACTTTGACGTGCTTTCGAACTGCTAGGTTGGCAGGAGCAGAGACTGAGAAATGGGAACTCACCCCTTCGCGGGGATTCGAACCGCTGACCTTCTGATCGGCAAGTCCTAGGCTCTGTGGTTTAACCCACAGCGCCACCCGCGTCCCCGCATGCCACATTAAACCATCGTTTAAAACAAACTATAGTTTAATATGAACCAGCAGTATATTGGTGCAAAAACTCTGTGATGTTCCTCCCTCCCTCTTGCTCTGCCACACAGCAAGAGTCCAGCTTGTTGTGTCATTCAAACCTGGCTCCATGGCTTGATTACCTCCAAATAATCCAGGGGTAGATTACTGCTCATTTTTTTTGCCTACCTGGAAATGCACCTTTGCAGTGCCAAACATTGCAGGGGGCAATTTGCAGGTGTTTGGCACTGTTTTAGAGTGAATTGTACGACGTCGGGTTTTTGGCCAAAACTGTGACCCTGAGGGCACGGAGGGCACCGAGGACTCATTTTAGGGCCTATCACAAAACGTGGCATTTTCACTGCTAATAGTTTCAGGTGGCCATTTGCCAGCCTTTGGCATCGTCTTTGAGTGAATTGCACGACGAAGGGTTTGGGGCCAAACTGTCACCCTGACATCTAGGAGAAGGAAAACTGTGATTCTAAACCTCCACTGCCTTGCAGAATACCTGCGGGAGAAGAAAAGGGTCAGGAGTAAACCCCAAACAAATCCTGAGTTTAGTTCCTAAATCGGCTGGATGGCACCTTGTACACCTCCTTCCGGCAGCTCCTGCAGCCAAACCTTTGCCAAACGTCCTGCTCTGCTCTCCATTGGATCACATCAGCAAGGCCGAGAGAGGGGTCTTATCTTTTGGGCAGCCCAGGATCTCCTTAGACTAGACACTGCCTAGACTTGTGCCTCAGGGAGGTCGCTTTCGTGCTGCTAACACAGCAGTCCTTTGAGACACATAGAGGCCAACAACCCCACACACTTTAATGGGGGTGAGCTTTTGGGGAAACATCCTGTCAAAATATCCTTCCCCCCTCTTGGACCTGTTCTTGCTTATTTCTGTTGTGCATTCCATTAAGTGAAACCACACGAGGTTCCCTTCCATTTCTGTCATTCTTAGGAACTGCACTCTTGTCCAGTCGATGCACTACAAAGAGAATCACATTACATAACTCATTCTGTGTGTGGCTCTGTGACGTCGGCAGCTAATCCAGTCTAATCCTGCACTTTCTTTGAAGAGCTTCATTTAAGAGCCCCCACTTGGGTATATTTTCAGCTCAGCCTTTAATGGATGGGAGTCCAACGCCCTCCCTTCTCCCTTTGCGCCACACAAAGTACAATCCACGTTGCCTCCGCGCAGAAGGCAGACGATCAAAACAGGAAACAAGAGACCAGAGGTCAGGGTTGACTGGAATGTTATTTGCTATTTAGATCTCTAGAATGCTGACTCCTCAATTCCAGCTGTTCGCCTGCTTGACCATGACTGGGATTGTACACTGGATGGGATTGTTTTATTTCCTTTCCTCAATTTAGATCTTGCCTTTAAAGAACACAGCCCAAGGAAGGTTAACCTCTTTTTTTTGGCATTTTTTTTGGTTTTCTTTTCTTCTTTCCACAAAGAATAATGATTCCAGTCCAGTCAAAGGCCTTAGGGGTTGCGGCGCTCATCTCGCTTTCAGGCCGAGGGAGCCGGAGTTTGTCCACAAACAGCTTTCTGGGTCATGTGGCCAGCATGACTAAACCACTTTTGGCGCAACAGAACACCGTGATGGAAATCAGAGTGCATGGAAACGCCGTTTACCTTCCTGCCACAGTGGTACCTATTTATCTGCTTGCACTGGTGTGCTTTCAAACTGCTAGGTTGGCAGAAGGCAAGAGGCTCAATGGTTTAGACCACAGCGCCACCCGGGTCCCATAATATGAGAGCATCAAAGCAGGAATTGGGAGCCTGCATGGCCCTCCCAATGTTGCTGGACTACAGTTCCCACAATTGCCGACCATTTGCCATGCAGGCTAGGGCTTATGGGAGATGGTCCCATTTCCTCCATCCCTGCAGAAAAGCATCGCTGGTTCCGTTGCTTAAGTTGCTTCATTGCTTGTCAAAAACTAGGGGTATGAAAATTATCTGTTCGTTGTGGACAGCAAAAACAGCAGCAAGCGTAACTAGCTCTTCTGCTTTCCCCCTTCCAGTTTTCCCTTGTCCTTGCCCCCCTCCCTACAAAGACCAGCCTGATGCCCCATCTTTTCCTTTCGCCATCTCTTCCTAGAAGGTCCACTTTTCCGGTGAGTCCTGCAACTCCACCCTTCGTTGACTGGACTCCTCATGATTCAGGCCGCAACCATAAAGGACAGGGTGGGAGAGAGAATTTCCTGTTCTTACACCCTGCTTCGCTTTTGCTGGCAAAGCAGAAGTGAGGTCAGAGCATCCTTTCCTGCTTTCCTCCCCTAAAACCCAAGGGGGTGGAATTCAGGTATTGATGATAATAAGTTTTATTAGTTTTCAGTTACAACCCAATGATAGCCTCATTATAACAATGCCAAATTATAATACAGTTAATAAAATCCAATCATTCAAATACCAAACTAAATAATTTAGGTGCCCCCCTCATGTGCTAGACTTGATGGTTTGATGATTTTTTATGGTATCTGCATTCCAAAATCTTACTCATTTCAATTACTGCAATATTAATGACTTTTATTTGTGTTAATGATTCAGGTCTGTGAGGTAACAGAGTCTATTAGTAAATAGCAGAGAGAAATTCTAGGATTTTGGTTATTTGGGATATGAAGGGAGAATGCTAGCTGCAGAAGAATTTCTGGGCTAGCTTAAGCAAAATGACCTGGCCAAGCTGGGGCCATTCAGAAACAAAACAGGCCATTGACACCTCAGTTGGGAGAGCACAAGACTCTGAATCTGATTGTTGTGGGTTCAGACCCCATGTTGGACAAAAGGTTTGGGTTGGACTTAGATGATCCTTGTGGTCCCTTCCAACCCTACAATTCTATTATTCTATGACTCAGCATGCCTTAAGTCAGCAGTTCCCAAACATCCTATGGACCACTTGAAAATTGCGAAGGGTTTTGGCAGACCACGTAATGATTGAAGACCATTGGTAATGCAAGAGATCTGTTCTCTCCCCGCCCTGCTATGAGGTGCGAAGAGAAACAGGAGGTGTGGAAGGTTGCCAGGGTAACTGGGTGCGATGTCTCAGGAAGAGTTGGTGGCATGAGGATTGGAATGAATCTGGCTGGTTGGCTGAAGGCAGGCTGGGAGATATGCCTTGCACTCATGAACTGCACTACTGTGGGGAACAAACCCCTCTGGAGATGACCATGCTGTAAGATCTGGGCTTCCTCCATCTAAATTCAGGTGAAAATATGGGACTGGTTGGGTGCAGAGGAATGGTGGGAGGACCCAGCTGGGGAACCCCTGAGGGAAGAAGGGTCAGAGCTTGGGGACTGGTGGTGGTGGGACAATGATGAGTGGTCAGAGGAAGAAAAGGGAGAAGGCTGGGATGGGGAGGAGCCTCCACCACTCTTTTCTTCCCTCTTCTAGTTCTGAGATACCAGGGTGGAGGGGAGCTTGCAGGAGGGAGAGATGCTTATGAATCTTCACCAACTCATCTCTGCCTCTTGGCCTCCCTCAACCCACTCTCCTGCTTCAGCTTCTGCCTCTGATTCTAGACTTCTCTCTGCCACAGACTCCCCCAGCTCACTAAGCCCAGTTACCCCTTCAGCTTCTTCTCCCTCTTACAACTCATCGTCATCCCACCACCATTCCCTGGGCTCTGAGCCCTGAGCCTTCTTCTCCTGGGGTTCCCCAGCTGATTACCCCCACTATTCCTCTGCTTCCAACCAATCCATGACAATATGTGAATGAATCCTATTTCTTAAAGCTATGACAGCCTCTGCCGCATCTTGATTCTCGCAGGGATACTGACCCTGGGGGATTGCCTGGACCCCCTAGAAACTTGCCACAGTTTGGCAGAGATTGGGGGGTTGGCGTCCAACTTTTGCAACAGCGTGTTTTGCTTGTTTTGGATCCATGTCTTCACTGAGTTGTATGGACAATCTATCCAGAAGATAAATTGTCTTTTGAGGAGTTAGTGATCTGACATGGTTACCCTTCCTGCCTCTGTTCCTTCCCCCTTCTTATCCCTTGCTAAGTTCTTTGATGGAATGAGAAAAGCCTTTAATGTCCTAATCAATTGGGAGGAAGTGATAGTGCTAGGTAGCTTCTTTGACTAAGGGATAATCTGCTCATAGCCACTAATGAATGATCAGCACGTAGCCAGTAATGAATGATCTACATATAGCCAGTAACGAATAATCTGCAAGAAGCTACTAATGAATACTCTGCACGTATCCATCAATGAATAATCTGCACATAAAGGTAAAGGGAACCCTGACCATTAGGTCCAGTCGTGGCCGACTCTGGGGTTGCAGCGCTCATCTCGCTTTATTGGCTGAGGGAGCCGGCATACAGCTTCCGGGTCATGTGGCCAGCAGGACTAAGCCGCTTTTGGCGAACCAGAGCAGCGCACGGAAACGTCGTTTACCTTCCCGCCGGAGCAGTACCTATTTATCTACTTGCACTTTTGATGTGCTTTCGAACTGCTAGGTTGGCAGGAGCAGGGATCGAGCAATGGGAGCTCACCCTGTGGCAGGGATTTGAACCGCCGACCTTCCGATCGGCAAGTCCTAGGCTCTGTAGTTTAACCCACAGCACCACCCGCGTCCCAATCTGCACATAGTCATGAATAATCTGCACATAGCCACCAATGAATAATCTGCACATAGCCAGTAATGAATGATCTGCATGTAGCCAATTGGGGAAGCCACACAAGCTAGCTATGTCTAAATTGGATGGTTCTGGGCAGAGTTAAGGAGAAGCTGAGGGACGCGGGTGGCGCTGTGGGTAAAAGCCTCAGCGCCTAGGGCTTGCCGATCGAAAGGTCGGTGGTTCGAATCCCTGCGGCGGGGTGCGCTCCCGTTGTTCGGTCCCAGCGCCTGCCAACCTAGCAGTTCGAAAGCACCCCCGGGTGCAAGTAGATAAATAGGGACCGCTCACTGGTGGGAAGGTAAACGGCGTTCCGTGTGCTGCGCTGGCTCGCCAGATGCAGCTTGTCACGCTGGCCATGTGACCCAGAAGTGTCTCCGGACAGCGCTGGCCCCCGGCCTCTTGAGTGAGATGGGCGCACAACCCTAGAGTCTGTCAAGACTGGCCTGTACGGGCAGGGGTACCTTTACCTTTTAAGGAGAAGCTCATGCACAGATCAATTGGTCATAGGGCCGCGCCAACTGAGTCACTTTACTGCCAGTGTGGTGTAGTGGTTAAGAGCGATAGTCTCGTAACCTGGGGAACTGGGTTCGCGTCTCCGCTCCTCCACATACAGCTGCTGGGTGACCTTGGGCCAGTCACACTTCTCTGAAGTCTCTCAGCCCCACTCACCTCACAGAGTGTTTGTTGTGGGGGAGGAAGGGAAAGGAGAATGTTAGCCGCTTTGAGACTCCTGAAGGGGAGTGAAAGGCGGGATATCAAATCCAAACTCTTTTTCTTCTTCTTCTTCTTGAGGGCTTCCCAGTGGCAGAATGAAGCACTTGCTTGGTATGTACATATTGCTTGCCGTTTAGAATGAAATCTTTAATCTTCTCACTCACTTGTGTTTTGTATTGCTTCTGAAACTCATTTTAAAAGAAGCACCTTGCATTTGGCAAGGCATCTCCTGGCGCACTCTGGGGGAGATTCCATGGAGGTGGCGAGGAGCCCAGGGTAGCAGCATCTCCCTCTATCTTTCTACCCTCACAAGAGGGAGAACTGAAATATCCTAGGGCTGCAAGGATGCCACAGATCTGCAGGGCAGGGCTATTTTCACTGCTGACCTCAAACACAAAATTTCCATTGCGTTTCGGGAGGCAGGTTGCTTGCTCAGAATCACCTGGGCCACCTGATCGGCATAGAATCCCTTTCTTTCCTGATGGGTGGGGAATAACAAGATGTGAGCAGCAAAGAGCCAACAAAAACAGATTAAGAAAAAAGCCTTCGGAGGGTCTATAATTTTTAATATTTTTAAACTAGCTACAAAATGTCAATCACGTCACAAACTGACAGGAGACAGAAGGAATTTCATAGTACATGCGGCAACTATATTTAATCTCACAGTTTTATCTAGATTTTCATTCATGTAGGTTATTTTTTGTTTTTTGTTTTTTAATTAATAACAGCTACTAAACATCGCAGTGATTTTGGTGTGCATAGCTCTAGGTAAGCAAACAGAGAACTCTACCAATAACAAACCACATTGGGGGAGGGGGAAGAGAAATGGAAAGAGAGAGAGAGAGAGGAGAGAGAGAGAGTAGCTAGAAAGATAGAGAGAGCCTTATAAAAATTACATTTCTCTGCAACATTTCATATGATAGCCATTCCCTCCCCCCCCCCGAAAAAAGACAGTCTTTGAAAGCAGCAGACAAACTATATATATTACACTTATTTCTTATTTGTTGATGCTTTTTTCTTCATTTTTAAATATTTTTTTTGTCGTCGACAATAGTATCAGCCAAACATTTAATTTGCTGGCAATGGTTAAATGAGTGCCAAATCCATCTCTTTTTGAAATTAAAAGTAAGGGGAAAAAAGAAAAAGAGAAAAGAAAAGAAAAGAAAAGAAATGAACATGGCTCATAACTATATATATTTATATTTATAATATAATATAATATATATATATATTGACAAGAAGAAATAAATGGCACTACTGCAAACTTGCTGGTATTATAACATAGTCCTGACAGTGTCCCAATACGGAGCATGCTAATTTTAATTGTTTTCTTTTTGTTGTCGTCGATGTTGCTACTGCCATGGAAAAGTCTCACTTAAGTTAAGGAGTCTAAAAGTCTATTTCTCATGCAATAAATGCATAAAATCACGTCACTTTTTATTTATTAGTATTATTTCTTTTAGTGCAATGCTTGTTATAACTTATAGAATTCCACACTGTCTAATCAATGAACTCATAACGACCAATGGAGAGAGCGATGGAGAACCGAGAGAGAGAGAGAAAGAGAGAAAAACACCAAATTCTTAAGTGCTTAAACGACATGACACCCAAAGAAAATACTCTTGCGGGTGGCTCTGTGGAATGTTAACAGTTTTACAAGAACAATACTGTATAGTTAAAAGTTTAACAGCACGTTGAGCATTCCTACATTTTTTGTCATTCAGCAAAAAACATAATAAAGTTGTTGTTGTTGTTTAAAAAAACCTCACCAACCAAAAACAGACAGACAGAAAGAAAGAAATGCGGGGAGAGGGAGAGGGGAGGGAGGGGGCAATAGAAATCCAACAAATATATCAAACGTTGTCATGAGCTATAGCCATCGAATCAGTACTATATACAACCTTTGGAAAGGAAGAGATCTGGAAGATAATAATTTACAAGTATCATTTTTGGAAAGCTGACAACCTACACAGGACAACATTTACAACTGGGATATGGCAGAAAGAGGGGTGGGGTGGTTGTTGTGTGTGGTTTTTTTGATATGTGCATGTGTGCAAACCTAGTTGGTAAATACCATGAGAAAATAGCATGAAAGTGCTGCCCTTGCGGACAGTGTTTAGAAGGAGAATCAGCACAGGGGCACATCTAACCGCTGCCCAACATTTTTGTTGCACGTTGATTGGCCTCATCAATCCTGGTTTTGTTGGAAACAGCCTAGATGGGAGAAAGAGAGAGAGAGAGAGATGTAATTGTGGAATAGATGCAACAGAGCAACTGAGTTGTCTGAAGTTTATCCTGAGTAATGTTCCAGTCCAGTCTACCTGGGGATGACCCAGGTTGCTTAGAGCGCAGCTAGGTGCATTAAAAGTTCAGTGCTGGCGAGAAACGAACAAACCACCATCTTTATTTGCTTAGAGCAGCCTTTCTCAACCTTGGGTTCCAAGAAATTGTTGGGCTACAACTATCATTCCTTTCCTTTTCCTTCTGTGATGGAACCCCTATTTGGGGACTTCCCTGGCTTTTCTGGCCCATGTAGGACCAGTCTGGATAGTTGGCCTTGGTGAAGATTTGACGTTTTCTCCCCCCAAACAGTTTTTGATCTGGGCTTCCACTGAAATGAGGCTGCATTTTAAGTAGTATTTTAATCTTGTTTTTAAGTTGTATTTCAATCAATTGTTTTTATACCTGATGGTATACCTGAGTCCGGACTTGGCCGGGGAGGGCAAAGTATAAAAATCAATCAATCAATCAATCAATCATTTCTAGCTAGTGTCATGGACGATGGAAGTTATGGTTTGAGAACATCTGGGAACCAAGATGAGAGAGGGCCTGGAAAGAACCCTTGTGAGGAACAGTTGAGGGAGCTGAGTATGTTTAGGCTGGTACAGAGGAGATTGAGAGGACATGTGATAGCCATCTTGAAATATCTCAAGGGCTGTCTCATGGAAGATGGAGCAAGCTTGTTTTCTCCTGCTCTGCTTCAAGTTACAAGAATGGAGATTCCGACTAAACACCAGGAAGAACTTTCTGGCAGTAAGATGCTGTTTGACAGTGGAACAGGCTCCCTCAGAAGGTAGTGGCCTCTCCTTCCTTGGAGGTTTTTAAGCAGAGGTTGGATCAGTCATGGACGCTTTACCTGAGATTCCTGCATTGCAGGGGTTTGGACTAGATGACCAACTCTACAATCCTATGATTTTGTGATTCTTTGATTCTAGATACATGCAGAGTAGACAATAAAGCCAAATTCACATTCAGATGAGCTGAACTTTCCACTTACTGATAGCTACTGTGTGCAAGTGTAAAAAGGTCTTCTGCAGTGATGAGGAGTTCCAGAACTTCAGGATAAAGCATGATGCATTTTATATTTGGATTGAAAGGGGCCATTCCGGTTCCCTTAACAAATGGTACAGCTGGGCATTGAAAAGCTAACGTTGCTATACTTATTCTCGAGTCCGATGAGGATCTGTCACTACATTCAGTTACTGGATAAAGAAAATTACCTAGCTGCGAATTTCATTCCCTGAAGGTGTGCATTTGTGGCAGTCTCAATCTTACATTCCTATCTTTTGCGCATGGTGAGATACCTGTCTATTTTTTTCTGATTTTATCTTTTGATACCTAGTCCTATACGCATTATGGAGGAATTATCTTCTGAGGCAACCAAAGACTTCTGGAAGGTTGGGAACTCTCCTTTATTGGAAGTTTCAAAGCAGATGTTGGGTGGCCATCTGTCATGGATGTTTTAGTTGAGATTCCTGCCTTGTAGGAGGCTGAACTAGATGACCTCAGTGTCCCTTTCAAGTCTACAATCTATGATCTGGGAACTCAAGGTTGAGAAAAGCTGGCCTAGAGGCCACAAACAACACCACATGCAAATTTCATGCAAATGTCATGGGGCTTATGCCTTGAAGCCTTTATATACCGCTAAAAGGGAAGTCCCTGCACCCATCACTTTAGCATAAAAGCTAAATGTTTTGCCCCGAAAGGTAAAGGTAAAGGTACCCCTGACCAATAGGTCCAGTCGCGGATGACTCTGGGGTTGCGTGCTCATATTGCTCTATAGGCCGAGGGAGCTGGCGTTTGTCTGCAGACAGCTTCCGGGTCATGTGGCCAGCATGACTAAGCCGCTTCTGGCGAACCAGAGCAGCGCACTGAAATGCCGTTTACCTTCCCGCCGGAGTGGTACCTATTTATCTACTTGCACTTTGACGTGCTTTCAAACTGCTAGGTTGGCAGGAGCTGGGACTGAACAATGGGAGCTCACCCCATTGCCGGGATTCGAACCGCCGGCCTTCTGATCGGCAAGCCCTAGGCTCTGTGGTTTAGACCACAGCGCCACCCACATCCCTACAACCCCTACAACCCCACAAACTGGAGGGGAAATTAAACACACTCTTAGTTTTTATCCCAACATTTTGATCCAGGAAAAAAAAAAAACTTGTTATCATGCTCAGAACAAGCAATATAGGGTACGAACAGCAGGCCAGCTCTTACCTTCTCCATGATCCTGTCAATTTGGCGGTTCTGTGTGTCAATCTCATTGCCCATATCCAGGGCCATGTGACGGAGATTTCCAATGATGCCACTGACTTGTTCCAGATTTTCATCCATCTCACCTTCTCGGGCATCATTTGTTACCCTGTCAAGCAGTAAGGAGTAAAGGTGATCTGAACTGTATCATAAAGCTACATATTCATCCCAAACTGCTAGACTTCTTTGCCTATTCAGAGCAATGCACTTGATCGCTTCTTACTGTCAGAAAGTCATGAAACAGGTGCTCATTTCTAAGCCACGCAGGAAAGATTTTATCCCAAAGTGTGGTATAAGAAGGTAAAGGTAAAGGTACCCCTGCCCGTACGGGCCAGTCTTGCCAGACTCTAGGGTTGTGCGCTCATCTCACTCTATAGGCCGGGAGCCAGCGCTGTCCGCAGACACTTCCGGGTCACGTGGCCAGCGTGACAAAGCTGCATCTGGCGAGCCAGCGCAGCACACGGAAACGCCGTTTACCTTCCCGCTAGTAAGCGGTCCCTATTTATCTACTTGCACCCGGGGGTGCTTTCGAACTGCTAGGTTGGCAGGCGCTGGGACCGAACGACGGGAGCGCACCCCGCCGCGGGGATTAGAACCGCCGACCTTTCGATCGGCAACCCCTAGGCACTGAGGCTTTAACCCACAGCGCCACCCGCGTCCCGGCCAAAAGTGTGATATATACATCCTTAAAAGACGGAGATAATAATTTGCCACCAGAATACTTCTCTATCAGATAGATTCTTCACCATAATGAACCCTTGGAGCCCACTGGACTGACCAAGGCAACATCTCAGTCCTGAACCCTTTTCTGTCTACCTTATGGCTGTGTTTTGTTACTTTAAATTAAAAATCAATAAAAGATAGGGAGAGGGAGAACATAATATTTTAGAACTAGCCGAAAGACTGTACTCCTTTAGCTGCTGTTCTGAGCTATTTTATAAAGAAATACCAACTAGTATAGCTTTGCCCAGAAGTTCTGGACTACAACTCATAATCAACTCTTCACTGATGGCCATGGGGCTGATAAGAGTTGGAGTCCAAACATCTGGAGAGCTGCATTGGCAATGCAAGCAGAACCTGTTGTGATTCATCCTTTCTCCTAGGAACAGTGCTCCTGTCCAGAAGTGCAGCCCACAGAGCCCATGAATGAGAGGGGGATGATAGTACATTTTAGTACTAGTACAGTGGTACCTCCTGTTATGAACTTAATTCATTCGGGAGGTCCGTTCTTAACCAGAAACCGTTCTTAACATGAGGCGCGCTTTCGCTAATGGGGCCTCCTGCTGGCACCGCGCCTCCGGCGCACGACTTCTACTCGCACCCCAGGGCAAAGTTCGCAACCAGGAGCATCTACTTCTGGGTTAGCGGAGCTCGTTACCCGAAGCTTTCGTAAGGATGACGGTACGTAACCCAAGTTCCACTGTACTCTTTTAGTACAGTAAAGTGGTACCTCTGTTACGTACTTAATTCGTTCCGGAGATCTGTTCTTAACCTGAAACTGTTCTTAACCCGAAGCACCACTTTAGCTAATGGGGCTTCCCGCTGCTGCCGCGCCGCCGTCACGCGATTTCTGTTCTCATCCTGAAGCAAAGTTCTTAACCCGAGGTACTATTTCTGGGTTAGAGGAGTCTGTAACCTGTGTTGTATGTAACCTGAAGCATATGTAACCCGAGGTACCACTGTACTCTTTTATCCTTTTACAAGTCCCCCAACCTGCGGGCCAATCTGAAGTTTTTTCAGAACCCCTCCCACATAGGACATAGGATGTCAGTGGAAATTTACAAACGACTCGGACTCATTTCACTTGGATGTTTTCAACTTGGAGAATAAACAACAGTACAGCATCACCACAGACCCTCTCCGTAGGACCATATGGTTTGAATGTGCCAGTTACAGGAAAGAAAGAGGGGTAAGAATGGGTAAAAATAAGATTCCCAGAACAACCCTCACCTGCGGATAAATCCACCGCTGATAGCCATCTGTTCTCGCTCATCCACAACGCGTGCCGGCTGGCTGGCTACAACCCCATCTTGATTATTCCCCCAGGCTTTTTTATAAGCATCACTCGATTTAAGCCTATGCAAAAAGAGAAGGTGAGTAACGAAGCAGAAACTGGGCGGAAGCAACTGCAAGAAATGTGACAATTGTTATTTCTTCAAGCTAAGAGCTGAGTCAAGCAAATGAGCGTTTCATACAAGGGGTGGGACGGGACAGTCTGGTATACCGATATATCATACAACTGAACAAAAGGATTGATTTCATTTTCATCGTTTTGCTGCCACAACGACTGCGATGTTTAGAAATTTCATTTCCAATGAAGTCGCCTGCGATTGCCAAGTCTACAAGAATTTGGGCTTGCGTTTTTGTTGTTGTTTTGTTTTAATTTTTTTTTAATGAAACACAACTAGAAAACCTGTATTTCATGACACATGGGATATTTGGACATATAACACAGAGAACATACTGCCGTACAGACATGAAGACAGAAACCACAGAGGGTAGTGTGTACATCACAGCGACAGATTAAGATTAAAAAACACACAGATCTGGCCTCTTTTGAACACAGAACCATGGCCAACTTGCTTTTTTATGTGTGGCACAATAATCTTCTGTATCTGCCAAACTTTTCAGTGATTTCCAGTGAAATCAGTCTTGGCTTGTTTGACTTCTGGGGTCATATATGGCAATTTAGATTAGATATTTTAATAATATATCGGTACTTGGAAAGAATATACATCCAGAGTTGATGTACAAACCTTTGTCCACAGAGACAAAAAGTAAAATTAGGCCATAGTGGGATGAGTGCGGGAAAAATGAAGAAACAGATAAATAACTATAATACAAGCATGTGTAGCAGTTGAGCATCAGAAAGGGAAATTCTTCTAGATATAATTTTTTTTCATGCACCAGCTACAGGCATGAATAAGAAAGTGAAGCATTCTCCGTAAAGCACAGAGAACCACCCCAGTGGTTCAAACATTCTCTTAATGCACTAGCAGTAACAGCCTACGCAGCGAGTGGGACACAGGCAAAAATGGATCTTCAGCTATGTTGCAAATCTTAAAATGTTCAGCCCTGGAAAGCCACGTCTTGGAGAGCCACGTTGCGAATTCAATTGCACAGGGCAACCGAGGAGCCATCTTTGACTGAGTCGCCACAGAGAAGTTAAAATCCAGGCATACCAGGAGGCGACAGATAATATTAGCATGCGCAGCATTCCTTTGGGTTGTTTCAGAACAAAAGCTATCCCAGATTACAAATTGGACGTGATGGAAGCTCGTTGTCAGAATTATCAGCCTTTCAGGAAGTCCCTCTTGGGGATTTAAACCAAAGATGGCAATTAGTTTTATTAATGAGGTATGTACAAGTCTGTGCTTTAAATATGAAGCTCTCCTATCTGAGTGAAGAAAGGAGAAGACGAAAATTTGGAGTGCCGTTAGTAAGAAATGTCCAATATTGCTATTTCGTAATAGTGGCACGTATGATCTGAACACTGTTCAATGTTTTCCATTTGGCCATAGATTTCAAACAATGTGCTAATCAACAACACTTTTAATGAGTGCTGTATTTTATAAATTGCTTGAAGAAAGATGTTTTAAGTTGGGTACTTTTGGAGACTGAGTGGGCTAAATGAAGAATCCTTACTACAGTCAAACCTCGGTTCTCAAATAGCTCCATTTTTTAACGTTTTGGCTCCCGAAAGCTGAAAACCAGGAAGTAACTGCTCCAGTTTTTGAACGATTTTCAGAAGCTGAACGGGCTACATGGCTTCTGTTTTGAGTTTCCCTATTCTATTGAGGCTTCCGCTTTCAGTTTTCGGTTGTCAAACATTTCAGAAGTCAAATGGTTTTCCAGAATGGATTACGTTTGACAACCAAGGTTTGACTGCAGTTCCATAAACCACCATTGGACTTAATAGCACAAACATATATTTGCTGACCCAGGTGTTAGTTTCATTGCCCTCAATGTCAACACAGGAATGAATCCCATTGAACTCAGTGGGTCTTCTTTGTGAGTAGACATGCATAGGACTGCATTGTTAAGTTAGAAGTAAAGGTAAAGGTACCCCTGCCCGTACGGGCCAGTCTTGCCAGACTATGGGGTTGTGCGCTCATCTCACTCTATAGGCCGGGAGCCAGCGCTGTCCGCAGACACTTCCGGGTCACGTGGCCAGCGTGACAAGCTGCATCTGGCGAGCCAGCGCAGCACACGGAACGCCGTTTACCTTCCTGCTGGTAAGCGGTCCCTATTTATCTACTTGCACCCGGAGGTGCTTTCGAACTGCTAGGTTGGCAGGCACTGGGACCGAACGACGGGAGTGCACCCCGCCGCGGGGATTCGAACCGCCGACCATGCGATCGGCAAGTCCTAGGCGCTGAGGTTTTACCCACAGCGCCACCCGTGTCCCTAAGTTAGAAGTAAGTTGCATTAAAATCAAGAGGCCTTACTTCTGAATAAATATAGTTAGGGTTGTGCTGTCCAGCTGAAATCCTAGGGATATTTGGTAGTAAGGCCCATAAAACTCATTAGGGTGTGCTTCTTAATAACCATACAGATGAACAGGCTGCATACTAGCAGGGATTGTTAGAAGAAGTTGCTGTGTTGCTTGATAAGCAATCCAGAAATTTTTTGTTGTATGCTGTTGGTTATCTTTTTGGCTTTGACTTGATTTTATCTGTTTGTGTTTCGTCTTGTTAAATCTCTTTGAGACTCTTTTGGTATAAAGTCGCTAACAAATGTTTATAATAATAATGATGATAATACATGATTGAACAGGTAAACAAAGAATTCTACCAGCCTGAATGCTAGTTGGATTTTGATAGTTCAGGTGACTTTTTTTAGCACAGTAATTGACACTTGAGATTAGAATTTCCTTTAGATTGTCAGGTCTACTTAGGACAATAGACTCTTTCCCCCTTTCAAAACACACACACACACACACACACACACACACACACACACACACCACTTTACCCACTGGTTGACTCTCTTATCTATGCAAAAGGGTAGCCAGCGTAAAGTTCAGCCATCCAAACTTTCTACTGCCATTGCAGATTTTGGCATCTCCTGTTTCAATATTCTCTTTAAGTTCTGCAAGGGCTCTGGCTGGTTTTTGCTGCTTGCTTTGAAGGACTGATCCAGCCTTGCACATCAGAACAAGAATCATACCTTCCCAGAAATGTTTGGCAATTTATTCACCCAGAGGAATTATTATTCCCCCCAGGTGAGTAGGCAAATATCCTACTGTAAAGCTGGACTAATGAAATGCTGAAACAGAAGATTACAAACACACTTGAACACAGTCACTCGCTGACATACACACCATTTGGGGCAGCCTACTTATTAATGTACTTTTAGTAATTCCTTCATGCAGTGTCAGTGCATACTAAGTCTGCTATCCATCAGAAAGCTGGTTCTTTCATGGCTACTGCCTCCCTCCAAAGTCCAGACATCACATTTTTTAATGCTGCATTTTCATTTTGTGACAATAACATGCAAACAAACCCAGCACATTTCAACATTTCTGCTTGGTGTACACTACCCAATTGGGGAACGACAATTGGCAAAATGGGTCTAGTTTTCCTGCCAATATATATAAATATATTTTAAAACTCCCCATTTCTTGGGATCAAACAAGAAACCACGGCATGTCTCCAGACCTCGCAAAGAGAGATTAACTGATTAAATAGGATGTTGGTATTGTTTTTTGCTCCAAATGGTCATTTTATGCAATTTTGGAGCACAGCTCATGGTCAAGAAAGCATTTCCTTTAAAGCTTGAGAACGAGAGAGAAAAGTCAGTATTCTGAGATAGCGCCATAATTTTTGAAGCTTAGGTTATTACGACATAGTACACACTCTGTAAAATGTTGAAATCTTCATCATTTAAAAGTGTCCACAGTGAAGGTTTCAGTGTGGTATGCCTGATTTTAAATGCAGCTACGGTGATCTCACTGTTTTGCCAAAGATTCCCAAACATTAAACCCATAAGCCACTCATGAACTCTGAGATGATGGCAAGTGGCTCTCAAATAGCTAACGAAGCCACCATGATCCCGACCTCGTCTAGTTCCCATGTCACACCAGTGACCATCCATGGAGGGGAAGGGCAATCTGCCACTTCTTCTCCACTGGGACTGATGTGAAGCCACAACCCCTCCGTGTCAGCATTCAAATTTCAAGGTAACTGCTTTTGGGAATAAATGGTTGGATCCATAGCGCTTGGGAATTTGGATGCTGACAGTGGGGAGAAGAGGAGGAAGCCGGGAGGGTTTTACTTTTTATTTTCATAAAAGCAGGGCAAGAGTGGTTTGTCGGTCCCTAAAATTTGGGAACCTCTGGTCTACGCTATGAGATGAACACATTGGAACCAGAATTGTTCTCTCTGCATGCCACATGCTCATCCTGCCCAAGTGCCTTAAGCAAGGATGAGCATCACAAGGCTTGCTAGCTTGCGATCAGCCTTGGGTGCTCAAGATTTCAGGCAGGCAGGCAGGCAGGCAGGCAACACCTACTTGTTGCATGGACAGGCACAAAGACCACAGAATTTTCCTAGGTCCGTCAAATTCTTTTCTGCTTCTTTCATGTCCTTATTGATTTGGTCCATTCCCTCTTCGATGCGCTCCAGTTGTTCTGATTAAACACAAGTATTTTATCCCCACAGTATGAAGCAGATGGAAAGGGACAAAGAAAAGAAAAGAAGACAAAAAAGAAAAGAAAACTTCAGACATTCACTCATGACAAAGAACTGGACATTACAGAGCAGAGCTGGTACCCAGTACCTACTTGTTACAAGGACATATGAAAAGGCCACAGCATTTCCCTAAATCTTTTAAATTTTTCTCGGCCTCCTTCATGTCTTGGTTGATATGGTTCATGCCCTCTTCGACTCGATCGAGTTGCTCTGGTCAGGACAAAGGGATGACAGTATGGAATGAATTGTACTTTTGTTTCGTTTCACTGTTGCAGCTGTTTGTCTTGAACAAATATGATGAACAAATACAATGGATAGAGAAACTGAATCGTGATGGGGCCATTTCAATGCATTAATTGCAAATGATGCATTGAAGCAAAGATGGAAGCAAACCTAGAGGCTGAAGAGTGATCCCCTTTGCTAATATGGTAAAGCACACACACATTCACATACAATGAAAATAAAAAATAAAATGAGATCTAGTCATTTGAACAAAATGTAAACGTGGAGGTGCTACCAAATACCTCAGTATCCAGAAACATAATACTATACATCCAGATACTAAGACATCAATGGCATCCAAGAGAAAGAAAGAAATGGGGTTATTACCTTGTATGTATGTACATTAATTACAAAAAAACTCCAACACAATTTAAATGGTGGCCATGGAAAATATCTACAGTACTTCCACTTATGAATTTGATGGTGGTTGAAAATGTAATTGGTTTGATTTGAGAGTTGGTGGGAAAGTAGACAGTTAACAATGGTATTAAGAATGGATATGAGGAGTTGAGTTAAGATCCATGTCTAGATACAAACTTTTTCAAAGACTGAGGCTCTTCAGATCTGATTATTTGGCCGTGGTCCATCTCTAAAGAAGAGAAGACCATGGGTCTTATTCCTCTGTCCGTGACATTGTTATACTTCAGGAGTAACCCCACTGCAGTAGGAGGAACTACAAGAATCGGCAGACCTAGTTTGATGCCCAGAGAAGCGATGAGAGGACTTCTATATGCTCCAAAGTAGCTTCAGAGCAGATGGACTACGTAAGGATACAAACTGTTGCATTTTCCTGTTTTTGACTAGCATAATTCCCTATTCCTGCTGCTTACCTCACTTTGCCATGACTTCCAGGACATGATTAGGCCAATGTAATTCCTTTTACTTCAATGGAGTTACACCTGTTTTTTCATCATAACAGTTTAACATAACTATCCGGCCCATCACAGTGGGTTCACATGCAAACAATAAATGACTTTCATGAACACCTACAGCCTGGTGCTTACTTAGGGTAGCACAAATTGCACCCCCCCCCCATTTTCTCAAGTGGGAGACAGTGGTTCCATGCCACTATTATATCTATAGAAGCAAAAATAACCCAGCCCAATGTAATGATACGTGCTGAGATTGCAGAAGCAACCATGCAGCACAATTTAAGCATGGGTAGAGTTGCCACCTTACTGACAATAGGTGGTATTCAACTGTTTCACTCAAAGTAGACCTATTGAAATAAACGGCCCTAACTTGGTCATGGTCATGAATCTCAATGGGTCTACTGAGTAAAACTTGGTCAGACACCACCCTCTTAGTCAATTGTTTCAACACCAGTGTAGACCAAATCACTTTACTGGCCCGTCCCAAGTTGGTTCTCCTTAAGAGATCAATCTGATTCAGAGCCCAGCTTTCAAACATAGTGTGATGGCCAGTTATAGGAAAGAAACATTTTAATCCAAGGAGGAAAAATCATAGCAGCTACTCAGGGAAAAGAAATGAAATATTAGAATCCTGAAGCAAGTTCTATTCTCATTTTCTGCATTGGAACGAAAATATAGATGCATGTTTCGACAGATTAGTAGAAGAAAAGAAGAAATCGATTCACAAACAACAAATACAATGCTGGTTCCTGAAGTTAAAGAGAAGAGAGAGAGAAAAGAATGGTTTGCATACTGTTTCGGAAAGCATTAATTGGATAGATTTGCATCAATAGCCTTACGGAACCAAATTCCTCCCTCATTCCTAAGCAAGATTGAACATAGGGTCTTATGCATGCAGAGTACCTGCTGGTCTAGACTACATAAACTAGGACAGGGGTAGCCCATGCAGTGATCCCCAGATGTTCTGGATAACAACTGCCATCACTCCTGATCATTGGCCGTACTGGCTGGGGTTGATGGGAGTGGTACTCTGCAGGGCACCATGGTGTCTACTGCTGGAACTAGGATGCACAGCTCATATTAGCCCCAAACCACATAGCCAGTTGTTAGTGATTATGGGAGTTTGAGTCCAACAGCTTCTGGAGGCCTTAACTATCCACGGAACAGAGGAAGACATGAGAACATAAAGAGAAAATTCAATCCATGTTCATAGCGGAGGAAATCAAGGCCCTTGAGCTTTTACAAGGTCTTCCTCTGTACAATGAGCACTGGTAGACTGGTTTGGGAGACAGGGGACAATTGTACTTTGTGAATCCTATACTGTCATACCTTGGATCTCAAATGCCTTGGCTCACAAACAAATCGGCTCCTGAACGATCGACACCCAGAAGTGAGTGTTCTGGTTTTTGAATGTTCTTTTAGAAGCCCAACGTCCGATGGGGCTTCGATGGCTTCTGATTGGCTGCAGGAGCTTCCTGCAGCCAATCAGAAGCCACGCTTTAGTTTCTGAACGTTTTGGAAGTCGAATGGTCTTCCATAATGGATTCTGTTTTCGACTTCCAAGGTATGACTGTAATAAGAATTTTGTTGTAATTGTGCTGTTTACCTTTTTTTTTTTTTTTTTGCCAATAGCGTAATTGGAACAGATTGCAATTGTTTTACTGACGATTTGTCAATCGTTCTATATGATTTACATTGCCTTTCCGATGCTCTGTTCTGTTACAGTTATTGCTTGCTTGCAAGCCGCTTTGCGATTCACATGAATGAAAAGCAGCATAGAAACATAATGAGTAAAATCAAATTGAAGTTTCAGGGTCCTGGTTTGAGAGCTTGTTGTGGAATGGATGAGATAGCAAGAGAGGAAGAGTCAGGTACATCAGGGCAGAGTTTGCTTGCCACGAGGGCAGCTTTACATTGCTCTGCCTGTGCAAATCTTCCAGGAAGCCAGCTTAGTTAGCCGCAGGAGGATGACCTCAGTGTAGGGCAATGTTCAGGTGGCTTTGGAGTAGAAGCAGCAGCTGCCTGTTTCTATTTCAAGACTTGAGCAGCCGGCTAAGGGACAATTGCCAGGAGTAGAGAGAATGCGCAGGAAGAATGCCTGATGCAACAGACAATTAATTTTGCCGCACAGAAAGGTGCAGTGGCTCATGCATGCCTGGAAACCAGGCTCTCCCGCATGACTTCCATATCCTTAATCACTTGCTGCATGCACACTTTAACATTATTCAATTATGAAGACTCAGCTCTCTGTACATGCTCAGAGGCCTTTTGTTGTTTACTTTGCATGTTGTGGGGATGAGCCTAGGACTGAAAGTGTGTCCCAGAATTCGGCAAAACCAAGACCTGCTGCAAATTAAGACCTAGTAAACTCCAATTAACCCAAAGGGCTTGGACTTAATCCAGTTTTGACCCCTAATATATCTCAATGTAACACAGCCACAGTGACTGAATTATATGTTTCTGGAATGGGAACCTATGGCTGCAGTACCGAACACACTTTTTACGGGGTAAAATCTATTGATTAGTGGGACTTACTTCTGAGTAAATGTGTTTAGGACAGCACTGCATATTGTGCTCTCTCTAGCACAGCTACACTAGTGGCCAAAATTGTGGAAACCTTTTGGGAAAAGTGTATTTCCGAGGTTTGATGGCTCATAACACCTGATTGGCTCTCTAAACACTCATGCTCATTGGCTACATTCACATGAAGGAAAGCTACTGCATATCAACCTAAGCAAGCTGTGCTTCTTTTTCTGGTTATTTGGCTATAACTTTTGATAGAATACAGATAATTGAACAAACTTTGTTGCATTACATTCTTCATTAAATTATCTTTCCATTGATATATAATTTTATGCTATTACTCTAAAAGAAAATGGTGTTAAGAGCCATCAAACCAAAGAATTACACTTTTCCCAAAAGGTTTCCACAATTTTGGCCACTAGTGTAGTCTTATCATTTTGGGCTTGGTTTTACTAACCATTGATAGGAAACCAAAGCATATAGAACTGAAACTAGATTTTTTTTTCACCTGGAGGAGAATTAGATACATGGGACATGCCAAAACGTCTCACGAAAACACACCCTTTAAATGTGCTTAATAACCCTTCTGATGGCGGATCGTGTCCTCCACCATGGAGGGCACGTGTTGTGGTGAGACCACCTAAACTGCCTCCCTGTTGTGGGGCGGGACCATTTGGATAGCCACAACACCCCATTGGTTGCCCCTCAGTTGCTGGGGCAGAAATTTGGCCTGTTGGGTCGTCTATTGGCTACCGAGGGCTGTCCTGCCCTATATTTAGGGCTGTCCTTTGGCTTTGCTATGCCTGTCTAGGGGTCATCTGTTTTGGAGCAGGGGACCGGTAGGAATTTTGCCATTTGGCTGATTGGCTGTTGCCATTTGGTTTTTGCCTACTGTGTAGCAAGTGGTCACAACTTTGTAAGGTTGGCAGTTAGGCATTGGTTCAATGTTTTGTGGAGGGGAAGTGGTTGGCTGTGCCTGCCCCTCCATCACGGCTGCTAGGCAATTCTGCTAAAGGAATCCAGAGGCTCTCCTTGCTTTTGTCCGAACCCTGTCCAGGGGCTAGGGCCACACCAGAGCCCCTGGAAGCATCTGGGGTGAGCTGTGAGATGGAAGTCAGCTTCTTACTCCCCTTTCTCTTACTGACAGTCCTGTTCCTGCCACTGTGCAGGTTCATGTAGTCTGCAACCAATGCCTAAGCAACCACTCACATGCTGTAATCAATAAAGCTGTGGCCAAAATTAATGCCAAAAACCTTAAACTAAAATCTGTGTCTACTGTGTCTTTATTTTGGGGGTGGTTTGGGGAGTCTTCACACGCAACTGAATTTCTCAAGATATCAGCAAGAAGAAGAAGAAGAAGAAGAGTTTGGATTTGATATCCCGCCTTTCACTCCCCTTCAGGAGTCTCAAAGCGGCTAACATTCTCCTTTCCCTTCCTCCCCCACAACAAACACTCTGTGAGGTGAGTGGGGCTGAGAGACTTCAAAGAAGTATGACTGGCCCAAGGTCACCCAGCAGCTGCATGTGGAGGAGCGGAGACGCGAACCCGGTTACCCAGATTACGTGACTACCGCTCTTAACCACTACACCACACTGGCAAGAGAACCAAGAGGCTTCATGGAGGTGCTTTGTGATTTGCCATGTGGGCTACACACTCAGCACGTCACGTCACTGCACTGATGACCTCAAAGACACTTGCTTTCTATACCAGAAACAAACCCTTGTTCTCCTATATAGCGCTTTCACTGAAGTTGACTCAGGAGGCTTCTGTCTTGCAAATCACTCGCAACATCAAAGTAAACAGGTGCCTTAAGAAAACCGGGCAGGGAAAAGGGGTATGGCACACAAAGGAATGTGATACTCTTTGTCATCTGCACGTTCCAATGATCCATATCAGAATCCTCTATATAACACCTAACAATCCTAAGTAACTTCTGCTGTCAGGGTCATCTGGGAAAAGATCACATGGCAAGGTTAACAAACGGTTTCATTAATCGGATCATCTGCCGAGGCATACATTGCTAAGGCACAAATGACAGGAGGGGTCCCTGAAAACAGCAGAGACACAGCTGCTCCAGCTGCACACAATAGGCAAATCACATTTTCCCCAAGTCACATTTATCCAACCTGCAAACGCTTTTAAAATTTTTTGGTTAAATAACATTGAAATTGGTGCGGTGATCACTTTCAAAATCTTGTCACCTGCCTCTGCAATATGGTTGCATGCTCTCTATATCCAGCTTTGCCCTTTAGGTCTCAATGCTCAATAGGAATTGAGCATTGAGATTACTTCTTAAATCCAGAGTTTAGAGAATTTGATCCCCCAAGCAACTTGTACGTAGGAGTGAAACAGAGCTTCCATCAGTCAAACTGATTATGAACTACTAAGCACCCTTGCCTCAATTTAACTACTCTGGAAAGAGCTCTAGTGAACCAACAGCAAGGTGGATGTTCAATGTTGTCCATGTTCCAAGTGTGCAAAGGCTTATGTTTGTTGACATCGAAGATGATGGGGCAATCTCAGGTTGCGCAGAATTCTGTAGGCGCACTGCGGACTTGTAGAGCTTTGGCTTACAGATCCTTTGTGTAGATAGGCATGGGCAAAATTGAAAGGCCACAGTCTTCGAAGCACACACTCTAAAAAGCAGTGGGGTTATTTTGGAAACGTTGGGTTCAGGAATTCCTGTTGATTCCGATGGGTGCTGGGAAAAGACTTTTTCAACTTTCTGTCACTGGTAACCAGGTTCGTACATGCATGCGTTACTGATACCTTTAAAAGATATCTACAGTTAATCATTCACTTCATTGAAAAGATGCTTTTGACTTCTAATCTTTGTTGGAAGCTGCCCAGAGTGGCTGGGGTAACCCAGTCAGATGGGCGGGGCACAAATAAAATAATAATAATAATTATTATGTAAATGATCTGAACTTACCTCCTTGCTCATCCAACATAACCAAGGTCCTGATACCAGCATCTTTGCTCTACATTCCAGTAAGAATAAGAGGATGAAACGAAGAGACAGAGATAGAGAAAGAAAGAAATTAGTGGGAGAACAAGCAGCCCTAGATCTGGAAAAAATTAGAAGCTCAAAGATCAACAGTGAAAAGGGAATGGCAAGGGATATGGGAATCAATAGGAACCCATCACATGAGAGATGATGAAGCTGTCAGTTGGTTTCATTTAGTTTCTCATTTTTCCAGCCTTAAATTTACTTCTCCACATTTCCACATTTGCTTGCAATGTTTGTAAAAAAGAAGTCACCAGCATTTTAGTGAAAATTTATCCCAATATACAGATTTTAAAATGCAATTTTGCCTAATATAGACCTTTTTTCTTCAATATTTCTATTTTCCCTAATATAATGCCTTTCCGCATGCTATTGTCACTAATATATGCATTTTAATGAACATTTTACCTTGGCATATGCATATTTGAACACATTGCTCTGCTGGAGAACTCCATTACAAAATTCAGAAAAATGTGATTTTTGAGGGATTGCTGTGCTTCAGTTTGCATCTTGTTTTGGGGGAATGTGAATCAGGTAGGTTCACTTAGTTTAAATGCTAAGTGAATCTAATTCCTCAGTCGCATCCTTTAACACTATGTAATGCATGGAAGATTCTCTACTGCATTAGTATTCATTGCAATACTTGACAGTTTGAGAAGGAGCAAAAGGAAAAGCGAGGCTCGTCTTAAAAAAACTGGATGTGTGAACCAAATTTTTGGGCTGGGGAGAAACAGTGGTTTAAAGTTTGTGAAATGGACCCCATGATTCAAGGTGAAATGGTCCATTTCCCCACTTGGTTTTTTCAATTTCCCCCCACTCATTCTTCAGCATGTTTGTCTGGGAATAATTTCCATTGAACTCAGTTATTCTGACTTCTGATTACACATACATACATACATACATACATACATACATACATACATAGGTGTAATTTGTTAACCTCCAGTGCCTCCCTAGCCCCCAAGCAGCATTTTTAAACCTTGGGGTCTGCTTTTGAATAAATCACCTTTAGCTTTATTGCAAGACATTGTTAAAAAAGAAGGAAAGAAACAGGGGAGTTTCCCCTGGTAGCTCAGCTTTTAAAAATAAGAGCTGCATGGAATAGCTCTGTGTGATATTAGATTTTTAACAAGCCACTGCCCTTTGTCTAGAGTGCACCTCTCCAATCAAATGAGCTGTTGGTGGAACGATTCACCCATTCTTTCAAAGGTTGTCTTTTTCTGTAGGTGCCATCAGTGGCGGAGCTTCATGCTCCAGCACTGGGATGCGGGGGTGGAGAGCAGGCGGGGGCAAGGATGCCGCATGTCCTGGGGGCGTGGAACACATCCTGGGGGCATGGCATGTCACCTGTAGGGGCGTGGTGCCCAGCATGGGCGGGGGAGGGCAGCTGCGATGGCACCCCACCGGGATTGCACTACCGGGGGCAGTGTGCTCCCCCTGCACTCCTCTACCTCTGCCAGTGGCTGCCATAATAATAATAACAATAGTAGTAGTAATAATAATAATAATAATAATAATAATAATTTATTATTGCGGTCCAGTTCAGAGTGGCTGCCATATTTTATGGCGGTAGCTACTCTGAACTTCCCAAAATTCACAATGCACCCCAGGACAGAAAACAAAATGGCGGCAGCTCTGATCCTCTTCCTTCCCCCCAAAATCCTGACACCCTTGAAATGCAATGGAAACAGAACTGCTAATGCCAAGGTGAGCAAAACAGCTAAGAAATGGTTTATATCAAATACGTGCAACCCTTGGACTAATAATATTTGTGACCTAGGCCTCATTTGGACAATATTCTCCTCTAGTCTCTCCTACAAATGATGGGGGAATAAGATCACATCTTCTCCCTTCTCCTACAGGGCATGACTATCCGGTAGGGTGTTCATGTGAGGCAGGGATGGAGAACTTCAGAATGTGGCCTTCAAGGGTTCTTTGTCTGGTTCTGCTCCAGGCCACACCCAGTCTACCTAGACCACACCCCTCATTGGCACTGCTTTCCACCCTGGGTGTTTTGGCCTGGCTGCAATGTATTATTAAATTTCGGCAGTGCCTTTTGCTTGAAGGACAGAGAGTTGTGATGCATAAGCACACTCACCAAGTTAGCTTTCATTAATTGCTCCACCATTCCCCCCCTCTGCCACCTACCACTGACATGAGGCCTTGCTTCATGTTTTTAATATTCTGTTGGGAGATGCCCAGAGTGGCTGGGGAAACTCAGCCAGATGGGCAGGGTATTATTATTATTATTATTATTATTATTATTATTATTATTATTATTATTATTATTACTATTGCTTCTGTATGCATATGTGGCTAGTCACTAAGGGTAAATATGCTAAAAAAAGTTAAAGGACCCTGGACAGTTAAGTCCAGTAAAATTTCCATTGAACTCAATTAGTCTGACCTGTCGGAGCACAGAATCAAATCTTTGATTACTCATAACTCGTGCAATGATGCTATTGTTGAGGTGGGCAGCAATTTTGTCATGGAGCCAGTGGGTGATATTCTACCGGTAAAAAAAGGTAAAGGACCCCTGGATGGTTAAGTCCAGTCAAAGGCAACCATGGGGTTGCTGCGCTCATCTCGCTTTCAGGCCGAGGGAGCCGGTGTTTGTCCACAGACAGCTTTCTGGGTCATGTGGCCAGCATGACTGAACCGCTTCTGGTGCAGCAGGACACTGTGATGGAAACCAGAGTGCACGGAAATGCTGTTTACTTTCCCACCTCAGCGGTACCTATTTATCTACTTGCACTGGTGTGATTTTGAACTGCTAGCTTGGCAGAAGCTGGGACAGAACAACAGGAGCTCACCCCATCGAGCGGATTCGAACCGCCGACCTTCCGATCGGCAAGCCCAAGAGGCTCAGTGGTTTAGACCACAGTGCCACTCGTGTCACGATAAGGGTAAATAAATACAATATTAAAAAACCAGAAATCAAGATTAAGGTGAAAGAAGGCAGAGGCAGGAATGTGGACAAGACAAAGAATAGTCTGCTTGAGTGAGAACCGGAAACAGAATCTGAACCTTGGTTAGTGAATACCACACATAGTTTGATGGAAAATGGCCTTCACAAATACCCATGCTGAGTCAAACAGGGATAGGGAGTGGAGGATTTCGCTGAACAGTCTCTTTTGAGGGAGGCAGAATTTCCCCCAAAGTGGAGAGGCTGGGGGGACAGGGGAGCTCTTGGAAAATTTATGAGAAGATTCTCTCTCTGAGATGTTATGGTTTCAGTTTGGTGGGTCAAAAGTTGTCTAAGCAAAGAGAAAGGCTTGAATCCTAAGAAGCAAAGTGGCAGCACCTACTGTAGGTTCTGGCAAGGTCTTGCACGTTCTCAGTGAAATCAGTGTTGATGGTGGCACTGCTTCTCTGCCACCGGTGGAGGAAGGGGGACAGTGGGGCACCCACAGGGGTACCACCTTGGGAGCTTCGGCCGCCCAAGGCAGCTACTTCCCTCTGCCTCATGGGTGGGCCAGCCCTGCTAAGAAGAGCTCATGGAAGGGGGATGGTAGAAGAGGACTTGTCCATCCCTTGTTCCCACCTGCTCATGGAAATGAAAAGCCTCTCCTGGGGGTCAGGAGACCCTCCTGAACAGGATGGGCTGTGCAGCAAGAGATTGTGTGTGAGAAACACTCCAAACACTTGTATGTCAGCATCTCCCATAAGCACTCCTTAGGATCGAAAGGGAACATATCATGTCTGCTGGAGGAAGAGAGCACACAATCTAAAAGCAGGCAATTAAATACATTTCATTTCATTTACTCTGGGGTAGCAACCTTGTTTTGATTGAGGTAGGAGAGACATTAAACTACTAGGACAGCCTGACATTGCCAACAGTTAGAAGACACTAAAAGGATGAGTCAGTTGCCTAAGGACACAGGAATGGTTGCAGAACCATTTCTTAGGCATGAGTTACAATTTATTTTCTCAGTCCTGTGCCTCCCAGCTGTACAAGGAACTCCTTATTTACCATTTGTGTGTGTTGACACCATCCTGTAGCCCAGCCTTAACCACCTAAGTGCTCTCCACATGGTTTGGACTACTACGTTTTGGAGTTGTAGTTCAAAAGATCTGGAGAGGACCAGGTTAAAGGCTGGCGTAGCCCAATGGCCCATTAAAATATGGAAAGGTACAGTGGTGTCTCGCAAGACGAAAAGAATCCGTTCCGGGATTCTCTTTGTCTAGGGGGTTTTTCGTCTTGCGAAGCAACCCTATTAGCGGCTAAGCGGATTAGCGCTATTAGCGGTTTAGCGGCTTAGCGGCTATTAAAGGATTAGCGGCTAAGCTGCTAAAAGGCTATTAGCGGCTTAGCGGCTTAGAAAAAGGGGGGGAAAGCGGGGGGGACGGACGCAAGACTAGCAAGACGTTTCGTCTTGCGAAGCAAGCCCATAGGGAAAATCGTCTTGCGAAGCAACTCAGAAATGGAAAACCCTTTCATCTAGCGGGTTTTCCGTCTTGCGAGGCATTCGTCTTGCGGGGCACCACTGTAATCACTTGGAAGGCAAACCATCTCCCCCAAGAAGCCACCAAGCTCCTGCTCATTTCTTGACTTCTGCAAAAAAGGGAGCCCCTTTTCACAGAACCTTCCCCCTATCATAAAGGAACCTTTTCATTTCCATTGGGGCATGTGAACATGGGGCAAATCTTTGCCATAATGTGTGCATTTGTGTGTGTGTTTCAAGGGAGTCATGACTTCAGAGGAAAAGGTGATGTGCAGCATTAATTAGGCATATAGGAAGATTTCTTACACTAATAATAATAATAATAATAATAATAATAATAATAATAATTATTATTTTTATTTATACCCCGCCCTCCCCAGGCAAGGCCAGGCTCAGGGCAGCTAACAAGCAATAATAAAAACAAGTTGAATGGATACAACTTAAAAACAAGATTAAAATGCAACATTAAAATATTGAAACATTAAAATATTAAAATGCAGCCTCATCACAGGAGGAGAAAAGAAAAAGAAAAAGGGGGAGGGAATCAAATTGGCTCCAAGCCAAAGGCCAGGCGGAACAACTTTGTCTTACAGGCCCTGCGGAAAGAAATCAGATCCTGCAGGGCCCTGGTCTCATGAGGCAGAGCGTTCCGCCAGGCCGGAGCCAGTGTTGAAAAGGCCCTGGCTCTGGTTGAAGCTAATCTAAAGTCTGAAGCTAATCAGACTAGTGACTCAATCAAGCTCAGTATTGTCTACACCGAATGGAAGTGGCTCTCCATGGTTTCAGGCAGGGAATACTAACAACCCCACCTAGAGGCACCAGGGTTCAAAACAGGCATCTTCTGCATGCAATGATGATGCATGCAGACTCCTGAGCTACGGCCCTCCCAGTGGCCAATGAGCTTACTCTCTTAAGTAAATGTGCTCAGGTCTGCAGCTTTATGCTAGGACAGTGCTGATCTTTGGGAGAAGATTTCATACATGCTTTCCCTACCCTCCCAATCGTTATCACTGCAAAAATGAAAAATAGAACAGCACAAAAATTAAACCCATCCCTAACACCAGTAGTTCATGACATTTCCCTCGATAGCTGTTCTTTTCTGAAAGCAGCATGCTTAAATGCCAAGCTGATTTATCATGAGAACTGGCCTTTTCCTTCATGTTTTTGTCCTCCAGACTTGGCCCAGAGGTCAAATGTTTCAATAGGAAAGGATGTCTGCTCCAGATTTGGTGACACCCACCTATATGTGAAACTTGCCTTCTTCCCCTTTGCAAAAGGCCTTCATTCTGCCCTAGTGCCCTGTTATAAATTTGCTGCACAATCACAGCCAAGACATCACCATCAACTGGGGAGAGGCTCAGCACTAGAGCAAATAGCTGACACTCAGCCAGTATCTGGGCTCAGTCAATGGCATCTCCAGTAAGAAAGATCAGAAAGCAGCTGATGGGCATGATCCTCGTCTGAGAGCTGCTGGTGGGCAGAGTAGCTCAGGGGTCCTGAACCTTTTGGGCTCCATGCAGGCCAGGGTCTAGTCTTGACAGGGGGCAGGAATGCCCACCTTGTCGCCAAGCAATTAGGAGTTTGGAAGTCCCAAAATCAGGACTTCAAAACACCATGCCCAGCCCAGGCACGGTATGTGACCACCAAATCCAGCTCTACTGCCTAGAGCAGCAGTGCTGGGTGATGAGCAGTAGTGCTGGAGCCTATTTTATGCACAAGTGCACTTGCAGGTTTGGGTTGCGTTTACTCTGGACAGCATTGCATTTGAAAGGGAGGGTGCAATGAGAGCTACCACCTCCATCCAGAAGTGACAGAAGAGCTCTGAATTCATGACTCACCACAGAGAAAGCCAACTTTGATACCTGTCAATCTGATGGATTCATACTGATGTCAAATTGAAAGTTGTTGGCTCTATCCATCTTAACAGGACAGCAGTAACACAACATTCCTGGTATTATGCATTCTTCTGCCACACCACCAAAAAGTAGCTGCAGGAAGCTTTCCGTTGTGTGGCATTGCCCTTCATGTTACCAGAAAACTATGTGCCTATGAGTATAACGATCTCTGGCAGGCAAGCAGTCTGATAAGCAGCAATGACTCTCCGTCAGTTTTATGTATGTTTATTTACAAGATAAATATCCAGAGCACAGCCCCTGCCTGCTTGCATTAACAGTAGTTGATCAGTCTGAATCATCGTCCCTCCTCCAACAAGAAGGACGCCAAAATCCCGCCTTTCTTCTCCTTCCCTTCTGTTCTCTGAGCTTCTCCAGTCTCCTAGTATGGGGACTGAACGGCTGGCCTGCCTCCTCCCCACTCCCAGAAGACACAGCATCAGACACTGGCTTATCTGCTGGCTGCCTGGCAATGCTCTGGCCACCTTCTAACTCTTCCGCTCCTTGTGAGATAACATCTTCCCTGGGAAGGAGGGGAGCTGGGCTGCCCTTTCTAGACTGACAGCCAGCTCTCATCTGCAGAGTTGGCCTCTTGCTCGCTTAGCTCAGTTTCTGAGGCTGACTCTTCTGCTGCGCTCTGGCTGGCCACATTGGAGAGGGCACCACCGCCTGGCTTAATGTATGCTAGATGAGCATGTGCATTCACCCAAAACTGTAGAAGTGCTTTGAAAGAAAAACAAACCACTGTGTTTAGAGAGGTCATTCCATAGATGGGACAATCTCCAGGAGGCAATGAGTGTGACCTTCGCCATCATTTGCATCATGGGCTTTGAGATGGGTCAACTCCTGCAAACCATTCAGCATTCCTGAGAAAACACTGAAGTTAAGCCATGGATTCCTTACCTCTTCAACAAGCTGCAGCATACGCCGAGTGCTTTCGAGTGACTGAGAAGGAAATGGGGGGGGGGGACAGAGGAAGAGAGTTAGAATTGCTAAACCGTTTCAGCTCAGAAACATGCAGAGCATAAGTACGTCAAATAAAAAAAAAAGATGACATCTGTCTTATTTTAATTTATTTACATGGTTATCTTCCCCCTCTCACTTTATCTTCCCAACAACACTGTGACATAGGCTGGGCTAAGAGATAGTGATTGGCCCACAACCAGCCAGTGAGCTTCGTGAAGCAGGGGTTTGAATCTGGGTCCCTCTACTCCTAGTCTAACACTATACCACTCTAACTCTTCTGGTTGTTTTCCAACTATACTACAACAGACTATGGCTGCTTCAGGTTGGGTGTGTGTGAAAAGGACAAGGTTCTTGCCCAGGTTCTAAGTAGAGGAAGTCATGAGAACCTTACAACCAAAAATTTGCAGGTTAGATGGGAGAAGCATTTTCTTTGTGATAGCAGCATATCATGGACTAAATCCCACAAGGAGCAATACATGTGTGGTTGCTTATTTAGACAAGTTATGCCACCTTTCCCCCACCCAAAATACTGCTCAAAGAGGCTGCCCAAAGAAGCTTGTTAGATCTGTACCTAGCTTGTTTGTTGGTTGTAAAGCCTAGAACAGAGAAGAGGAACCTGTAGTTCTCCAGATGTTGGTGGACTACTATTCCCACCATCCCTGGCCACTGGCTATACTGGTTGGGGTTGATGGGAACTGAAGTCCAACAACTTCTAGAGGGCCACAGGTTCTTCTTTGCTTGCCGAGGTGCATCAATGAAAGGCACAGAAAAATGACTCAATTTGCACTTTCTGGTATGTTTTAAACAAAGACACTTTAAAAATTAAATCACCAGAGGCGCTCTTCCTTCCTACATGAAGACTTCACAAAGTCAACAGCAGAATCTGGGAGAGGCCTTGTCGTTGGACAATATTTCGACCCCTCTGGAATTACTCTTCTGCATTCTTTGCTTCCTTCATGAGAAGGGTCACAGCTGATTAGTAGAGCACCTGGTTTTTCACACAGAAGGCCCCAGGTTCAAACTTTTGCCTCTCTAGTGGGTGGGGAAGTCATGGCCCTCAGCCAGCATAGCCAACGGCCAGCGGCGGAGGAAGCCACTCAGGCACCTAGGGCGGCATGCCAAGGGGTGGGGCGAGCTGCCCCTAGGGGCACGGCGCACCACGGGGCCTCTGGAGTCTGCTTGCCTTCTCCTACTCAGCCGCCCTACAGCTGGGGGGGGGGGAGGCAGTGGGCGGACCGTTTGGGCAGCACGGAGCCTGCATGCGCCCAAGCCACAGCATCTCTCCCAGGAGAGATGCATGGCTCGGGCGCACTGCAGGCCCCATGGTGAGTGCCGCCTGGCATTTTGTCACCCCCTCAGTGGTGACACCTGGGGCGGTCCGCACCCACCACACACCCCTTCCTCCACCCCTGCCAACTGCTAGGGATGGTGGAAGGTGTAGCAGGAGCTTTCTCACTTCTGAGTTCAGAACATCAAAATGACGGAGCTGAGAAAGCAGGAACCAACAGAAAAAGTCTACATTTCTCTGGGTGAGGATCTTAGCCTGCAGGCAACAGGCTGCATGAGGAGGCTGTGGTTTTTTCCCTGCTTATCATTCCAGCCACATTTCCCTCACCTCATCGGTCATCTGGTCAGCACGCTGCTGCATTTCTTCCAACTCATTGCGCATGTCAGCGTCTTCGGCCATTTCGGCTGTGGGTGTGTGGGCTGGCCCTCTGCGTCAAGCAAATTTCCTTGGCTCTGCCAGCAAGCCTAGAACACAAGAAAGAAAGAAAGAAAGAAAGAAAGAAAGAAAGAAAGAAAGAAAGAAGAAAGAAAGAAAGAAAGAAAGAAAGAAAGAAAGAAAGAAAGAAAGAAAGAAAGAAATTCAGTGAAGCGAAATCAAACAGGTTTCACTCTGGACATTTGCGTGCTATGATGATCATTTTGAAAAGCAACATCAGATTAGTGACCTCACACAAACAATTCTCTTCTGGATTATATCTGTGCGTCAGTGCCAGGTATTTTCAAAGAACCCTCTTAGATTACTGCTCTCACCGTCAAATCATTTAACTGTGCCAGGCAATTCTCATGAGCTAGAGAACAGTCATAGATTGTTCCCAAGGTGATGTTGTTCTATTTCTGGGGTATTAGTCACTCTCTTCAATAGGAACCCAAATGTTTGCTTCCTTGGTACAATCACGAAGAAGAACTGATTCATTTCTGTTTTCTAAAGACACCAAGTCAGCCTCCGTGGAGCTGCTAATCCGATGCAAAGTGACTGCATGGAAAGATCTCACAAACAACATTTTACCTCAGATGGTCAGAACTTTATTCAAAGTTGGTGACAGAATTAAAACAGCAATTTCTAAGGATCAGAATGTACCACAAAGCCCCAGCTGTTCCCCAAGCTTCAAAACTTGAGTAGAAATGGTTGGACTGTGGGTTGGGTCTTTGTCCTGCATGAAAGTTGTCTTCACTGAAAGAAGAAATATGGGGACATGGCCTTCTCTGTTACCCCCTATGCCCTCAGGAAAGGATAAAGCAATGGAGCATGATAACTTATTAAGTAATAATACTAATACTAATTTATACCCCACCCATCTGACTGAGTTTCCCCAGTCTACTTCCAGTCCATGTCAGTCGCACATTATAAAGTCTGTTCCACACACCCCATTCCATGTTATTGTGCAGATTTTTAGAAACTCTCAAATCCATGTGAAAATGTGTATTGAAAAAGGAGGCATGGAACAGGTCCATTCACATTGGAATACAAGCTGAACTTGAGCATCCTTGAGCATCATTGCCATGCTTACAAAGCTGGTTTCCATAATGCCATAATGCTTTCTGATCATGAATGTTGTACAGCACAAAATGATCCCCACTGAGGAAGAGCTTCTGAGGAAAAGCAGCAAGGACACCCTTCTTTTTTCTATGACACACCATGGGAGGTCCCATAAATTCCTAACGGTGAAATTTCACTATTGGCAAAACTGATGAAGCACACCTGTTGTCAGGGACCGTGCTGAGGAGGGCTGCACGGATGAGGAATGGTGGGAGTCTCCCTCTCCCCCTGCTCCTGATCAGGATCTTGAATCTTCCCAGGGACAGTGGGACAATATAGATTTGGAACAGTGGTTTGCAAAGGGACATAGTTCAGAAGACAGAAATTGGGAAGAACTGGGCGGTGAACAGCTAGGAGAAGAAGAACTGGGGCAGAGAGAGTTAACAGACGCACTTTCGCTGGAAAGCATCCATCCGCTCAGCCCAAGGTCAAGGAAAGCAGATAAGGTGGCAGCACAGAAAGCACAGTGGTTGCGAGATCAGGTTGCCAGACGTAGAAGTGATGTGGGTGACTAGGGAGGAAGTGGGTGGAACCCTTAATTGGGAGCACCTTCATCCCTCGGAATGGATTCTTTGTTCTCTCGCTGTGATCATTAAAATGTCTAACTGGTAAGAGACTCCTTTATCTTTGTTCTACTTATCTACTGCCGAGGGGGGGCGGAGAGAAGCTGAGTCCCTGAACAGACACCTGTCTTCTATAAGGACTGAAGACCATCAGTCATAATTTACAGCGGTTAAGGCTGACCCAGCTTTCAGAGAGCATCTAAACTACTTTGTTGTTGTTGTTTAGTGGTTTAGACATGTCCGACTCTTCGTGACCCCATGGACCAGAGCACGCCAGGCACTCCTGTCTCCCACTGCCTCCCGCAGTTTGGTCAAACACATGCTGGTAGCTTCAAGAACACTATCCAACCATCTCATCCTCTGTCATTCCCTTCTCCTTGTGCCCTCAATCTTTCCCTACTTTAGTTGATAGGATGAACTTGGCATCAGGGAACTCCTCCGAAACCTGTGCCCCTCGACAGTGAGAGGATTTCAGTTTATGAAATCGCTTTTCCTCGATGACGCATCACCACTGTGGGAGAAAGGACTCTTCTCACTGAGATGTAACTGTTAATTAAATCTGAACAAGAGGCAATTGCCTGGATGTTGACATAACCGCTATCTCGCAGACATGACAAACCAAACAAACCTTAAATAAGCCATCAAGCGTTATATCGGAGACTCAGATTGTCAAAACTGTATTCCACATGAATGTATTTTCAGTGTCTCCTCCACTTCAGAAATACAGTGGTACCTCAGGTTAAGAACTTAATTCGTTCCGGAGCTCCGTTCTTAACCTGAAACTGTTCTTAACCTGAAGCACCACTTTACTTAATGGGGCCTCCCGCTGCTGCTGCACCTCCGCCACGCAATTTCTGTTCTCATCCTGAAGCAAAGTTCTTAACCCGAGGTACAGTATTTTTTGCTCTATAAGACTCACTTCTTCCCTCCTAAAAAGTAAGGGGAAATGTGTGTGTGCGTCTTATGGAGCGAATGCAGGCTGCACAGCTATCCCAGAAGCCAGAACAGCGAGAGGGATTGCTGCTTTCGCTGCGTAGTGATCCCTCTTGCTGTTCTGGCTTCTGGGATTCAGATTTTTTTTTTTCTTGTTTTCCTCCTCCAAAAACTAGGTGCGTCTTATGGTCTGGTGCGTTTTATAGAACGAAAAATATGGTGCTATTTCTGGGTTATTGGAGTCTGTAACCTGAAGCATCTGTTAACCCAAGGTACCACTGTCGTTGTGCAGCAATCTGGCTGTCAACAGGAAGATTGACTTGGAAGTGAGGGGTAGATAGAGATTGGGGGAGCATCTTGGGCACCCACCAGAATATGAAGAGGAAAAACAACCAGGAATGGCAATGAAGAGGGACTAGACGTGCAGATGGGTGGAGCAAAAAAATGACAGACACAGAAGTGGCCAGAGACAGAGATGGCACACATGGCATTTATGTGGAGGAATAGCAGTTGTGGCTCCTGATTATTTATTTTTAAAATTTATAAATCACCCTTCATCCAGAAATGGATTTCAGGGTGGTAAACATGGGCATTTCAGGTAAAAATAAAAATAATTTATTATTTTAGCCAGCCCACCCGGCTGGGTTTCCCCAGCCACTCTGGGTGGTTCCCAACCGATTAAAAACAGAATAAAACATCAAATATTAAAAACTTCCCTAAACAGAGCTGCCTTCAGATGTCTTCTAAAAGTCAGATAGTTGTTCATTTCCTTGACATCTGATGGGAGAGCTTTCCACAGGGTGGGCGTTACTACAAAGAAGGCCCTCTGCCTGGTTCCCTGTAACCTCACTTCTCACAATGAGGGAACCACCAGAAGGCCCTTGGCACTGGATCTCAGTGTCCCGGCTGAACGATGGGGGTGGAGACACTCCTTCAGGTATACTGCACCAAGGTCGTTTAGGGCTTTAAAGGTCAGCACCAACACTTTGAATCGTGCTCAGAAATGTACTGGGAGCCAATGTAGGTCTCTCAGGACTGGTGTTATATGGTCTCAGCAGCCACTCCCAGTCACCAGTCTAGCTGCCACATTCTGGATTAATTGTAGTTTCTGGGTCACCTTCAAAGGTAGCCCCACATAGCAGTAGTCCAAGCAGGAGATAACCAGAGCATGCACCACTTTGGCGACACAGTCTGCTGGCAGGTAGGGTACTCAGCCTGCATACCAGATGGAGCTGGAAGACAGCTGCCCTGTACAAAGAATTGACCTGCGCCCCCATAGACAACTGTGAGTCCAAAATGACTCCCAGGGTGCACACCTGGTCCTTCAGGGGCACAGATACCCCATTCAGGACCAGGGAGATTGCAAATACATATGTGGCCACAATAAAATTGAAAGGAATAAAGCCATTCAGGCAGCTATAAAGTAGGTTGCAGGAGATGGGACAATAAGATTTCGTAATATTCTATGAGAACTTCTTTCTATGCTACTTTTGCAAGACAGGGCAAAATACAAGGACTACAGCCCAGGGCTGTGCATCTCCTCTTCGCAGTAAGCTGATATATTTTTTCACGCATTAAGATTCACTTTCTGCAGACCAATATCTTTCAAAAGTTACAGCAACTACTGTAAGCTGCCTCTTGGTGACTTATTGAACAGCAATTTATTTATTTAGCTGAAAGTTTTATCCCAGCCTTCTAAATGTCAGAAGAAGAGTTTGGGTTTGATATCCCGCTTTATCACTACCCAAAGGAGTCTCAAATCGGCTAACATTCTCCTTTCCCTTCCTCCCCCACAACAAACACTCTGTGAGGTGAGTGGGGCTGAGAGACTTCAAAGAAGTGTGACTGACCCAAGGTCACCCAGCAGCTGCATGTGGAGGAGCGGAGACGCGAACCCAGTTCCCCAGATTACGAGACTACCGCTCTTAACCACTACACCACACTGGCACCACACAAAACACACTCAAGGTGGCTTGCGACAACATAAAGTGCTTTTGTAACATAGTATAAAGCAAAAAAAAAAGAGGGGGGGATGCAGTAGTTTAAAGAAATAATAAAAACACAGTCTCATAAAATGAAAGCTTTCTAGAATAAATAGGGCTTCAGTAACCAGAGAAAAATGTGTGGGGGACCTGCACTTCCCAGAGCAAAGTATTTCATTCTTGCATGGGGCAACCACTGAGAAGGCCCTGCCTATTTTCCACCCAGCTGTGCCTTGGTGAGACACAGAGAAAGGCCTGTTCTTTGGATCTTAGGGGAGCAGGCAGGATGGTATGGGATGAGGTGATCTTTAAAGGATCCTGCACCTAAGCCATTTAGGTCTTCTTGCGGTAAGGATGGGTCTGTGCGGGGAGAAATCAGCTCAGCTCACATTTTAATGAGAAGCGACCTAATTTTAACTCACTGAAAAACCGTGAAAACTGAATTACAGCTATCCTTTCACATTTGCACTTCTCCACATTTTTGCCGTGCGGTGCTCCAGATAAAGAAATGTGCAGAAAATGCATACATTCATGAAAATATACAAAAATATTATCATCTGTTTACCAAATTTATGCAGCATTTCAGAGCATGATGCCATCAAAGCAGTGCACAAGATGCAAAGAGAATAGAACACAAACACACAGGGTCCTAAAAGAGTAGAATCATTTCAAAAAACTAAAAATGAATTATGTTAGGGAAGTTCGTTGGCCAAAATGTGTATGTTAAAAGATGCATATGAAAAGGTGTCCATTAGTAGAGATTGTTGACAGCTTTGCACGAGGACTTTAAAAAATGCAAATTGATGCAGAAATGTAGCGAATTTAAGATCGGAAAAAAGAGAAACTGAAATTCTCTTTCCCTTTTTGGTTGGGATGCTATGTCACAGCTTATATGGTCTTGAATCTGTGCAAGATGTTATAAGAAAAACTGCTGCCTTTCCTTTAAGGGGTATTCCAGAGCCCGTATAGAGTCCTTACGTGGGTTCCCTATAGGTAGGAGAAAATAACAGAGGCCAACCAGAGTATATTGAGAAGCAAAGCGGCTAGTAAGCCTGATTTTTATTAAAGGAAATAAACTGTTGCAACAGAGTCCCCACTCACCACACACAGGAGGGAGGAGAACACGGAACAATGGTGTGTGAGCCCCTATATAGACTTTTGAAATTGCCCCCTCTGTAGCCCAAGACCACCCCCTCCAAAACATACATACATCACAAAAGGAGGAGGTCTACAGCGGAAATTTGAGTGTTGCTCCTCTCCTGTCTGCCAGGATACCTCATAATGCCTTACTTGGTTGCATTTTCTGGATAGCCTGGCCATTCCTTTGAGATGGTAAATACAGTGGTACTTTGGTTTTCAAACGCCTTGGTACTCAAATGCCTTGGTTCCCAAACACCGAAAACGCAGAAGTAAGTGTTCTGGTTTTCAAACATTTTTCTGAAGCCGAACATCTGATGCAGCTGTCGGCTATTGTTTCCGAGGCTCCTGCACCAATCAGAAGCTGCACCTTGGTTTTCAAACATTTTGGAAGTCAAACGGACTTCTGGAGCGGATTAAGTTTGAGAACCAAGGCACCACTGTATTTGGCGCTTTTGTTTTTGCTATTTATTTTGCGTTTTTGTTTTTGAGGCTTTTTCGGTTCTTTTGGTTTTGTGACTGTGTGGAACCCAGTTCAGCTACTGATTGATTGATTGTGTGACCGCGGAAATGGATAAAAGCCCCCCATCCAAACAATGACTATCATCAGTGCATGTAAGAAAAACAATTAATTTTAATTTTTATCATATACAATACTGTCTTATTTATTTTATAGTACAGTACATTGATTATTGCTTTATTTTTTGTTAGTCTTGTTAGTGAAATTCATGTTCAATTGCTGTTTTAGGGGTTGTTTTTAAAAGTCTGGAACGGATTAATCTGTTTTGCATTACTTTCTATGGGAAAGCGCACCTTGGTTTTGGATCACTTTGGTTTTGGAATGGACTTCTGGAACGGATTAAGTTGGAGAACCAAGGTACCACTGTGCTTTAGTTCCTGAATTTCTTATGCATATTGATAGTTTGATCAGTTTCTCAGCTTAACAGATATTTACCCGACTGTATTTGAAAAGGGAGGTGTAAGCCCCTACAGTCCAAAGACAATTGGAAAGCTTTTCCCATTTCCTTCCTCCTTGCAGAGAAATATTTGAGGTCAATTTGGGAGAGTCAAAATGGCTTCAGGATTGTTCTCCTGTACTATTTTAGACACGTGGTTTATATGCTTGTGTATGTGTGTTTGCCTTGTACGTTTATGCAGTGCTTTTTTTCTGGGGGTACGCAGGAGTATGCATACCCCTAAACATTTTGTTAATCGTTGTACTTTTGTCCATTTACTGTATTTATTTTCCCCAATTTGAACTATAAAGTGGTGATTTTCTTGAGTCAAAATGAGAGTACTCCTAAACATTTTTTTATAAAAAAGCAGTGCATTTATGAACATTTATTTTATATTTGAGATTCTTATAACAGTTGTTGTTGTTGTTTAGTCGTTTAGTCGTGTCCGACTCTTTGTGACCCCATGAACCAGAGCACGCCAGGCACTCCTCTCTTCCACTGCCTCCCACAGTTTGGTCAAACTCATGCTGGTAGCTTCGAGAACACTATCCAACCATCTTGTCCTCTGTCGTCCCCTTCTCCTTCTGCCCTCCATCTTTCCCAACATCAGGGTCTTTTCCAGGGAGTCTTCTCTTCTCATGAGGTGGCCAAAGTATTGGAGCCTCGGCTTCAGGATCTGTCCTTCCAGTGAGCACTCAAGGCTGATTTCCTTCAGAATGGATAGGTTTGTTCTTGCAGTCCATGGGACTCTCAAGAGTCTCCTCCAGCACCATAATTCAAAACCATCAATTCTTTGGCGATCAGCCTTCTTTATGGTCCAGCTTTCACTTCCATACATCACTACTGGGAAAACCATAGCTTTTACTATACGGACCTTTGTTGGCAAGGTGATGTCTCTACTTTTTAAGATGCTGTCTTATAACAGAGGTTTTCCTTATTCCTAGAAGTGTAGCTTCCGATGAGCTGTACCACCCACATCCAGCTCCTCAGGGGTCAGAACAGCAGACGTGTTTTGTAATATGTGGATTGCTCTGACAAGGTCATCCGTGTTTGTAAAGCACCGCAAATGATTTCTTTAAGAAAAGGGGATTGTATACCAGTATTTAGTCATAATTAACGATGCCCCACAGGAGGCCTGGCTCATCTTTATTTATAGAAACAGCAGAGCAATTCAACAAGGTTACTCATTTGCAAAAAGTATGTTGCACAGAAGAATAATTCCAGATTTCCAGCTACGGACCCCGCAGAATCTGCACAATTTACTACTAATTGATATCTTTGCAATAAATTGTCTTAATTGCGTGCAATTAACGTTACAGCTGTACTGTGGTGCATAGGCTAGAGGAGGGAGAGACAAAAAATATCTCAGGTAATGATTCTGAATCTGTTTGATGCTCAGAGACTCAGACAACCACTCATTGTAGCAGCTAGAAAAATAGTTTCTCGTAGCGTTAAGCCAAAAATGGGGGAAGGATGGTGACAGCATCTTTCAAGATCATTTCATCATCCATGAATTAAGCCCCCAGGTTTGGGGTATTTTTAAAGACTCCTTTGTGGAGGGGTGTGAAATTGTAATGGAAATGGTTTATTGAATATTTACAGAAAAATTGTAAACAGATAAGAACATTGGCAGGAATGGGGAAAATTTATAACTTATCTTAAAGACCATTGTAAACAGTTAAAATCATAAGTAGGATATCACTTGTAGTTTAAGGTTCAATTCTGGACATAATGGGAGATGTAAATATTTGCGTTATCATAAAAGATGCAGGAGGAAATGATTGATAATAGGACCCAGAAAATGTTCAAACAAACATTTGTAAAACAAAAAATGAAAAACCAGAAACTTTCCATCTAGGTATTTTGTCCACAGAGATCCCAGGTGATAAGCAAAGGATATTTTAATACGCAATAACAGCAGTAAGAATGTTGGTTGCCAGAGATTGGAAGGGAGAGAAAACCCCATCGAATGAGGAAAGGCAGATAAAAATGTTTGAGTATTTGGAACTTGCAAAAATGACAGAAATAATCAGGAATCAAACAACCCAAAAGTTTACAAAGGGGTGGGAATGTTATAGAGGGTATTTAAAAAAAAACATTGTTCCCAACTAAAATCTTTATTTGCCTAGACTAATTTTCGCAAATTGCATGAGTGATAAATATTGTATTGGATATAACATAGACGATGGTTACGGTGATAAAGGACGCAGTCAGCACCAACACTTTGAATTGTGCTCAGAAACGTACTGGGAGCCAATGTAAGTCTTTCAATGTGGTCTTGGCGGCTGCTCCCAGTCACCAGTCTAGCTGCTGCATTCTGGATTAGTTGTAATTTCACCAGATCTGCCACCAGGGCTAATTAATAGTTTAGCTAAGAGTGATTTGAAGTTTGTTTAGTCAAAATTTGTCACTACTTTTCTGCTGAAGAAACAGAAGTTCATTTTCCACTGGGAAATGATATACAGTAATACCTCCACTAACATCCGCCTTGTCTAGCATCCATTCTGGCGAACGTCCGCGGCAAACCCGGAAGTACCGGAATGGGTAACTTCCAGGTTTGCCACTCACGCATGCGCAGAAGCACTAAATCGCGCTTCGCGCATGTGCAAAAGTGCTAACCGCTCCGTGTGCGTTTGCAGACACGACACTTTGCCCTGTGTCTTTTTCAGCTAGCGGCCGGGGATCCGGAACAGATCCCGGTCGCAAAACAAGGTACGAATGTACAATGAAATGAAAAGGATGTTTAAAATAACCTTTGTAAAACAAACAAACACCAGAAGCTTTTATTTTAGGAATTATAGGGACAGAACTACCTAAACTGTATAGAAACTTATTCATGTATGCGACTACTGTGGCAAGAATGTTACTTGCCCCAAAACAAAAAGACGTCGCAGCAAAGGAAGAATGGATCCAAAAACCTATGGAATATGCAGAAATGGCGAAACTTACCGGAAGAATAAGAAGATAACAAACTTTTTATAAAAGAATGGAAATGGTTTATTGAATATTTACAGATAAATTGTAAACAGATAAGAACATTGGCAGGATTATTGTAGTAACCTGCAGTTTCATAAGAGTATATATTTAAAGAAGATGAATAAATGAGCAAATTAAGTTAATTTGGATCTGCAGAGGATATTAAGAATAAATTTAAGGAACCGCAGAAAGAGGGGGAAGAAAGTCAAGTTTTGAAATGTCAAAATGATTGTAAAACTAGTGAAATGTATAAACTTGAAAAGTATAATTTATTTATTTTTTAAAAAGAAACATACGTTCAAGTGGGTGCGAAACTCATTTGCAAGTGATGTTGCCAAGTTGTCTTTGACTGCACGAGAAGAACAACCCATTGTCATGCGATACATAGGATCCTCAAGGATAGATTTTTGGAAGAGAGGTTACCTGAATTCTGGCTTCATGTTACTAAATTACTGAGTTTCCACTGACCTTGCCGATGAAGCTATATTTGTGCTGCTGCCATTTGGTGGTACATATTTTTGCAAGACAGATTTTTCAGCAACGACTGCTGTGAAGATGAAATACAGCGGCAGGCTACATATCAATAATGATCTGAGACCATGGGTGACAGCCATCAAACCCTGCATTGACCTACTTGTTGGCAAAATGCAAGCTCAGCCATCCCGCTGATACTTGCCCAAATGGGACTTCATTGTGATTTTTTTTTAAAAAAAGAATATTTATAGTTGGTTATATATATATATAGTTGGTTACACATTGCTTGTGTAACCATTTTTAGAATAAACCATTTTTAGATTGAATCAATTTTATAATAATGTTTTATAGCTTACAAGGCAATATCCTGCAATTGGGTGATTGGGGTTCTGACATTCCCATCAAAATAATGGCAAATAGCTTTGTCAGAGCTGTGCACATTCCTTTTTCTTTTCTTTTTAGTGTTCTATACTATCGTTCCTTCTCTCTTCTTTTTTTTTGCTGATAGTAATTTTTATAAATTTTCAATAATCCAATAATAGCCTCATTATAACAATACCAATTTATAATACAATTAATAATATCAATCATTCAAATATCAAATTAGATAATTTAGATAAGGTCGCCCCCACATCTAATAATAATAATAATAATAATAATAATAATAATAATAATAATAATAATATATTTATACCCCACCCATCTGGCTGGGTTTCTCCAGCCACTCTGGGCGGCTTCCAACAAAACACTAAAATACAATAACCTATTAAACATTAAAAGCTTCCCTAAACAGGGCTGCTTTCAGATGTCTTCTAAAAGTTTGGTAGTTATTTTTCTCTTTGACATCTGGTGGGAGGGCATTCCACAGGGCGGGCACCACTACCGAGAAGGCCCTCTGCCTGGTTCCCTGTAACTTGGCTTCTCGCAGGGAGGGAACTGCCAGAAGGCCCTCGGCGCTGGACCTCAGTGTCCAGGCAGAACGATGGAGGTGGAGATGCTTCTTCAGGTATACTGGACCGAGGCCGTTTAGGGCTAGAATTGACGATTTTCTTTATTTCTGCGTTCTAAAATCTTATTGATTTAAATTACATTCCAGTCAGTGCTGTGCACATTTCAAGAAATTCCACATTAATAGGGACGGCAAGAAAATTGTTGCTCAGATGCCTCAAACTGATGGCTGGCAAAGACCTAAGGTACACAGTTCATGGGACAATAAATCAACGGGCTTGAAATTTGGACTTGGGGGTTGCCATTCCGAAAAGGTTTGGAGCCACTTGGTTCAAAGAACTGCCCACCACAGCAGGAGTGAGGAACCTTGGCTGGCCAGATGTTGCTGAACTACATTTCCCATCAGCCCTAGCAAGCATGGCCAATGGACTGGGATGATGGGAGTTGTAATTCTGCAACATCAGGATTGCCAAAGTTCCCCTATGCCTGCACTGCAGTGTAAGCTCCACCGTGGACTGTAGCCAAAGTCTAACAATGAAAAAATATTCCCTAATCAGAATGACACAGTGAAGAAAAGCCAACCAAAGCTAAACACTTTTAAAGCTAATTGCATGCAATATCTTAAATAATGCTTAAATAATAGAATCATAAAATTATAGAGTTGGAAGGGACCCTGAGGATCATTTAGTTCAACCTCAGGAGTCTTTTGAGAGTCTTTAGAGAGCCAGTGTGGTGTAGTGGTTAAGAGCGGTAGACTCGTAATCTGGTGAACCGGGTTCGCGTCTCCGCTCCTCCACATGCCGCTGCTGGGTGACCTTGGGCCAGTCACACTTCTCTGAAGTCTCTCAGCCCCACTCACCTCACAGAGTGTTTGTTGTGGGGGAGAAATTGGAAAGGAGAATGTTAGCCGCTTTGAGACTCCTTCGGGTAGTGATAAAGCGGGATATCAAATCCAAACTCTTCTTCTTCTTTTGCCCAACATGGGGCTCAAACCCACGAACTTGCGATTAAGAGGCTCATGCTCTACTAACTGAGCTATCCCAGTTATATCTATCTGACTGAAATCAATGGGATTGAGAAGATTGGAAAACGTTGATTGAATATATGGGAAATGACTGTGTACAGCTGAAAACGCTGGCGTCATTGAGATAAATTCAACAGCGTGAACAAGTTTTGATGGATGCAATAATGGAACACTGAATGGTATAGTTTTTGCAAAATATGCAGGGATTTATGATATGCAAAAGGAAGCATGGAAAGAGAAGAAGGGAAGTCACTGATATCTTAAGGATGTAAAAGGAGTATTTTAAATTGTAAAACAGAAAACTACAGTGGATGCTTGGGTTGTGAACGTGATCCATGCGGGATGCATGTTCTCAACCTGCAGTGTTCGCAACCCACGTCGGCACATCTGCGCATGCGCGGGTTGCGATTCGGCGTTTCTGTGCATGTGCAAAGCGCGATATAGTGTTTCTGCACATGCACGACCGCCGAAACCCGGAAGTAACCCGTTCTGGTACTTCCAGGTTTCGGCGGTCCGTAACGTGAAAAAACACAACCGTAAGCGTCTGTAACCCGAGGCATGACTGTATATCTATATCATCTATATCTATATGTATATCAATATCTATATATACAGTGCTTTTTTCTGGGGGGATGCAGGGGTACGCATACCCCTAAACATTTTGTGAATCTAAGTTTGGCCTCATTGAGGGGCATTATTTCAATATGAGTAGGAAAATGAGAGTACCCCTAAAGATTTTTTTTGAAAAAAAGCACTGTACACACACACACAGAGAGAGAGAGAGAGAGAGAGGGGGGGGGGGTACCCTGGTTCTTGAACGTAATCTGTTCCAGAAGTCTCTTCGACTACTGAAACATTCGAAAACCAAGGCGCAGCTTCCAATTGGCACAGGTGCCCCGGAAACAATAGTGACAACCGCAACGGTTTCGGGTTTTTGGCATTCAGGAGCCAATTTGTTCAAGAACCATTCGAGAACCAAGGTTCCACTGTATATATAAATAAAGAAATCAACGGGATTCAAATAACCCTTAGTATTGGGAGGGGGAACCCGCTGTAGAATCTTAATCCACACATTAATTCTGAATCACACTAAAATTGCTGAGTTTCATCTGGTTCATACCAGATGGATCTACCCATAGATAGATGACCGTTCCCAAGTACAGTGGTACCTCGGGTTACATACACTTTGGGTTACAGGCGCTTCAGGTTACAGACTCCGCTAACCCAGAAATAGTACCTTGGGTTAAGAACTGTGCTTCAGGATGAGAACAGAAATCGTGCTCCGGCGGCGCGGCGGCAGCAGGAGGCCCCATTAGCTAAAGTGGTGCTTCAGGTTAAGAACAGTTTCAGGTTAAGAACGGATGTCCGGAACGAATTAAGTTCTTAACCCAAGGTACCACTGTACTGGAAAGAACTTCTAAATAGTGCTGCATGCCTTGCTCTCTGCAAATTTCCCTAGCTGGAAAGAGTTTTCAAGGAGCAGATGCCAAGCCACTGGGTAGCAGAAGCTAAGTCAGAGAGAAGATCCGGTGCTGGGAAATTCATTTCCCACCCTCAGGGTAGCTGTGGTGAAGTCCTATGGCTCAGAAATACTCAGAAGCACAATCATTTCTGTTCTGCTCAATCTATCTGTGCAGAGCTCCAAAGGAAAGTATACAAAGTCTTTTCTTGGTGAGGAATATCCTTTGTTCACTTCTCCGTCTGTGGAACTGCAGGCTGTGGGAAATTTAGGTCCCTCTTTTCCTTATGTCTCTTCCTGGGGGATAAAAGGCTATGATGCACTCCACGGTTGTAAGCCAAGATTCCTTTTCTCCTCGGCTCAACAACCCCTGGTCAAATTCAACAAATAAATCTATGCAGTGGATCCATGGCTCAAGCGCTAAGCCAGGGATAGCTAACCAGATGTTGCTGCAAAACAGTTTCCATCTCCATTGACCCTTGGTCATGCTGGTTGATGCTTATGGGAGTTGACATCAGGAGTGCCTCAGGTTAGCTCTCAAATGCTTGCTGAGGTCAGGTGCTGAGCTCTTTTTAAAGAGCTCTGGGTTGGGCTGATGTCAATGTAATCTGACCTCTCCAAGCACAGGATCAAATCTTTGATTACTCATAACTCTTGTAATGATGCTCTTGTTGATGCGAGAGCAGCAATTTTATCATGGAGTCTACTGTAAAGGTAAAGGTAAAGGACGCCTGGACGGTCAAGTCCAGTCAAAGGCGACTATGGGGTTGCGGTGCTCATCTTGCTTTCAGGCTGAGGTAGCCGGCGTTTGTCCACAGACAGCTTTCCGGGTCATGTGGCCAACATGACTAAACTGCACCTGGCGCAATGGAACACCATGACGGAAACCAGAACGCATGGAAACGCTATTTACCTTCCTGCTGCAGCGGTACCTGTTTATCTACTTGTACTGGCATGCTTTTGAACTGCTAGGCTGGCAGGAGCTGGGACAGAGCAATGGGAGCTCACCAAGTTGAGCGGATTCGAACCGCCGACCTTCCAATTGGCAAGCACACGAGGCTCAACGGTTTAGACCACAGCGCCACCTGCGTCCCCTACAAAGGGCTTATCCACACTTACTTTTCCTCAACTCTTTCCAGGTACAGGTCACGCTTTAAAGCTTTGTGTCTGAGTGCCCTTTTTTCCTTTTGCTCCAGAGTGTTCGCCTCAAAAGCCCGCTCTTTAAAGCTCAGTCGGCACAAACAGGAATCTGCAGAAATCCCAGATTGGCGTTTGTGCCAACTGAACGCTAAAGAGCAGGCTTTCGTGGGGAAAGCTCAGGGCAACACACACACACAAAGCATATACTCAGACACAGAGCTTCTAAGTGTGGACCTGCCTGGATAGAGCAGAGCAAAATGTAAGTGTGGATAAACCTTAGGTTTTAGTCAGAGTAGACTTGCTGAACATAATTAACCTAATTTGGGCTAGTTCATCAATTTCAATGAGTCTACTGTGAGTAAAACTTAGTTGGCCCACTTGGTCCAAATCCCAGTGTACTTTTTTTTAGCACAACTGGTTGGGAAGACCACAGAGCTCATCTGTTCTTACTTAATTCAAAGAATACTCTGGCCCTCATTCCGCCCAATAGTTTTGGATGGGGATGTTCACACACAGCTGCATCAAATGTGTTCAAGGACACTGAGATGATGATTGTAATGCCCATGTAATGCACATCCAAATGTGCAAATTTTTCAGTATTGGTTATATGTGCATTGAAGGCATCTTCCACCTGCAGGAAACGGGGTGCGTATCTGCAGCGGTTCCAATCTGTTCTCTCTCCTTGAAAACCCCCATCAACAGCAAACCCCAAACTTTCCTGAATGTTGTATGTACACAGATAAGAGGGTTCAGACAGAAGGAAGCACCTCACCCTGAATGCCTCATAATTGCTGTCAGAGCTGGCTCCAGGTCCCAGCTCACAGAGGACCCACGCTAGCCGGTAATAATGTACAAAAGTCTTTATTGAATTACAGTTTCCATTTCCAAGCCGCAGCGCCCCAGCTCTACGTCTTAGAGGCTAGACCGGCGAAGCTCCATCTGAGTCTCCACCCCCTGTACACCAGCTTAAGACTCTAACCTTACTCCACCTCTTCCGTCTCTCCTTTCTCCTCTGGGTCCTTCTGCCCCCCGGGGTCTCCTCCTTTCTGGACTCTTCTGACGCTGACGCTGACCCCCCTGACTCCTCCCCCTCCTTTCGGCGGGCTTTGGGACCTGGCTCCCTATCCGGGCTGCCAACTGCGCCGCCCTCCTGTACATTTGAACTTGGCGCACGCGCCCAGCCTTCCACCTTCCTCTTGACCGTTTCCTCGCTCTCCGATGGAGGCGTGGCCAATCCTGACTCCTCTCCTCCCGCTGGCGGTGAGCCTCCTGGTCCCGATACCTGGGACTCCTCCCCCCTACTGCGCTCTGGTGGGGAAGCTGGTCCTGATTTCCAACTGCTGCTCTCTGAGTCCCCTCTGGCCCCTTCTTCCTGGGGTGTCCCCCTAGGCACCCCCCTTGCTCTGACCATGGGAGCCCCTTTCTGTGAATCTTCTGATTCGCTGGAAAGACTCAGAGACCTCGGACCGCTGTCATCGCTAACATTTCCTTCGGATTCGTCCCCCTTGCTCTCTATTTCCTCCCTTTCCTGTGCCTCTGCTCCTGAGCCCCTGACAATTGCTTTTGTTTTTAGCATCCAAGTGTTTCAAATGTATATAAACCTGCAACCTTACAACAACTATGTAAGGCAAACAATCATTATCGTGCCCATATTGCAGACACCAGACTGAGGCTGAGAGAAAGAGACTTGCAGAGAGTTCAGGACAATGGCAAGAGTCAAATCTGGAACTCCCTGAGTCATATGCTAAACCGGTTAGCATGTAATGTTAAACTATGGTTTCATGTGGAAGAGCAGCATGCAGCTGCACCGAGTCAATGCAATGCTTGCTTCATTCTTCCCTTGATCCCATATGCCTCCGATTGTTTATTTTATGGTTTGGCCACAAAACAAAGTACGCCATGTCCCCAGTGAAATTCTATAGAGGCCACTCATCAGTTTTCAGACTTCAGCCTAAGAACGAAAGGAAGTCAAACAAATACAGCCCAGCAATCGAGTGCTGCTCCTTTTATTATGAACTTGAAATTTGGATAGTATTCTATTAATGCTCAGTTTTATTCCTGCCCAGATGCCGTGCTGTTATTCCACAGTTCGTCTCTCTTCCCATAAAAAAGGAAAACTAGAATTAACAATCTTGGCAGGGCAACCCGGCTGAAGTGTGTGCATGCCTTGCAGGAAAGTCATATAAAGTACTGTAATTTTCCACAGCAAAACCAGCACATTGGTTCTCTTTTCAAAGTCCAGCCCCTTTCAAAGCATGCACACAGGGACAGCATCAACAAGACAGAGCTGCCTTGGGGCTTTTCTGTTAAAAGGCAGTGAAGACCAACCCAAATACATTTTAGCTCTGCTGCCTGAACAAACAGCGGATATTTTATTTGTGTGCTTTATTTGCCCCCGATGTTACGTTTTGCTTTTCTTTTCAAATGCACGCGTTGCAAGCTAAGGCAGTGCTTGTTTTTTTAAACATCGTTATCAGCATCATCATCAACAAGAACAAAACAGAAGCCTTGGTTATGTAAAAAATATGATTAACTTCTACCCTGGTAACGTATTGTTGCATGGCACCCCAATCTCTGAGCGGTGGGAGATTCCAGGGTCTGTGTTTGCTTTTGGAAATGAGGAGCACCAGAAACTGTGGTGTCTTGAGGATATATGGTTTATTCACACAAATGGAGCCAGTGATGGAGGGGCTCATGGCATTAACGCTCCAAGAGGGTCCTGTTTCTCCCTTAGCTGCAGTGTGATGGCCTGGGAATCAGATTCAGAGGCTGAACCTGAGGATTCCCAGCCTGCACAGGAGTCCCCGCCTCCAGGGCCGGCTGAGCTGGGGCAGGGGCTTGAATCTGAAGCGCCTGCACCTGTGCTGGATCCTCAGGAGCAGACACCAGATGAATCCGCTCTGGCTCCGGAGGTGATTGAGGACCCATAGCCTGCAGGTGCGCCTCTCCCAGCCCTGTCAGGGGAAGGTGAGGCTGCTCCTGGGTCCAGTAACCCTCCAGCCTCTCCGGAGCTGCAGAGGCTCAGGGCAGAGAGGCGGAGGGAACTAAGTTCTATCAGGAGGAGTGCTTGCCTTAAGGCCAGGAGAGGCGAGTCACCTGTGGGCCAGGACCGCCCTAGGCCTCAGAGGAGATAAAGGCCAGTCAGCCCAGTTCCAGGTTGCGGGAGCAACATGGTTGGAAACCTGTTCCTGCCAGCACCCTGCCCTGCTCTTCCAGAGTTCCTGACCATGCCTGGCTCCTTGCCTTGGACCCCGCTTTGCCCTTGACGAACAGCCTCCAGACCCTCGACCCAGGACCGGACTCAGACCACGCCGCACGGTAACCCCCCCCCCCCGGGACCAGCACATGCAGCCTTGGATTCAAACAGAAATCAAACGTGGTGCTCTCTCTCCAGCTTGCTGCTTTCCCTCTCATTCACACCACAGCCCCCAAACACTTGTTTTGTCTGTTAAGGGAGGGAGCCCCCATCCGTTTGCCATCTAACACCAAGCCCCTTAACCCTTTGTTCTCTTACTGGCCCATTGCCCAGGTGATCGGCTCATTAGAAAGCTAGCCTGGTTATATTCTAACACTGGATCCAGGGGTTAGAAGGGTATTGCATACAGCCTACTCCCCACCCCATTCCCCCACTCATAACAAGATAATTCCAAATTGACAACAACAGAGAACTAGAATTCTGCTCTAGTATTTCACAGAACGGATGATTAACAGCTCTCCTTCTCTCTCTTTTCTAGTCTCCAATTCATTACCTGATGTTCTGGCAATGTGCATCTCTTTATTCCTTCTCGGCCCTGAGTAAAAGCTAAGCAAACAAAATATCATTGCAGAATAGCTGCTGTATTAATTTTTTTAAAAAAATTAAAAATGCAGCGAGGAGAAGAAATCGCCACCGCCCTTTACGTTTTCTGAGCAGCGGAGCCACTAATATTATGATGTAGGCAGAAGGAGCTGCTGTCAGTGGAAGTATCTGATCTAGCATGCAAAAAAATAAAAATAAAATAAAATCACCAGGAGAAAACATGCACACAGCCTTGCATATGAACACACACATGCTTGTGCATATACATGTGTGAAAAAACACACACACACACAAATGTGCAAAGATGCACACATGCACACACATAGGAGGCTTTCCACTAACATCTGATGCATACCCACACATGTGTGCTAATGCAAAATACTGGCTAACTCCTTGTGGCGTGTGTGTGTGGAGCTTAGGAATGGCAAACAGCCATGCAAGTCCCCACCCACTCCTCCATGTTAACTGCTGTGCATAATGTGTGCATAGAACACACACTCTGCCCTCACCATCTCCCTTCAGCCAGCCACCAGATATGACTGTGTTTTAATCGAGCCTTGTCATCTTACGAAGCCGACCGAATGTAGCGGCGTACAGTCATGACTAATAAGAAGGATCTGAGCAGCTCTGTGGCAAGCCCCGAGGCAAATGAGTAAGCACTAAAGGGGAGGGAGGGGGGAGGGAACAGGCAGCTTCCACCCCCTCGTGCCGCCTGCACAGAGGCCTGTCACATGGACCTTCTCCGTGAACTGTGAGGAGCAGCTCCCTGAATCCCTCTGGAAGGCGAGATCACATGCCAGACCTTTCACAGAACTGATGTGTAGATCGGCAGACAAAGTCAGCCTGCAGAGTCTTTCCCCAAAGCTTTTTCCTAAATCCTGCAATCGTTCCGTCCCCCCAATGCAACCAATTGAGTAATCGTTGGCTGACCCACACAAGTGTGTGTCCATTCTTGAAGGCAGGGGTAACACAGTGGTGCCCTCTGCGGGATAAATCCAGCTTCATTTAATCAGCATGCTTAATTCATGCATGAAGGGGTTAAGACCATAGACTAAGTTGTCCTGCCAGGGTTAGCTAGGTCACACCTCCTCTCCTTGGGACAGGAAGGGTTACCAAACTCTTTGTTCTCCTACTTCCACCATGTGAATCCCACCAGTAAGGAGGTCTAATCTGGAGGCTCCAAGCTTAGACTGTGTGGCTTTAAGCAAGCCATCTTTGTGTTTCAAATAATTTAGAAACGTTTACTGTTTTACGGGGGTGCGCTCCCGTTGCTCGGTCCCAGCGCCTGCCAACCTAGCAGTTCGAAAGCACTCCCGGGTGCAAGTAGATAAATAGGGACCGCTTACTGGCGGGAAGGTAAACGGCGTTTCCGTGTGCTGCGCTGGCTCGCCAGATGCCACTTTGTCACGCTGGCCACGTGACCCGGAAGTGTCTCCGGACAGCGCTGGCCCTCGGCCTCTGAGTGAGATGGGCGCACAACCCTAGAGTCTGTCAAGACTGGCCCGTACAGGCAGGGGTACCTTTACCTTTACTGTTTTAGAACCTAAGTTCCAAAGGCATCCCTCCACTGCCTTCCCTCTTGTATTTAACTGAACTCTCTCAAATACTCCTTTAAAATTAGGAGTTAGGCAGTTGAAACAATCTCAGGCTACCATTTCGAACCCCACTTAGCTGGGAATAAGCCCTGTTGACTTTAAGAGAGCTGACATAGTTAGGATTGCACTATAAGTTATTAAATTGTTTTAGCGTTAGGCTCCATCTGCACTGTACATTTTGAGCAGCGTCATGCCAGCTTAAATAGTTATGCCTTCGCCCAAAGGATCTTGCGAACTGTAGTTTGCTAAGGGCGCTGAGGGTTGTGAGGAGACCTCCTACTCCCCCCCCCCTCACATTTCTCAGAGTTGCCCAGGAACAGCAATTGGGTTGCTAAACTGTACTGAGAACTGTTGCTCTGTGAAGGGAATAGGGGTCTTCTAACGACTCTCAGCAGGGACGCGGGTGGCACTGTGGGTTAAACCACAGAGCCTAGGACTTGCTGATCGAAAGGTCGGTGGTTCAAATCTCCTCGATGGGGTGAGCTCCTGTTGTTTGGTCCCTGCTCCTGCCAACTTAGCAGTTCAAAAGCACGTCAAAGTGCAAGTAGATAAATAGGTACCGCTCCGGCAGGAAGGTAAACGGTGTTTCCGTGCGCTACTCTGGTTCGCCAGAAGCGGCTTAGTTTTGCTGGCCAGATGACCCGGAAGCTGTACGCTGGCTCCCTCGGCCAATAAAGCAAGATGAGCGTTTCAACCCCAGAGTCGGTCACGACTGGACCTAATGGTCAGGGGTCCCTTTACCTTTTAACGACTTTCAGCACCCATAACAAACTACAGTCAGGGGTGTATGAAGGGGAGGGACGGGGGGGCGGTTTGCCCCAGGTGCCACACTGGGGAGGGTTGACAAGATCGCTCACTGCCTCCCCCCCCCCCCCAGCTGTAGAGCGGCCAAGGGTATGGACTGCCGCTCAAGCACCGTCCGTATGGGCGCTGTCCATGTGCCGCTGTGCGGTTTGCCCCGCCCCTCGGCACCCCACCCCAGGTGCCAGAAAGGCTTCCTCTGCCACTGACTACAGTTGCTGGGATCCTTTGGGTGAAAGCCATGACTCTTGAAAGTGGCATGATGCTGCTTAGTTATGAATCAGGTGGTGAAGACTGCATAAATCTGCCTATCTGGAAGGGGGGAAGAAGGGTAAGTTCTTTGATTTTAGCTCTGTGCTGTGTCTTATCATTTCCATCCCTTGACCTCTGACTGGAATGGTCCCAAGAGCCTCAGAACCCTAGATAGTCAACACATTTGCCCAGTGCTTTTTTCCCTTAAAAAATGTTTAGGGGTACAGTGGTACCTCAGGTTAAGTACTTAATTCGTCCCAGAAGTCCGTTCTTAACCTGAAACTGTTCTTAACCTGAAGCACCACTTTAGCTAATGGGGCCTCCCACTGCTGCCACGCCCCCGGAGCACGATTTCTGTTCTCATCCTGAAGCAAAGTTCTTAACCTGAAGCACTATTTCTGGGTTAGCGGAGTGTGTAACCTGAATCATATGTAACCTGAAGCGTATGTAACCCGAGGTAACACTGTATTCTATTTTGACTCAAGAAAACCACCATTTTATAGTTCAAATCGGGGAAAAATAAATACAGTAAATGGACAAAAGTACAAAGATTCACAAAATGTTTAGGGGTATGTTTACCCCTGCGACCCCACCCCCAGGAAAAAAGCACTGCATTTACTCGTTCCATTAGTTGTTGGTCTAGGCAAAGTAAGCAAACATTCACCAACGTCAATGGTTCCCAACGTGATCATTAGACAGCAACGGCTTGACGTTGGAAATAAAATCCCTGGGTTCTCCAGGTGTGACTCGTTAAAGAAAAGGTACAAATGATTTGATTTAGGCTTGCCACCATCCCTTTTGGCAGGCATATTCATCCACTTGAAAGGCAAAATCATATAAGCATTCACGCCAATCCGTTAATTGGAGGTCAAATTGCTCCTGCGATAATGTTTCGGAGCCGAGGCCGACGACTGCATAAAAACCCGTAGCTTTGCTATTCATACACATTTGATAGCGTTTGACATTTGTAGGCTGACTAACAAATTATATTAGCCACAGGAGTGTTCAACAGAATCCCACAGACGCATAATTCTTATTTGCTTGTTTCCAAAGCACGGTGCCGGTTGACTCCCTGACTTCTGGTCCTCAGCTACGGCACGCATCCTGCTCAGCAATGTTAATACAAAGAAGCCCCAAGAACCACACACCCGTGTTTTGTTAGCCCCAAAATGCAAAATGAGCGAGGTCCCAACTAAAGAAGAATGGCAACTTAAGCTGATGGAATATGCACAGCTTGCAGATTTAAGATATAGAATTAGAGAACAAGAAGAACATTTGTTTAGAGAAGATTGGAAAATGTTTATTGAATATATGGAGGGAAATTGTGTACACCTGAAAACACTGGCAGCACTAAGATAAATTCAACAGTGTAAATAACATTTGATGGATATATTAATGGAATGTTGAATATTAAACAGCCCTGTTTAGGGAAGTTTTTAATGACTGATGCTTTCATGTCTTTTTAATCTTTTGTTGGAAGCCACCCAGAGTGGCTGGAGAAACCCAGCCAGATGGGCGGGGCATAAATAAAAATTATTATTATTATTATTACTATTATTATTGAATGGTTTAGTTTTTGTAAAATATGCAGGAATCTATGATATGCAAAATGAACCATGGAAAGAGAAGAAGGGAAATCATTGATATTTTAAGGATGCTAAAGTGGTTGCACATGCCTGGTTTGGGAAGCCAGGATAGAAGAACGTGAACACCAAATTTCGTTTCCACCCCTCGGAGTACTCAACACAAACCGACACGCAAACACACAACCTTTGTGTTTCCAGCGATTAAATCATAGCTTGGCAGGGGAGGATTTATCTTGTACTAATATAGGCATTGAACTTGCACCCCCCTCTGTCTCCCCGTGACCAATCAGAAGGCTTCTAGAGCATCAGCATGTCGCGTGAGCAGCAGATTAATGGAAAGATGCAGCAAGCAAAATCCTTTCTGCTCAGACTGTTTCTATCCAAGGATCAAGCCCTTCCCCTCTGCAGAAGGTTTTATTGATTTCCTTCTTTAGGTTTGTTTTGCTGCTGCGTTTCGGTATGGGTGCTGATACAGAACTACGGAAAATGGCACAAGATGGGCTGATCTCGTCTTCCACCACCATAGGCTGGATAATGGATTCCATTAGTTAAAATCATTGGCAGGGATACAGTGACACTTGTAATGTGAAATGAACTTTGGAAATTATGAATCTATAACAGATAGATAACAGTAAAAGAGGGACGCGGGTGGCACTGTGGGTTAAACCAAAGAGCCTAGGACTTGCTGATCAGAAGGTCGGCGGTTCGAATCCCCGTGATGGGGTGAGCTCCCATTTCTCGGTCCCTGCTCCTGCCAACCTAGCAGTTTGAAAGCACGTCAAAGTGCAAGTAGATAAATAGGTACCAATCTGGCAGGAAGGTAAACGGCGTTTCCGTGCGCTCCTCTGGTTCGCCAGAAGCGGCTTAGTCATGCTGGCCACAGCTGTTTGCGGACAAACGCTGGCTCCCTCGGCCAATAAAGCGAGATGAGCGCCGCAACCCCAGAGTCGGTCACGACTGGACCTAATGGTCAGGGGTCCCTTCACCTTTACTAACAGTAAAAGATGCAGAGAAAGAAAAAAGAATTTATTTTCTTTGGAAATGGAGGGAGGTGAGGAGTTCCAAAGGTTTGAAAGAACCTTTTTATTTTAATGTTTTGAAACGGTTAAAGTTATACTGTATAAACTTATGTAAAACCTATATATATATATTGGATCTTATTTCACAAAGCGATTGTCGGCAGAGCTCCCAAGTTTCCCTGTTTGCTACTGCAAACTTTCTAAAAAGACAACACAAGGGACTGAAGGATGGTACGAATAAATGTGATACCTTTGCTACAACTGAATTCAAAATGGCTTCTGCTCTGGGTTTATATCCTCTCTTGGTGTTTCCCAGAACTGCTTCTCTCCATGTACTGACTCAGAGAACACTTTGATTCCTTCTACCATTACATGCAGATTCACTGTCCATTCATTCATTCCTGTGATTGTAGAAAGGGATCACAGATCATATACAGGGCTCATATTTTCCCAAATCCCTGATACTTTTAGTCAAAAGGTGTCAAGGCTGAGAGAGGCTTTGAACTGACAACCTGGGATAGCTGCAGATAGTTCTGAGCTAAACAGATCAGAGGTTTGATTCAGCAGATTAGAAATCTGTAAGATTAGATTACAAATCTGTAAGATTAGATTACAGCCTGGGTACTGGCTCCTGTTATTCTGCACTCCTGTTGATGGTTTGTGAAGCCGTTTACACACACCATTGCCAGACCCTTCCAAGTGTTCCTGTTTTCCAGAGACAGTCCAGGATTCACAGAATCCACCCTGGTTTCTGATCTGATCCCAGAATGTCCCGCTTTCCCTTAGGACGTCCGTATTTTCATTGGAGAAATGTTGGAGGGTATGGAGTTTTGTGACCCCCGACCCAAGGAGATAAATAACAGTACAACCTTTAAAAGACATCTGAAGGCAGCCCTGTATAGGGAAGTTTCTTTTTTTTAACGTTTAATGTTTTATTATGTTTTTGTAAATATTACAAGCTGCCCAGAGTGGCAGGGGAGACCCAGTCAGATGTGTGGGGTATAAATAGTAAAATTATCATCATGAGAATCAGAAATCAGGAAGACCAAACTTTTAATGAGGAATGGGGAAAAATTATAACTTATCTTAAAGACCATTGTTAAACAGCTAAAATTGTTAGCAGGATTGGAATATCACTTGTGGTTTAAGGGTGAATTCTGGACACAGTGGAGATGTAAAAGACTTGGATTATTACAAAAGATGCAGGAGGAAATGACTAACAAAAGGACCCACAAAGGGGAAGAGGGAAGTCCATGAGATTCCTTGGAATCTTGTTTTTATGATTTATGTTTGAAAGAGCTCTGTGAATTTTTAATTTTAAAAAACAAATACATACTTTTTTTTTAAAAAAAAGTAAAATTATCATTATGGAATGGGACGTCCCTATTTTCATCAGAGAACCATTGTACGGAATGCATTACCTGAAATCCACAACCTGCAATCCACAACCAACCTGCACTTTCTTGAGAAATACTGTATTTTCATGCGTTTTCCTTCAGTGTGAACAGTGTGAACTTGGGAGCGCATGTGTTCTGCGACATGCAAGTGCAATTTGAAATGCAACAGAGAGAGTGAGGGAATGACCTCAGCATGTTTCAAGATACATTTCACTTCAATCTTATCAAATCGCAGCTTGGGGTTACTATTCCTCCCCTCACTCTCTTTCCCTGGCCACCTTTATATTCACTGAAAGGTTCAGGAGCTGAAACATAAGGAAATGATTCAAGCAGCTCCGAAAGAGGAATCCCACAGAAAAAACAAAAGGCAGTCTGGTGTAGTGGGTAGAGCAGGCATAGGCAAACTCGGCCTTCCAGATGTTTTCGGACTACAAATCCCATCGCCCCTGACCACTGGTCCTGTTAGCTAGGGATGATGGGAGTTGTAGTCCTAAAACATCTGGAGTGCCGAGTTTGCCTATGCCTGGGGTAGAGCAATGAACTGAAATCACCAAATGCTGGAATCAGATCTCTGCCTAGTCATGAAACTCACATATGTAGCGAATAAACAACAGCTGTGCCAAAACCAAGTTGTTTGGGACTTATTTTTATTATTTATTAAATTTACATACCGCCCTATACCTGGAGGTCTCAGGGCGATACAGAGAAAAGATCAACATAAAACCCACAATATATATAATCAAAATAAAAACAACAATCCAATAACACCCTCCCCACCCCCCAGAAAAGAGCCACATTTTAAGAAGTGATGTAAATTGGATCAACCAAATGCCTGGTTAAAAAGGAACATTTTTGCCTGGCACCTAAAGGTGTATAATGAAGGTGCCAGGTGAACTTCCCTGGGGAGAGCATCCCACAGATGGGGGCCACTGCAGAGAAGGCCTGTTCTCATGTTACCACCCTCCAGACGACTCGAGGAGGAGGCACATGAAAAAGGGCCTCAGAAGATGATCTCAGGATCTAGGTAGGTAGGCGGTCCTTAAGGTATTGTGGTCCTGAACCATTTAAGGCTTTAAAGGTCCAAACCAGCACTTTGAATTGGGTCCGGAAACTAATTGGTAGCCAGAGCAGTCGGACCAGGTTCAGTGTAATATGCTCAAACCATCTTGCTCTGGTGAGCAACCTGACCGCTGAATTCTGCACTAGCTGAAGTTTCCGACTTTGTTTAATATTGTAGGATATGCAATATATTTCTAGCAATGTGAACATTGCAAATCAATCAATCTGAGTGACAGTTCATGTTGATGTAGCAATCTTAGTTGTAATCTTAGTAGCCTCCCTCTCTTGGGATCTCAGATATCTAACACTCTACCCCTAAAACCAATTCAGGTGATAAGATGAGAGAAGGAAGAGCTTCCTATATCATTAATGCAGGGGTGGGTGGAATCTGTGGATTCCCAGATGTTGCTTGATTTCAAGTCTATGTCCCAGGCAGCATAGCCAATGGTTGGGGGTGGTTGGAGTTCTAGCCCAGCAAGAGGGCTTCAACAGCCATCTTAGAAGTGGAAATTCTCTCCTGCAAAGGCTAAACCTACTGAAATGTATGGAGCTACCAACACAGGACCCCTGTCCTCCTCCCCCGAAGGTGGGACTACCTTTGAAGGTGACCCGGAAACTACAACTAATCCAGAATGTGGCAGCTACACTGGTGAATGGGAGTGGCCGCCGAGACCATATAACACCGATCCTGAGAGACCTACATTGGCTCTTCCGAGCACAATTCAAAGCATTGGTGCTGACCTTTAAAGCCTTAAATGGCCTCGGCCCAGTATATCTGAAGGAGCATCTCCACCTTCATTGGTCAGCCCAGACACTGAGGTCCAGCTCCGAGGGCCTTCTGGTGGTTCCCTCATTGCTAGAAGTGAGGTTACAGGGAACCAGGCAGAGGGCCTTTTCGGTAGTGACGCCCATCATGTGGAACCCCCACCCATCACTCTTTCCTCAAGAAATGAACTGTGTCTCCAAATTATTGTTTATTATTTTAATCCTCCTACCCCTCCTGTTCGGCTGATCGCTGAAGAATTGATGCTTTTGAGTTATGGTGCGGGAGGAGACTCTTGAGAGTCCCATGGACTGCAAGAAGATCAAACCTATCCATTCTGAAGGAAACAGCCCTGAGTGCTCACTGGAAGGACAGATTGTGAAGCTGAGGCTCCAATACTTTGGCCACCTCATGAGAAGAGAAGACTCCCTGGAAAAGACCCTGATGTTGGGAAAGATGGAGGGCACAAGGAGAAAGGGACGACAGAGGACGAGATGGTTGGTCAGTGTTCTCAAAGCTACCAGCATGAGTTTGACCAAACTGTGGGAGGCAGTGGAAGACAGGAGTGCCTGGCGTGCTCTGGGCCATGGGGTCACGAAGAGTCGGACACGACTAAATGACTAAACAACAACAACAACCCCTCCTGTATCGGTCTCTACAGCCACAACAGGCATTACAACTGTCCAACAGTTGAACCAGCCCCCAAGGTCCCCCCTTCTATTATCTGCCAAGACAGGCGGGTGCCCACAGCTTCTACTCCAGTCTTCAATTAAAACAAATACTCAAAGCAGCTTACAAAAGAAACCGGAACCCAATACAGAATACTAAAACCACAAAATGCAATCGTTAAAAGGAGCACTCATTAGGAGCGACGGAAAAACAAGTATTACATTTCTCTATAAGCCTGTACAGAATTGCCCCCCTCCTATGAAAAGGGCAGGTTGGATTGCACACAAATGCTCCGTGGGCTACATTTGTTCTTATTTACATGGCTAGGAATCCAAAGTAACCTTCAGCGGAGCCACATTAGACTCTTGTCATTAGGAATTAGAGGCACATTGGGCCCCAGGCCAAGAGCAATGTTAATAACAGTGACTCCACAGCAACATATTAAAAAAGCGGTGGGGGCCAAAGGGGGAGGAATGACTCAGAGCCAGCAGCCATACTCGAAAGCAAAAAAATAAAAATTAAAAAAATGGCCTTAGTCACAAGGCTTTCTGAGTCTTGCTGACTGACCACAGGGTGGCACTGAGGATGCCGAGCTCCGAATTCATCCTGCCTTATACGGAGCTGGCCTGATGAGGCAGAGGATTTGACAAGACCACCGAGGAAACAGCATGCGGGCACAAATCAGCATCATCATGGCTACAATGCTACAGGGAGGCCTCTCTCGGAGAGCCGGGCTGCATTTCAGGGCAAGCGTGAGTAAGACAAACGCTGCGTTTGACATCCACTGCGGTAAGCACAGAGGGGAACCAGACACCACTGCAGATTCCTGGAGAACGGTGTAAAAATTGATCTCTCTGGGTGACAAAGCACTTTGCGCCTTTCTGCCTGTCATCTGCGGGGCTCTGGCTCGAGAGCTCTGAGTTCCCGGAGAATAAGAGGAATCCTGAGCAGAACTGCTGTTTCTGCTGCCACAGTGGTCTCTCGCCCGTTGCCTGGCGTGATCCCTGGTGCGCTGTGGCCTCAAATGGAGTCAGGACTCTACGGCGCCTCTACCCGCTCAATGCCACTAGCTTGCTGCAATGCAGGTTCACAGGACAAAACTCTGAGCAGGTGTTCTTCCTTTTGCTGCCAACCTCATCTCGTTACCTTCATGCGCCAAGGACTGAACTGCAGGTGGAGGCAGTGTCCTTTCTGTGTCATTATAAAGTGTGATGTGATACATCATTTTAGCCAGTGGCTTGCAAGCTGCAAAGCCCTCTAGCTGGTTGGCACTCGGTACATCTCAGCAATGACCGCTCCCCACACATTAAATCAGGGGCGCCCTTTGCGTGGTCATGCGCAGCCCCCTGGACCGTATGCAGCACCATTAAAACAGGCTTGCCTTCGCCTTCCCCAGGTGGGATACCTGGAGGTCTCCGCCTACCTCAGCCAGCTGCCCAATCCCGCCTGGGGAGGCGTTGCCAAGGTGATCAGGCCAGGTAGGGGGACAGACCACCCTGCCCACACAATAGGGGGAGGGTCTTATCTGCCTCCCCCAGGCCAGGGGGCAACAAAGCCCACTGACCTGGCCGACAGCAAGGTCGGTGTCAGAACATCCCTAACCCCACCCCAGCTCTGCCGAGCAAACTATTTCCTGTCAGGGTCTCTGGTGATGCACAATACAGTGGTACCTCAGGTTACATACGCTTCAGGTTATATACGCTTCAGGTTACAGACTCCGCTAACCTAAAAATAGTGCTTCAGGTTAAGAACTTTGCTTCAGGATGACAACAGAAATCATGCTGCAGTGGCACGGCAGCAGCAGGAGGCCCCATTAGCTAAAGTGGTGCTTCAGGTTAAGAACAGTTTCAGGTTAAGAATGGACCTCCGGAACGAATTAAGTACTTAACTCGAGGTACCACTGTAAAGCTATTTTAAACCAGAAATACAAACAACACATGCTCAATAACCAGAGTAAAACAGCAGGGGAATCAATACCTACCATAGAGACGACAGCAGGGCAAAAAGACCTTAAACCCACTGAAATCCACATGGGGGTCAGGCGTGCTGCTTTGGGGTAGGGCGTTCTACAGTTGGGGTGCTACCACCAAGAAACACTCTGTTTCTCATAGCCACCCATTGTCATTTAGCGACGGCACTCAGAGAAGCACGTGGTTGCGGGTCTGAGTAGGTATAGGCTTCCGTTCTAAACAATTGTTAGCACAAACCATGGCTTAGTGTGATGCCTGAATTGAGCAAGCATGTCAACTTGGAAGCAAACAATTTGAAAATTGCAGCCTGTACTTCCCCCTCGACAGCCTTCTCCTTTCTAACAGCGAACCTTAATTCCCCATTCCCTCATGACACTCCCACCAAGGGAAAATCCAACTGCAAGCTAACTGCTTGAAACTAATTGTTACGTTAACAATCTTTGCCTTGCTTTATTACCAGGCGGCAGGAGAACTATAAAACAAGCTGATTCATACCAAGTCTTTTACTTTCATTGTTATTCTGGTATATGAGAGGTGAGGTGGGGGGGATTGTGTGGGTGTGCATATAGAATCTACAGGTAGAAGCATAGAAACATGAGTAAAATAATATTTGGGGGGGATGGGAGGTGGGAGTTCAAGGAAGTGATTCTCATGTTCAGCTGTGCCTCAATCACAAATCGATGGCTTCAGACAACCATTCATTGTACAGTTGTACCTTGGATCCCGAACGCCTTGCGAGTCGAATGATTTGACTCCCGAACACCACAAACCCGGAAGTGAGTGTTCCGGTTTGCGATCATTCTTTGGAACCCGAACGTCGGACGCAGGTTCTGATTAGCTGCAGGAGCTTCCTGCAGCCAATCAGAAGCTGCGCCTTGGTTTCCGAATGTTTTGGAAGTCGAATGGACTTCCGGAACGGATTCTGTTCAACTTCTGAGGTACAGCTGTAATTGTCGCATGATAGCTGAGCAATGCACTCCTAAACATGCCTACTCAGAAGTAAGGCCCCTCGAGTTCAATGGGGTTTCTTCCCAGGTTAAGTGTGCATTGCAACCTTAACTTCCTTGGCCTGAAAAATCTCCTTATGATGTTCCTTTTGTTTCTCCAAAAGTGGCAGCAACGAATGGGGAGTAAACTCCAGTGTGAATGGCTGTGTTTAAAGATTCTCTGGATTTACCAGTGGATTTCTAAATCCAGCTCCTAGGAAGATTCTTTTTATTTCCATGCACCTTTGATTTGTTGGGGGCTGGTCTACTGCACTTTCAGTTTGGAAATAAAGTGGACAAGCAATAACTTAAACACCCTCTGTTTGGCTATGAGCCAGGCTTACAAGGACTTGATGCATGGAGAAAAGCAGTTTCTCCAACAGTCTGGCAACAAAGCTAAGCTATAAAGCATGGGCAGGCAACATGATACTCTCCATATGCTGTTGTTCTCTAGCTCCCATCAGTCCCAGGCAGCATGATCAATGGTCAGGGATGATGGGAGCTGTGGTCCACTGGAGGGCACTGTATGGGCAAACTATCTGGAAGATAAATTGTATTTTGAGGAGTTAGTGATCTGACATGGTTGCCCTTACTGCCTCTGTTCCTTCCCCTTCTTATCTCTTGTTAAGTTCTTCGATGACATGAGAACAGCCTTTAATGCCCTAATCAGAAGGAAGGGGTAGTGCTAGGTACCTTCTTTGATGTTCGACACTGTTTTGAGAAAGTGAGGCATTGGGAGGAGGTGACTAATGAATGATCTGCACATAGCCACTAATGAATAATCTGCACATAGCCAGTAATGAATGATCTGCACGTAGTCATTTGGGCAAGTCACATAGGCTAGCTATGTCTAAATTGGATAGTTTTGGGCAGAGTTAGGGAGAATATTGTGCACGGATCGATCAGTCGCGGGGCCATGCAAACTGAGGCTACTTGGGGGAGTCACTTTGCCGCTTCTTGAGAGCTTCCAAGTAGCAGTTTGAAGCGCTAGCTTGGTATGTATATATTGCTTGCTGTTTTTTTAAAAAAATCTTTAATCTTCTCACTCACTTGTGTTTTGTATGACTTCTGAATCTCATTTTAAAAGAACCCTACCTGCCCGCAGACTGTCTCACCAGAGTGGTGAATGCTCTAATTATCTCCCACTTGGACTACTGCAACGTGCTCTACGTGGGGCTACCTTTGAAGGTGACCCGGAAACTACAACTAATCCAGAATGCGGCAGCTAGACTGGTGACTGGGAGTGGCCGCAGAGACCACATAACCCCGGTCTTGAAAGACCTACATTGGCTCCCAGTACGTTTCCAAGCACAATTTAAAGTGTTGGTGCTGACCTTTAAAGCCCTAAATGGCCTTGGCCCAGTATACCTGAAGGAGTGTCTCCACCCCCATCGTCCAGCCCAGACACTGAGGTCCAGCTCCAAGGGCCTTCTGGTGGTTCCCACACTGCGAGAAGCAAAATTACAGGGAACCAGGCAGAGGGCCTTTTCGGTGGTGGCGCCCGCCCTGTGGAACCCCCACCCATCAGATGTCAAGGAAATAAACAACGATCTGACTTTTAGAAGACATCTGAAGGCAGCCCTGTTTAGGGAAGTTTTTAATGTTTGAAGTTTTATTCTGTTTAATATTCTGTTGGGAGCTGCCCAGAGTGGCTGGGGAAACCCAGCCAGATGGGTGGGCTATAAATGATGTGGGCAGCAGCAAACAGGTCTACCGAGGCTGGACACTGTAGCATCTTTCCTTTTGTCATATTGTTATAGATTTGATGGGGGTCGACAGCCCTAAACCCTAGAAATCAATAAACAGTAGGATTTTGCTTATTTGGGATATGAAGAGAGAATACAAGCTGCAGAGGAATTCTTGAGCTAGCCTATGTAAAATGACCTGGCCAAGGAAGGCCATTAAGAAGCAATACAGGGCCCTTGAGAGCCATTGGCAATGCAAGAGAACTGCCCTTCCACTTTGCCCTGAGATGTGAACAAAGACTGGGGATTGGGAAGGTTGCCAGGGTAACTGGGTGTGAGGTGACTGGGAAAGGGAGCCTTGCTGGGGAGAAGGAGGAGAAAGAAAGACTGGGAACCAACTTGGGCAGGCTGTGTGAAGACTATCTGGGAGATATAGCTGGGACTCCATGGCTGCCCTGCTGTGGGGGGCAAACCCCTCTTGAAATGTTCATGCTATGAGATCTGGACTCCCTCCATGCAGACTGAAGGCGTAAACAGGTGAATAAACCATATTTATTAAAGCTACAACAGTCTCTGCCATGTCCCAATTCTCTGAAGGAACCTAAACCCTGGAACCCCCTGGGACCTTGCTATCGCTCGGCAGAGAATGGAGGTGGCACCCAACTTTTGTAACAATATGTATATATGTCAGGGGAATGGCTAGTGCATGTTTTGAGATGCTCGTGGTTTTATTTTTACTTTAAAAATATTCAGCAAAGCAGTGATTCTTCTCAGCAAATGTGCTAACCACCACAGCAGCAGAAACCAAATCTCATCTTTATTCCCTTCGTCACGATACTGCTATGATTCAATTTATATGCAAAACTGTACACGATTGGAGCATTTGTTTTCTTTTCATTCCCCCCCCCAAAAAAAAATAAAAAAAAAAAAATCAAGATTGGCAAATGTTTTCTTTGCTAGCTTGCTGTAAGAAATCAGGAATGTAGACGCAGTTGCGAGGCATGAAACTGCACCACTGTTTTTAATGGTCAAAAGCAGCTACCTTTTTGGGGGGGGTCATTTTTTTAATAACTTTTTTATTGGTTTTACATAATTTTATACATTTTAACTTTGACCATTTCAAACATTAAAATAAAAGGTTTTTTTTGAACCTTCACACCTTCTTCCCTCCCTCCATGGGTTCCATATTTAAGATAAGGGTTTCTGCATCTTTTACCATTATGCATCTGTTATATATCCATAGTTACCCTAATTAGTTCCACATTACAAGTGTCATTACATCCCTGCCCATGATTTTAACTGTTTACAGTGGTCTTTTAAATAAATTAAGAATTTACTCCAGTCTTTAAAAAATACTTGATCTTCCTGGTTCCTGATCTTCTCTGTCAGTTTTGCCATTTCTAAAAGCAGCTACCTTTTACTGAATCAGACCAACCGTCCATCTTGTATAATACTGTATACACTGAATGGAAAGGGCTCTCTAGGGTTATCTTTCCCTGCCTGGAATGCCAGGGACTGACGCATGCAAGCAGATGGTCTACCTCTGGGCTATGACTCTTCTCATAATTTCCCCTAGACTGTGGGTATTCTATCCTGGGAATGATAGATACGTCTGAGGGCTCTTTCTGTCCTTGAGCACGGAGACAGAGGGTAGCACCATTGTATCAAAAACACAAAATATTTATGCTGTTGCATGCTGCCTTGTTGCAAAGCTAATAGACTCTGGAACTCTGCTTTGGTGTCTCATTACCGATACTAGAATATAATCCTAGCTAATCACGATGCACAGAAGTAAACATCTCTCTTTATTTACAGTCAGATGAAGTAATATTTAAAGAGATATAATCAACGGACAACTCAGATGACAAGAAACACCAGGAGTGAGGTTACAGGGAACCAGGCAGAGAGCCTTCTCAGTAGTGGTACCCTCCCTGTGGACCACCCTCCCTTCAGATGTCACTTAGATAAAGAACTACGTAACTTTTAGAAGACATCTGAAGGCAGCCCTGTATCAGGAATTTTTAAATGTTTGACGTTTTATTATGTTTCGATATATGCTGTAAGCCACCCAGAGTGGCTGGGCAAACCCAGCCAGATGGATGGGGTATAGTAATAGTAGTAGTAGTAGTAGTAGTAGTAGTAGTAGTAGTAATAATAATAATAATAATAATAATAATAATAATAATAATAATAATATTTTTGGTGATTGTGATGCAACCTAGCATTGGCCTCAGAAATATATGCACTCTGGATATATACTGCATTCTTAGTACATGTTCCAATAACCAGGTTAGTCAGTCAGCAAACCCTACTCACAGAGGAGTAAGCACCACTGAATGCAACTGGACTTACTTCTGAGAAGACAATGCAACTCCTTTTAAATAATGCTGGAAAATCAGCTGCTTTTTAAATATTTAATGCTAACTGCCCTTTTGCAACACATGGATTGTGCAAGGATTTTCTGTCTGCTGCACAATCCAGCTCTAGAATGTTACAGTCGTAAGACAGAAATGCTGAATCCTCTTTCATTGCTGAAGACTGACAAGACGAGGGACGAGATTCAGTTGGGCCTCTGCCTAAGAAAGGGAGAAGTTGCTTCCTCTCACACTTTGGCTTTGTGCTCTATGCTTCATTTTGTTGTTATAAAACACTGCTTGGAATTTGGGCAGACTTTTTTGGGGTGTCGGCCATTTTGTGAAGCAGCATCTTGCAGAAGAGCTGACTGTCTCCTAAAGCTTCTCCCTCACCATCCTGGTTGCACACTTTAGTATATGTGTAACACATAAATGGACATAATACTCCAGGTACCTAAGTGCCATGATTCTTCTTCTTCAGGGGTGAAGTCAGGATTCAGAGTGAAATTGCTCTCTGGGTGAGCCCCAGATGTGTATACTGAACCCAAAGCATTACCCTTCTCTGATTCTGAAGACTCTAACTGAGCTGTGCCCCGTTAGATGAAGAGATTTCTCGCATGGAAAGCAGTGGTAGTTACTGAGACAGAATTGCAGCTCCTCAGGTTCAGCTTGAGGATGCCTGGTGCTGAAACAACATTTGAGCCCTGCTCTTATGGAGTCTCTGCATGGAGCTGTCCAGGGTGCTACTGAAACCAGGCCAAGAACAGAACACCAGGGAGCAATGCAATAATGCACATGTGTAGCACTATTAGCTTATGTGCTGGCCAGACCACAAAGTGGCGTCCAACCACCACCAGGGAAGAAAGGGTGAGTAAAGATCTAATTCAGGAACAAGGGAGGAGTAAAGATCTACATTGGGAGCAAGGTGGGGAATCAAATTAACCTTACCCAACAGTTGAAGTGGAAATCAACGGCTGTTGTGGAAGCGAAGGGCCCCTGTTCTGAATCACACCAGCCAGGTGCAGAGCCCAGGAGAACCCAGAGTCAGTTTGCATTTCTTAGCGCAGAAAGTATTGATCTTTCCTATTCTAATTAATTCAAGAGGGTTCTGGAAGCTTCTGGAAGCTTCTCTGTGTGAAAGAAGCAAGCAGAAGGTTCATGATGTTTGGGTTCATGATCTGCTGCCCCCGTGGATCCTGCCACCTGAGGTAGCTGTCTCACCTTGCCTCATGGGTGGGCTGGTCATGTGTGCCAACATTACATGTTTGTACAGAACCCTCAGAGAGGAGATTAGCTTTCCCCCAATACTCATCAAGAAAGCTTATGAATACCAAGCCAATTTCAAATTGAGCTGAACAGAGCTCATTCTTGGACTTTGAGTACCTTGACTTAACTACTCAATCTCATAAAGTTAATAGCTACCAGATTTTGCTGTGTTGCATTTTATGTAACTCTGTGTGTGTCTATGTGTGTGCTAAGAATGTGAGGCAAAATAAAGAAATAAAACATATTTACAGGAGGAAAAATACAAAACCTATACGTTTCTCAAAGGATTTTCACATGCAAACAACATTTCTAAGGTAAGTAAGTAAGCAAGTAAATAAATATCAACACATAGCATCAACGTTATAGAATGGTATATGTATGATTATGACTCCCATTTGAAAACAAAGCAGTGCAGGGTTAAAACTTGGATATCTGCAGTCAATTCATAAGAAACCCAGAACATAAGGCAGTAATTATTTGTAGAAATTCAGCAATTAATTGTAAGCAGGTTACCTGTCTTGGGAACATGCTAATGGAATATCCATGAATGAAAAAGAGAGGCCACATTCCATTAGAAATGACTGAATGCAAATTATCATCCCACATAAACAGCTGAGTCATATTTCAAGTGTTTCTCTTTAGATGGTCAGACAGTTACTGAACTGCTGATGAGTTGGCTGGCTCCCTGCGACATTCTGCTTGATATTTCATTTTCTGTGCTAAATAATTAGGTGCAATTCAACCATTTCTGGCTTGATAGATCGATAAATAGATAAATTAGGAAGTCTGAACACGCTAGCTCTTGCATATGATGTTGATAATCAAGGCACTTCTTTCTTGTGCATCATTTTCTAATGATTTCAAAAGTTTCTTTTCTGGGCTAGATCCTTAGGTTGGACCCAACTACATAGGCTTTCTTAGACCATAAACAATGTGTACCATAATTATGGTTATTATTATCAGTATGGGTGCTCTTGGATTTTCTCGATCCATTTCAATCGGGATTTAGGCCTGGTTTTGGCACAGAAACTGCTTTGGTTGCCCTGGATGGTGATCTCTGTCAGGAGACAGGGCAAAGGTGTCCTTGTTAATTCTCCTTGACCTTTCAGCAGCTTCTGATACCATCAGCCATGGTATACTTCTGTAGTGGCTGTCTGAGTTAGGGGTGGGTGGGACTGCTTTGGGGTGGTTCTGGTCCTACTTAGATTGTTGTTTCCATAGGGTGGTGCTTGGGGAGTGTTTTAAGCCCTGTGGAACCTTCAATGTGGGGTTCCTCAGGGTTTGAATCCCCACCAGCACCACCATGGTGTTTAACATCTACATGAAACTGCTGAGTGGGGTCACCCAAAGTTTTGGAGTATGTTGTCAGCAACATGTTGATGACACAAACCTCTACTTCTCCTTTACATCTGCAACTGTGGCACTGGGTGTCCTGGACTGATGTCTTGCCTCAAGAATGGACTGGATGAAAGCCATTAAATTGAAGCTCGAACCAGATAAGACAGGCACTTATAGTGGGTGGTTCTTTAGATTGGATAGATGGGAGGTTGCCTGCTCTTGATGAGGTTGCACTCCCTCTGAAGGATCAGGAATGCAGCTTGGGAGTCCTTCTGGACCCATCCTGTCGCTGAAAATTCAGGTGGCCTCGGTGTCATGGAATGCCTTCCATCAGCTTTCGCTGGTGGCCCAGCTATGCTCCTATCTGGATACAGATAGCCAAACTTCTGTTGTCTATGCTCTGCTAACCTCTAGGTTAGATTACTGGATTGTTTCTGCCTCTGAAGAAAGTTCAGAAACTTCAGTTGGTGCAAAATTCAGCAACTGGGTTGATCACTAGACCAAGACATTTTGCACATATAACACCATTCCTAGCCCAACTGCACTGGCTGCCAGTTAGTTTCCAGGCCCAATTCCAAGTGATGGCTTTGACCTATAAAGCCTTAAATGGCTCAGGACCACAATACTTCAAGGATAACTTCTCCCCATATGAACCAACCTACATCCTGCAATAATTATCAAAGGTCCATTTTCGCGTGCCTCCTCCACAGGCGGCCTAGAGGGTAGCAATACAAGAATGAGCCTTTTCTGCCCTGACTCCTCATTTGTGGAATGTTCTCTCCAGGGGGAATTTTTATTATTATTATTATTATTATTATTATTATTATTATTATTATTATTACCTTTCAAATATTTGCTGAGGATGCATCATTTCAGCTGTATCATCTCTGAAATATTCCAGCCCCCTCTCATGAAATCCACTGAACATTTGCTCAAACATTTTACACCTTGACTTAATCCAAAACATTGCTATGCTGCTGGCATGCTGTGAAAGTCTGCCGGGTCTCCACCATGCATTTCAAATGCCACACCCAACTGTGTGACAATATTTACTGCTTTGTTCACAGGCCTGACTCTCTGATAAGATGCCATCTGAGCTGCCGTTAAAATACCCACCCTCTGTAAACATTACTTTCCTGCAGGCATCTGGGCACATGCAAGCTGGTACCAGCTGTGCTGTTAGCTAACAACAGGAAAGCTGATTTGTGGATGCTAGATTTGAAAAATGAAGAAACATTAAAGAGATGCAATAATCGGCCTACACATTCCCCATGCAAAATCTCTAGAGAGTTAGACTGCTGAGGGTTCATCATTGACCTGCTGGACCTGTTCAGAAGAGCTAGATTTGGTGGGGTGGAGATGGAGGTCAAGAAGTTTATTTCATCCTCTGTTGCATTAGACTCACACTAAAGTTGTACAGGAGGAAGGAATTACAATGTCATTCACTCTTTGCACTGAGGCTGCCCAAAGGCCTGTATTCTCCTACACACAAGTGCATATAATCACAGAGAGAAAGGAATGAACTGGGCTATACAAAGATATTGCCATAGTGATTCCTGTGGTTGCAGTCTAGATGGAGTCAGCTTCACGAATAATTCTGGGTTTTCCTCTATTACTCGCACTTACCAGATGGATGAAACATGCCAGAAGGTTTTACGCTAATGGGGTGAAGGGGACTTAAAGCATACCAATCTTTGTGTCTTGCCAATCAAAGAACCATAGGTTGCAACCACCGTGCAATGGCTTTACTTTATACTTCATCAAGTGCTCTCCCTCTTTTATCTTCTTTTCATTGCACACAGGTGCTAATGTAAGAGAAAAACACTTGTCCACAATCATCTAAGGGGCGTGTCAAAGTGCTTTGTAATCAAATCAGTTTCATATTGTTATAGACGTATCTCAAGGACCAAAGCATCTAAAAGGTTTTATTTGCACAAAGTTTAGAATGTCTAAGATAGCCTGTCCACAGTTATTCATAACTTCCAGGCATGATTACCACAATGTGTTATACATGGGGCTACCTCTGAAAAGTGTTGGGAAATTTCAGTGGTTCTAGAATATGGCAGCCATAGGAGCCAACTCCTAGGGGCCCTTCGGCTCCCCCAATAAAATATTTGAGGGGGCTGCCCCCCCAAGTTGATGGGCCTTGCCATTCAAATGGTGTGCATGCACTGTGTCTTGTGATTGATTATATGGGGCAAGTAAGGCCCCATATTTTATTCAAGTTGGCACCCCGATGGCTGCCAAGTTGTTTGTCATGTTGAACATATTCCACCGGTACTTAAAGATCTTCACTATCTTCAAGCTGGTTTATAGGCAAAAATCAAATGAAGTGCTTCACTTGATTTTTGGAGACCCAATTAAGGTACCAAAAGGACTCAGCTATGAGTTTCCAGTGGCTCACTCTGTCCCCACCATTTGTTCTGAAACTATTAAACTTTGGCCTAAGGATTCTGGATCAATCATTTTTAGAGGAGCTTAGGAAGGTCAAATGATAAAGCTGAGAGAATGTTTGACAAAAAGCCAAACAGAATGAGAAATATGGAAGAAGAATTGAGGAAGGAAAAAACCATAAACTCCCAACCCAATTAATCAAATTTAGGACAAATAGATCTGCAGAAAGACTGTCAATAGATTCTGCATCTACCCTCATCACTGTAAATGGACTGTAATATTTTTTACACCTGACTTTATAATTCCTTGCATTTCCTTTGCTACATTGTGCTAGATTGATTTTCATAGTAGTATATACACACACAATTTTTTCTGGACCTCTTCACACGTCTGGCAAAGTAGGCTGTTGCCCATGTAAGGCCAGCCAGAATACTCTTCAAGATGCCATGAGACTACTTGCTATTTCTGGCTATCATAACAAGGTATAATTAGTCCTCTTTCTGATATCAGTAAGTGTCAAAGAGTGAGCTGGCAGGAAATCACACCATTCAAAGTTGGAGTTAACTCTTTATTAACAAAAACACATTTTGCACAGACTTGGCTGAATGTTAGGCCTAATGAGCACAACACCTCATTCGTGTAGGCAGTGCTATTTTTCTAGAAAAAGAGGTGCCGGAACTCACCACGAACACCTCCCTTGTTCTCTTAGAATGGCAATGGTGCCCACCTGAGAGGTGCCAGAACTGAGTTCCGGCTGCAAAAAGCCCTGCTGGTAGGTCTTAACCCATGAATCAGTTGCTGAGGGTGAAAGTCCCTGTCTCCTCACAGCCATTTAAATCCTCTGCTCTCAATGGCTTTCTCCTGAGCCCAGTATACCTGAAGGAGCATCTCCACCCCCATTGTTCAGCCCAGACACTGAGGTCCAGATCCAAGGGCCTTCTGGTGGTTCCCTCACTGTGAGAAGTGAAGCTACAGGGAACCAGGCAGAGGGCCTTCTTGGTAGTCCCATCAGATGTCAAGGAAATAAACAACTATCTGACTTTTGGAAGACATCTGAAGGCAGCTCTGTTTAGGGAAGTTTTTAATGTTTGATGTTTTATCATGTTTATAATATCCTGTTGGGAGCCGCCCAGAGTGGCTGGGGAAACTCAACCAGATGGATGGGGTATAAATAATTTATTATTATTATTATTATTATTATTATTATTATTATTATTATTATTATTATTAACAGTGCCCACATGCAGCCTGCTGCTGCTCTGATCGTTTCAGTCTCCTTCTGGTTCTGGAAGACAGTGGGGAGAGGAGCTTGTCACAGCAGGAGGGGGATACATTTGTGACTCTTCACCAGCCTGACTCATATCTACGTCTTGTTCTTCCTCCTTTCCTACTTCAGCTTCTACCTCTAATTCTAGGCTTTTCTCTGCCACGGACTCTCCCAGCTCACTAAGCCCTGTCTCTTCTTTAGCTTCCAACACCTCCTCTTCCCAGTCTTCTCCCTCTGACTACTCATTGTTGTCCGACCGCCTCTCCCTGGGGTCTGAGCTTTCTTCCCTTGGTGGTTTGCCAGCTGGTTCCTCCCAGCACTCCTCCGCGTCCAGCCAGTCATCATCCAAATCCAGAGCAAAATGAGAAAACTGATAATTATCAAAATACTGGCCTCATTTCCTGGGTCCCAAATATTTACTGGTATGTGTGTGTGAGAGAGAGTATTGGTATGCATGCAGTCTTCATTTTTAAACCTATATGAATAAAAACATATCTACAGATCCATTGAATGCTACCAGCCTCTTCTGCAGTGCACTCAGACTGTCCCTCCCATTAAAGGTAAAGGGTAAAGGGACCCCTGACCATTAGGTCCAGTCGTGACCGACTCTGGGGTTGCGGCCCTCATCTCACTTTATTGGCCAAGGGAGCCGGTGTACAGCTTCTGGGTCATGTGGCCAGCATGACTAAGCCGCTTCTGGCGAACCAGAGCAGCGCACGGAAACGCCGTTTACCTTCCCGCTGGAGCAATACCTATTTATCTACTTGCACTTTGACGTGCTTTCGAACTGCTAGGTTGGCAGGAGGGCCCTCCCATTAGGCAGAGTAAAATAACCACCTCAGGCAGCAGAGTTTGGGTGTCAGGAAAGGGCAGCAAAATGTTGGTTATGTAATTTGTTTTTATTGTGTTTTTACTGCTAAGGAGTAGGAGAGGTGCTTGTTGAATGTTCTGCCTCAGATGTCAAAATAACTTGCCTGCCTTTAGTATTATGCGTCTTGACTTTGGGATGGGGGCACCATTTGCTGTTCTGACCCAGGGCATCAAAATACATTGCGTCTGCTCTGAGTATCTAGCAATGGCTAAGGTCCTCCCTTCAGAGAGCTAGTGTTTACGCACAGACACACACAGACAGAGATAGATAAGTGCTACTTATCTGTTCTGCTGCACAGTAAAAACTGCTCAGCTCCACCCTTCATGTACCCAGTGTAGTATAGGGACTGGAGCATTGGATTTTGAATTAGGAGATTTAAATCAAATACACTCTCAGTCATGAAGCTCACTATCTCAGCTTGGACCAATCCCAATATATCAGTCTAACCTATACCCAATGGGAGGGAGGTTATGTTCACCACTAGGGATAGAAGGGTCTGTTAATTTCAGTTCTCTAAGATTCTCACTTTCTAATCTTAATTTCTGTCCTTGATGTTTCTGCAGCGATTTGCATTTTTTAAAAAAATTCTCATGAAAATTCTTCAATATTTTAGCGTGAATTTCTTCTAAGAAATAGGTTTTTCCCTGTGGTTTTGACTAATATGCACTTTTTTTGCAAGCAATGCATTTTTGTATTTCATTTTCACAAATATATTCCTTTTTGCACACATTTCCCCTAATATATGCATTTTTATAAACACTGCTTGGCTGGAGAACTGCATCACAAAATTCAGATAAGTGTGAATCTTGAGGGATGGCTGTGTTTCAATGCTCATATTGTTTTGGAAAGCACAGATTAGATATATTCAGCTTCATGAATCTGAACAGAGTCACATTTATTCCCCATCTCCAGACACCACCTTTATCTTACTGAGGGAACGGTGGTACACAAACGTGATAGATTCAGTAATGACAAATGATAATTTCCCCGGGCGCCGTTTTTCTCCTTGACAACAGTAGGTTGCAATGGATTGTCACTTCTTCTGTGGCCATAAATATAAGGGTGTACTTTTTTATTAATAAGTGAATGGGACATTCTCAAGGTCAGAACGTGTTCTCAGGGCAGGGACCGAAACTGTGAAATTTGAGATACAGAATGGATGGACACAATAGCCTAATAGGCTTCTGCCACCAGAGGGGAGGAGAGAATATTGATGTCTTAGAAATCCCTGCACAGTGTAGAATTTTTTTTTTTTTAAAGTTAAGCTTTCCCTACAGCACAACATGAAAGATGACATCTATGTATCAGTGCTCAGTGACTACTCAGAACCCTGGAGGTTTTTCCATTCCGTTTCATTATGATCTCCTTTTCTAAAGGGTACTGGATGAACAGGATTTCACAAACACAAACTGCTACCGCATCCAAAATCCATCTCTCTCGGAGCCATTTGCCTGTTTTCAAAAAAATATACACTGGATACAATATAACGACACTAGATAATGACGATCAGCATCTTAAATATATTGTGCCCTGTATGATGAGAGAGGAAATGCTTTCTAGCTGGTGACGCAGTTTATTTGTGGAGTTAAATACATGTTGGGCAGACTCTACAAGGCACTTCAGATGATTACATAACCACCCCATATTGTTTCGAAGGGGCTCCATGTGCCAAGTCACAGCGTGATAATGTGACAACTATAGGTAGGTGGATTGTCAAGCCCTTGGAAGGGCAGTGTCAGTGGCGATCCCACTGCTTCGCCCCCCCAAACCCTCAACTCACTGTTCTTCTTTTTTCTTGGAATTAAAAGGCTGGGGAGGCTGTCTGCACCACTCCTCTGCCCTCTCCCTGACGTCACCACATCTCAACCAGTGTGATATGTCAACTATGCAGAGCCCCAGCAGAGTCTTCCAGAGATTCCCTGTCACCAGCAGACAGCTTCTCCCAGAGTTCCCAATTACAGGGGGGCGAGGGCGCCTCTCCCGCGCAGTTCGAAGTAAAAAAGTGTTTCTAAGATGCAGCAAAACACTACTGTCTACTATATATGCATTTCTTCTGGCCTTTGAAGATACATACGTGTAGGAAGATCCCCTAACACTATCACCATGCTAGCAAACGCTGCTGTGTAAAACCCACAGCCTCTTCTCCTGACTCTCGCAGAGTCAGCCCCTGACAGCAAAGATGACAGTACATGGATGTGCAACAGGACAAGACGTAATGAAAGCAATGCCCTAGAGACTACTATGCCTGCCTCCACATGCAGGCTTAATTCCTGAACCAACGGGAGGCTGAATGACTCAACAAGTCATACATTCAACCTTGCTGGTGTTGCTATGGTAACCCAGTGCACCCGGCACCCTTATATCACAAGATCCAGGCATGGGGAATGTGCTAGAGCTCAAGCTCAAGCCTGTGCAATTTAACTCACTGTTCACATCATACCAACATATAGTCCTACTGTACGAAAGTAAGAACCACATCCTTTGGCCTTCCCACTTTTGACTCTGGTCCTGCTCACATTGGCATTAATGTTTGATGTTTTATCGTGTTTTTTAATATTCTGTTGGGAGCCGCCCAGAGTGGCTGCGGAAACTGAGGCAGATGGGTGGGGTATAAATAAACTATTATTATTATTATTATTATTATTATTATTATTATTATTATTAGGCCTCCAGAATGTTGTACTGGAGGGAATATAGCTCTGGATATGGATTGCAAAATATTCCCTGCCACTGACTTCCTACTAGTCTTGATATGGCTAGGGAACTTTTTTGTTTTAAGGTGGGGTATGCATGTGTTGAAGCCTACTGACTACAAACAAGCTCTGCTAATAGTTATTGATCTAGTTGATACGATTCATGAGAAGTTTTCCTTTTGTTTGTGGCTCTAATGGCGCATTTCTAAATTAGACAACAGGCTTCAAAGGAGAAACCAAATACAAGGCAGTCATGTCAGAAATCACATGTAAAGAAGCATCTTTTTGTATTTATGGTTAAAGGCAGAAGTTGACAGTTATTGTCAGCAGTTATGCTCAGCTACAATCATTCTAAAGTTATCCAGTTTCTCTAGCAGTAAATAGTGGACGTTAAAAATTTGAAAAATGAAAACGACGTGCAAAACATAATTACTTGTACAAACGGTCCCTCCTTCCCTTGTTAGAAGTGTACTTTCAATGATAGTTCCTTCCCTCCACATGTAAATATTCTTATTGCTGAGTCATATCCCAGGCACAGTGAGGAACAACGATAGAATGATTTGTGTGTGTGTGTGTGTGTGTGTGTGTGCATTTAAAAAATGTTATTCTTCAAGACAAAGTCATATAATTTTTAAATTTGTGTACTGCCCTGGGATCTGTGGATGAAGGGTGCTATACAAAATTAATAAATTCTGAAATCCAGCAAAAGTTTAACATCAGCCTCCCCCATTCCAGATGTTTTGGACCACAACCCTCATCGTCCCACCAGTTGAAGTCCAAAACATATGGAGGGCACCAGGTTGGGGGGGGGGACTGGCTTACCCACAGACATGGTAAGGCAATGATTGCAAGCAAAATATGCTGCTCTTTTCAAAGTAAGAGATTTGCTTTCATCCATTAGTTTTATTTATTTATGCTTAAGATTGATAGATGCATTTCTTCGTAGCCCACAAGGTCCCACTATCTGCACTTAAGAGGTTCTTGGGTAGCAGAAGGGCTTGAAAGGATGTCTTTTCTTGAGCCTGATGAGCCAGTGTCTGGGGCTCAATTTTCATATGTTCAAAGCAGTTTCATATTTTCAAATTGTCAACATCAGCACTAGATTCTTATATGTGAACCCGTCAACTGAAAATTATTTTTGCTTGCTAGAAAGGGGAGATTCTGACCCAGAATTACCAGACTCTTGGTATAAGGTTTGACTAAAAATGATTACTTCCAGGAATGCAACAAACCCAGTTCCAAATACTAACCCTCTCCCTGTTTAGCAGAGGGCTATATATTCTTTCTTTAGCAAACCCCTCAACTACGCCATCACTTTCACAGCTTGAAAGAAATGCATTTTGGTCGGGGTAGGAGAAACTATTTCACCTATTCACACAACAGTTTAATCGCTAATACTTCAAAATCTATGAAACAAGGAATGCATAAAAGAAGAAGAAGAAAAATTCAGATTTGCAATCCTGAGATTAAATCACCAGTCTGTATGAATGTAGTGGCACACATATAACTGGAGAAAATACCTGATGGGTGTAAATCAACATATTCCCAATAGGTGTCGTTAATGTGGTTATAAATGATTTTGATGCCCAGATCTCTGTTTTTAATGGGGGCTTTTTAGAACACAAAACACACATGGCTTGGGATAGTTCCAGCTGAAAAGCTAAATGCATTTGATAGCTGCAGCCAGCATGAATTTAATTTGGTCAATGCCAGATGAGAATTCATCATCCAAAGTAACAGTGAAACATTCAGGACAAATTGCTTCTGGTCTTTCTTTCCCCTTGGATTAGAAATTCAGCTTCTGCAGCTGGGAAAGTTGAGATACCGTATCTACCATTGCCAAAGAAGGGACACTATAAAGCTATGATAAAGGGGATGAGGCATAACAATATATTTCACCCATGTGCGTGGATGGGTAGCCTCTTAATGTTTAAATTGCAGAAGGTTTCCAAAATTTGCAGTGGAAGTAAGCTGTAGAAAATTGGTTGTATGCATCATTCCCAACTGGCTGAGATGGGAGAATCAACACTGCATCTTGGAATTGCATGTCCTGGAATTATATAACACGCTCCACTTTGCACATTTCTACTGCATTTATGACAGAGAGAAGCAATGTTGCAACACTCACCCCTAGAGCATGAAATAATTGGGTGGATGATAGCCCCCAGTGTGGAAGATCCTGCCAGCGCAGCCCAGAAACAAGTCCCATTACGTTCAAGGGAACTAACTCCCAGATAAATAGGTACAGTGGTACCTCGGGTTGCAGACACTTCAGGTTTACAGACGCTTCAGGTTACAGACTCTGCTAACCCAGAAATAGTACCTTGGGTTAAGAACTTTGCTTCAGGGTGAGAACAGAAATTGTGCGGCAGCAGTGGGAAGCCCCATTAGCTAAAGTGGTGCCTCAGGTTAAGAACAGTTTCAGGTTAAGCACGGACCTCCAGAACAAATTAAGTTCTTAACCCGAGGTACCACTATATAGAGTCAAAGCCGGAAAAGCAAGGTCTTCTGCATGACAGGGGCTTCCCCACATGAGCCATAACATTTAAATGCTGCTTACTAAAGATCTAGCCGGCTACAGAGGTGAAATGCAGATATATAAAGACTACCCTCCCAGTCCAGTAAATTAGAATGCAAACAGTTTAGCTCTGCTCAGCAGAGATGTTCATCAATGTAAGTTAAATTCAGCTGGCAAGGAAGATTGCTCAGGCCATTGTCCAGCATCAACACCAGAAGAAATTAATTACAGTAGAATGAATTCACTTCAGCTCCATCAATTTATGTCAGTAATGATATTTCAAGACTCTGTCAAAGGATGTCAGCTGAGCCCTAAGGCTCGGGTTCAACAATGCGGCTAAGAATGTGTCTGGGCAACTGAGCTCCACAATCAGCAGCCCCATGCTATAAGATGGCGGCCAGACTGTATGGCCAATTCAGATGGGGCAGAAGAGGAATGGGATGGTGAATGCCTGCAATTTGCTGACTCGGAAGAAGGCTATATATGGAGTTTGGGGGTGGGTAATGGCATGTCAGAGAGAATGATCTAGCTAGGCACATGCTAACTTTGATTTGCTTTACGCAGCAGGGGCATTCAACCATTCAGCACAGTCTGATGTGGTGCAATCCAACCACAGATACATCACATGGAGCTGCTGCGGGTGTGTTTTGTCTCTATTGCCATAGCTGTCAACCTTTCCCTTTTCTTGCGAGGAATCCTATTTGGAATAAGGAAATTTCCCTTAAAAAGGGGGGAAAGTTGACAACTATGCTCTATTGCTAAGCTCCTGCTTCCCTATTGTGCAACGGAAAACGTTGTCATGCAATTTAGTACATCCTTAAATTATTTCCTAAGTGCATACAGTATGTGCTGGCTGCTCCAGGAGTAGCCAACAGGGTGCCCTCCAATGTCATTGGACTACAGCTCCCACTTGCTGACCATTAAGGCATTGATTTTTGCACCATTAAAGCATCCCCACCCACCCTTCTTCCTTATGGTGTCACCTGCAGAAAGCCATTTTAACCTGCCCCATCCCAAAGACTGAATTGCCTTCCTCTGTTTTTTGTCACACAGAAAAGGTAAAAAGGTAAAGGATGCCTGGACGGTTAAGTCCATTCAAAGGCGACTAGGGGGTTGTGACGCTCATCTCACTTCAGGCCGAGGGAGCCGGCGGTTGTCCACAGACAGCTTTCCGGGTCATGTGGCCAGCATGACTAAACCACTTCTGGTGCAACGGAACACCGTGACAGAAACCAGAGTGCATGGAAATGCTGTTTACCTTCCTGCTGCAGCGGTACCTATTTATCTACTTGCTATGGTGTGCTTCCGAACTGCTAGGTTGGCGGGAGCTGGGACAGAGCAACGGGAGCTCACCCCTTTGCGGGGATTCAAACCACTGACCTTCTGATCAGCAAGCTCAAGAGGCTCAGTGGTTTAGACCACAGCACCACCAGGGGCAGCCACACAGCCAGGGGTAGCCAACCTGACACCTTCTGTGTTGTTGGCCATGCTAACAGGAGTTGAGAGCCAGAATGGCATAATGGACCCTGGAGCCCAATCCCAGCTCAGCCATGAAGCTCATTGGATGACCTTCAGCCAGTCACCTTCTCTCAGCCTACCCTACCTCACAGGGTTGTTGTGATGGCAAAATGGAGGGCAGGGAGAATCATGTATGCCACCTTCAGCTCCTTGGAGGAAAGGTGGGAGAGGAACTGAATAGTAATAAATTATAAGAACTTCTGGTTTGTACCCTATTGACTAGGCTTCCTCCAACTCAGCCCTCCAGATGTTTTGTGACTTCAATTCCCATAATCCCTGACAACTGGTCCTGATCATGGGAGTTGTAGGCCATAAACATCTGGAGGGCCGAGTTTGAGGAAGCCTGCTATTGACTATCATGACGTGAGTCTCACAAAGCAGCACAAGTTGTTTTATTTTTGATTTGAGGATATTTATTATGATTTCTGATGTGGCCAGTTCACCCCTTGCTAGTTTATCTTGGCACTGGAAGTGGGTCTGAGAACTGAAATGACCAACAGGCAAAACACTATACCGCATGTGGGACGCAATCTAAACAGTCTATGAGAAGCTAAAAATTGCTATTCCTAGACTGGGAAAATGGTTCAAATGTCAAATGGTTCCCTGCCTGGTATTATTTTCAGTTCCCAACCCAATCCACCTACAGTGGCAAAGGAATATCACAGAGGAACAGCATAAAGTGGATGGGCAGCTGAGAGCAAGGCATAAGTGTAATATAAAAACCATATACTATATTCAAAGATGCATTTTGCTCATATCTAAACATAAAGGGAGCAGGAAATGTAAATGAACATAAGATCAGGCCAGAGCTCCATCTGGTCCAGCACATTGTTTTCACAGTGGCCAACCAGATGCCCATAGCAAGCAGAACCTAAGCATAACATCACTCTCCCCATCTGTGAATAATATTTAAAGACATACAACTGCTCAAAGAAAACAGGAGACCCAAAGCAGCACTGCATCCCGTTCGCCGAGCCCTAAGACTTTCTTGCAATGGTGCTGCATCAGACAGAGAAGCGGCGTCATTGCAAATTAAAAAGACATTTGAATCATTTATTCTTCTTCCCCACTGCAGCACTGGAGTAGGAAAAGAGACTCCTAGCCAGCAACGGGCAGGAAAAACACTCTGCTGTGGCAGTGTGGTCCATATGCATGTGTATGTGTGTGTGTGTGTGTGTGTGTGTGTGTGTGTGTGTGTTGGGGCTGCATGCATGTGAGTGTGCATTGACCACACCCACTTCAGTTCATCACTGGCATATAACCCTATGAGGGGTGGCCAATGCTCAGGGCAAAAAAGTTAGCTGCTCCAAGATATAAAACTAAACATTAAATCCTTGCCATAAATCCTTGAGTGAGTGAGAAACTTGGGTGTTAGGAATGGGCAAAACGTATGTATTATTTATACCTCACCCATCTGGGTGGGTTTCCCCAGCCACTCTGGGTGGCTTACAGAATATAAAAAAATGGAAAACTTCAGACATTAAAAATTTCTCAATGTCTTCTAAAAGTCAGATAGTCTTCTAAAAGTCAGATAGTTGTTTATTTCCTTGACATCTGATGGGAGGGCATTCCACAGGGTGGGCACCACTACCGAGAAGGCCCTCTGTAGTGGCGCTACAAATTTATTATACAAAATTAATAAACAACAACAACAATAATAATAATCTTGACACACTAGGGCATGATTTACTTGTTCTTTGGGATACCCTCTCTGACAGCTCTTTGGAACCAAGGGCCCAAAGTCATCTCAGTTATTGCAGTCTGGAAATATCCTCCTGGCTGATTTGCAGTCTTTGCAAAAGCAGCAGCCATCAGCTCCATCCAGTTCCCGCTGCCTGCAACATTTGGCAATCAAACGAGCCATTGTGGAATTATGCCTTGGCAGGTCCTAATGGAAAGATTTTGTTCAGGTTGTTCCCTAAGAAATGGTCTCCGCTTCTGCTTGTGTTGGCTTGTTTGCTTCCAGGTCTGCATTGCTGGTTGGCTGGTGCATCTTCTGTCTCTGTTCCACATGCCAGCCACTGCAAGGTGACGCTGGCAGTTCTTTTAGGGTCCATCTTCTCATGTGTTTGATATCCAGGCACCTGGAAGTCATACATGGCTGTTGCAAGAAAGGCATTCTGCCCATGCTTAGAAAACCCTGTTGTTGCTTCATAGGGATATAAGAAGATTCCTGCTCCATCAATGACTCGTCATCATGTTCTTATGGGGGACCAACCAGATGCCTATGGGAAGACCTCAAGCAGAATCTGTGCTTCAGAAGCAGCAAGACCATGATGGGCTTGGCATCGAAATCAGATTCTGGGGTTACAGCCTACCCCACATCCCTCCCAATCGGTCCTCTTCTGATCTACCAGCTGCATTCTCCACTCCCACCTCGTTTCTTCTTCCTACTGCGAGGCACGATTCCTCGGTCGTGGCTGCCCGCGGTTCCTCGAGATTATTCTGGGTTCCCATTCTCTGAGTCACGAGGCACCCGAAGGACATTGCTGGTGCTTAACGTCGTGAGCCCGAGGAAGACACCCTTTGCTCGCCTTGTTTGCAGCGACAGCATCCTTCAAACCACCCCCCTCTTCCCCTCTCTGCTTTGTCCAGATGGACCTGACAAGCCCACACCTTAAAACAAAACAACAACAACAAAAACACGATAACAACAATCTCATGGAGGGGTTAATTTGTTTAACAAATCGATTAAGGGAAAGTATATCAGTCGTGTTTAGATTGTCACGTGGTAAGTCTCGCTCGCTTCTGTTTTGCTGCGTAGAGATCTGCTGGGAGAAGCTGGCCTTGGGCAGCCGTCGCCAGCTAGTTTAATAATAACCCCACCTGATTCTTATCACCAAGACCAGGACCCGAGCGGAAAGCAAGCTGTGCTCAGTAGAGCCCCTGCGATTTGGACCTGAAAGCATTTTAGACAACCGAATGGTGGGGTGGGGGTTGGGAGACAGGAAGAAGTCACCGCACCTCACCACTCCCAGCTAAGTAGCCTCTTTTCGATGTAGGCGCCCCTTGATTCAACGTGCTTCCTCCACGCCAGCAGTTAATGCAGCAGATGGACGCAGAGGCCAGGAAACGTGACAGTGGGAAGCAAACGCCGGGCTGGGCGCATCAAATCTGGTGCTTGCTGCCTGATCTCCGGGAGTTTTCTCAATCAGCCCTCTTAATCCGTCAGCTGAGCTGAGCTGACGCGTCTCTCTCTCTTTCCACCCTGTAGCCATGAATGGGCGCCACCTGAGATCTCACCCCGCATCACTTATCCAGAGACGCTGCTAAGATGGAAACAAAGCCTCACGGTCCCCTGGTTTTCCTATCAGTCTCAGACGCAAGGATTTTTTTTTCCGCCCCCGCCCCCTGTAACACTGCAGGCTTCCTCCCCTCCCGCTCCCGCTCCCTTTCTTCTTCTTCGCCCCTTCGCCTGCGATGAAGAAGAAAACCCCCAGGAATCGTTTTCACTGGTGCTTTCGCACGTAAGAGCTTTCCTCTGACGCAAACATGTGAAGCGCTCTTTGGCCCGGAGCTCCGGGGAAGCGCAAAGCTGTATTTGTGAATACCCTGCCCCCCCACCCTTAAGTAAACAATCTCCCTTGAAGCTTCCTTGCTTAGGGGCCCCCGGTCCGCTGTCCTTTTCTCTCCTCTCAATGCAACCCCTCCCCCTTGGCAGGAAGAATCCCGCATGTTCTATGTGGGCCAGGAATGTTGCTTTAGACATTCCAGCAAATCGGTTACATAAGATGCAAGCACAGTTAAGGGAAGCTCTGCGGTGCACACGAGACCAGAGTCCTCTTCGCTCGGTTCCCCTCCCCTCCAGTCGAGGGCTTGGGAGTGGGTTGGACATTTGTTCTTGTTTTTTATTTTAAAACCCCCACATCCAGCACAGATCTCTCTACTGCATCCCAGAGGCTCTGGCCCCATTGCTTCCCATAGCCTCGTAGGAATGGCCCTCCGACGTGTACTAGCAAAGAAAAGATGAATGAAGGTGCCCAGCCCAGTCTATGGGAAAATTACAGGGCGCCGGGCTCACGAGTGGTTTGTTTTCAAACCCAATGGAAGTTTAGCAATTTGGCCATTGCAAACGTCGTCATTAAAATGATGAGGTGGGCGGGGTGGGTGGAGAGACAGGGAGAGAAAAAAAAAATACCGGATTTAAAAAAAAAAACTTATTGAAAACAGAGCACACAACGTGACAAGCAAATAATACGAACTTTAATATTGGAAAGTGAAGGCACCAAAAGCTATCTTACGCCCCTTCCCCCACCGCCTTCCCCTCCCCCGTCACCTTTTAGAATTTATCCGCTTAAACACAGGCTTTCCTCGCAGGAAAACGAGGATCCACTTTTTTGGGGGGTGGGGGTGGACGAAAAGCCGAGGGTTCGCAGCTCTGGACTCTGCAATACGGAGGTTAGGAAATACTTTTTGCCTGTCCTAAGTGGCGATGAATGCGGATATTCTGAGATGGAGAAACAGCGTGATCTCGGGTGATGGCGTGTAAACAGAGGCACCGCTGGGCGGGTGGGGGGGGGGTAAAGCATTGTTGACAAAAAGACGCAAAGGAGAAGCTGGAAACTTGGGACTAGATCGGAGTCGCCTTTTAAAGATTTTAATGTGCCTCTATACGCGCACATACAATCTGTCTGACATATTTAAGTTTGGTTTCAGTCCCCTGCCTTCTAAACCACCCCCCCACCACCACCTCACGTTATCATTTTGCAGTTACAGTATTTGCAAATCGGGTCTCTGGAACCAGGCGAGCGCTGTCCAAGGTGCTGACCACGACCCTACGGTCTCCATGCAGGGGGTTAGCTGTCCGAGGTGCTGAATCGAAGCCCACTGCTGCAGTGAAGCTTTCCGCTGCGCAAGCTGCCCTGATGGATTTCTACCGCCGCGGCGACGCAGTCCGCAGCCGTAGCCGCTATCCAGGGTGCTGAACCACTATCTGCCATTGAAGGCTGTCGGCTAATGTGGATGGCGGGGAGGCAAAACAACCGAAAAAGAAAACCCCAACCTCCGCCCGATATCGTATCCCACCTCGACACTCCAGCGCCAGATACGCAGACGAGAACCATGCACCACAATGCGGGAGAGAGGGTTGTTCCCAGACAGGAAAACAACCACCATATCTTAAAAGAAGGACACGATATAGGTTTAAGTATTCTCTCCCTAAACCGCCCCCTCACGCACAAAGAGTTAAGGCTGCAGGAAAACTCTTAAAACGCACAGCAACATAAAATAATAAGAATAATAAAATCGGCCGTGTGAAATAGGGTTTCATTTCTTCTCCTTTCCTCTTCTTTGCTCAGTCAGAAAACAACAACATGGTTGGTGAGATTACAGCTCTCCCAACAATATATTTCCTCCACACCTTTGCGAGCGGCGGAAGCGGGGGGAGAAAAGGCTTCCTATGAGGCTTTTATCCGGCGCTTCTCTTACCTTGGCTGCAGAAGAGCTCTGTCCGGTCGCCTCCGACGAAGGATGTGAGACTGGGGTGCACTGCTGCAGTCGGGAAGTAAGCACAGCCGCTGCTGACCTCCCCGAGTCTCCTTCTTCAATGGAATGGGAGCTGTGCCCTCATCAAAGATGGCCGTCGTTTCCAACGTCAGCAGCTTTTAATAGACATCTATTGAGGGGAGGAGGAGAGTGAAAGGAGGGCTCGCGCGGGAGGGGGCGCGGGGAACTGGAGAGGCAGGCTGGCGTCTGTGGGAGCTTGACTCATCAGAAGCTGCTGCTGTTGCTGCACTGTACCGCAATCCTTTGCATTTTGCTCCACCGGTTATTAAAAGCGATAAATCTGTTTTAAAATTATTTAAAGGAGACACGACGGGGCGTGACCTTTCCTAGTGCATGCCGTAGCCTGAAGATATCTTGTTCACCTTTGCAGGGCATTTGTTAGCTGAAGCTTTGGTTGGGGGCGGGGAGGGAGAGCAATAATGCGGTAATGATTTGTTTTCGCCAAAGGGGTGGTCCGAAAAGGGTATCCCTCTGAAGTCTCCAGTACTCCATATATGGCCCGTCGACGTGGGCTTCTATTTTTATGTAAGATTTCTCTCTCCTTCTCTGTGTTGTTTTCTGTGCCCCAACCAAGCAAGCCAACTTTGCATAAGGGCTTTAATTATGCCAGTCTGTCTGGTTGGGACCCCTCCTCCTTAGCAAAGGGAATGCAAACAAAATCGCCTTGTTGTTGTTTTGTTTTTACATTCCTGTCGGTAGCTTTACAATGTACAGTAGCTGTTAAAACCTCAAAAGTAATTTTTTTATATTTACAATATATAAAAACTCTTAGGCTAAAGAACAGCAGTACACTGATGGAATGAATCCAAATTTCTCAGATCGTATCTATTTTGCTCATTTTAAAAGCTTAAGCTAAACTCTGAGAAGGCTGTCTTGCTCTTATCTGCCCAAATGCCACATTCTATTTAATCCATGTCTAATGACATACGTAAAGTATTACTCCTAGATTATTAAGACAAGCAAGCATCAATCACACCATTGCATGCTTACTTCAGTATAGCAGAATGGTAAAGAAACTAAGCTTCGTTATGAGTTGAGACTGAAATGTATCTCCCCCCACTAAAAAACATTTCTGGCTGGATTCATGTGGCCCTCCAGGAGAGAGATCAAATACCATGCAAAATTTAAAAGTGTGCCTGTCAAGCACTGAGTTTATGTGGGACATGGAGAAAAGCAGAAATACAGATTATTTGCCCCCCCTTCTGCATTGCTCTTTCTCCTTCACCCCTCCCTCCCCACCAAAAGTTTGATAGTTAATTGTGCACTGAAAACCCAGGAAAGGATAGCTCTTCCACCCAAAAACAAACGAAAAACCCCTCATTTAAATACAGGTGTTCTAAAATGAGGAAAAGGAGGTCTGTGACAAGGAAAGGAAGAACAAGTAATAAAGAAGACTCTTCAACAGTCTGTGTGATCTGTACTGCTGCTCCAACAAGAGCCTGATTTTGCCAGGTTTTCCGGCTTATGTTGGCTGTGAGAACAGTCCTTCCTTCTTTCGGATGCAACAGCAAAACTCCCATTGAATGAAGTGAGATAGGATGACACTTTTGGAACAAGTTAAACATAACTTAGGCCCCCTAACTTCACCTTCCAAAAGATACGTAATCTTTATTTAGGTGCCGTCTTTGGAGATCTTTGAGGCTTTTGTGCAATGATCCAGAGCACAAGGCCACACTTGTGAACCATAGTCTAAAGGCCATATGGAGCAAGGGTGTGTGTGGTTACGCATGGCTCCATAGTATAGTATCATGCCACTCACGCTACTGAAAGATTTGCAAACACAGTCGATGCAAAGGGCATATGCTGGGTGCCAGTTCTGGTCTCCCACAGTGCCTGTGTGATTTGCATTGTCCAGGGGAAAGCATTAGCGAACCATATTATGACATTATATGGTTTTATGACCAGTGTAGTGTAGCGGTTACAGTAGGGGACTAGGAGCTGGTAGACCAGGGTTCAAATCCCTACTAGGCCATGAAATTCACTGGGTGGCTTTGGGCCAGTTACAGTCTCCTCCCCTATTGTTCAGCTCGGACACTGAGGTCCAGCTCCGAGGGCCTTCTGACAGTTCCCTCACTGTAAGAAGTGAAGCTACAGGGAACCAGAGAGAGGGCCTTCTCGGTAGTGGCACCCACCCTGTGGAATGCCTTCCAAACAGATGTCAAGGAAATAAACAACTATCTGACTTTCAGAAGACATCTGAAGGCAGCCCCGTATTGGGAAATTTTTAATGTCTGATGTTTTATCGTGTTTTAAATATTCTGTTGGGAGCTGCCCAGAGTAGCTGGGGAAATAAATTATTATTATCTCTCAGCCTACCCTATTTCAAAGATGAAATGGGGAGAACCACATATACCATCTTGATCATCTCCAGGGTATTTTTTAGCAGAAGAGCAAGATATACGGTAAGTAAATTATTATATCATTATTTATATAAGATGTGCTGAGGTTCCTATCTAACTCCACTTCCCCCATTCTCCACAGACTCATTGACCCATGTGCTGAAGTCCACCTGATCACCTGCAATGTGGTGTTGCGGTTCTTTTGCACCACATCTCCAATCTCCATTTGAAGGAAATGTTATTAAATGTATCATTCCATCTGGCTCTCGATTCGATTGCTAGTTGTTGTTTTTTTTAAAAAAAGGCTGAGGATGCCTAACAGATGTGTGGGGGTGGCCCTGAAGCTGAGTCTGGGAGGGGAATGTCAGCCGCGTTACCAGGCAACAGAGACAAGTTCCCTGGTCTTGCGGGAGATTACATCATGAGGGATGTGGGGAAGCAACAGGAAATGGGCCTTGCTTGGTAAGGAAGTGGGTTTTGGCGGGCGTTGGCAACGCCAAGCATTTAAGGGCTAGAGGCAGCCAGGTCAAGTAAGGTTTCCTTCAGCGTAGAAATGACAAGTGAAGGGAACAAATGTTCAAAAGGGTTTTGCATGCATTCCACTAGTTGTGCTCTGTGCATGTTACAGCTCCAAGAAAGCCAGGTTCATGCCACATGAGGCAATGTGGTGTAGTGGTTAAGAGTGTTGAACTAGGAGCTGGGAGACCAGGGGTCATTGGGTGACCTTGGAGCAGTCAGTGTCTCTTAGTCTAACCTGTCTCACAGGGTTGTTGTGAAGATGAATTGGGAAGGGGGGAAAACCATGTGTGGTGCTATTTTGAGCTCCTTGGAGGAAAGGTGGAATATAAATCTAATGAATAAATAAATAACACAAGTGCCTAGCATTTGAGCCAGGAAAAAAAGCAAGCAAGCCACAGACTATTTTTTTGTCCAAGATTTGTCTTTTGAATCCTTGTACACCTGACATTTCATCACAAGCCATATCTATCCTGTAGTTTCTTGATACAGGTAGGTAGCCATGTTGGTCTGCCGTAGTCAAAACAAAATTTTAAAAATCCTTCCAGTAGCACCTTAGAGACCAACTAAGTTTGTTATGGGACGCGGGTGGCGCTGTGGGTTAAACCTAGGACTTGTTATGGGACGCGGGTGGCGCTGTGGGTTAAGCCTAGGACTTGCCGATCAGAAGGTCGGCGGTTCGAATTCCCGTGACAGGGTGAGCTCCCATTGCCCGGTCCCTGCTCCTGCCAACCTAGCAGTTCGAAAGCACATCAAAATGCAAGTAGATAAATAGGTACTGCTCCGGCGGGAAGGTAAACAGCGTTTCCGTGTGTTGCTCTGGTTCGCCAGAAGCGGCTTAGTCATGCTGGCCACATGACCCGGAAGCTGTACGCTGGCTCCCTCGGCCAATAAAGCGAGATGAGCACCGCAACCCCAGAGTCGGTCACGACTGGACCTAATGGTCAGGGGTCCCTTTACCTTTCCTTTAAGATTGTTATTGGTATGAGCTTTGGTGTGCATGCACACTTGAGAAATAGTATATGAAATGTTTCCCCTCAAACCAGCTTCCATCAGATTCAAAAATGTAAACCATGCTCAGTTTGCAGTTAAACTGAGGTGTGTACATTTGAGATGGCCATTGCACATGCATGGATGACAGTGCATGAACAGATGACACCTTAATAATTAAGAGTTCTGGGATGGGAGGTTAAAGAGGGAGGGAAACAAAACCATCCATTCCTGGATGTCAAGATCCAAGTTTGGAGCAATTTCAAAGCCCTTGCAGAGCTAGTCTGAGGTGTGGGAGTCTTGTTAGAATAAAATTATAAACTCAAACCAAAAAGTAGGTGGCAGGACCCACTACCCTGCCCCAGCCAACCTAGCCCTCCAAATGTACTTGGCTGTTGCCCTCTGTGTGGGCAAGTACTCTTTGGTGAAAGAACCCCAGCAGAGATTTAAAGTCAAAGAATGTGCAGCAAAGTACAGTGTGGAAATATAAGCTGTTAGATCATTAAAATATGCCCTTCCAAGTTCTTTCCAGAGTTTCCCACTTCCTCCAGCATAGGAAAAGACTACACATTTGGTAAGTTTAAAAATGCTTGAATTACAAACTCTTCAAAGGTCTGATTCTTGTGTTTTTTCATACATCAGTCAGAAATGTTGCACAGGCAGTAAAACTTAGCTTAGTTACCAAGTGGTGAAAATTCCTCAATTATTGATATAAGAACTCAAGAGTGGCTTGTGAGAGCCATGCGGTTGAGCTAGAGCAACCAGCTCAAACCTCTTTGCACACTGAGCTTCTCAGCTAGACAGTGGTGAAGCCTAGCAGAACAGCTTACTCTATGGTATTAACCTGTCCATGCATTAATTAGACTTAAGCATATTGGTTATATGAGGCTGTTTATCCCACAGCATTTTAAGATGCTAATGTGTACATAGCCTTACAATTCCTTCTGAGTGCTGCTGCCACCTTCTACACATCAGAATACAGATTATTTTGAATATATTCTCACTAAATACTCTGGTGGCACTGTAATAATCTCAAAAATCTCGAGCCATGTCTGGATGCATTTCTAAAAAGGCACTGGGAAAGAGATTCAGCCTACTGAAATAAGCAGAAATTAATGTGGCACATAGGGACGTGGGTGGCGCTGTGGGTTAAACCACAGAGCCTAGGACTTGCTGATCAGAAGGTCGGCAGTTTGAATCCCTGCGAGGGGGTGCGCTCCTGTTGCTTGGTTCCTGCTCCTGCCCACCTAGCAGTTTGAAAGCACATCAAAGTGCAAGTAGATAAATAGGTACCGCTCAGGCGGGAAGGTAAACGGCGTTTCCATGCGCTGCTCTGGTTTGCCAGAAGAAGCTTAGTCATGCTGGCCACATGACCCAGAAGCTGTACGCCGGCTCCCTTGGCCAATAAAGTGAGATGAGCGCTGCAACCCCAGAGTTGGTCACGACTGGACCTAATGGTCAGTGGTCCCTTTACCTTTAATGTGGCACATCATATTCAAACTGGATTTGAAAACGTGCACTTCTGAGGGCATGAGAGGAAGGGAGTATGACGTACTATCATGGGCAGCCTTCAACTAAGTAATTATGCTAGTGCAAGGATTAGCACTTGTGCAACAGGACTTTACCCCTCTCCTACCCTTGCACATGTCGTGTACCCGCTCCCCACAAAGATATTGCAAGCATCCCTGTGGGAAGGCAAATGTTTTCCTGTCAATATATGTTGATCGGTGCCCTAGGATTGTTTAGTCGTTTAGTCGTGTCCGACTCTAGGATACTTGTCTTTATTTTTTGTTAAATTCCAGTCTAGCCTGTCCTTACTGGAAATTCTTGGCAAGTGATCTCACTTTCAGTTCTGGTGTCTATTTCCACTATGTGAAATTGGAATATTCCTCGCTGGCATCATAGAAGCTGAGCTGGTGGATAAAAAAGGCCAAAACCCAAGAGGACTGCACACAGCTGGATTTCTGATATCCCCCAAAATAATACTCTTTCCATCCTTATGTCACAGAAGGACTGTAGCTGGGGAAAGGCAGTGGCTCAGTTGTATAGTCTTGGTCTTGGATGCAGAAAGCCTCAAGGTCAATTTCCAGCATTTCCATGCAAAGATGGGATTGTCCCCTGCCTGAAACCCGGGAGAACTGCGGCCAGGCAGAGTAGACAGAACTGAGCTAAGTGGACCAGTGGCTTAGTACCAGGCAGCTTCCTATGTTCCAGAAAGCTTCTTCTGAAAATGAGAGCAGTTTGAAACGCTGCACAAGGGAGGGAAGGATGGGCAGGTGGTCAAAGAAAAACAATCATGACTCCCCCTGAGTCCACACAAATGCATAGTAACGGCTATGGGAGCTGCCAGGGTTAGAGCCATAAAGATCATAAAGCACTCTGTTGCATTAAATAAGGGAAACACGGCTGGTCTGAATTTGTGCTCCAATTTGCGCTGCAGCAAAATCAGATAGTACAGTGGTACCTCGGGTTAAATACTTAATTCGTTCCGGAGGTCCGTACTTAACCTGACACTGTTCTTAACCTGAAGCACCACTTTAGCTAATGGGGCTTCCTGCTGCTGCCACGCCGCCGGAGCACAATTTCTGTTCTCATCCTGAAGCAAAGTTCTTAACCTGAAGCAGTATTTCTGGGTTAGCGGAGTCTGTAACCTGAAACGTATGTAACCCGAGGTACCACTGTAGTAACATATAACAACACGGTTGCCTGGCTCTGTTGTATGGAGTGGCCCCTAGAATCAATGGGAATAAGCTTGAACCTTTCTTGGATTTAAGTGAAGAGAAGTGCAGGGCTAAAATGCACAAAATGTTGTCAGCAGGCAACAGGGCGAACTGCCATGGCCCCAAAAGGTGGGTTCTTCTTATGGACTTCCAATTAGTAGGACTGCATTTTGGATGGGATTCATTTTGTTTCGGTGAAAAAATAAAATAAAATAAAATAATGGGGGGAAATCAGCTTACCAACTGCTGTGCATATGTTCAGTTATGAAATCACTACTCCCTTGTAAGGGAATAGCTCTGAAAACAAAGCAGGAGAAGAAGGCTGTGATTTGATTTTGTAGAGTTGCAGTTTTCCTGTTATTCCTGATCCTCTCTTCTACAGATTGTACTTGCCAGGGACTAGGCAGAGGAGGAATGGTAGAGACCGCCTCCCCAGCCTGACCCTTCCAGAGAAGAAGAAGACAGTTCAGAATTACAACAGGGGTTTGAGGGATGTCACAGCTCAGAGGAAGATGAGGGGGAAAGTTGGGGAATAATGGGAGAGGAGGAGGAGGAGGAGGAAGAAGAAGCAGTATCAGGGGAGTGACAGCTGATGGACTCAGTGTCTTTAGAAAGCATTCCAGAGCCCCCCTCTCCCAGAACATGGCGGGCCTTGAAAGTAGGAGAGCAAAGAGGTCAAAGGCAGAGGGCACTTTTCAGCACCTGTAGTGATGAAGCTATGGTTTTCCCAGTAGTGATGTATGGAAGTGAGAGCTGGACCATAAAGAAGGCTGATAGCCAAAGAATTGATGCTTTTGAATTATGGTGCTGGAGGAGACTCTTGAGAGTCCCATGGACTGCAAGAAGATCAAACCTATCCATTCTTAAGGAAACCAGGCCTGAGTGCTCACTGGAAGGACAGATCGTGAAGCTGAGGCTCCAATACTTTGGCCACATCATGAGAAGAGAAGACTCCCTGGAAAAGACCCTGATGTTGGGAAAGATGGAGGGCACAAAGAGAAGGGGCGACAGAGGACGAGATGGTTGGACAGTGTTCTCGAAGCTACCAGCATGAGTTTGACCAAACTGCGGGAGGCAGTGGAAGACAGGAGTGCCTGACGTGCTCTGGTCTGTGGGGTCACGAAGAGTTGGACACGACTAAACGACTAAACAACAACAGTGATGACTCATGAGGAAATGGGAGAGACAGAGGGGGTGGAGATTCACTCAGGGCAACGCTATTATTCAGAGAGGCTGCATTCCAAGCCTCTCTCTGTAAATATTGAATAAAAGCAGATGGTAAGGACTTTTCCTTTTATTATCTGTTCCTGGCAACCTGCCGTGGGGGTTGGCTCCTCTGCCACCTGGCAGTACTGTACACCCCAATCTCTGAGTGGTGAGAGATTCCACAAAGGCCTGTGCCCAACCAGGGTTTGGTTTCCTTGAAATGAAGGCCAACGGAGACTGAGATGTATTTAGAATATCTGGTTTTATTTACACATATATTCAACCTCAACATGGGATGGAAGCAACAGAGTTAAAAGGGCTTCCATGCAGCACTGGAAAGACAGCCAGGTAGGTGCCTCTGGAGAGAATGGTACAAAGCTGACACCATCACCAAGAAGGCCCTGCCTCTGGAAAACCACCTGTCTTATTTCAGATGGCGAGGGCACCTACAGGAAGCCCTCTGTTGAAGATCTTGTATGGCTGGTGTTAACAAAATTTATGGAAAGGTTGGGGGGTTGCCCCTCCAGTGGACATCATACACCCCACCAACTCCTGCAAATGTCCCCACAAAACACTTCATCATACAGTATTCCCCCCCATCTCTATTCAAAGGGCCTCCGCTGCACATTACCAGATGTAACAATTCACTGATAAATGTATCTATGTACTGGCTCAATGGGAAAACTTTAGGAAAGTCATATAAAAATCGCTCCAGTATCGGATTTGCGCAATTCCAACTTTGTTCTGCTCAGGAAAGAAATGGCTATCAAGGGGGGGGGGAGTCTGGGATGTGGGCAGCCATAATCCCTCAAGCCTGACACCACATAGTCAGCAGCCTCTTGCATGGGAGATAATAGCTGGCATCCAGGCCCTGAGTGCCAGACAGGTAGCTATTCCAGAAACAATAGTAAAACCCAACCTCAGTTGATTAGGATCTTGGTCAAGACAAAGGGGTGTGATTAACTTGACCGGCAGGAGAGGAATGCTCAGGTTTCTGCCAGAAGACCCCTCCCAGATTATGACATAGTTGTGATGTATATATGATGTATGTGTGATGCTTCACTAAGGGTGTTGTGGGTAAAAAGGGAAAGTTATTAAAAAAAGGGAGCTATCCTTTGTTCGGGGCTTCTTCCTGCTTCTTCCATGTGGTGGCTAGAAGTCCTGTTGCAACAGTTCTTTTAATAAAAATCAGGCCTACAGGCTGCTGTTTTGCTTCTATATTCCTGGCTGGTGTCTTTGTTTGGCAACCCAAGTGAGCCCAATGATTTTCCTATAACACCAGACATATATAGATCCAGGCGATCTTTCAAGCAAGCTGCTCCTAGGCTGTGAAGGTGTGAAAGGTCAGAACCAGGACTTTAAACAGGGCCTGGAATGAAGCACAGTTTCACTGCAATAACTCACGGAATGAAAGAATATGCACAGATCCCAAGAGGGGCATTTTAACCATGCAGTGAAGGGCACTGTGATTTTTTGTATGTGTGGTTTTTGTTATAGGCTAAAGGTTTCAGAGATATGGATCAAAAAACAAATCAGCAGCCATTTGAGAAAAAACAATATCTCCTCGCAGCTCTGTAAGCAACAATGCCTTCCGCTTGCTTCCATTTCACATTCTGTTTCTCTAAAATATCACTGCATTGCAGCACTGAAACCTTCACAGAAACTCTACAAACGATGGGAGATTTTCAACTGGACTCTGACATTTTTTTGCTTCTCTTTGAAAGCTTTTTATACTATGGCTGCCGAGGCTCTTTAAAAGCACCGTCCTGTACATGTCTGCTCAAAAGTAAGTCCCACTAGGGCTTGCTTCCAGGTAAATTTTGTATAGACTTGCAGGCTTGCAGTACAGTCCTATGCATGTCTCCTGAGATGTAGGTCCTACTGAGTTTAGTGGGACTTGTTCCCAGAGAAGTGAGTATAGGATTACTGCCTAAAGGGTTTAAAGCTCTTGAATAACACAAAATAGTCTCTCTCTCTCTCTCTCTCTCTCTCTCTCACACACACACACACACACACACCATAGCTGTCAACTTACAGATTTGAAAATAAGGGACCAGCAGCCTCGAAAATAAGGGATCAGCAGCCAAAATAAGGGATCAACAATTACTTTGATAAAATACATATTTTGTTGCATGCAAATGGCTTTATATACCTATTAGGTCCATAAATTACCATATAGCATATATTCAACACAAAAAAAGCAACAATTTGTTGCTGACAAAGGACAGCTGGACATAGAAAGGGCCCCATTACCTTCAGTAGCTTATTTAAGGGACATCATCAATAAGGGACAGCAGCGGGACATGGCGCTGGGATAAGGGACTGTCCCGCCAAATAAGGGACGCTTGACAGCTATGGCACACACACTTTAACCCCCCAACCCCCCTGAATTTAAGGAGCTCTCAGCATGGACTCTGCATCATCTGTGTCCCCACAATAGGCAGAGTACCTGTTTCATGCAACGCCATATAAACACATGTACACAGTGTAGTTTATGAGCATTTAAGTATCTATGGAGAACCAACCATTCCATTGCACTCATGGCCAGGCATGCAAGGGAGTTATTGGTACAACAGGAGACTATTGGGCTCATATCCCTTAAAAATACCTGTTTTGGAAAAGCTTCCCCCAACATGAATGCTCCTCTCACAGGCCTTTGATATAAACAAACAAACAAATATCAATGAAATGAAAATTTTAAAAGGTGCAGTCCTATACATGACTGCTCAAAACCAGAAGGCTTGCTCCTTTGCAAGTGTGTATAGGATTGCAGAAAAAACCATTTACTATGGAAAAACACACACAATCGCTATGGCGATTTAATTAACATGGCAGCAAATTGTACTCTCCAGGTTTGCTACTATAATAAGGTAAAGGTAAAGGTACCCCTGCCCGTACGGGCCAGTCTTGACAGACTCTGGGGTTGTGCGCCCATCTCACTTAAGAGGCCAGGGGCCAGCGCTGTCCGGAGACACTTCCGGGTCATGTGGCCAGCGTGACATCGCTGCTCTGGCTAGCCAGAGCCGCACATGGAAACGCCGTTTACCTTCCCGCTAGAAAGCGGTCCCTATTTATCTACTTGCACCCGGAGGTGCTTTCGAACTGCTAGGTTGGCAGGCGCTGGGATCGAGCAACGGGAGCTCACCCTGCCGCGGGGATTCGAACCACCGACCTTTCGATCGGCAAGCCCTAGGGGCTGAGGCTTTTACCCACAGCGCCACCCGCGTTCTCATTAATATCCCTATGGCACAATGGCATCTGGTTCCTAGGCAGTTGCTTTGGATGCTGAGTAGCACTGCTGCAAAAATTACCCTGCTGAACTTCTCCCAGAATTTGGGAATTCTGAATGTCTAGAACACTTTCCCAGAGTGGCATTGACAATGTCGAAACCTGCCACTCCTCCAGAAAGCCTCTCCCTTAAAGCCTATCATTACATTACAAAGGTGTTATTTTTTAAAGAACAACTTAAATGACAGGACATTGATCAAAACCAGGAGAGATCTACCCTTGACATGAGATGATTTTTGAAGGCTTTATTTAGCCCTGCTTTTTGAATTTATATTGCCTTGATATTCCTCTCAGATATAAGAAAAGTGATGCTGCTGTCTGTCCAACTACTTAAAATTCTGGGTAACACTCTGTGACTCAGCAAACTGAAAATAATAATTTTTTTCGGAGGGGCGGAACCCACAAGTCCTAAACAGCTGTGAAGATGAGTTTTTACCTAAGTGTGGACTCAGGTTAAGAAAGGGAGAGAGGGAAGCTCTCTGCTTCTTATTTTAAAATAATAAAAAAGGACAACTAAAATGATCAAGGGGCTGGGACGCTTTCCATATGATGAAAAGATTAAGCTCTGTGCTTTTTAGTTAATAATTGGAACGCAGGTGGCTCTGTGGTCTAAACCACAGAGCCTAGGGCTTGCCAATCAGAAGGTTGGAGGTTTGAATCCCCACGACAGGGTGAACTCCCGTTGCTTGGTCCCTGCTCCTGCCAACCTAGCAGTTTGAAAGTATGCCAGTGCAAGTAGATTAATAAGTACCGCTCTGGCAGGAAGGTAAACGGTGTTTCCCTGTGCTGCTCTGGTTTGCCAGAAGTGGCTTAGTCATGCTGGCCACATGACCCGGAAAAACTGTCTGCGGACAAACGCCAGCTCTCTCGGCCAGTAAAGCGAGATGAGCACCGCAACCCCAGAGTCGTCCACAACTGGACTTAATGGTCAGGGTCTTTACCTTTACCTTTTTAGTTAATATAAATAGTGGGTGAAGGGGTGTAGCAGAGATGAATGAAAAATGCAAATAGAGCTCCTCCCCCACTAGAAGTCCGTTTGCCTCTTCTTCAGTGGGCGGCTTTGAGGACGGGCCCCGGGCCGCCATGTTAACCAGTGAATGGCAGGCTGGATTGTCCTCCTACCACCCAATCGGCCAATGGCAGCAGGAATTGGAGGGACCAATGACAGCACTTTGCCCCGTGCCCAGGGCAAGGATAAATTGCAGGCCTGCCTGGCATTTCAGCCTCTTTTTCACTGTGCCAGCTCTCCCACCCTCCCTCCCTTAGTTTAGGGTGGTCTTCTGATGGGACAATGTTGCTATGGGCAATGTCGGTCGCCATATTTTGGGGGCCGGGCAGGAATTTTTCCCATCTGGCAAATTGCCTCCGCCATTTGTGTTTTCTCCTACCTCATAGCAATTGTCACAACTCTGTAAGGCAGATAGGCATTGGGTAAGCTTAGATCTTGGTTGGAGGGGAAGTTGTAGCCTCTGCCTGCCCCTCCATGGTTAAGGATATCCCACTAAAAGGATCCAGGAGGAGTGGCTCCTGTCTGACAGCCAGATGGGGGCTAGGGCCATACCACTCCTCCAACGGGGACTGCTTAGGGGATGCTCCAATTTGACGTAGGTCATAGGGCATGCCTTCTGGTTTGCTTTACCCGTTAGTGGTACTGCTAGCAGGAGGGTACTGCCATAGCAATAAACTTGTGGCCTTATTTGATCCCATAAAGCCAACACTGAAGCAACTTGAACTTGGGTTTATCAAATGAAACTGATAGGCAGTAAATTTAGGATAGGTAAACGAAAGTATTTTTTAACACACACTCTCTCACACACAGTTGATGTCACGGGATGTGGCTGCGGATCCTGGCTTAAGATGACTCTTTTTTAATATATATATATTTCTGTTTTACATTTTAGAAAATTCACTTAAACAACCTTAAACTAAATGACCTCCTTTCCTCATTTTCTGTGGTCCATTTTGCACAACATAAATCCCTGCATATTTTATATAAACTATTCTGTATTCCATTATTTCATCCATCAAAACTTATCTACACTGTTGAATTTATCTTAATGCTGCCCACGTTTTCAAATATACACAATTTTCCTCCATATATTCAACATTTTCCAATCTTCTTTAAATGTATATTCTTCTTGTTCTCTTATTCTATATGTTAGATCCGCAAGCTGCACATATTTCATCAGTTTATGCTGCCATTCTTCTTTAGCTGGGACTTCTCTCCTTTTCCATTTTTGGGATAATGGCTTAAGATGACTCTCAGAGGGGCTTGACCGCTTCATTGCAACAATCTGCCTTTAATGCTAAATAGAACTTCCATATGCACAGGGAGTTTATCTCAGAATACCAGCAGGGAAAGGTTGCTGTGCTCAGGCCTTGCTCGTGCGAATTTTCCAGAAGCTTCTGGTTGTTGGCTGCTGCTGGAAACTAGGCTAGATGACCGCTTGTTTGCATCCAGCAGAGTTCTTCTCATTCTTCTTAGAGAGAGGGCATGAAGTATGAATCTGAAATCAGGGGAAGGGATTATCAAGCCAATTATCCTGACTCAAATGTGCTTGCACAAGCTTTATGTTCCCTTCATTTGGATTTTGTCCAAAATTCTCAGTGTCAGATGCTGTTGGCTCCAAAGCCTTTATAAGGAATAGGGAAAGACTGTCTTAAACTCTTTCAAGGCTTAAAGATTATCGGCGAGGTTTTTGATTTGCGGTTGGGATGTGGGGATTTTGTGTTGCTTTTGCTACTTATATGTTGCGAGATTACTTGAAAACAACGTCTAAGTGAATACTAAATACAAATCTTATACTAATCAGCACATATCTCATGTACTTATATCTCATATGCATACACTAATTAGGTTCCGTATTATAATAAATTACATTTTCAATAAATAAATACACTTGTGCCCCCCATTATAAGTGTGAGCCACTGAGCCCATATTGAAGAGTGCTGATAGTTGCCCCTCAGTTACAGAGGCCCAACTGGCTTCAACTTAAAGCTGGCCATTTAGTGTCACTGGTCCCATAATGTGGAACACTCTTTTATTATTATAAATAATAAAATTGTTAATTCCAGCAGGGATTCGGTAGGCGTCCTCACCTTTGACTTTCAGTTCTCTCTTGAATACCTTTTAATGCTTATTATTGATGTTTATCTTTGATTAGCCAGTCACTTTAATGTTTATCTGGTTTTGTGTGTGTAATTTTAAAAATGGTGCTTTATTTATTGATTTCATTTAGAGCCCTACTTTTCTCCATGGAGCTCATTGTGGCTTATCTGGTTCTTCCCCTCTCCAGTTAATCTTCAAAACAACTCTTTGAGGTAGGTTAGGCTGAGAGTGAATGACTGGAACCCATGGTCAGGAGAGAGAGAGAGCAATAAATCACACAGAGTAAGTGAAGTTAACTCATTCTTAGAAGAACCAAGGTCTTCTGCTCAGGAGTTCCAGGCCTAATGAGCACAAACTCTTCTCAGTAGATCTTTCCCCTATGGGGCAGTTGTAGAGGTTGAAGGTTCCAACCTTCCTGCAGTTGTCTAATCTTCCTCCTAACCCAGGTTCTTCCCAAGTGTTGGTGTACCTGTCTTTGCTCCTCCCACTTCATACCTCTCTTGGTCCTGGGAGACAAGTGGGGAAGGGAGCTTGTCCAGCAGGAAGGGGAAGACAGACTGGCTTCTTCACCAGCCTGACTCCTGTCTGCCTCTTGGCCTCCCTCCTTCCCTGCTTCAGCTTCTGCCTCCGATTCTAGACTTCTCTCTGCCACAGATTCCCCCAGCTCACATCTACATGAAACCACTGGGTGGGGTTATCCGGAGGTTCGGAGTACGTTGTCAGCAGTATGCTGATGGCACTTGGCTCTGTTTCTCCTTTACATCTGCAGGTGAGGCAGTAGAAGTGCTGGACCAGTGTCTTGCCTTGATAATAGACTGGATGAGAGCCAACAAACTGAAGCTCAATCCAGATAAAATGGGGGCACTGTTAGTGGGTGGTTCCCTAGACCAGATGGCCGGGAGATCACCTGCTCTTGGTGGTTACACTTCCCTTGAAGGAGCAGGTTCGTAGCTTGGGGGTCCTCCTGGATCCTTTGCTGTTGCTCGAGGCTCAGGTGGCCTCAGTGGCCCGGAGTGCCTTCCATCAGCTTTGGCTGGTGGCCCAGTTACGCCCCTGTCTGGACAGGGGTAGCCTAACTACTGTTGTCTATGCTCTGGTAACCTCAAGGTTAGATTACTGCAATGTGTTATATGTAGGGCTGCCTCTGAAGATGGTTTGGAAACTTCAGCTAGTGCAGAATATAGGGAGGCATATAAATTCAATGAGAAGAAGAAGAAGAAGAAGAAGAAGAAGAAGAAGAAGAAGAAGAAGAAGAAGAAGAAGAAGGAGAAGCAGCAGCAGCTTAGCTATCCCATCAGCTTCCAACAACTCATTTCCCCAGTCTTCTCCCCCTGACCACTCATTGTCATCCCATCATCAATCCCCAGTCTCTGAGCCTACTTCCCTTGGGGGATCCCCAGCAGGTGTCTCCCACCATTCCTCTGGGTCCAGCCAGTCCTGGATAGCTTCATAGTTGAGTGGGGACTCCAACCCTGGTCCTAGGTCATTGTTCTAACCACTGCAGCACCCTGGGTTTCTTGCACAAAACCCATCTCCCATTGCTTCATAGAAACCCGACAGTGCAATTCTATACAGGTCTACTTGGAAGTCAGCCCAGCTCGGTTAAACGGAGCTTATTTCTCAGCAAGTTCCTTTTTGGATAGCAGCCCCAAAGAACTGTCGTCTCTGCACAGCATTGCACAGAAGCCTTTCTAGGTTTGAATGCTGCTTAGCTGATTAGCCTGCTTGAAGGAATTTCTTCCCTCCCTCCCTCCCTCCCTCCCTCCCTCCCTCCCTCCCTCCCTCGACTTCTCCAGAAATAACTTGAGCACTTATATAATAATGGCAGGTCCAAAGCATGCAATTTCCCATGCATTCCTCATGAGCGATTTGTTCACATGTCACATTTTTACTCCACCATCACTTTACAACCTTATTAAGTGTGGCTTTATTATTGTTATGTAATGATGAAATATCTATAATAAACATGGCAGTGCTTTGACTGTCCCCTCCTTCAGCATCGCTTGATGTAGGCAGCCTGGGGCGCCTGCATTAATGTATCAGCTCTTCCCACCAGAAGAAGTCTAAGATATGAGCTTCTTTCTTTCTTTACCTCACTTGAGTTCGCTGCATGCTTCCCTCATCGTTTAGCAAGGATTCTAGGTCAGTGCTTTTTGAACTGTGATGCAGGATTCACAAGTAAGAACAGGCTCTCTCTCTCTCTCCCCCCCCCCCCCCCCCCGCAATTTTGGGCTGCAGGGAAATGTTGGATGCCATCTAAGGTGGATTCAGCTGAGGCAAAGAGTCAGCGAGACTCACAATGAACCTTAAAGCCCCCTTTCAGCCAATATTCTCAATCCAGTTGGTAACTGAATAGAGCTCCCTCTGTGATTTAGAACATTGATCAGTGCTATAGCATGCCTTCCATCTTGGATAGCCAATCTTTTTTATGCTCATCTCCTTGGTCCACAGTTTGTGTTTTTAAATTGGCAATTCAAGAGTGTATTCTCAGGATTTCTTGACACCTGAGGCAGAGCTAAAAGGTAAAAGTAAAGGTCCCCTGACTGTTAGGTCCAGTCACGGACGACTCTGGGGTTGTGGTGCTCATCTCGCTTTACTGGCCTAGGGAGCCAGCGTTTGTCCGCAGACAGTTTTTCCGGGTCATGTGGCCAGCATGACTAAGCCGCTTCTGGCGAAACCAGAGCAGCACACGGAAACGTCGTTTACCTTCCCGCCGGAGCGGTACCTATTCATCTACTTGCACTTTGATGTGTTTTCAAACTGCTAGGTTGGCAGGAGCAGGGACTGAGCAACGGGAGCTCACCCCGTCGCGGGGATTCGAACCGCCGACCTTCTGATCGGCAAGTCCTAGGCTCAGTGGTTTAGACCACAGCGCCACCCGCATCGAGGCAGAGCTAATTTGTGTTAAATGATCCTAAGTAGGCATTCATTTATTGATTTTGGTTCAAGAACAGGAGAAAGTCCTTGTTGGCTAAGACTGTAAAATCCTACCAAATCACATAGCTGAAAAGGGAGCTTGAAGACCACCCATTCTGACTCCTCAATGCAGCATGCTCAATGCAGCATGCAACTGAAATTGCCAGTGATCCACCAATGGGATCACTGGGATTCATTCAGAGGCGCCAACTTCTCAAGATGATTGAGGGGGCTCAATGCAACATCCTGACATCATTCACATGACATCACCAGGGGGTGGAGCCAAACACCCTTTGAACATTGAGGGAGACTGCCCCCTCCCCAAAAATTGGGGCCCCCTAAAAAAAATGGGAGGGGGTACCTCAGTCCCTAGGAGCTGGCACCTATGGATTTATCTGATACCCACCTATGCCCTAGACCAGCGTTTTCCAAACTTGGGTCTCCAGCTATTTTCAGACTACAGTTCCCATCATCCCTGACCACTGGTAATGCCAGCTAGGGTTGATGGGAGTTGTAGTCCAAAAATAGCTGGAGATCCAAGTTTGGGAAACACTTCCCTAAACAGAGGAAGTCCAGACCCCGCCCCCACTTTAAAAACAAACAAACCATTCAGGGATTCCTCAGAAGACCTGTCATTACTCTCAGGTGTCTATACAACACACTCACAACTTGAAATGGACATTGTCCTTTAAGTGATGGTCAGGGAGCTCCTAACCCTCTGAGACCAGGTGAAAGAAGGTTTAAATATTCCATGCAGATGTACAGATTTCCTAAGAAAGCTGACTGCACATGAAGAAGGGCCTGGCAACGCTAATAAGATCTGACTCTAGACGCCAGAGAAACCACACCGGTCTGCAGAATGTGATTCCATAACAAAATACGTATACACTCATCAATGCCACCTGAGCACAGAAGCACACGAGCTCCCTGGACATTTTGCTATAATGGAATCGACTGTATACAGCTCATGACATGTTCAGTAAAATGTATTCATTACAGCATGTTTCTCATTGTGGATGTGTGAAGAGGTTGCTGGAGGTCCTTTAGGAAAACAGTCCCCGCTTCACAACTCTCCTTTCTAAAAATGACAACACCCCCCCACCCCCGCAACACTCAGATTTAATTTTTAGTGAAAGGGAAGATGTTTTTTAAAAATCCCCTGTTATATCATCCGAATTTCCGGGCCAGCTTGAGAGAGAGAGAGAGAGAGAGAGAGAGAGAGAGAGAGAACGCAACTGGTGAACTAAAATTTCTAACTTTAATATGACTGTAATTGTGAAGAATTATGTATTATTGAAAGCTGAAGAATGGCACATCAGGTTTCAGGAGATGTGATAAATATTATTAGAGGAATGGATGAATGAGTCTTAATGTGCAAACCTCTACATATTTACCCAGAAGTAAGTTTCGCTGTGTTCAGTGGGGCTTACTTCCATGTAAATAGTTATATATATATATATTTCATTTCTATTTCACATTTTTCTCCAGGCAGCTCAAGGTGGCATACATGGTTCTCCTCCTCCTCATATAATCCCACAAGGTGGGTTAGGCCATGGGTAGGCAAACTAAGGCCCGGGGGCCGGATCTGGCCCAATCGTCTTCTAAATCTGGCCTGTGGATGGTCTGGGAATCAGCATTTTTTTACATGAGTAGAATGTGTCCTTTTATTTAAAATGCATCTCTGGGTTATTTGTGGGGCATAGGAATTCATTCATTTTTTCCCTTCAGAATATAGTCTGGCCCCCGACAAGGTCTGAGGGACAATGGACGTCTCATAGATTTTTTCATGAAAAAGAAAGTGAATAATGATATTTGGATTTAGGGTCTTATATTGGAGTGGATGAAGTGAGTATTGATTATACAGAGCAGACAAATGAAGAATTTGAAATCTTTTCTTTTTTCTCTTAAGTTTTTTTCTCTCTCTTTCTTTGTATCTTTCTCTCTTTTTCTCTTTTGCTATTTTTCTAAATCTTATTTAGACTAATGTTGGATAAAAAAGATATTTGATATTAAGTTTTGTATTTTTCTTTATAAACTCTAATAAAATTTATTTTTTTTAAAAAAAAATCCTGCACATAAACAATCATAATAATTTATGACAGGTGTTTTTTTAAAAAAGACCACCCACCTTTCATGACGCCCCCCTCGTGCCGACCCTGACCGTGTCACGCTTGCCTGGCCAATCAGGGCTGGTGAGGGTGTGTGTGGTTGTGGGTGTTTTAAACCATGGCGTGGCTAGGGGGGGGGGGGCTCTCCTCTCTCACCTAGGGCTCTCCCTTCTGGTGGTTCACCCTTAGTTAGACTCCCTGAAGACGGGCAAGAGTCAAGATATAGCCTGGTTTTGCCCAATCCCTAAGCCAAACCACTCAGATCTGTAACCCATAACGTTGTGCCCTGTTTTAGCCCATAATCCTAAATGCACGTGTTTGTGTGTTTATTGGTCAATGAGGAACTGTGGGCCACAGGGCTTTGGTACGCAAGTTAGTCTGTTTGTACTCAACATTTTAATGGAGATTGGTTCTGGAACAATGGGCAGCTTACAGGGAATTGCTGCATTTTACAGAGGGCGAACCTAAACTGAAATCAATGGAAATTGTAAGGAGCCATGTTGCAGACTGGCTACAATATCATCAAATGTTTAAAATAGATAATAGACCAGCAAAATTAGCCAGTGAATCAGATAAGTGCTGGAGAAGCAAAGAGGTTGAGAGAACGTTCTTTCATATGTGGCGGACTTTTAAAAGAGGAAAAAAGTATTGGGAAATAATTTATAATGAATTGGAAAAAACCTTTGTGTACTTCTAGAAATATGGTGATCTTAGTAGCAACCAGTGTTGGTTTCCTAATCTAAAATGATGCTTATATGTCCATTGTATTTGCACAGTAATGTCTTGTGTGTAATTTGGGTCCTCTTAACTGAGGGACCAGTTTGCGCGCTGGCCACAGGACACCCCCCTCTTTAGCACTGGTTGGGGCGGTGTCCTTTCTTGCAATAGAGTATGGCTCCACGGTCACCCCAGGGAGGTGCTACAATGGGAGCATGGGGGGGGGGCAATGGCCATGGGGCCTATTTAAACCGCGGCCCAATGCTGGGAGGGTGGATTATTATTATTATTATTATTATTATTATTATTATTATTATTATTATTTATTTTTACCCTGCCCATCTGGCTGGGTTTCCCCAGCCACTCTGGGCGGCTTTCAACAAAATATTAAAATACAGTGGTCTGTTAAACATTAAAAGCTTCCCTAAACAGGGCTGCCTTCAGATGTCTTCTAAAAGTCTGGTAGTTGTTCTTCTCTTTGACATCTGGTGGGAGGGTGTTCCACAGGGCGGGTGCTACCACTGAGGAGGCCCTTTGCCTGGTTCCCTGTAGCTTGGCTTCTTGCAGGGAGGGAACCACCAGAAGGCCCTCAGTGCTGGACCTCAGTGTCCGGGCAGAACGATGGGGGTAGAGACACTTCTTCAGGTATTGTGGCCTTGATGCGCAATGATGGTGGGATGAAAGCTACTTAAGTCCTGGTGGAAGTGTATTTCTCAGCAGGATCAAAAGGTTGTAAGACCTGCTTAGCCTGACATTTGGAGTCTTCTTATTTTGGGCTCAATTAGTATGCAGAAATGATGAGCATGTACAGGCAAAAGCATTCTGTGTGTATTAATAGACCATAGACCATTTTGGAATGGCAGGTTCTGTCAAGCTCACCTGCCTAACAATTGCTTGTCTCTATCCCTCTGGCTTCATCCTATTTCTATTGGGATCCCTGCCATGCAATGCACCAGTTCTATTGCTTATTTGGTAATTATAGCTTCTTCTCTCGTGTGTGTCTGTGTTCTCCTTCATGGCACAGAGTATAGATCTGCAATAGAAAGAAATTCTCCCACACAGGAGCAACTCCCCCACACTGGAAAAACAAAGTCAGACTCGCTGCTAAAGTGCTATGTGCATCTGGGATTGTTTTTTCCAATGTGCATAACCCTTTGCACAGGTATGACACATTGCAATAAAAATGCCATGCTCATGTTTTGAATAACTCCGGTTTTGTGACCAAAATGTTTTTGCATTTCATTTAATCAGCCACAGATAGGCATATGATCTCTGAGTCACTGGGTTCAGATCAACAAAACAGTTAAAAAACAAAGCGGTTTGATGTAATGACAGTGGGATGGTTTCTGCAGAACTCATTTTAACTTGTTCTTCTTGTTGTTTAGTCGTTTAGTCGTGTCTGACTCTTCGTGACCCCATGGACCAGAGCACGCCAGGCACTCCTGTCTTCCACTGCCTCCCGCAGTTTGGTCAAACTTAACTTAAAGTCCCCTTTCACTTTTTTGCAAGAATAAAGCTTTCTCTGCATCCTCCTGCATGATTGAATTGAAATAATTTAATTTCCCCCTTGTTATGTACTGAGTTGAATAGGGTCCAAAAGGCAGCAGTCTGATTGGTCCTAGAACAATAGGATTCAGAATGCAGCAGTCTGATTGGTCCTAGAACAATAGGATCCAGAATGCAGCAGTCTGATTGGTCCTAGAACAATAGGATCCAGAATGCAGTAGTCTGATTGGTCCACAGGAGCCACCCAATCCAACTCCAGGTAGAAGTGAAGCTGCAACCTGATTGGCCTACAGGAGAAACCTGGACTTATCCAATCCAGTGACTCCCATTGTGTAAATAATGTATATAAAGCAGACATTTTGGGGGAACTTGCAATCCTCACTACTATGAGCTGAATAAAGAACATGAAATCCACACTCGACTCCGAGTATATTTCACCGCTCAATTCCCCTGTCCCAAAGCAGTGGATTTTCATGGAAAAACAATCCACAGCTTCTAATATTAGTTATGGTTGCATTTCCACTCTCTCATTCCCCTGCCCCTGCCCCTGCCCCTACGCCACCCCCACCCCCCAATCGGGAAACTTTCACACATGAAAGCGGGCCAATGCACCAGAGTGTTTAAGCTTTAAAATACAGTGGTACCTCGGGTTAAGTACTTAATTCGTTCTGGAGGTCCGTTCTTAACCTGAAACTGTTCTTAACCTGATGCACCACTTTAGCTAATGGGGCCTCCTGCTGCTGCCGCGCCGCTGGAACACGATTTCTGTTCTCATTCTGAAGCAAAGTTCTTAATCTGAAGCAGTATTTCTGGGTTAGCGGAGTCTGTAACCTGAAGCGTATGTAACCTGAAGCGTATGTAACCTGAGGTACCACTGTATATAGAAACGTGTATCCACTCCCACTTGCACTGCAATGTGTGTTTTGTAGTCATAACCAAAGTCTTGATGGACCATGGTCTATTTCTCTCCAGCTCAGAGATCCCATACATGACATTTTCATGAACACACACAGAGTAAAAAACAAAAACAAAACTATGTTAGGTACAAAAATAGTGTGTGAAATATTACAAACCCTAGTGGAACATCATCTACAGTGCTTTCCTTGAAGCAAAGGACTCTCACAACCCAGTTTTCCTGTTTTCTGTCACAAGTCCCTCAGCACTGTCAGGACTGGGATTGGGAAGAAGAAACAAGGAGGTGGCTGAACTGCGTTGGAAGAGGGTCTTCCATTTCCACTCCAATTTCAGTTGATTTGGAAGGGGGATCAGGGATGTTGGTTCTTCCCTCAAAACTTTCTGTGAATGCAGTAGGCTTTGATCAATGAAGTGGGGTGGGGTGGGGGCTAAACAGAAGTGACTGAGCAGGATGTTGAATCAGAAGGTGCAGTCATCTCACTTCAAACCAGGCACTGCCTTCGTAGGTATGAGCAGATGCACCTGCCGCTACAGAGTGTTTTCTTGAAGCCTTGCTATTCTCACAAGGCAAGGGAGCCTTGTGAGAGATCATGCCATGCCTCCTCTTTAGAAGCTTGCTGGAAGGGGTTGGGAAAACTCGTTCATACACCTATGTCACTTCCTTCCGGTTCTGACCTTTTTGCCCTGCTCCTGAACTCCAGAATTGTGAGTCCTGGGCACAGTGCTGGCCCACCCATGAGGCAAGGTGAGGTGGCTGCCTCAGGTGGCTGGATCCACAGGGGCAGTGGATCCTGATGTAGATCTTTACCCCCCCCCTTTGTTCCTGATGTCAATCTTTACCCCCAGCTTCTTCCCTGGTGGGGAAGGGGGAGTCACTTTGTGGCTTGCCTCAGGTGCCAGATTTTTTTGCGATGGCCCTGCCTGAGAACTGTATCTGCTGCTGAATATGTACCATGACTTGCCTGAATGAAGACCTGTTCCTTACTTCCAAGTAAGAGCTTCTGTGTGTGTTTGGGCAGAAGCCAGGATCATTTCTCAAGGATAGAGTGTTGATCAACCATTTCATTCTGAATCACTCTAATGCAGGCAGGGAGGCAGGCTATGTGGTTATTTATTATATACTTCCTTTCATCTTGACAGGCAGTTCCGGCAACCCAGTGTGACAGTCCCTCTTTCTCCCTCGGTATTTTAGCTTTCCCTTGAGAATCTTTGATTAGCCGGCACTTCCCTGTTCCCAGCTACCGTTTTCATCCCTGACCTGGGTCGAGTAAGCTTGAGTGCAGTGAGCCAAGCCATGATTATGTTGTGCTTACGTTCCTTTCTTTGTCCTGAAGTAAATACATCCCATATTCCCCTCTGCATTCACTCGCTATCATCTCCTTTGTGCTGCTCTGTTTCCTCCTCTCAAGAATGAGTAATATACTCACTCTGGCTTTGAAATCTTTTGTGAGATCTGACCCCGCACCTTCACATTGAGGAGCATGAATGCCCCACATCCAGTTTTGAGTAATGATGACAATATAAAAGGGGTATCAACAAACTAAAATGCGTCCAGAGGAGGATGGCAAAAAGGGTGAGGACCTCAGAGACCAGGTCTTAGGAGGAAAAATGGGAGAAGTCAGGTATGTTTAGTCTGAAGAAGAAATGATTATAGCCTTCTTCAAATATCTCCTGGGCTATCACATAGATGATGGAGCCAAGTTTGTTTTCTGTTGCTCCAGGTCAGGGATTGTCAACCTGGTACCCAAGAAGGCCTTCTCTGGTGCTTCTGAATACCATTTGTTGAAAACCAATGAAAAGGAGAGTGCTCTTGTGCTCAGGTCTTGTTTGCTAGCCATTGTGAGAATAGGGACTTGATGGGCCATTGACTAAATCTAGCACCTTATGTTCTTGTGTTCTCATTCAAAGGTAACCAAAGCTCAGAGTAAGCAATGGAAACATCTGAAATCACTGGGTTCAGATAATTTAGCAATGCATTCCTTTGATTAAACATCAAACCTGTTATTCTGAAATGGTTCCCGCTTTTTTTTTAACCTTAGGGAATCAGTTCCAATTCTGGTTCTTGGCAATTCAGAGATTTACAGTTCAGCTTTTACTGAAGCTAGAAGAAGAAGAAGAAGAAGAAGAAGAAGAAGAAGAAGAAGAAGAAGAAGAAGAAGAAGAAGAAGTAGTTCAGTCCTATGTGGGTCTACTCAGAAGTAAGCCCTGTTCAGTTTTATGGAACTTCCCACTGGATTGTAGACTAAATTGCCATGAGCTTTCAAGCTCTGGTTCAGTTTTATTTTCATTTGGATTAACTCCCCACCCCCATGGCATCTCATATCTGGAACTGAAGCAAACAGTCTCCCAACAAGCTAGATCCAGCCACCATTTATTTCTTTTAGGTCAGTGATGGGCAATCAGTGGCTCTTAAGGTGGTGTTCCCTCTTCACAGTAAAACTCCAGCACACACAGTGTGATATTTACAGTCTTTATTACATATATACAAAGAACAGCTGCAGTTCAAAATCACGCATCCGAACCTGTCGAGTCAGATTAGGAGAGTGGCTTCCTTCGATTTTGGCACCAACAAAGTAGGTGTGGAAACCTCGCGATATGTCTTTGCTCTTTATGTTTCATTTCCCTCCTTGTCTGTGCTGGTGTGAAAGCCCCTGGGTTGTAGGACTCTTCACCATCCCTGACCCCTTGCTCCTCCTGACTACAGCCCACCCCCTGCTCTGCTTCATGTGTCAGTTCCCTGTCTTCCTCTTCTGCCAGTTCCTGCTCAGAACCCTCCCCTGCTACTGACGAAACTGCACGTTCTGGCTCTTCCCTGACATCGGCCCTCCATATTGTTGCACAGCACCCAACCTCCTAGTGGTGTGGGATACCAGGAGTTACTGTCTTGCTAACCCAGGGTCCATGCTTCCTTTTGGAAATGAGGTACAGCAGAGACTGTGGTGTCTTTATGATATATGGTTTATTTACACATATGTGCAACGGAGGGGTTCACAGCATTAACACTCCAAGTGTCTTGCTTCTCCCATAACTGTAGCCGTGGATACTACAGAGACCAACCATGGCTCTGTCTCTCTGCAACTTGCCGCATTTAACAGACTGCAACCTCTTTCTTCTAGGTCACATCAGCATCACTGCAATCCTAAACTCAGTCTTAAAAATCTGGCATTGTCTTCTGACTAACTCTCTGTTGAAGGAGGAGCTCACACCTATCTGCCATCTGGCACAGAGTATTTGCTTTGTTAATGGCCTATTACTTTCCTTTCATTCTCCGTAATGGTTCTTCTCCCAGGTGATTCCTTGAACTCAGGAAGCTGGCCTGTCTTATATTTTAACACTCATCAAATTTGCCACCCATGTTAAGACTCCAGGTATTTATATGATTCTAACCTCTACCAGACCCAGGACTTTAGGGGAGTCTAGCACCCTTGAACTCATAACACTATGATGCTTGAGTCCCACCAGTCTCCAGCTAATATGGCCAATGGTCAGTGATGATGGGAGTTGTAGTCTAACAGCATCTGGTGTTCCACTAGTATTTTAGGTCTTCATATGTCATTGACAAACTCCTGCATTACTTATAACTCCTTCCTTCCTTCCTTCCTTCCTTCCTTCCTTCCTTCCTTCCTTCCTTCCTTCCTTCCTTCCTCTCTCTCTATAGCCTAAGGCTTTTCATATTCTTCCCTAGCTAAGAAGAGCTTTGAATGCTTGACCTCAAAAAGACTGGAGCAGTCTTAAGGGGCCAGAAACAGATGCCACCCATTCAGTGTAAATAATTCTCCCCCCTTCTATATGAGGCCATGTGAACAGAAATGGAACAAACACAGCTTGTCAGCCTATCATACCATAATAAAATATTTATTTACCAAAAATAGACTAGCAAGAAGGGTGCATGGTTAGAAACATTTGGCCTGAGAGGTACTGTTAAAAAGGGGGGGGGGGCCTAACTTTCTGGAAGGGTTGGTTCGTTAACATAAATAAAGTAGATGCCAAGGGCTGGGTTTGAATGCAAATCTCCAGGCCAGAATTTTCACCTGAGGGATGCTCAAAACATCACAATGAGAATTTTCCTGCCGGGTAGAGAAACAGCCCTGGCAAGACTGATGGAGAAGAGACAGTATGCAGAGCAATGCGGCACTGAAAGGGAAGCAGGAGAGGAGGAGAGCTAAAAATAAAAGCCAAGATGTGTGATTGCCACAAAAGCTTCTCTCACTTTGCTGATTGTGTGTGTGTGGAGGTGAAAGATGCAGAATTGTTGCTCTGTGCATACTAAATCTGGGCAGTGGGTGCAGAAGATCTACAGAAATCTACAGGCAACCGGGTCGTGTCTGGCTCAGCAGAAGGGGCCAGGTGAGCCAAGATGAGAATGAAAATGAGATGGGAGGGGCCAAACAGATGAGGAAAGGTTTTGGGGTGAAAGGAGCTATTGTCCATGTAGCCCAGTGCTATTCCAACTGGCAATAGCTCTCCTCTTGCCAGAGGAAAGAAGTAGACAGAGCAACCAATGTGGATTTTACATTTTTTTTACAGTAGGCTACATTCTACATTCTACGCGAATCCCCGCGATGGGGTGAACTCCCATTGCTGGTTCCCTGCTCCTGCCAACCTAGCAGTTCGAAAGCACGTCAAGGTGCAAGTAGATAAATAGGTACCACTCTGGTGGGAAGGTAAACGCCGTTTCCGTGTGCTGTTCTGGTTCGCCAGAAGCGGCTTAGTCATGCTGCCCACATGACCCAGAAGCTGTACGCCGGCTCCCTCGGCCAATAAAGCGAGATGAGCGCCGCAACCCCAGAGTCGGTCATGACTGGACCTAATGGTCAGGGGCTCCTTTACCTTTACTTACATTCTACACCCACACCCACCCACCCTTTCTGTCCTGCATCCAGGCAAGCAAAATGCTTGATCAGAGTTTAAGGACAACTTAAACTCGCTAGGCGAAAGCATTTGTGGGGTGGTATTCAACTGCCACAGCCCCTCAATGCAGAGATGTCTGCTTGCACAATGGGGTTTCCCCCCTCTCCTTCCCTGAGCAAACCCCATGCCCTCCCCAGATCTGCTCCAGAGGGTCAGGGGAACCCCCAGGAACAGATCTGGGCTCGGGGAGGGCCTGGAGAGAGGTGAAGGAGAAGGGGCAAGCTTCTCATTGCACAAGCAGAAATCCTTGCATTGTTGAAACGGAAGATTGAGGGTCACGTTGGAGTGCACCCTCAAGGTGGGGGCAAAGTGGGGCTGCTATGAGGCGTGGCTCAAGGTGGCTTGAGGAGAAGGGGCAGCTAGAGAGGCCTGGAGGGATACATTTACTTCCTGCTCTCAAGGGTATCAGGTAGAAAGATGCCTTTCACATAATCTGAATAGCGCCACCACCTGTTACCTGACACTTCATATACTGAAGTTCTGCCCGGACACTGAGGTCCAGTGCCAAGGGCCTTCTGGCGGTTCCCTCACTGTGAAAAGAAAGGCTACAGGGAACCAGGCAGAGGGCCTTCTTGGTAGTGGCGCCCTCCCTGTGGAACGCCCTCCCATCAGATGTCAAAGAGATAAATAATTACCTGACATTCAGAAGACATCTGAAGGCAGCCCTATTTAGGGAAGTTTTTAATGTGTGACATTTTAATGTATTTTTAATCTTTGTTGGAAGCCGCCCAGAGTGGCTGGGGAAACCTGGCCAGATGGGCGGGGTATAGATAATAAATTATTATATTATTATTATGAGATACCTTGAATGCAGCACCTCTGTGCTGCAAAAAAGCTTTCTGTTCAAATCAGACTACTTTCGCAGCCCATGCTCAGACTGCAATAATGACTCAATTTGTCATTAAAGATGTATATTGCTACAGGGAAAAACAGAAAAACATTATATTAAAAATAATTCTGAATTAACATAACCCCCCCAGCTTAAAAACCATAACAATTTCAACCTGCGAATTCTAAACCCAAGAAAGATATAAATAGCCATCATTTTATTTTTGTTGTTGCTGCTTTAATGAAGGGAACAGGCTCTCATGCATGGTCATAACTGATTCCTCCCAGCTTCCTCATTCCAGATGTTCCAACATTCCCCCATGTATTCCAGGCGATACAGCAACAGCCTGCCCAAATACTCTCAATTCCAAAGAACTGCTCAACCAAGTCTGCATGCCAAAAAGGATTTTGTGATTGGTGTGTATGTGTTTGTTTTATGTAATGCCATGTGGCAAAGACAACACAGAGGAAATGTTCAAAGAAAGAAAGAAATCCAGACTCCCACTGAGTGTGGCCAATCATTTGGGAATGCGTAAAGTAGGTCTTTGGACCCAAGATTCCCAGCCTTAATATTTAATTCAGAATTCAGAAACCTGGCTTGAATTCAGGGTTCTTAAAAGATGGGAGCATGATGAGTGATCATTTTCCAGAGAATTTTACAAATTTGGAACAGTCTCCCCACCAGAAGAACAGCATCAGCTCATGAATCATCCTAGTTGCTAGTTGTACAGGTCCTGGCGATGGCTGGATAATTGCCTTGACAGCTTTGCTTGCCATAGGCTAGATCATGCCATGTACGCTCCAACTCTTTTGCCTACTTCAAAACTTGGCGAGGGGGCAGAAATGTTTGGCTGCGAGCCACAGGCCCTTCCCTCCAGAAGATTCATACTAAAATAAAAATAAAAAAGGAAGCTGGACTGTGCCAAAGGATAGGGATGGAGGGTTTGGGAATCCAAAGGGTACATAATTACAATGTGTTCTGTTTTTATTTTGTTTTTGTAATGTGTATGAAAATTGGGAAATTCGTGGAAGGGAATTTGGGTTGACTTTAGAAAGAATGTTTTAAGAATGTGTATTGATGTATAAGTATTGATGTTTAAGTTTGGATAAGGTAAAATTGTTTTTTTTAAAATGAACTAAATTAAATGAAAATAAGGTTAGCAAAAATAAATTGAGGAAATGGATGAAAGAGAAAAAGTAAAATAATAATATGTTAAACTAAGTATAGAAATAGGTTAAAAATTATGGATAAGGATTTGCTGAATTAACAATTTGAACTGGAATACAAGAAAGGGAGGTATGAGGAGGTCAGGGAAATATGTTATTGAAATATAGGTATTGTGAACTTTATGTGTTTTTAATCTTTTTTGCTCTTTTCTTTTTGATTCTTTTTTATTGTATTAAATTTGAAAATCTTAATAAATATATATATTTTTTAAAAAGGATAGGGATGGAGGAATCTGACGTCTTAGTACAATCCCTGACAGCTGGAGGGGTTGGTGGTGGTCATAGCTCACAAGGCAGACCAAGACATTTTGCTGTCTGAGACGAAGAATCAAATGCTGCCCCACAAGTGAAGGTGCTCAGTATCTGAGGCCAGTCAAGTTATCTTGAAACTTGAGTTTTAAAAGAGCAGAATAATTCACGCAATCATCTTCCCCCAGTAGTCAAAACAATACAGTATTATTTTGCTGTTGCCCAGAAGAAATCCCTTGTAATAGGGGGTAGAGTCAGACCGCGGTTCAGGCCACGTACAAACGGTGGTATCTGACCACGCAGAAAATCTCACCGTGTGAGCTGAGGCTGGCAGAGTCAGATTTGCCTCTCCATACCCGGTTTCTCTGCTGACGTCGTGCAGCAAACAGTCATCTGCATCCAGCCCCCGAAGTCTCAAAATGCCTTCCAGGATATTGCAGTTGCGCTGAGGAAATAAATAGTGCAGAAATAAAACAGTGCCTTTTCAGATGGAGCTGGCATGTCCCCATGCCTCATCTTTCTATAGTGTCTGAAGCGGCTCTTAAGAGCCTGTAGCGGTAAGAGCAGTTGCCGGGGAGCGTTGCAATATGGCAAATCAGGAGTCAGCGGCTGCCTTGTCACAGGGGAGACGAGAAACCTGGGAGGTGAGGTTCAGATCAAGGGAGAGGATTATCATTTAGGCACACAGACCAGGCTCTGGGTGAGCATCCCCAGTTTTGTTGCTTGTTTACAATGCTAGATTATGCTTAAAGGGGTCAGTCCTAGAAGATCCAAATAGCTGAAAATATATGCCTCAGTTAAGGAAGATAACAACAAACAAACCTATGGTCATGTAAAGCATCCTCAATAAACACACAAGACGTAACCGGCTGTGTTCTTAGAGACATAAGATATACTATTCATTGTATCAAATTGTAAATTTCAACAGAAGTACAGTGGTACCTTGGGTTAAGAACTTAATTCGTTCTGGAGGTCTGTTCTTAACCTGAAACTGTTCTTAACCTGAAGCACTACTTTAGCTAATGGGGCCTCCTTCTGCCACTGTGCCACCACTGCACGATTTCTGTTCTCATCCTGAAGCAAAGTTCTTAACCCGAGGTAATATTTCTGGGTTAGTGGAGTATGTAACCTGAAGCATATGTAACCCGAGGTACCACTGTAACTCGTAAAGTTCAAAGCAGAAGACCCAGTGGATCAGATCATTCTCTAGTCGGTTCATGCATAAGGTCCATCCGTGTAATGGTGTCTATTCCACCTGTCTGTTCATAAAGTCCAAACAATCCACATGAAAGGTTGTTACAGTTCCACAAATTGATCGGGGGTTGCATAACTAGTTAGCATGCCAGAGTCTCGTTCGTTATCGGAATTAAGCAGACAAATGGCCCAACCAACTGCTTTGTTCATTTGTTGAACTTTATGAGTTACTTCTGTTGAAATTTACAATTTGATACAATTAATAGTGTATCTTATTTATCTAAGAGCACAGCTGGTTACGTCAGTTAAGGAAGATGGCATTTGTGCCAATTAACATTTACAGTACTTTTTAGAATATGATTTCAACGTGTGTCTGGGTTGCTTGGCCACACATCTAAGGGCGATGTGCAATCAAAATGTTTTGCAAAAGCACATTATATATATATATATATATATATATATATATATTTGCTTTCGTAGATTTTCACGGGTACAGGAATGCAGGTTTTGGTGTCCTCGGGTGTCTTCCCGTGTAAAAGTTGGGGTGTCTAGGCGACGTTTCGACGAGGTCTCACTCGTCATCTTCAGGCTGGTGCTTTTGGCTTCTTGTTACTGGAACAGAGCAGGATCTCAGTGTTTGAGTTCCTATAAATACTGTTGAGTGTTTGAGTTCCTATAAATACTGTTGAGGGGTGTATTTCACACGTTCCAAACTCCTTCCAGTTCATAGAAACAATAAAGAAGCAAAACCTACATCCCAATGACCTACTTGTGAGCTTCGATGTTGTATCTCTCTTCACACAAGTGCCCATTAATGAAGCCTTGACAGCCATTCAAAACAAATACAATCCCCCCGAATACATCTTGGACCTGACCAACCACTGCCTAACCAACACGTACTTCATCCACAATGGACAAAGATACAAACAGATAGAAGGAGCACCTATGGGATCACCCCTCTCACCGGTCATCGCAAACCTGTACATGGAACACTTTGAAACCTATGCTTTAGACAAGTCAGAACACAAACCTAAACTTTGGCTCAGATATGTTGACGACACCTTTGTAATTTGGCCACACGGGAAGGAAAAACTGGACAGCTTCCTCACACATCTCAACAGCCTACACCCCAAAATACAATTCACTATGGAAATAGAAGCCAACAACCAACTTCCCTTCCTTGACGTCCTAATCTACAAAAAACCTGATGGCTCCCTAGGACACACTATCTACCGGAAAAAAACACACACCAACCGCTACTTACATGCACAATCACACCACCACCCTGCACAAATAAACTCCGTAGCCAAGACTCTCATCTCCAGAACCAAACGCCTGGCTGACAAAGACCACTTGACAACTGAGTTACAGAATCTCTCAAATGTGTTAATTGCCAATGGATACCAGCAAAACAGGGTTACGAAGCTAATCCAAAAAGAAACACCCCCCAAAAACCAAGACACAGAAGAAAACAATGGCATGGCCCTCCTTCCTTATATCAAGGGCACTACAGATAAAATTAGCAAAATCCTCCATAAACACAATATCAAAACAGCCTTTTGCGCCAACCAAAAAATAGCCAATATCCTCAGAAACCCCAAGGATAAAATCCAGTTGGAAAACCAAGGGGTCTATGAAATACCCTGCAAAGTCTGCCCAGCCACGTACATTGGACAAACAAACAGACGAATAAATGCACGTATCGCAGAACACAAGAATGCCGTCAAAAAAGAAGAAAAAACTTCCTCTCTTTTCCAACACATGAAAGAAACAGGACACGAAATTAATTTTGCAGATTCCAAATTGCTCTCTAACATGGAACATCACCACAAGAGAATAATCATGGAAGCCATCGAGATAGAGAAACACCCTCACAACATGAACAAGCGTGACGACACATCCCGCTTGCCAGACATCTGGAAATTAGCCCTCCCCACAAAAACTGACACCAGATCCAGAGGCACACAGAACGCCATCACCAATCAACCACACCAGACCCAAACCCAGACCCTCTCCACAGATAAATTACAGACACCATCCAGTAGCCAAACCATGGTGGCACCTCCGGATGATGCACCCCCCTGCAATCCCTACACAGATCTGGCTGGCACAGGCCACAAAACCACAGCTCGCCCCTATACACGAAGCCAAGCCAGAGCACAACTAAATGCAGTACAGCCATCTTCTCAAAAAAACTCTTCACAAAGTTCAAGAGGTCAAGACACAAAGGCTTCAGCAACTAATCCACACCTAATGACCCACCTAAGTGGTACTCAGGATATCACTCAAGAAATCACTCTAGATATCCCTCAAGCAATTAAGGAACAAAAGAAGAAAAGGCACACTAGCCTGGGAACTTCCTCTCTGCCCAGAACATTGGAGGCTATACACCACACCCCTCAACAGTATTTATAGGAACTCAAACACTGAGATCCTGCTCTGTTCCAGTAACAAGAAGCCAAAAGCACCAGCCTGAAGATGACGAGTGAGACCTCGTCGAAACGTCGCCTAGACACCCCAACTTTTACACGGGAAGACACCCGAGGACACCAAAACCTGCATATATATATATATATATATATATATATATATATATATATATATATTGTGTGTGGGTGTGTGTGGGTGTGGGTGTGTGTAGGACACCTAGGCTTTTCTCACCCTGTGCTATGCTTCTTATTAAGCTACATATTTCAATGAGAATGCAGAGAATGTACTCATTTCAGTTGGCAAAATGGGTCGCATGGATTTGAAGCTACTAGGTGAGAGAGTCAAAGATGTGTTTGGGGAGTCTTTTTTTATCTTCTATATTGCTAAAAGCTGCCAACAGACCATCTTTCCTCTAGGCAGATCATCTGATAAAGAGTTCAGCATGATCAGCAGATGTTTCATCGGTGGGAGCGAATGACAAATGATGGCCTCCTGATAGCTGAGGATATCTCTTGAGCTTCTGGAATGAGCTCAGAGCTCAAAGATGGTGACAGTCCTCCACTTGGGGAGAAGGGATGAAGAGATAGCAAAATGTTGTTTCATCCTGCAAAGGAACTTGGGGAGTTGTGAGGACTTCATTAGCTGGAAACTTTGGCAGGACTTTGTAAGTTTCTCTTGGGAAAGCTGATGTAGGCTGTGCTCACTCCTTAATAGTGTATCCAATTGTCTTCACTGTGCCAGGATTATAGGTTTAAATACAACCAGGGTTACAAAGATGCCTTCGTTCTTCAGGGTACTCTTTTAAAAAAAGTTTTTATTTATACTTTTCAAATTTATACATTTCAATAATTTTACAATCATTGTAACATTTCAAAGTTTGACTCTCTGTGGTTCCTTAAATTATTTTTTAGTATCATCTGCATATCCAAATTCATTTGGTTTGCTCATTTAATTATCTAATTTAAATATCTACTCTTATATAGCTGCAGATGATGACAATAATCCTGCCAAAGTTTTTATCTGTTTGCAGTTTATCTGTAAATATCCAATAAAACATTTCCATTCTTTTATAAAAAGTTTGTTATCTCGATTTCTTATTCTTCCAGCAAGTTTCACCATTTCTGCATATTCCATAAGTTTTTGTATCCATTCTTCCTTTGCTGGGACTTCTGCTTCTTTCCATTTTTGGACGAGTAGCATTCTTGCTGCTGTAGTCGCATACATTAAAAAAAAATTCTATACAATTTAGGTAGTTCTGTCCCTATAATTCCCCAAAGAAAAGCTTCTGTTTTTTTTTTTACAAAGGTTATTTTAAACATCATTTTCAATTCATTATATATCATTTCCCAGTAAGCTTTAACCTTACCACAAGACCACTCAGGGTCTTGAGGGTACTGTCAGGCAACTAAAGCCTCTTCTCGTATTGCACCTGGAACTCCCCACCACTGGGAATGTGCTGGAGGTGAGGAGCTCTATAACAGTATGCTTGCCAGTCTGGGCAGCTTCCAGCATCTACAAACACATAATAAAGCACTAAACATTAAAAGCTTCCTTATACAGAGCTGTCTTCAGATGTCTTCTAAAGGTTGTCCAGTTACTTATCTCCTTGACATCTGATGGGAGTGCATTCCACAGGGTGGGTGCCACCACCGAGAAGGCCCTCTGCCTGGTTCCCTGTAACCTCACTTCTCACAGGGAGGGAACCACCAGAAGGCCTTCGGAGCTGGACCTTAGGGGTGGAGACACTCCTTCGGGTATACTGGGCCAAGGCCGTTTAGGGCTTTAAAGGTCAACACCAACACTTTGAATTGTGCTTGGAAACGTACTGGGAGCCAATGTAGGTCTTTCAGGACCGGTGTTATATGGTCCCAGCAGTCGCTCCCCATCGCCAGTTTAGCTGCAGCAATCTATTAAAGCCACCCTCCATCCTTATATACCAGGCATAAACAAACTCAGCCCTCCAGAAGTTTTGGGACTACAATTCCTATCATCCCTGACCACTGGTCCTGTTAGCTAGGGATGATGGGAGTTGTAGTCCCAAAACATCTGGAGGACCGAGTTTGCCTATGCCTGTTATATACTTATCAGCAAAACTTACATAAGAACATTGGGAACTGCCTTTTGGTCTATCTTGCTCAATGTTGACTACACTGACAATAGTAGTTTTGTAGGGAGAATGAAATGTCATGCTGGATAACTTTTTTTTTTTTTTAAAGCAAATGAAATTTGTACAACACACAGTGGTACCTCAGGTTAAGAACTTAATGCGTTCCGGAGATCCGTTCTTTAACTGAAACTGTTCTTAACCTGAGGTACCACTTTAGCTTATGGGGCCTCCTGCTCCTGCCACATCACCGCTGTGCAATTTCTGTTCCCATCCTGAAGCAAAGTTCTTAACCCGAGGTAATATTTCTGGGTTAGCGGAGTCTGTAACCTGAAGCGTCTGTAACCTGAAGCGTCTGTAGCCTGAGGTACCACTGTACTGACCAAGCCTCTGCCCTTCAGATGTTTAGCCACAAACAAAGAGATGAGTTAGCAATATCTCGATGCGGCTGCAGCCTGAAAATGAACTGTATCTAAGTGTGTTTCCCTGCTGAGTAGCTCTGATTTCTTCCAGACACCTGCATAGATTTTCTGGGCTTCTTTCCTCTCTGCCTTCTGTGCCTGGAGTGCCACAGAACAAAATGCAGCAGGGGCGAAAAGGCATGCCCTGGAATACTAATAAAGCCAGAGCGCTCTCTCTCTCTCTCTCTCTCTCTCTCTCTCTCTCTCTCTCTCTCTCTCTCTCTCTCTCTCTCCATTGATAATATTCTGGAGACGTGAGAGTGTAGACGCAGCCATTTCATCTCCATCCATTGAGGGGAGGAAATATATATATATAAATACGGAGAAATAAAATGTTTATGGCTGCTAGGACTTTGGTCACGTGGTTAAACGAGACAAACAAACAGCAGTATGCTTTTCTGCAGCAATCCAGCTAACCCCTACACAGGTGGAGGGGGGTTTAACGAATCGCGGCCGAGTGTGGCAGAATCGATTCATTGCAGCAGTGGCTTGGCACAGGCAAGCAGGAGAACTCTGTATCTCGCTTTCCTATTGCAGCATTCGGCGCAGAGGACTTTTGACTCATTCACCCGGCGCTAAGGAGTGTGGAGGGGGAGATGGAGAGGGGAAGAGAGCGTGGCTCGATTCGAAGGAAGAGATGCAGCGGGAACGATTGCGGAATAGGGATATAAAATTTGCAGCATGTTACAGTTTAAGAGAAAATCATATGAAAATGGTGTCTAGATGGTACCTAACACCAAGTAAATTGGCAAGAATGTATAAATCTAAGCCGATTAAGTGTTGAAAATGTAAAGAGAAAGAAAGGTTCTTTTTATCATGTGTGGTGGCCTTGTAGCAAGGCTAAAGCTTACTGGGAATTTGATATATACTGTAATGAATTGAAAAGTTTAAAATAACCTTTGTAAAAACAAACAAACCCAGAAGATTTTCTTTTGGGAATTAAAGGGACAGAACTGCCTAAACTCTATAGATTTATTTTTTATTTTTATGTATGCTACTACAGTGGCAAGAATGTTGTTTGCCCTAAAATGGAAAGAAGCAGAAGTCCCAGCAAAGGAAGAATGGATACAAAAACTTGGAATATGCAGAAATGAATAAGAAATCAAGATAACAAATAGGATAAGAAATCAAGATAATAAACTTTTTGTAAAGAATGGAAATGGTTTATTGAATATTTACAGATAAATTGCAAACAGATAAAAACATTAGTAGGGATATTGTAACAACCTGCAGTTTTATAAGAGTATATATTTAAAGAAGATGAATAAATGAGCAAATTAAATTAATTTGGATATGCAGAAGATATTAAAAATGAATTTAAGGAACCACAGAAAGAAGGGGAAGGAAGTCAAGTTTTGAAATATCAAGATGATTGTAAGTTTGATGAAATGTATTAATTTGAAAAGTATAAATAAAATTTAAGAAGGAGGAGGAGGAGGAGGAGGAGAAAAGTTTGGATTTGATATCCCGCTTTATCACTACCCGAAGTAGTCTCAAAGCAGCTAACATTTCCCTTCCTCCCCCACAACAAACACTCTGTGAGGTGAGCGAGGCTGAGAGACTTCAGAGAAGTGTGACTGGCCCAAGGTCACCCAGCAGCTGCATGTGGAGGAGCGGGGAAGCGAACCCGGTTCACCAGATTACGAGACTACCGCTCTTAACCACTACACCACACTGGCTCTCGAGGAGGAGGAAGAGATGCAGGTATGAGGCACTGTGGGTTTCATGCATACACGTTCTCTTGCCTTTCAAAGCCCTATCTATATAAGGGACAGTTTCAGGCAGGGCAGGAAGAAAACACACGAGTGTGTGATAAGCCACAGAGAGGCTTTGCACACTCAGCAGCCAGTCACACATTATGGCTGGTTGACTTCAGTGCAAGGGAGATGAGGGCAGGAGAGGCCTTTGATAAAATAACACCCACCCATCGATTCTTTACTTTCTGATGTTGCTCTGTTTACTGTGTTAATGTTGAGCATACTAATGTACTTGGGGAATGGGGGGGGGGGTTAATTGTTGAGAATCAATGTAGAATCGCTTGTTATCACGTTTATTGTATCTACTGTATGTCGCCTTGAGACCCAATAAAGATTAATTAAACAATTTGATTAATTAGCAAAGATTTAATAGAGACAAATAATCACCATCGCCCATTGGCGATGATCAAGAGGGCATGGAATTGTTTTCACCCCTCATAAGGTAAATTGGGGGGAGAGAGGCATCAGTAATGTATTTAGGAAACCAGACAAGGTATTAAATACAGTGGTACCTCAGGTTCCATACGCTTCAGGTTACATACGCTTCAGGTTACAAACTCCACTAACCCAGAAATAGTGCTTCAGGTTAAGAACTTTGCTTCAGGATGAGAACAGAAATCGTGCAGTGGCGGCTTCTTAACCCAAGGTACTATTTCTTCTTAACCCAAGGTACTATTACGATTCTTAACCCAAGGTACTATTTCTGGGTTAGCAGAGTCTGTAACCTGAAGCGTACATAACCCGAAGCGTCTGTAACCCGAGGTACCACTGTACAGAGATTAATGGAAGAAAATATCATTGGGGGGGGGGGTTAAATGGACATCTCTCAAACACACACACACAAACCACAAATAGCCTATCAGTGGCAACAATACTGTAGACAAAAATATTGCTTATTTGTATGTAATCCCCTGGCTTTGGGGATAAATCAGCTCCCTAAGTTGAAGCCAGCTCTTTTGCAGTAGAAAACACATTCCATTTCCTAGCACGTATTTTCTTCTGATACTGTGACCTTAGTGCAAATATAATATATATTTTGGTTGTCACAATATAGCTTCTGGAAATTACACAAACTTTTTTTTTTTAAAAAAAGAAAAAGATCTATCTGAAAGTTTTCTTTGCCGCCATTCATTTAACTTTCATGCTTTATCTCCTTTGATGTGTACATGTTTCAGACAGAGAGAGCGAAATGTCTTGCTTTTGATAGGAAAGGCCATTTATTTTAACCAAATGGTCCCTTGCTGATTGTGAGTCTCATTGCATGGAGGTTTATTTTAAGCCAGCTCATGTTTAATGACACTTTATGTATGACTGTAAATTCCATTAGCCATGGATCTTAACAACCAATACGTTAAAATATGATGTCAGTGATTTGATCCCATTTGACAGTCTGGAATGATAATAAATCACATAAGCAAATTTACTGCTTCTTTATTTTTTTTTAAAAAAAGAAGCATTCCTTTGCTCACCCCACTTCTTCAAGTAGTGTGTTTACAAATACATTAGGGGAAAGTATGCATAAAAATGAAGATACTGGTGAAAATAACTTACAAAAATGCATTATATTAGGGGGAATTGTTTGTAAAAATGTGAGCATTAGTCAAAACTACATATAAAAATAAGTTAATTAGAAGAAATTGAACTAACATGCTGAGGAATTTTCACGAAGGCTATTATTTTTAAAACACGTGAATTGTTGTGAAATGTGGAGAACTGAAGACCAGAAAAATGAGAAACTGAAAGAATTGAAATGGACAGATCCTTGCTTCTCAAGATGAGAGCTATGATTTCCAGAGTGAATCAACCCCTCTTCCCAGGGATCTCTGGGGATTGTAGCTTTGTAGGGGTCTTTTAAACAACTCTCAGCACCCTTAACAAACTACAGTTCCCAGGATTCTTTGGGGCAAACCATGACTAATAAAGTGGTAGAAATGTGCTTAAAGTGTAATCAAATGTTAGTCCCATTGGAATTAATGGACCTAAGTTAGTCATTTCATTTTATTTCAGTTGAGTCAGACTAGCATTGAATACAACCCACTGGTTCCCTTTGGAAGGAAGTTAAAGGTAAAGGACCCCTGACCATTAGGTCCAGTCGTGACCGACTCTGGGGTTGTGGTGCTCATCTCGCTTTATTGGCCAAGGGAGCCGGTGTACAGCTTCCGGGTCATGTGGCCAGCATGATTAAGCCGCTTCTGACAAACCAGAGCAGTGCACGGAAACGCCGTTTACCTTCCCGCAGGAGTGGTACCTATTTATCTACTTGCACTTTGACATGCTTTCGAAGTGCTAGGTGGGCACAAGCTGGGACAGAGCAACGGGAGCTCACCCCGTCACGGGGATTCGAACCGCCGACCTTCTGATCGGCAAGTCCTAGGCTCTGAAGTCATAATGCCATTTTGTACTGTTTATGTATTAATTACAAATATGCCAGCCGAAGTGGTGGTGGAACTTAAGACACCTGATCAGACAGTCAAAGGCCACTGATTTCTCTTTGCTCTCAAAGTAGAAATGACTCCTCAAATTTCTACTACCTTCCAGGGCCCAAACTCAGCTCTATCTCTGTTCAAAACTGTAGACTCATGATCCTTTTTTTGACTAGTTCTCCTGGCCCTTGGCTTGGAGGTGGAAGTTGGGTGGGTCATCTCCTCTGACCATAACCTAGTCTTTTTAGGGGTTTAAACCTTTTTTTTTCAAATAAATAAAGCAAACAAATAAACATTTGGAGGACCACAGGTTCCTCACCCATAAGCTAAATCTTTTCCCTAGGTTTCTATATCCAGGGTACATTTGTTTGATTAGCATTCTTAAGGAAGCTAATAAGATATACTAGCTGAGATACTTTGATGAGATGGGAGAGAGCAATGGAGGAATTTCTGAAACAACAATGGGATATTAACTCCGCCCAAGGCATGATGGAGAACAGCAACAACTGGGAAAAGATAGACATAACATTTTTCAAGGACAGGAAGAAGCATCATGGACAGAATAATTGCCACACATAGGAAGAACAAGGATATCATTTGAGTGTCTCACTTGTAGAATTATAAATCATTTAACGTGTCAATACGAATAGAAGTTATTAATATTGCAGTTGTTGTATAAGGGATTATTATTTTGACTGGAATGAAATTGAAATTAATAAGATTTTGAAACGCAGAAATAAAGAAAATCATCAAATCCCTTCTTGAAGAAACCAGAGGCCTTTCTCCTGGGCATAGTCGGCCAACTGGTGCCAAAGAAGGATAGAACTTTTTTTATGTATGCTACAACAGCAGCAAGAATACTTATCGCAAAGCACTGGAAGACACAAGATCTACCCACCTGGGAAGAATGGCAGATGAAGCTGATGGACCATATGGAATTGGCGGAAATGACTGGCAGAATCCGAGACCAGGGAGAAGAGTCGGTGGAAGAAGATTGGAAAAAATTTAAAGTATATTTACGGAAACATTGTAAAATTAATGAATGCTAGAAGGATGCTAGAATGAAGTTACATGGTTTTAGCAGAAATGTTATAAAGAACTAAGTAAAGATGGATTGTTAATGGGCCAAAGTGCAAAATTTAAGGTCAGATTGTGTTAAGGTAAATTATAGAACAAAAATTGAGAAAGATGGAAAGGATTTGCTGAAATAGCTAATTGAATTAGAATACAAAAAAGGGAGGTGTGAGGAGGTCGATGAAACAAGTAAATGAAAGACAAAGATAAGGAAATACTGGATGTGTTTTTAAATGTTTTTGTTTTTAAATGTGTTTTTTTGTTTTTTTTATTCTGCTTTTTATTTTTTGATGTATTGTAACCTTTTATTGTCTTTCCCCCCTCTTTTTTCTGTAACTGTTAAACTTTTAATAAATATCATTTAAAAAAGAAAGAAAAGAAAATCATCAAACCATCAATTCTAGCATGTGGAGGGGGGGGGGTACCTAAATTACATGTTTTGGTATTTGAACGATTCGTATTAGTAACTGTATTATAATTTGGCATTGTTATAATGAGGCTATTATTGGATTATAATTGAAAAATAATAAAAATTATTATCCAAAAAGAAAAGAGATACTTTGATGAGATGTTTCTTGTTGGATCACATTGCTAGCAGAAGTAGCCACACACATGGCAGAACATTTGCTTATGTGTGTGTATATGTCTGTCTTTTAATGATAATCTACTGGACTCGAACCACCACCAGTTCTATTGTAAGGGAAGCTTAAAAGTTCATGGGACATTTCCAGTTCAGCATTTCATTACCCTTTTCCTTGCTATCTCCAAAAAGACATTAGCTACAACACAGAATATGTCCCCTAGATCGTTTCACCTAGATCATTTTAGCCCCATCGAGACCACATCTACCTTGGCATTTAAAAAAACAACAATCTAATCCCAAGCAGTCTTTATGCCCTTGGTTCGAGGTCAAAAGCAATCTAACTGCTTCTGGATCTTTAACATGATACTCAAGTGGGAATAAAGTAGCTCTGCTTACAACAGCCTAAATTCTTTTTCTAATTCTCTGCAAAACAAGGGAAATATAATTCTCTGATCTGTTCTCTGTTTCTCTGAACATTCACCTTGGGTATTTGCATAAGATGCAATCCCCACCATCACCGGCCCCTAAGAAGCGAACTTTCTATTGTGGCTTTTTTTATAAATAGGGAAAGCAAACAGAAGAGTTCCATTTATTGCTCTGGGCTTCTCAACTCTGAAGACATGTGCTGGATGGGTCCTAAATTTCTGCACTGTGAGAAAGGATGAGACATCCCCTCTGCTCCCCGAAGACCCCGAGAAAGACAACGATTCCAACTATGTGTCATATTCCTACCAGCATTATTCAGAAAGTACTAGCGGTGCTCTGGAATCAGAAGGCAGAACAGCTCTTCCCTAAATAGAGAAGCCATCATTCACAATCAGCTAGCTCCAGCTCCTCAATTACAGAGGAATTCATGAAGGGAAAATAAAACATTCTTTAGGAGGAGTTGGTAAGGATGCGGAACACATCTGAAAATGCTGACACCAGTGTCTAAGATGAAAGAAAGAGATGCATTCTGCCACACACACACCCCGTTAACCAAAAAGGATGTTTGAAGCCCATTGTACTAAGTGACAGGAGATGGGGAGACTGGCGGGGGCCAGGGGTGGGGAACAGAGATTTCTATTTCACTCTGCTGGGAATAGAAAATGCTGCTTTCTGGCTGCCTGTTTATGGTGCCAATTCAGCAGGGCAGTTTAAATCAGGCATGGGGAACCTGTGGTCCTCTAGATATTCTTGGACTACAACTCTCATCATCCCTGACCACTGACTGGAACTGATGGGATTTGGAGACCAACAGTAGGCCAGAGGTTCCCCAGCTCATTCTAAAAGCTCAGTCCCTAGGAAAGGCCAAGCAAACTCTGGTGTTGTAGAGGACCACCAGAAATATCTCAGTGATCTATGTATACATGGTGACTGGGCAGTTGAACCCTACTTCAACCCATATATAAAAGGTAAAGGGAGGCCTGGCCATTAGGTCCAGTCGTGACCGACTCTGGGGTTGCAGCACTCATCTCGCTTTATTAGCCAAGGGAGCGTACAGCTTCTGGGTCATGTGGCCAGCATGACTAAGCCGCTTCTGGCGAACCAGAGCAGCGCACGGAAATGCCGTTTACCTTCCCGCCGGAGTGGTACCTATTTATCTACTTGCACTTTGATGTGCTTTCGAACTGCTAGGTTGGCAGGAGCAGGAACCGAGCAACGGCAGCGGGGATTCGAACCGTCAACCTTCGATCGACAAGTCCTAGGCTCTGTGGTTTAACCCACAGCGCCACCCGCGTCCCTTCAACCGATATATGCAACAACTCTAAAAACCTTGCCCAAGCCATTTTCTCTCGGCCGCCTTATTTAATTCCACTTAGTCCTTATAAGGAAGTGGTTTCCAAATCTCCCCACTTGAAAGTTGCTGATGGCCTTGCTCTAACTTAGTCATGCCCATTGGGTGAATTCAGTTAAAACAGCTCCAATCATCCCTGAGCATTGGCTTCACTGCCTAGGACTGATGAGAGTTGGAAGTCCAACAATATCTGGAGGACCACGTACAAATTAGGGTATCTTCTTCAGGTCCTTATGGGGAAGTGGTTTCCAAATCTCTCCGCTCCCCATGGATCACTTGAAAGTTGCTGGTGGTCTTGGGGGACCACTTAATGATTTTTCTGCCTGCTATAGCAATTGTGCTATAGCACTGTGCCAAATGCCGAACGGTTTTCCATTACATTTTTATTGCTTATTTTACTTCTTATATATTGTAATGAATTGTATTCCGTACAACTCAAAGTGCAATACACTCAAATACATTATAAGAAATAAAAGCAGCAATAAAAATACAATTAAAAATCAATATGTCTATTTAATGTGTCGGGTGGGCCATCTCCCATTTTCAGCCACAAATCCACAGGTATGCCACAGATCACCTGGAAAAAACTCACAGACCACTGGTGGTCCCTTGTCTACAGTTTGGGAACCTCTGTAATTGGGGTTTTAATTTTGTTTGGATTTTGGAGGTTTGGCAGCACTGCGAAAATCTCACATAGCAATCAGCCTTCACTTCTAAAGAACAGAACATTTGTTGCCAGTGACTTTCCATGTTTGATCTTCACAGTGCTAATGAGAAATTCGCTAAGGATTTCCCTGCCTCCTCATCGTTTAAGTGTCTGGCTGGCATGATTAAAGCGACTCACATTTCTGCCAAAGGCCGGTTCATGAAAATAACTTCCATGCCCTTCACTGAAGACGGTGGAGGAGTTCCTTGCTATGACCTCAGCGCTACCCCTTGAAATAGGACAGCAGACCTATTTTCCAGGGACAGTCCCAGATTTACAGAAGCCATCCCAGTTTCTGATGTTCCACTTTTCCTTAGGATGTCCTTATTTTCATTGGAGAAATGTTGGAGGGTATGGAGTTATGCGACCCCCAAGCTAAGGAGGTAAATACAACCTTTAGAAGACATCTAACGTTGTGGTAGACTTGTAAAAGGGTAAAAGAGTATTGGGAAATAATCATGAATTGAAATAACAATGAACTGGAAAAAAATGTTTAAAAGTACTTTTCCAAAAAAACCCCAGAGTCCTTTCTGTTGGGGATAATTCAGATGGAAATTCCCAGGTGTCCAATAAGGTTATTTATGTATGTCACTACTGCAGCCCGTGTTTTGTTAGCCCCAAAATGGAAAATGAGCAAGGTCCCAACCAAAGAAGAATGGCAACTGAAACTGTTGAAATATGCATAGCTTGCAAAACTAAGATATAGAATAAGAGAACAACAAGAATATACATTTAAAGAAGATTGGAAAAAGTTTATTGAATATATGTGGGGAAAAATGTGCACACTTGAAAACGTTGGCAGCATTAAGATAAATTCAGCAGTGTAAATAAGTTTTGATGGATGTAATAATGGAATACTGAATGGTTTAGTTTTTGTAAAATATGCAGGGATTTATGATATGCAAAATGAACCATGGAAAGAGAAGAAGGGAAGTCATTGATATTTTAAGTATGTTTAAATGAGTATTTTAAATTGTAAAACAGAAAATTTAATAAAAAGTGTTTACAAAAATAAATAAATAGAAGACATCTGAAGGCAGCCCTGTATACTGTAAGTTTTTTTGGGTTTTTTTAAAGTAATGTTTTATCATGTTTTTATATATGTTGGAAGTCACCCACAGCGGCTGGGGCAACCCAGTCAGATGGGTGGAGTATAAGTAGTAGTAGTAGTAGTAATAATAGTAATGATGTTAGAGGGAATGGACAGCACATTGAAGGGGCCAGCTCTTGCATGGGTAAAATGGCTGTTTCACTCTGTCCCTTCAATTTAGCTAAAGGCTGTGTTGCCAGGGTTAAAGTATGTTTCCTTTGCCTACACTGCAAAGTGACATACCACCATTTGCAGGGCCCACACAAATGTATGTGGAATGTGAAACACAAGAGCAATCAAGTACAACATTCCTAGAGTGAACATGTTTACACATGGGGAGGAATGTTTGTCCAGCAGGTAAACTTTCTGTTTCCTTCTGGGCTGGGACAGACTTCCTCTGCATGTAACTAGAGGTGGGTGTGGCCTCACCTGTGCAGGTAACGACAAAAGCACAGGGCAGGGCAGCCACCTCTCTCTCTTGGACTACATGCATCGAAGAAGCAACATCTGCTTAGCCAACGATGCCGTCTTGGCTTCCAGCTAAGAGAGGACAAAGGGACTGTCTTCTTATGAGATAGTTTCTAGATATATATTACTTTTCTAAGCTAAGTCTGCCTTCTGGGATCCTATTGTGAACAGAATGATGTGTAAGTAAACCTTTTTATACTTTTATAGAAGACTGTGTCGTGTCTTATCTTTTATGAGGGAATAAGGGGGAAATACCAGAACAGTTATTACAGAGGCTTTAGCGAGCCTGAGCAAACGCATCCGCTGCAAGTTTAAAAGGGGGAATGTTACTCTGCTAAATTGTGAACTTGTTAACACAAGTTGGAAAGATATATTGTCAGACAATATATCCTCTCCTGCATCTCTGAGCATTACCACAATGTAGAGGCAGTTTTGTTCCCCCAGATGCTTTACCTTTGCCCTTTTAAGATTACGGTTGGCAACTTGGACAGTCCAGGCCATCGTCCTCTGCCAGGAGAAGAGCAACATGACCCTGTGACGGCTGCATGGACTCCCACATGCACAAGCTCTCTCCCTCCTAATTTTAAAGGGCCACTAGTCCTGGCAAAGAGAGCATAGGCACAGTCGCCATAGCTTGGACTGTGACAGCCTCAGCAGTTCAGCATGGTCAAGGCAACCTGAACTAACTTCCCCAGTTTTAAAGGGTCATATTTATGAAAGCAAGAAAGTAGAATTTTATAGATCAGGCTGTTTTCTGAGTTAGGGTTTTTGTTGTTGTTGTTGTTGTTGTAATTTTGAATGTAAGCACTGGGCCCAAGAATTTGGCCCAGAGTCATCATTTTAGAGGAGAGATGCCCACAACTGCTAGATAAATATTCATGAGGCTTCTTTTTATTTATTCAAGATGAGATGGCAAGAAGTTTTTCCCCTTCCTTTTGAACATTGCCAACAACAGTCCATTGCTGTTACTCCTTCAACAGCTGGCATGGCTAGCCTCTGCAGAATGCTGCAAATCAGGAGAAGTCAATATGGTGCCCTCCAGATGTTTGTTGGACTGCAACTCCCATCTGTCCCAGCCAGCATGACCAATGGTCAGGAATTGTGGGACTTATAGTTCAGCAATGTCTGCAGGAGATCACATTGCCTACGTCTTGACCAAGAGTATGATGCTCCTTGACACTTTGGTCCTGTGAGAGTGGTGCTGGTGGTGATGTGGATATTTGGCCCATAGAAGCATTTATTGACTGGAACAAGCCACCTTCAGTTTTGTGTCTGGGTGATAAGGCAGGATCTAAATATTAAAAATGCAGAAATTGAGTTTTCCATCCATTCTGGCCCAGAGAGCAAGCACTGACTATAGAGCTCCAACTCTGATGTCACAATGAATTATGGTGAGCACTAAACTGCAAGTAAAGCAAATCAATGAGCGTGTGGCGTATTTTAGCATCTCCAAACCATGGTTTGGTTGTGGGTCTGAATTGAGCTATTACATTGCTGCAATATTTTCGAGAATCCTGAAATGTAGAACCGCTTATTGTTGGAAGAGGCAGAGGGTGAGGAAGGCCACAAGCTGTGTTCCTGGTAGAGGCAAGATTTGAAGTAGGGTCATTGTGATTCATAGCTTGGTCTCTTCTAGTACAGTTCTATCATGTCTACTCAGAGGGTAGCCAATGGGTCTCAAAGCCTTGGTAAATTAGGGACTTCTTCCGGAATGTGAAGATAGGCTCCAGTGGATTTAGTGGATGAGACCAATAGTGGGTCCAACAGTCAAGAAGGGGAAGTGAGGGGTAGGTGGGGTTCATCAACCTGGGAAGGTAGAAGGGAAACTGTGATCCTAAATCTCTGCTGCTCTGAGGGATATTTTGGGAGAAGAAAGGGTTAAGAAGTAAACCGTACACAAATCCAGAGTGGAGTCTCTAAGATGGTTGGATGGCATTTTGCATGCCTCTTTCTGGCAACTCCTGCAGCCCAACTGGTTTCCTTTGGACCACCTCATCAAGGCCAATATCTTGTCCTCTTGGTAGCCCAGGAGCTCCGTACACACTGCTCAGACTTGCACCCTGGGGAGGTCACTTCGGTGCTACTAACACAGCAGTTTAACTTCACCCCTGGAGGTGCACTCCAGTCTCTCTCTCTTGAGATGGATGACGAGAACAACAAACTCAGAAATGAAGTTCAGTTGGATTTGTTGTTGTTGTTTAGTCGTTTAGTCGTGTCTGACTCTCCGTGACCCCATGGACCAGAGCACGCCAGGCTCTCCTGTCTTCCGCTGCCTCCCGCAGTTTGGTCAAACTCAGGTTCGTAGCTTCAAGAACACTGTCCAACCATCTTGTCCTCTGTCATCCCCTTCTCCTTGTGCCCTCCATCTTTCCCAACATCAGGGTCTTTTCCAGGGAGTCTTCTCTTCTCATGAGGTAGCCAAAGTATCGGAGCCTCAGCTTCACGATCTGTCCTTCCAGTGAGCACTCAGGGCTGATTTCCTTCAGAATGAATAGGTTTGATCTTCTTGCAGTCCATGGGACTCTCAAGAGTCTCCTCCAGCACCATAATTCAAAAGCATCAATTCTTCGGCGATCAGCCTTCTTTATGGTCCAGCTCTCACTTCCATACATCACTACTGGGAAAACCATAGCTTTAACTATATGGACAACTATACAGTTGGATTTATTTCCAAGTAAATATCTATAGGAACACAGCCTTCATTGCCACTATACTATGCCGGCTAACATTTTTCCTCTTTATGCTCACTTATAATTTATTATCTGATTTCTGCTGAATACTGGCCCTCTCTGTAGCAGTGCTAACCTTTTCTGCACCGTGACAACATGCCAAGCTATTTACCTGTCCAACAGAAGCTGACAGTGTGCCATGATACAATGTACCAGCTGCTCCTCTGAACACTTTAGTTTTTCCTGGATTCCAATCTATGTCGAAGTTGGTGTAAAATGATCAGCACTGTAGCATTTCAATGCAAGTGCTAAACCATGACAGACTTTCAAGTATTCCTTGGAAGCCCCAGCTTCAGCAGTAGAATTCCTTGAACTCCTCCCAATTTGGGGCACGAAAAATTGTTGGCATTTTCTTTGGAAGAAGTTCCAGAAGCCAAATGCATTAGTATTAACATTTCATCAAGCATCACATCTTGGATTGCTTATGGAAACATGAAGCTATTTAAGGCATCTACAAACACCCCCTGCACTTCAACAATATTGTGGTGGAGTAAAAACCAACCAAACAAACAACCAACCAACGATGTATATAAAGTTAAGTCGGTATTGGGTATCGGTCCATCTAGCCCAGGACTGTCAATTCTGATTTAGCTATTGCTCTGGGTCACAGGCAGAGGTTTTGCTTCCCCATGCAGATATATTATTATTATTATTATTATTATTATTATTATTATTATTATTATTATTATTATACCGCCCTATACCCAGAGGTCTCAGGGCAATTCACAGAAAAGATCAACATAAAAACCACAATATATACAGTGGTACCTCAGGTTATGTACTTAATTCATTCCGGAGGTCCGTTCTTAACCTGAAACTGTTCTTAACCTGAAGCACCACTTTAGCTAATGGGGCCTCCTGCTGCTGCCGTGTCGCCAGAGCACGATTTCTGTTCTCATCCTGAAGCAAAGTTCTTAACCCGAGGTAATAGTTCTGGGTTAGCAGAGTCTGTAACCTGAAGCGTATGTAACCTGAAGCATATGTAACCCGGGGTACCACTGTATATAATCAAAATAAAACAACAACCCAATAAACCCCACCCCCAAAGAGTGACATTTTAAAAGGGCATAGGATGTAAATCAGATCAACCTAAGGCCTGGTTGAAAAGGAACTTTTTGCATGGTGCCTAAAGGTGTATAATGACAGTGCCAGGCGAACTTCCCTGGGGAGAACATTCCACAGATGGGGAGCCACTGCAGAGAAGGCCCGTTCTCGTGTTGCCACCCTCTGGATCTCTCGAGAAGGAGGCACATGAAGAAGGACCTCAGAAGATGATATCAGGGTTCGGTTAGGTTCATATGGAAAGAGGCAGTCCTTGAGGTATTGTGGTCCTGAGCCATTTCAGGCTTTATACTGTAGGTCAAAACTAGCATTTTGAAATGGGCCCGGAAACTAATTGGTAGGCAGTGCAGTTGGACCAGGATCAGTGTAATATGCTCAAACCGTCTTGCTCCGGTGAGCAACTTGGCCGCTGAATTCTGCACTAGCTGAAGTTTCCAAACCATCTTCAGAGGCAGCACTGCATTATAACACATTGCAGTAATCTAACCTTGAGGTTACCAGGGCATAGACAACAGTAGTTAGGCTACCCCTGTCCAGACAGGGTCATAGCTGGGCCACTATCCGAAGTTGATGGAAGGCACTCCGGGCCACTGAGGCCACCTGAGCCTTGAGCGACAGCAAAGGATCCAGGAGGACCCCCAAGCTATGAACCTGCTCCTTCAGAGGAAGGAATAATACCTTTTAGCTAAGGATGCTGGGAAAATCCACATGAAAGCACGTCCTCTACCACCAAGCTTATAGTTCACCCCTTTCCTGTTTGCCCAGAAGAGGAAACATCAGTTATTAGGTACGCTTTCACCTCGCAGCCCCAGCTACACTACTGTGCTCCCTTCAGAGCAGTGAACATGATCCAGAGAAAAATCAATCACTTTAAAACTCCATTGATTTCAACGGGAGAGGTATGAACATGTGCTTTTAAATTCTAATGATTTCCATTGATTTCAACAGCAGAGGTATAAACATGTACTAAACTCTCTTACTCAAATCAATGGGATCCAAAACACATCAACTTTGGCTGGATCATGCCCATAACTCACTTAAGTATGGTTAGCATCATGTTTAGCAGAATTAAGTCTATACAGTTGTACCTCGGGTTAAGAACTTAATTCGTTCTGGAGGTCTGTTCTTAACCTGAAACTGTTCTTAACCTGAAGCACCACTTTAGCTAATGGGGCCTCCTGCTGCTGCTGTGCCGCCCCTGCACGATTTCTGTTCTCATCCTGAAGCAAAGTTCTTAACCCGAGGTAATATTTCTGGGTTAGTGGAGTCTGTAACCTGAAGCGTATGTAACCTGAAGCGTATGTAACCCAAGGTACCACTGTACCACCCTTTGCAGCATTAACATGGAAACTTGGGACGAAGCTGCGTGGCTTTCTATCATTATCCAGGATGTCTTGCCAGACTAGATCGTTCCCTTTAGTATCCCTCTCAACAAAAATGGCAACACAGAAGTCTGCAATGTAATATTGTTTTGTTACCAAAGGTGCAGACTCGATTCAAATAGAAAGTAGAAGTGATTTTTTTAATAGAAAATTAATAAAAATTATATTTAAAAATAAAAAAATAGAAATTGCAAGAAAAGCTAAAAAATGGATTTGGTAGGGAAGCTGGGGGTCATCAAGTTCAACCTCAACTAAGCCATACGTGACAGATGGCCACCCAACAGCAGATATCTAGATGCATTTTGCCGGCAACTGTGAGAACAGGATACTAGATGAGATGGGCCATTGAGTGTGATCCAGCAGGGCTTGCTTCATGCTCTTATGATGCTGTGCTATATTGAAGAAGTTGCCTGCCATGATGCCACCCTGGAGAAAAGCGTTGGGATAGAACATCCACATATAGCTGCTGGAAATGTAAAGAAAAAGAAGGTAAGGTAAAGGTAAAGGGACCCCTGACCATTAGGTCCAGTCGTGGTTGACTCTGGGGTTGTGGCACTCATCTCGCTTTATTGGCCAAGGGAGCCGGCGTACAGCTTCCGGGTCATGTGGCCAGCATGACTAAGCCGCTTCTGGCGAACCAGAGCAGCGCACGGAAACGCCGTTTACCTTCCCGCTGGAGCGGTACCTATTTATCTACTTGCACTTTGACATGCTTCCAAACTGCTAGGTTGGCAGGAGCAGGGACCGAGCAACAGGAACTCACCCCGTTGTGGGGATTCGAACCACCGACCTTCTGATCGGCAAGTCGTAGGCTCTGTGGTTTAACCCACAGCGCCACCCGCATCCCTAAAAAGAAGGTACCTTTTATCACATGTGGTGGTTGTGTAAGATAGTAAAAGCTTTCTGGGAAATGATATACAATGAAATGAAAAGAACGTTTAAAATATTTTTTGTTAAAAAACAGAAGCTTTTCTGTTAGGAATTATAGGTGCCGACATTCCAAAGGAGCAGAAAAGACTTTTTATTTATGTGACAACAGCCACATGGATGCTATTAGCCTAGAGATGGAAAGAAGAAAGAAGAGTGGAATGGCAAACTAAGCTGATGGACTACGCTGTAATGGCAAAGCTGATTGGAACGTTCAGGAAGTAAGAGGACAAAAACGTTCAAAAAGAATGGGAAAAAATGATAATCTGTTTAGGAGACCACTATAAGCAGATGAAAACATTAGCAGGATTCTAATTTCACTTGTACTGTAACAAATACTATGGATTATATGGATCGATATAAAGCATAGATTATGGAATAATATGCAGTTGTAAATGTTGACAATAGGACCCGTGGAAGGGATGGGGTTGAAGTCTGGAGATTCAGAGAAATCTCTTTGTACGGATATGCATTTGGTATTGTTATAAATTTATATTTGTAAAATCAAATAAAAATGATTTAAAAAAACAAAGAACATGCATTTCAGTTCATTTGATTCCAGAGAAATGGGCAATAATCTAGTGAGAAAGAGAAGATCTTGCTGAAGGTCAAGATGAGGAGGAGTCAACAGTTGCTGGCAGAGGTATGGCGAGATAAGAGCCAGTCGTCTGTCCCTGATAAGCCGGAGAGCATTAATGATCCTGAAAATGTTAGCTCACAGAGGCAGTGTGTCGAGGAGGGTGATGAAGCCCTCTTTGTATTCAATCTGCCTCCATATATTCTTCTACAGCAGACGGGGCTAATTGAGGGCAAAGACTCGGGTGCAGCGCTGCTTCGGAGAGCTTGCAAACATGAAAGAGGAAGGCGGCAGCACAGTAAGTGTGCGCACATGGCAACTGCCAATCTTAAGGCTCAGCTCCAAGCCTCTGTAGTCTCTTCGAGTGCTACTTGGCGCAAGTCGTTGGGGGAGGGCAAGGCCTCCCTTTGAGTTATGGCTTCATGGCAAATCTCCACTGCCTGGTGCAACCTGAGGCTTAGCAGGTTAATCGCTGGGCTGATTAAAGGTCCCTTGTTGAGTCAGGAGCCGGGGGCAGAAGTACATGATGCGCCAGAAAGCACATGTTTGCCAGTTAATTGGAAAAGGGGAGCGGGGAGTTGGGGGCATTTATCGGGGAGAAATAGCAGGTGGGATTGCTTAATCCTTGCAACCTGAAACTCACCTCTGTAGGACTTTCCCAAGGTGGTGCAGGAAAGGAAGGGTGCCTAGGGTGAAGCAGTGTGCTGGATTTAGGGTGGTGTGTATGGTTCCTCCCCCCCCCCAAGGGCTATGAGACAAGGAGCTGCAAAATTGAGAAGATCCATCATCATCACCATCATCATCATGAATAATAATTTATTTATACCCTGCCCATCTGGCTGGGTTTCCCCAGCCACTCTGGGTGGCTCCCAGGTGTTATGTACTGAAGTTCTCACCCTGGTCCAGCAGGGGGATACTGTAGATAGTTCAGGTCCACATATGCAAATAAGGGATCAAAAGTGACGTTCAGTGATTGGATAGTTGCAGAAAGTTGTTACAGTTACGTTGTACTGGAGCTCTATATAAGCAGGCTGGCTGAACCCTTCAGTTCAGTTCTGTTCTGGCCTGTGAATAAACAAGAGCTGTTTGAGGAATTGCTGTGTCGTCTGATATGTTCACCCACAACTTAACACCAACTTAACACCAACAGAATATTAAAAACATGATACAACATTAAACATTACAAACTTCCCTAAACAGGGCTGCTTCTAGATGTCTTCTAAAAGTCAGATAGTTGTTTATTTCCTTGATGGGAGGGTGTTCCATAGGGCGGGTGCCACCACCGAGAAGGCCCTCTGTCTGGTTCCCTTTAACCTCACTTCTCGCAGTGAGGGAAGCGCCAGAAGGCCCTCGAAGCTGGACCTCAGTGTGTGGGCTGAACGATGGGGGTGGAGATGCTCCTTTAGGTATCCTGGGCCGAGGCCATTTAAGGCTTTAAAGGTCAGCACCAAAACTTTGAATTGTGCTCAGAAACATACTGGGAGCCAATGTAGGTCTTTCAAGACTGGTGTTATGTGGTCTTGGCAGCCACTCCCTGTCACCAGTCTAGCCGCCGCATTCTGAATTAGTTGCAGTTTCCGGGTCACCTTCAAAGGTAGCCCCACATAGAGCACATTGCAGTAGTCCAAGCAGGAGATAACCAGAGCATGCACCACTCTAGTGAGACAGTCTGTGAGCAGGTAGGGTCTCAGCTTGCATTGCGCAGGGTCCCTTCCAACTCTCCAAATTTATGATTCTATTACTGAGAAGATTCATTTAAAGGTAAAGGTAAAGGAACCCCTGACCATTAGGTCCAGTCGTGGCCGACTCTGGGGTTGCGGCGCTCATCTCACTTTACTGGTCGAGGGAGCCGGTGTACAGCTTCCGGGTCATGTGGCTAGCATGACCAAGCTGCTTCTGGCGAACCAGAGCAGTGCACGGAAATGCCGTTTACTTTCCGCCGCAGCGGTACCTATTTATCTACTTGCACTTTTGACGTGCTCTCGAATTGCTAGGTTGGCAGGAGCAGGGACCGAGCAACGGGAGCTCACTCCGTCATGAGGATTCGAACCGCCGACCTTCTGATCGGCAAGTCGTAGGCTCTGTGGTTTAACCCACAGCGCCACCTGCATCCGATTCATTTGGGGACACCTAATTGTGGGCTCATTCAGTGCATCATATGACCAAGGATCACTATATTCCACCCCTCGCTGAAGTCCAGAGTCTCATATCCTGGTCACATACACATCATGTGAAAAGTGACAGATGATGAAGAGAGCATCAAGCAGATCTCACTTCTGCAACTGAACATGCTTGAGCCCAGTGAGACTGCCACAGGTCACTGCAGCACCCTTCCACCCTTTATTATTTTAAAAACATTTTATATTCTGGGGTAGGGTCATGGACTTGATTACAGATGCTCATTCTACTGCTTGAAATAGATATTTTTCTTTTCTTTTCTTATATATAAAAAGACAGGCAGCACAGAGAGAGGGAAAGGAATCCACGACGTATCAACTTTGCGGAGGATACACGGAGGCAAGAAATCGAGCAAGACAACACTGTCACAAGAAAGGGCAAAGAAAGCAAGGACATGATTGCTGAGGAAATATAGCAGCCTCGAGCGAAAAGCAAACACGAACAGAAAAAGTTGTGTTGATTTGATTCAGAATAACTTTCAGGGACGGCTCTAGGTCTGGAGAAACCAAGGCCTTGAAAGCATCTCTCTCTTTTTGCCATGTTATCTGTACAGGCAGCAGGAAAACAATTGCTGCTTATTAGATGATGTTATTTTCTTCATGGGACGCGGGTGGCGCTGTGGGTAAAAGCCTCAGCGCCTAGGGCTTGCTGATCGAAAGGTCGGCGGTTCGAATCCCCGCGGCGGGGTGCGCTCCCGTTGCTCAGTCCCAGCGCCTGCCAACCTAGCAGTTCGAAAGCACCCCTGGGTGCAAGTAGATAAATAGGGACCACTTACTGGCGGGAAGGTAAACGGCATTTCCGTGTGTTGCGCTGGCTCGCCAGATGCAGCTTGTCACGCTGGCCACGTGACCCGGAAGTGTCTGCGGACAGCGCTGGCTCCCGGCCTCTTAAGTGAGATGGGCGCACAACCCTAGAGTCTGTCAAGACTGGCCCGTACGGGCAGGGGTACCTTTACCTTTTTATTTTCTTCATACGACTTGCTGATTCGGGTCCCTAGCTTCTCTCTCTCAATCTCTCTCTCTCTCTCTCTCTCTCTCTCTCTCTGCTCAAGCGACAACGAAGCTTTCTTTAAGATCTTTTCTTGCCTCTTGTGCCATTTCCACACTCTGGGTGTTTTGAGGTTAGCACAGATTAAGTGCAAACATTGTGGTGTCTGTCTTAAAGGAATCCAAGCTGCTACCCGCTGCCCAAGGCTGTGGGGGCAGAGAGAGAGAGAGAGAGAGAGAGAGAGAGAGAGCGAGCGAGCGCATTAGCAAAGTTTGCTGCAGTATGGGAGGAGGGTTTAAATCAACAGAGGTTTAAATCAAGATGACATTTCTTAAAAGATCAGCAGCAGGCTGTATTGTCCTGGCCTCCTTCCTCATACACAGATGCTAAATCATGAAGTGCTCGCTACAGCAGCTTCTGGTGGATTCCTCAGCACGGCGTCCAGGTAACTAATACACAGAAGCAATTTTTAGTGGTGCAACAGGGGTAGGATTGCCATCTCCTGGTGCATCAGACGCCGATGCTTGTAGTGTCAGGGGGAAACTCAGCAGGTACACTGCAGAGCAGACCTGCAAGAGAGGAAGCTACACCTAGAAACAGATTTTTTTGTGTGTCTATCTATTTTGGGACAGAGAAATATGCCAATTTCAGTATTTCATTTTTCCAACCTTAAGTTCAGCTTGTCACATTTCCACATAGTTTGCAGATTTCTTTTTTTTAAAGTACTCATGACAATTTGTCAGCATATTCACTAATATATACATTTATGTGCACACTCTATCCTAGAATGTGCATTTTTTTGGTACGCTTTTACTTGGTTGGAGAGCTGCATTGCAAAATTCAGAGACGTGTGGGTTTCAAAGGACTTGGTTAGCGTATTATTTCAAAAAATGTGAATTTGCTATGTTCACCTAACTGAAATTCTCCTCCATCCCTACATTTATTTCAACTCTTTTCCAAAGCTAGGATAATTCAGCAATAAATTCTACTCGTTTTCAACCAGGTCACAAGACACAATGGCTCAATTCTGATATTTTTGCCAAATCATGGCTGAGTAACCTTAACTCTGTTTTTCTGTGATTTCTGAATTGATAAAACATAGTTTGCTCCATGAATGTGGTGGGAATTTGTGGTCCTCCAGATGTTGTGGGACTACAACTCCCATCATCTGACCATGAGCCATTATGGCTAGGGCTGATGGGAACCTGGTAACATCTGCAGGGCCACAAGTCCCTTCTACAGCATTACACCAAATACCCTGTTGGATGCCTTTAATCCATTAAAACTGTGGTAGACTATGATAGGATTTGCAGTTTTACAGCTCAATGTTCCTCTGGTTATGTTTGAATTCCAGCAGACCCCTCTAACTTATGAATGGGTTGGTTCGATTAAGTGATGGTGATTGTGAATCAAAGCACTGGGCTGTGTGTTGCAGCCCTACATTTAGCACAGGATGTCTGGATCACAACCATGGTTAAAAGACTTGTGCCCTGCTCCATGCATTTGAGATTGTGTGGGATGGAATTTAAATCACATAAAGAATAATAAATTCTATATAATGCTACTACTAATATATTACAAAGGATGGAAAGATCTTCTCACAAAGGGTTAGCATAGGGTTGGGGAACCTCAGGCCCAAAGACCAAAGGTGAAACAGTCTTAAAACCAGTTACATATAAATGTTGCAAAGAACAAAATACAAAGTAACACATTGCACTCATGTCACAGGCAATGTGGTTCAGTCTTTTAAGTTCTTTAATATAGTCCAGTAACTTCTTTCTCTGATCCCAGAGAGAGTCTCCAGTTTGCTGGAAATTCCTTCTCCCAACACACTGAGCTGGCAAACTCTCTGCTGGCTTCACACAACACAGAGACACAGAGCTTCTCAGGGAGGGACCTGCTCAGGTTTCAAGGGATGAGTCATCAGGTAGCCTGAACTCTCTGAAATGGAAATGCACTAGCCTTCCGCTTTCACCTAGAGTGAAACCTCTTGCTTAATGCAAACTTCTCTGCTTTGGAAATGCAAACCTTTACATAAGTTTTAACTTCAGTGCATACAGACATTACATTTTATGCACGTTACACTTTTAACTTTAACACCCAGTAATGCTGGTATCTTCTCACTTGCGGGAGAAATGACTGGAGGGAAAAGGATGAAGCAGCCCCTCCCCTCCTACCCTTCCAGGATTCCAATTGACAGCCTGCCTAACCTGATTAAAATCTGCATCCCTGGAGAAAAGAGAACCAAAATGCAATGTAGTTTGATCCTAAGTTCTAGGCCTTAACAACAGCACATATAAGAAACACCTGCCTTGTGTGTACATATTAATATAGGCCACATCTCCTGTTCACTTGCTACTGCTATTCGGCAGAATTACCAAGCCTGCCTTTAGGGACAGGAGCCTGAAACAAGCTACAGCACAAAGGATGGAGAGCAAAAGGTCTCAAAAAATTACACCAAAGCCCATCTGAAACCCTGTGGTCTGAAGAGCGAGGTCAAGACCAGCTGGCACAAAATCTGCAGCTCTGCATATAACAAAGTTGGGATGCAAACCACATCAGACATGCCAAAGGAAAATAAATATACCGGAAAGAGAGGAGGGCTGCTTTTCGAGTTTCTCATTTCAGAATCATCTGCAGTGAATCAGGTTCTGTGTCTTTATTCACTCGTCAACAGAATTGGAACAGCAACTGAGCCAAGATATACTGTATCTGACTGGAGTACTCAGTCCAGTAAATACATAGCAATCAATAATATCAATTAGTTATATTGCAAGCAATAACAGCCTGCCACCTCTCTTATTCAGGATTTCTCTGAATCTTAATAGCCTTGGGGAACCCATTCTCTTCCTCTCCCCTTCTAAACAACTAGCGCGGTAATGACAAATATATACAGTTGGCAAATGAAGTTATATATAACTCTATTAATATTCTAGGTCTTTACTGATACTGGCAAACGGATGCTTTTTGTCTGCTGTATTGGGTGAAATGCTATTTAATCCTTACTACTTAAATGTGAAAACCTACTTTTTTTATAAAAAAAAGTGATAATTTTCCAACTTGCAGTCAGTTTGCAATGAGCATAAGTCTGTGGAATGCTTTATGTCCTATTGAATCAAGGCTACCATCCCCCTTACCTGGGAGTAATCCCTGCTAAATGCAATAGAATTTACTTCTGAGTAAATATGGTAAGCATTATTTGGCTTTACAGTCCTAGGAGTACCCAACTATAGGGATTTACTTCTGAACAGATATGTATAGAATTATGTTGCAAAGGATGGCTAACAAGAAATAGCCAAACCTGGAAACTGTCAGGGACTGGGAAGAGGAGGAATGGTGGAGACCGCCTCCACATCCTGACCCCTCCAGGGAGAAGGAAGAGAAAGACAGAATAGATTTACAACGGGAGTTTGAGGCAGAGGCAGATGAGGGGAAGGGTTGGGAAATCATGGGAGAACCAGAGCAACACCCAGCTGACATGTTGCCATTAGAAAGCATTCCAGACCCATCATCTCCCAGAACCTGGCAAGCCTTAAAAGTAGGAGAGCAAAGAGCTCAAAGACAGAGGGCACGTAGCAACACCCGTAGAAGTGACGAATGAGGAAGTGGGCAAGATGAGGGGTGGAGATTCACTCAGAACAACGGAAAAACAACAGAAAAGATTCACCCTTCATGGCCTAGGACACTTGTACCTACGGGACCGCCTCTCCTGGTATGCCCCTTGGAGGACCTTAAGGTCCATATATAGCAACACCCTAGAGGTCCTGGGCCGTAAGGAAGTTAGATTAGCCTCAACCAGAGCCAGGGCCTTCTCAACACTGGCTCCGGCCTGGTGGAACACTCTGTCTCATGAGACCAGGGACCTGCGGGATCTGATTTCTTTCCGCAGGGCCTGTAAGACAGAGTTGTTCCACCTGGCCTTTGGCTTACAATCAGTTTGATTCCCTCCCCCTCTTTCTTTTTCCTTTCTCCTCCTGTGAAGAGGCTGCATCCTAATGTTTTAATGTTGTATTCTAATCTTTTTTAAATTGTATTTTAATCAACTTGATTTTATTATTGGTTGTTAGCCACCCTGAGCCTGGTCTTGGCTGGGGAGGGCAGGGTATAAATAAATTATTATTATTATTATTATTATTATTATTATTATTATTATTATTATTATCATCATCATCATCATCATCATCCAAGAGGCTGGGTTCTATAGCCTCTCTCTGTAATATTGAAATAAAAAAGGGCTGTAAGAAGCTTTCCCTTGTCTTTATACTTTCCTGGGCAACCAGCCGGGAGCCGCTGACAGCATTCAGACAGAACCCTTAAGATGGTTGGATGGTATCGTGTATGCCTCTTTCCAGCAAATCCTGCAGCCAAGCTGGCACCAAATGTACTGCTCTACTTTCTTTTGGACCACATCAATGTCGTCTGGGCAGCCCAGGAACTCCATACACACTGCCCAGGCTTGCAGGCCAGAGAGGTCACTTTGGTGCTGCTAATGCAATGAAAACAATATGGGAGGCAGCAGTTACAAGTTACCGGACTTCACCTCTGGAGCTGTACTTCATTGTTAGCAGAAAGATGCCAACAAAAACAACAGTATCCTATGGGCCTAATTCCTACAAAACTTCTCTCTGGTTTTTACCTTGCAGGTAGGGATGCTAAGCACAGTAGGAAGTAGGCTAGTTTAACATCCCTTTCCCTGACACCCTACTTTTCTATGTGCAGCTTTCGTATGGAAGAGCATTTAAACATGTTATTCCTTCATCTGCGAACCAAAAGTGATACAGCTCAGATACAAATTTTCCAGAACTAGGTCATAACATTAAAAAAATAAAATCATTCTATACAACAAATTAATCACTTCTTACAATGTTAAATATAAATACGAGACTAGAAGCAACATGGGCACAATGCATAAGAGACATTCTCCCAGCAAAAATGAATGGAAGTAGAAAAGAACTCTCCTTGTTTTCAGTGGGACTTGCCCAAAGGAAGTTCCTAGGCAATTTTGCCAAATATAAACTGTTAAAATAAGTTTAAAGTACATAAAATGCTGTGATTGAATGCATTGTATTTAAAATGCTGCAATGGGAAGTTTACCTAAGGCAAAAAGGTTGCACTCTGGCAAAAGCGTCAGAGAAGGCTGGTATTTTTCCATTAAAGTGAGATAAGCTGCCTGATGTCTCATCTCCAGAAACAGGAACTGCAGAGCTCTCACAGCAGGAAGCTGAAACTTGAGAAGCCTGGGAGATGGTAAGTAGCAGCAGTAGCTTGTTTGCAATGTGTTATTTTGTAACATTTAACTTATTGCAACTAGTATTTAACATTGTTCTGCAGTAAAGCCTTGAAACGAGGGATGCGGGTGGCACTGTGGGTTAAACCATAGAGCCTAGGACTTGCCGATCAGAAGGTCAGCAGTTTGAATCCCCGTGACGGGGTGAGCTCCCGTTGCTCAGTCCCTGCTCCTGCCAACCTAGCAGTTCGAAAGCATGTCAAAGTGCAAGTAGATAAATAGGTACCGCTCTGGCGGGAAGGTAAATAGCGTTTCCATGTGCTGCTCTGGTTCACCAGAAGCGGCTTAGTCATGCTGGCCACATGACCCGGAAGCTGTACGCCGGCTCCCTTGGCCAATAAAGCGAGATGAGCGCTGCAACCCCAGAGTCGGTCACGACTGGACCTAATGGTCAGGGGTCCCTTTACCTTTACCTTTAAAGCCTTGAAACACATTTTTTCTGGTAGAGAGAATTTATTTCTATGCAAGTTCCAGACCAGGGATTCAGCTGAACAACTCTAACATACACACAAAGAAGAAGCTCTGCTAGGTTAGCCCAATGGCAAATCTGGTCCAGCATTGCATTCTCACAGTGGCCAACCAGATGCCTATAGAAAGACTTCAAACAGGACCTGTGCACAGTAGCACTTTCCCCTTCTGTGATTTACAGCAACTGGCCATTTGGAAGCTTCTTCTTTCTTCTTCTTTGGCGATCACTCATAGCTGAGTAAGATTGTCTTCCATAAACACGGTTTTAACAGTGAGTCCGTAAGTGACTGTGGAGTTCTGGATCCACATGCCCTTCTACAGTGGGGTCATAGGTTTCCGGGCAGGAGTTGATCATGGTGAGAATTTGCCAAGCATGCCTTCCTCTTATCATGTTTCTCCCTCTCGTCCTGAGTTTGAGCATCTTTAGAGCCCATGACACCTTTGGTAAAGGCTTTTCTCCAATTGGAGTGCTCGCAGGCCAGTGTTTCCCAGTTGTCGGTGTTTATACTACATTTTTTAAAGATTTGCCCTGAGAGAGTCTTTAAACCTCTTTTGTTGACCACCGGCATGACGCTTTCCATTTTTAAGTTCAGAATAGAGTAGTTGCTTTGGAAGACGATCATCAGGCTTCCGCACAACATGACCAGTCCAACAAAGTTGACATTGAAGAATCATTGCTTCGACACTGCTGGTCTTCGCTTCTTCCAGTACACTGGCATTTGTTTGCCTGCCTTCCCAAGTGATGTGTAAAATTTTCCAGAGACGTTGATGGAATCTTTTGAGGAGTTGGAGATGGTGGTTATAGGTGGTCCATGTTTCACAAGCATACAGTATGGTATGCCTCTGACGGAGGAGATTGAACATAGCCATTGTGGCTACCGGCCATTGATAGGTTTATCCTCCGACTATATAAAATATCCTTTCAAAATTGCCACCAGAGGGCAGCGGTGGTTCAAATATTTGCAGCCGTTTGGTACCTGGGGGTTGGGGGGGGAAGTGGTGACATTTACCTAATACAGGAGGAATAATGTTGTGTTTCCAAATGTTTTGCTTTGGTTTTATGATTCTATATATCGAAGATGTTTGCAATGCAAATCTGCTGGGTTCTCTTCTGTTTGCGGGGGGGGGGGGGGAATTAAAATCTCCCACACTTTTGTCTAAATAGTTGTTCTCCAAGAATGGGATGGAGAAGAAGGATTGAATACAGGGCCATCTTAAGTATATCCAGTGCTGTGGTACAAAGATCACTCTGGTGCCACACACACACACACACACACACACACGGTTTCCCAGAGTTGCCGACCTTTTTATGGCACTGCCGGCAGCTTTGCGGGGCTGGAGGAGGCGGGCAGCGGCTGGAGGGCGGCTTCTACCGCAGGGAAGAGGCGGAGGCTCTGAGTGCAGTGCTGCTTCAGCGAGGTGGGTGATGGAGGCGAGCTGATGCCAGGAGGAGCCACGTCCAGCCTCCGCCTCTTCCCTGGCACCCTCCAGAACTTGGTGCCCTGGCGCGCTGCGCCACTTGCCTCTATGGGCAAGATGCCCCTGATTGAATATGTGGTTGCTTGAAGCATCTCTTATGAGATCTGAAGGCAGCCCTGTTTAGGGAAGTTTTTAATGTTTGATGTTTTATTGTGTTTTTAATATTCTATTGGGACGTGGGTGGCACTGTGGACTAAACCGCAGAAGGTCGGCGGTTCGAATCCCCGCTACGGGGTGAGCTCCCGTTCCTCGGTCCCTGCTCCTGCCAACCTAGCAGTTCAAAAGCAAGTCAAAGTGCAAGTAGATAAATAGGTACTGCTCCAGCGGGAAGGTAAACGGTGTTTCTGTGCGCTGCTCTGGTTCACCAGAAGCGGCTTAGTCATGCTGGCCACATGACCTGGAAGCTGTATGCCGGCTCCCTCAGCCACTAAATCGAGATGAGCGCCGCAACCCCAGAGTCGGTCACGACTGGACCTAATGGTCAGGGGTCCCTTTACCTTTACTTTTTAATATTCTGTTGGGAACCGTCCAGAGTGGCTGGGGAAACCTAGCCAGATGGGTAGGGTATAATTTCTTCTTCTTCTTCTTCTTCTTCTTCTTCTTCTTCTTCTTCTTCTTCTTCTTCTTCTTCTTCTTCCTGAAGCAAGAGATGCAGACAGACACACACACATACACACACTGTTCTCCATTGCTCAAAGAGGGAACTCTGTTCTCCAGGCTTCATTTTTATTCACAGCATGTATCTGAAGTGGCTTTTTATTTGCGTTCCACTTGAAGGAGAGGCAGCAGTAGCTTGCTGACGCACCCTCTAGCATTAATCCAGAAATGGGAGGGTGGAGGGAGGGAAATGGGAGCTTCCATTAAAGCTGTTTCCGATGATTCCTGCTGTCTGATCTCAGAGGCTGCCTAACCAAGCTGCTACCCTACATGGAAAATTAAGCAGTTGTAAGGCTGAGAAATTAAGAAAGCAGCAACGGGCAGCTTTTGCTCGATATCTATGTTTTTGCTGATTGAATTATGTGAAACAGGAGAGGGTTTTTTATAGAGTGGCTGGGGAAAGCAAGGGCTAGGGGGTGGGGAAGAGAATTTCTTTTTTTTAAAAAAGTATATTATTTTATTAGGTTTTTAATAATTTTATACATATAAAACATAACCTTTTCAAACATTCAAATACAAGGTTCTTTTGAACCTTCGGACCTTTCCCCCTCCCTCCATGGATTCAATATTTAAATTTAAGTTTGCCTCATCTTTTACCATTATCTATCTATTAATTGGACGCGAGTGGCACTGTGGGTTAAACCACAGAGCCTAGGACTTGCCGATCAGAAGGTCGGTGGTTTGAATCCCTGCAACGGGGTGAGCTCCCGTTGCTCGGTCCCTGCTCCTGCCAACCTAGCAGTCTGAAAGCACATCAAAGTGCAAGTAGATAAATAGGTACCGCTCTGGAGGGAAGGTAAACGGCGTTTCCGTGCACTGCTCTGGTTCGCCAGAAGCGGCTTAGTCATGCTGGCCACATGGCTCAGAAGCTGTACACTGGCTCCCTCGGCCAATAAAGCGAGATGAGTGCCGCAACCTCAGAGTCAGTCATGACCGGACCTAATGGTCCCTTTACCCTTTACCTTCTATTAATTAGCCATAATTATCATAAATAATTCCACATTACAAGTGTCCTTACATCCCTGCCAAAGATTTTAACTGTTTACAGTGGTCTTTTAAGTAAATTACAAACTTACTCCAATCTTTAGTAAATAGTTCATCTTCCTAGTTTCGGATCTTCCCCGTCAGTTTCACCATCTCCTCATACTCCATCAGTTTCATCTCCCATTCTTCTTTTGTTGGTACTTCTCCTTCCTTCCATATCTGGGCTAGCTGCACTCTGGCTGCCATTGTTGCGCACATAAAAAGTCTTTTATCTTCTCTTGGTAATTCTTCACCTGTTTTACCTAACAAAAAGGCTTCTGGTTTTTTTAACAAATGTATTTTTAAACATTTTCTTTCCTTCATTATATATCATTTCCCAGAAAGCCTTTCCCAATGTACATGTCCACCACATATGGTGAAACGTACCCTCCTCTTTACATTCCCAACACAATTTTGAACTTGTTTTGTACATTTTAGCAATTTTACTCAGTGTTAGATACCAACGGCACATCATTCTCATATAGGAAGAGAATTTCTTAAGATGGTTCCCTGTGGCTTGAGGTCTTCCCTTAGGAAGCGAAGCATTGAGGGACCTGAAACAATGTGCTCAGCAAAAGCAAACAGGTTTGTGCATAATCAAGGAGTCGGTGAGAGTTTCAAACTCACAGATGCTTTACTGTACTTTAAAAAACAGTTTTTCAGGAAAGGCATCAGTCAGGGATACAGAACTGGGACTGTGGCCATGTTCACACCATTCAAAGTGTTATGATACCTGAAATATACTTGGAGTCGAGTGTGGATTTCATGCTCTTTATTCAGCTCATAGTGGTGAGGAGGAAAGGAAGTTCCCCCAGAATGTCTGCTTTATATACATTATTTACACAATGGGCCCCCACATGATTGGCTAATTCCAGAATTCTCCTGTAGGCCAATCAGGTTGCAGATTCACTTCCACCTGGAGCTGGATTGGGTGAGTCCTGTGGACCAATCAGACTGCAGCATTCTGGGTCCTATTGTTTTAGGACCAATCAGACTGCTGCATTCTGAATCCTATTGTTCTAGGACCAATCAGACTGCTGCATTCTGAATCCTATTGTTCTAGGACCAATCATACTGCTGCATTTTGGATCCTATTCAACTCAGTACATAACAATACCCCTTTAAACAGGCATAGCTTCCCCCAAAGAATTCTGGGAACTGTAGTTTGTGAAGGGTGCTAGGAATTCTTAGGTGGCCCCTCACAGATCTGTAATTCCCAGAGGAATTCCCTCTGAGAATTGTGGCTTAGTCAGCATGTTATTCTTTGAAGGAGAACTACCTGAAAATGATTTACAGATGGTATTTAACTCCGAGTAGTCTTGCTAAGATGTACATGATTCAATCAGATAAGTGCTGGAGATATAAAGAGGCAGAGGGAATGTTCTTTCATATGTGGTTGACATGTAAAAGGGTAAAAAAGTGTTGGGAAATGATCTATAATGAATTGCAAAAAAAAAGTTTAAAAGTACTTCCCCCCCCCCAAAACCCAAGTCCTTTCTATTGGGGATAATTCAGACTGAAATCCCCAGGTGTCAGAAAAGGTTATTTATGTATGCCACAACTGCACCCCGTGTTTTGTTAGCCCCAAAATGGAATACGAGCGAGGTCCCGACTAAAGAAGATTGGCAACTTAAACTGATGGAATATGTGCAGCTTGCAGACTTAACATACCGAATAAGAGAACAAGAAGAACATATGTTTAAAGAAGACTGGAAAACGTTTATTGAATATATGGGAAATAATTGTGTACAGCTGAAAACACTGGCAGCATTAAGATAAATTCAACAGTGCAAATCAGTTTTGATGGATGCAGTAATGGAAAACCAATTGGTATAGTTTTTTAAAAAAATATGCAAGGATTTAAGATATGTAAGGGATGAGGGTGGTGCTGTGGGTTAAACCACAGAGCCTAGGACTTGTTAATCAGAAGGTCGGCGGTTTGAATCCCCACGACGGGGTGAGCTCCCGTTGTTTGGTCCCTGCTCCTGCCAACCTAGCAGTTCAAAAGCATGTCAAAGTGCAAGTAGATAAATAGGTAAGGAAGGTAAACGGCATTTCCGTGCGCTGCTCTGGTTCGCCAGAAGCGGCTTAGTCATGCTGGCCACATGACCCAGAAGCTGTACGCCGGCTCTCTTGGCCAATAAAGCGAGATGAGCGCCACAACCCCAGAGTCGTTCACGACTGGACCTAATGAACAGGGGTCCCTTTGCTTTTTTAAGTTATGTAAAAGGAACCATGGAAAGAGAAAAAGGGAAGTCATTGATACCTTAAGGATGTAAAATGAGTATTTGAAATTGTAAAACAGAAAATATAATAAAAATTATAAAATGGAGAGAATTGTAGCTTAGCAAGGGGAATAAGGGTCTCTTAGCAACTCTCAGCACCCTTAGCAAACTATAGTTCCCGGGATTCTTTGGGGGAAGCTGTGACTGTTTAAACTAAGGCCCGGGGGACAGATCCGGCAAATTGCCTTCTAAATCCAGCCTGCAGATGGTCTGGGAACCAGCATGTTTTAACATGAGTAGAATGTGTGCTTTTATTTAAAATGCATCTCTGGGTTATTGGTGGGGCCTGCCTGGTGTTTTTACACAAGTAGAATGTGTGCTTTTATTTAAAAATGCATTCCTGGGTTGTTTGTGGGGCATAGGAATTTGTTCATTTCCCCACAAAAAAATATAGTTCGGCCTGCCACAAGGTCTGAGGGACAGTGGACCGGCCTTCAGATGTCTTCTAAAAGTCTGGTAGTTGTTGTTCTCTTTGACATCTGGTGGGAAGGTGTTCCACAGGGCGGGTGCCACTACCGAGAAGGCCCTCTGCCTGGTTCCCTGTAACTTGGCTTCTCGCAGCGAGGGAACCGCCAGAAGGCCCTCGGCGCTGGACCTCAGTGTCTGGGCAGAATGATGGCTCATCCAAGGATCATGGGGCAGTTTACAATATAAAAATACATACCATAGTTACAAGCAAAAATAATAACCTCTCCACACACAGGGGAGAAAAACCACATTTGAGCATGTTGATTCTAACCATAATTACAGCTGAGATAAAATGAGTGTTGCCAAAGCACCTGGGATAGCTCAGTTGGTTAGAGCACAGTGCTGATAATGGCCAGGTTGCGGGTTTGATCCCTGCATGGGACAGTTGCACATAGTATTTCTGCATTGCAGGGGGTTGGACCAGATGATTCTCAGGCTCCCTTCCAACTCAACAATTCTGTGATGGAGATCCTCACTTTGTTTTTAAGGGGGTTGTTCTGTCCCTACTTCCAAACTGAAAAGCAGAACCATGAGAACACTGGGCTGAGTCCTAAACCCAATAAGTCCTGAGCTTAAGCTGGGGAAAAATAAAAACTGGACCAGCTCAGAAATGCAATGTCTTTGCCCAACCTGCCTCTTCCCTGGGTAATATCTTGGCTGCATTAAAAGCAGCGCTGTTTCTCTCTTCTAGAAAATGTGTTTCAGCATTAATCACTCTCTCCTTCTCCAGCTAGTGCTTGTGTTGCAGAAGATGGAAATGACCCAGCATATTTTTGAAGGGACCGTGTAAACAATGTAAAATATCAGCCAGGCTGCTGCTGCTGACTCCTTTGTCATTGTGACTCACAGCCTGCTTTTGGCATCTGACTTTCAATTGTGCCTCTCATTCTCTCTCCCTGCAGTTTATCATTTCTTGGCTCACTGTTCACGAGCTCAGCAACTAAAAGCCACATTATTACTATGGGACGAACTAAGGTCAGCTTACGTACAAATGTGTGAATGTACCATCACGAATGAAGAGAGCCACACTGAATTTTCATGAGTGCTGAGCTGAAATGTGCCTGTTTAATGAGGAGGAAGCCTTTTGCCAAATCACATGGGGATTAGAAACGTTTCCTTGACTTTTGTCCAAGTCCTAGCCATTAACTACGTACAGCACAGAGAGACTTGCAGAAAAGGCCCTGCGGGCTGATTTTTAAAGCGCAAGACCGGGCAGCCTTCAGAAGAGTGAAACTCCATCTTTCTTCTGACCAGGCTGAGACAACCTCCTCACCTGGATTGAGCTAAGGCACAAATGATTGTAAAATCAGTGTAATGTATATATCTGAAAAGTATAAATAAATGAAAATAAAATAAAGGTGGGCCACTGGTGTGATCCTGCAGGCTTGACTTGTATACTTCTGCTGCTTTGCTGCTGCTGTGCATAGAAACCTCAGCTAGAGCTTTTATATCTCAGCTCAAACAGGAGGTATATAATTCTAGGGTGGAGAAGTCCAAGCCCGCTTGACATTATCCTGCTGGGATGGCTCAGTTGGTAGAGCATCAGACTCTTAATCTCAGGGTTGAGGGTTCAAGCCCCATGTTGGGCAAAAGATCCCCGCGTTGCACGGGGTTGGACTAGATGACGTTTGGGGATCCATTCCAGTTCTACAAGTCTATGATTTGCCCAATTCATGGATCTTGTAGTTCATTCAATGGGGTTTCATCAATTTCCCTGGCAGACGGGACTGATTTCTTTTGATGCCTTTGATCATTCTACTCATCTGTGAACCTTGTCATAGTTAGCTTTTTTCAACACAGCATCAAGCATGGCATTTGATCCAAAATAGTAACATCCCTGCCATCCTTGATAATTGAGCATGGCTGTTCCATGCCCCCGTGGCTGGTTGCACAAGTTGAACAAAAAACACCCCCTCTGAAGTGATAATGTGGGATTCAGCTTCACCTGTTCCATAGGTAAACAAATTCTCATTTGAAGTGAAAAGTGTTTAATTAGCACTGTGGGCTGAAACCAGGAGTACTGTGTGGTTTTTTTTATTGGGGGGGAGGGCATATCAGACACCACACCTGGTCAGCATGCCAGAAAACAGCATTCAACACCTCCCACCAAAATATAATAATAATAAAATAAAATAATAAAATAATAATAATTTATACCCCGCCCATCTGGCTGGGTTTCCTCAGCCACTCTGGGTGGCTCCCAACGGAATATTAAAAACACAATAAAACATTAAACATTAAAACATCAAACATTAAAAACTTCCCTAAACAGGGCTGCCTTCAGATGTCTTCTGAATCAGTTAAAGAAAAAGGCAAGATATATTTGACTTCTCTGTACAGATAACAATTTATTAGCTGAGGCATGGACCTTAGGGACAGTCTCTCGCGCACAGTATTTTGGCCTTGGAAACTTTGGACTTGGAAACTATTTTGGACTCGATTTAAAGTATGTATGTTCTGCTTAAGCTATAAAAGCACATGATCTGGACCAAACTTCCACCTATTTTAAAGGGACAGTTTTGCTGGGGTGTGATTAGGTGCTAGGAGAGCATATATTTATTAGATATGATCCGTCCTTCCTCACATTTGCAAGTTCAGCAGAGTGCAGCATAAAATGGAAGCTTAGATTGTCTAGTTTTAGCATTTTAGTTTAAGTAACCCAGGATGCTTTAAGGCAGACTGGATTCCCCTGGATTTCCCCCTCCCCCCTTAAAATAACAATCACACAAACAGTCTTGTAAAATATATATTAAAAAATCATTTACTCAGAATACTTGTTGAAGAGTAACACATACAGTTGGTTTCGCTCAGGCAGGCTTAAAATGGTAATTCAGTTACAAAGACCTGCTTAAGTCTAGCAGATGTTCTTCACATTTCTTTTTTTAAAAAATATTTTATTTATGGTTTTCAATTTTATACATGTCAATAGTTTCACAATAATCTTAACATTTCAAAACCTCAGCTCCTATCATGTGCCTACACGTGAACGGTGGATTTGACTCCATCTTAAATACCCCATATTTTTATTTGAAAAGCGGAGATGTAGGAAGGAGGAGTGAAGGCGACCGTCACACCCACCCATTGACTTTGCAAATAAAAATAAAAAGTCAGCCTCATTATGTAGTTGCATATTACCGCATTTTTTGCTCTATAAGACTCACTTTTTCCCTCCTAAAAAGTAAAGGGAAATGTGTGTGCATCTTATGGAGTGAATGCAGGCTGCGCAGCTATCCCAGAAGGCAGAAGAGCAAGAGGGATCGCTGCTTTCGCTGTGCAGTGATCCCTCTTGTTGTTCTGCCTTCTGAGATTCAGAATATTTATTTTTCTTGTTTTCCTCCTCCAAAAATTAGGTGTGTCTTATAGAGAGAAAAATACGGTGCCTGCCTGAGAATCGTGTTTCAGAATGGGGGGGAGAGTTGCAAACAGAAATGAAGCTCTGAGAGAGAGCAGCTTTGGTCACTGGGTTGTGGGGTTCCAGAGAGACATAAGGATTGGGGAATCTATCATATTTTATGGGAATTGGAGGCCAGTAAAAGCCAGCATTTCAACCAAAATGGATGTGTTTTTTTGTTTTGTTTTTATGAATGGCAATAGAAGCATCCTCCATCTATTTAACACAGAGACTTTTCTAAAGCTGGCACAGCAGTCTTCCCGCTGCTACATTAAGCAAGGGATTGTTACGTTTCTCCTTCTCTTTGCTTTATGGCCTGGTTGCGGCACAGTATAATAAAGAGCTGGAGGCAAGGGTTTTTATTTATTCCTGCATAGAGAGATGCACATACGAGTCTTCATAATGACATCTGTTTGAAGTGTGGCAATGCAAACACATTAGCTTGCATATTGCTTGGGAATATGAGCAGTACATTTAAGGACTGCTTTATCTGCTCTTGGGAATGTTCTGGGGTGCAGGAGAGGATATATTGACTAATTATATCTTTATCCAACTTGTGCTAACAAGTTCCCAAAATATCAGCAGAGTTTATAGACATTCCCCTTTAAGTTCGCAACGGTAACGTGTGCACAGGTTCGCTAGAACCTCTATAATAATTACTCTGGTAATTTCCCCTTTTGTTCCCTCTTAAAATACAAGACACGACACAGTCTTTATAAAAGTATAAAAGAGTTTACTCACGTTCTGTTCACAATATGATCCCAGAAGGCAGACAGCTTAAAAAGGTTACATACATTCAGAATCTATCTTGTAGCAAGATAGTCCTTATCTCCTCTCTTGGCTGGGAGCCAAGAGAGCATCCTTAGATGTTTCCTCATCGAAGGAAAATGGCAGAGAGAGAGAGTGGCTGCCTGCCCTGTGCTTTTGTCATTACCTGCACAGGTGAGGCCACACCCACCTCTGGTCACATGCGGAGGAAGTCCGTCCCCAGGAAGTTTACCTGCTTGCTGGACTGACATCCCTCCCCATGTTCTAACATGTACACTCTAGGAATGTTGTCATTGACTGCTCCTGCGTTTTACATCCCACACTAGCATGTGGCTCTGTTAAAGCCCTAGGTAAAGGTAAAGGTAAGGGACCCCTGACAGTTAAGTCCAGTCGCGAACGACTCTGGGGTTGCGGCGCTCATCTCGCTTTATTGGCCAAAGGAGCTGACGTTTGTACGCAGACAGTTTTTCTGGGTCGTGTGGCCATGACTAAGCCGCTTCTGGCGAAACCAGAGCAGCGCACGGAAACACCGTTTACCTTCCCTATTTATCTACTTGCATTTTGATGTGCTTTCGAACTGCTAGGTTGGCAGGAGCAGGGACCGAGCAATGGGAGCTCACCCCGTCGTGGGGATTCGAACCCCTGACCTTCTGATCGGCAAGCCCTAGGCTCAGTGGTTTAGACCACAGCACCACCTGTGTCCCTAGCTTCATTTAATTGCCATAATTACATTATGGAGTAATAATAATAATAATAATTTATTATTTGCACCCTACCCATCTGGCTGGGTTTACCCAACCACTCTGGGCGGCTTCCAACAAAGATCAAAAATACATTAAAATGTCACACATTTAAAACTTCCCTAAACAGGGCTGCCTTCAGATGTCTTCTAAACGTCAGGTAGTTGTTTATCTCTTTGACATCTGTTGGGAGGGCGTTCCACAGGGTGGGTGCCACTACCGAGAAGGCCCTCTGCCTGGTTCCCTGTAGATTTGCTTCTCACAGTGAGGGAACCGCCAGAAGGCCCTTGGAGTTGGACCTCAGTGTCTGGGCAGAATGATGGGGGTGGAGATGCTCCTTCAGGTATACTGGGCCGAGGTAATTAATTGCCCTGGGTTTTCCCCACCTTCTTTTTGCTGTTATTGATAAAGATCATGGGCATATACACAGACATGCACAACTTGAGTGGTGCTGCAGACGTGAACTCTCTATAGTTTGTTTAGACATACAATCTTTTATATTAGACTGAGATCAAGAGAAACCGGTTCTATGCCTTTACAATAGAAGCTGGCAATGCACAGACTGATGTCTTACAGACTGGTGACGTTCCTGTATGATGAACCCGTGTATTCTGATGTAGACTAGAGTGTCACCCACAGCACCCATTTGAAGCAGGAGCATAGGCAAACAGCTTGGGGTTTATTTCCATATACCCATTCTCAGGTCGACCCCCCAAAGACCAGGCTAATTCTTTTCTAATGCTTTTAGGTGCTGAAATCCCAATGGAGCAGAAAAGACTATTTATGTACGCGACCACAGCTGCCCAGATGTTAATAGCCCAGAGATGGAAAGAAAATAAAGTCCTGACCAGAGAAGAATGGCAGATTAAGTTGATGAATTATGCCGAAATGGCAAAAATGACTGGAAGAACCAGAAATCAGGAAGACCAAAATGATAATAAAGAATGGGGAAAATTTATAATTTATCATAAAAATCATGGTAAACTGTTAAAATCGTTAGCAGGATTGGAGTAACACTTTGTAGTTTAATGGTGAATTTTGGATATACAGTGGTACCTCGGGTTAAGTACTTAATTCTTTCTGGAGGTCTGTTGTTAACCTGAAACTGTTCTTAACCTGAAGCACCACTTTAGGCTAATGGGGCGTCCTGCTGCTGCCACGCCCCCGGAGCACAATTTCTGTTCTCATCCTGAAGCAAAGTTCTTAACCTGAAGCACTATTTCTGGGTTAGCAGAGTCTGTAACCTGAAGCGTATGTAACCTGAAGTGTATGTAACCCAAGGTACCACTGTAATGGATTTGGATTATTATAAAAGATACAGGAGGGAAGGACTAAAAGTAGGACCCACAAAGAGGAGGAGGGAAGTCCAGGAGATGCTCTGGAATATTGTTTTTATGTTGTATGTTGTATATTTTAAAACTGTAATTTGAAAAACCAAGTAATTTATATATATATAAAGAAATTCAAACAAAACACTGAAATAGCATAAGAATCACTCAACTCAGCTGACCCTAAGGGTCAAATATTGCCTCAGCTGCAAACTTCAAAAAGACTTAACAATGCAGTCTTCTTTAAGTAGAAATAGTAGGAGTAATATATACCTCCAAGCTTATTTTCGGAAACAAAATGAGGAAGGGGTTGTGAATAGAAGCTGCTGAGGAAATAATGCTTCAGTTCTGCATGCAGCTTCCCCATGTGGTGAGCGATGAAAACTGCAGCCTGGAACCTCTTGTTGCTGAGGGTGGTGAGGGGGGTTTAGATTTGCTTCCCCTCTAAAGGCAAACCTACCTAATTTGCACCTTCTGAAAGAATACAGCAGGCATAGGCAACCTCGGCCCTCCAGATATTTTGGGACTACAACTCCCATGATCCCTAGCTAACAGGACCAGTGGTCAGGGATGATGGGAATTGTAGTCCCAAAACATCTGGAGGGCCAAGGCTGCCTATACCTGGAATACAGGAACTGGAGCACGGGGATTCTTCAAAATTTGCATTTCTCCGAATTCTGTGATGCTATTCTTTAGCCATGTAATTTGTACAAAAAATGCATATATTAGTAAAAATAGAATTGTGGAATTGTAGACTCGGAAGGGACTCTTCCTACCCCCTGCAACGCAGGAATATGCAGCTGTCCCATACAGGGATTGATCCTGCTAATTCATTCAATCTTTATTACGGTCCAGAGACCCAACAAATCATTACAAATCAATACACTGTAGGCTGAGCCTAGTCCATGCCAGGGAATCGTTGGCCCGCGTCCCCAGATCCGGAGAGAGAGCAAAAGAAAGCACCAGGAAAGATCCTTCTTTGGAGGAAAGCAGTTTATTATCTGTGCACAGAGACAGCCAGCAGAATAACTTCTGGAAGACTGGCTGCCCAGAAATACGCCTCTGCAAACTTTCTTATACCTTGAGAAAGCTCTCTCCCTCCTCCCCCAAACGCCCTCCAAAAACTTCCCCAATCAGCTGGAAAGTTTTCAACTTATTTCCTTATATGGCATGGCATGTCTATATTGCTAGCCCTCTAAGCAGCCCCCTCCCTATTTTCCCCTATACGTGTCTTTCTGCTGGCTAAGCGTCCTGCATCCCCTCCTCCCGTCTTCTTCGTATGTGTCTTTCTTATCTTGCATTCCTAAAGTAGGAAAGCGAGGGGCCTCTTTTGCAGGTCTGGTTATTTGCATCCCCTCCTCCCGTCTTCTTCGTATGTGTCTTTCTTATCTTGCATTCCTAAAGTAGGAAAGCGAGGGGCCTCTTTTGCAGGTCTGGTCATTTCTTGCTAGCTGCTAGCTGACCACATTTTGCAGAAATCAAATTAGCTCAGAAATTTACTTAGATCCAAGGTACAGAGAATATAGAAAATCCTTCTTAGGTACAAGGTACAAGATATAGAGAGCATATAGAAAGCAACCCTTCCCTCTCCCTTCAACACAATTCATACAGCCTACCTCCAGGTTAATCAAGCATTTTGTTTAGAATATAGGGCTCATTTGTTCTTGCAACCACCGATAAAAACTTTGCCACTGCTAACGTTCTAGCATTTGTCCGGTCTTCCAGTAGGAACCTGACATAGTGAGCCTCTGATTTTCCCGGGAAAGGTACCAGCAAGGGTAGTATCAGTTCAGCCCTGGCCTGCTCATATTTTGCACAATGCAACAAAATATGTTTTATGGAATCGATGTCTTGAGCATGGTAGGTAACTCCTCTCAACCTGCCAGCCAACATTGCAGAGGGAAAGACATTTAGTCTGGCTTTGGTGAAAAGTCTTCGGTAGTTTGGTACTGTCAGGTTTTTAATGTAAGATGTTAACTTAAAGACATACCCATATTGAACTCCTACTGCAAGCAGACTACAGACTGTGTGTGATCGAGATCACAAGTCACTGTGTGCATTATCCCATAATCTTTGCTTTAGAATCTTTTGGGTGCCTCCATAATCCAGGAAATACAGTTGGGGGGGAGGAGACAGACCAATAGAAGTGGCTTTTTTAGCCATGGTTTTCTGCCATTTGCTGACAAATTCCTCATTGGTCAGGTGTTGGTACAAACCCTTCCCTAGATTAAACACTGAAATCCTGAGCCAATGTTTTAGGGCAGCCCACCACGCTTTAGTTGAAATTGGGCATTCACCAGCTTCTAACAGAAGTACAGAGTTGGGGACGCAGTTAGGTACCTGCAGCAGAGATTGTAGAAATTTTGCCTGAAAGCCATCTAGCTTTGGCAGGTCCCCATTATGCCAGACATTTGCTGCAGACAGGAGTTGGGAAACAGGCTTTGCGTTGAAAACCCTTAAGGCTGCTGGAAAATCCTGCTAATAGAATTATATGAGGACATTTTTTAAAATGACAAATTGATTTGAAAAAATTGCATTTAAGGGGGTTGGATTAGATGAGCCTCAGGGTCCCTTCTACAATTCTATGATTGTAAAAATGAGAAACTTAAGGAAACCAGAAAGGCCTGATTCCTAGTTCTTAGGCTCTGGACTGACAGAGTTAGCAGTTGTGTTGCCTTGCCTGGAATAATTTTTTGTTTGAGCTGGGTCTTTGCCTAAGCAGCAGGTCCTCCCTGAACCTGCTGCCCTTAGATGTTGCTGAACTCCAAATCCCATCAGCCCCAACCAGCTTGGCCAGTGGTCAGGGATGATGGAAGCTGTAGTTCAACAACATCAAGAGGGCACCGGGTTGGGGAAAGCTGGTTCTGGCTTGGCAGCTGCCCACAACTCAGTCCTCTTTGCACTGTGCTATTGTTAGAGGATTGGGGTATGAATGAGGATCAACCTCTGCTTCATTGGAGCATGTTTAAAGCAAGACATATTTCCAACCTGCTCCCAATGACAGGCCTGATTAAAATCTCATTTTCTCTCCCCTCCACTTAAAAAAAAAATTAAACTCAATTTTAATTTCATGTCAATAAATAATTCATCCTGATTAATTTATTAATGTGTGCGGAGATGGAAAAGATGGAATTTAGTATTAGGTTATTCTTATGTGAGAATAATGGGTTTCTGAATCGAGCTGAGCAATCTTTTGGGTGTCTGCTCAGACGTAAGTCCCACTGAATTCAAAGAACTCACAGTTTTGTGTGTCTAGGATTGCAGCCTAAAAAGTTGTCTTGATGAGCAGACTATCACCCCCACCCTCTGGTTTGCAACTTGATCTGTAACAATAATAAATAGATTTAAATTTAAGGGGCTGTGGGGAAGAGACCTTGGAATGCCCATAATGGAAGAAGAATGGCTCAGATATGTAAAATTATGTATGTCAATTAGACACTGTTAAGTCTTGCTGTTATTAAATGCCCTCACAGTTTCAGATCAATGATGAGGTGGCATTTCAGCAAGAAGTAAGGAGGCAACCATTCTGACCTTTATTTGTCACAATCAGCACTGTTTCTGTTTCCATGCAGTTCAGTTTCCACCCAACATGATGCTGTTTCTCTCACTGCCCACTATGCAATGCAAGTTATGTAACTTACATATCTATTTATGTAATTTACATAACTCATGCTCATTCCGATGTAAATGAAACATCAAGAAAATGCAAAAAACACCCGTCATTAATTACAAACCATTTGCAGACTTAAAAACATCATATTATTTTTTTTAAAAAATGAATTTATATATCGCCCTATACCTGGAGGTCTCAGGGAGGTTCACAGAACCATGAATGAAAACAGATCTTATTCACTTGTCTGATTCCTGACCACAAACATGCAAACTGCTGCAATTTCTGCTTCCTCTATAATTTTCCATGGAATTCTTTGACCTTTCTAGTGGTGACACCAGAAAGAAAGAACAAATTCACAGGGGAATAGAGAAGGGCAAAGCGCATTTCTGAGTGTGGAGAGCTTTATCCCCTGTGAAAGATTTCCAAAAGAAAACTATGGATGTATTTCATATTACAGTTCCCATCCTAAACATATTTTACCTGAAACAAGTACTGTTGCTTTTGATGAAGTAAACTTTCAAGTAGCCATGTTTACAGCTGCAGCCAGATTTTTTATTTTTGTGTTCATGAGTCACTTATAATTCACAAGCAGATAGTGTGTTTCCTTCAATAAACCCAGATGCCAACTTTGCTGCCATATATATCCAGACACCACCATTACTGGCCCCAACAACATCAAACATTCCATCTCAGGACTATTTAATTGCTCATCTTCTAACATTGTGTATGCCATCAAATGCTAACAGTGCCCTTCAGCTCTCTATATTGGACAAACAGGCCAAACCCTAAGCCAAAGGATAAATGGACATAAATCTGACATCAAGAATCACAAGACAGAGAAACCAGTAGGAGAACATTTCAATCTCCCAGGACATTCTACACAAGATCTCAAAGTAGCTGTCTTATTACAAAAGAATTTCAGAAACAGACTGGAAAGAGAAGTTCTGAATTGCAACATCATCATCATCATAGCACGGGTGGTGCTGTGGGTTAAACCACAGAGCCTAGGACTTGCCGATCAGAAGGTCAGCGGTTCGAATCCCTGTGACGGGGTGCGCTCCCGTTGCTCGGTCCCTGCTCCTGCCAACCTAGCAGTTCAAAAGCACGTCAAAGTGCAAGTAGATAAATAGGTACCGCTCTGGTTGGAAGGTAAACGGCATTTCCGTGCACTGCTCTGGTTTGCCAGAAGCGGCTTAGTCATGCTGGCCACATGACCCAGAAGCTGTACACTGGCTCCCTCGGCCAATAAAGCAAGATGAGCGCTGCAACCTCCAGAGTCGGTCACGACTGGACCTAATGGTCAGGGGTCCCTTTACCTTTACCAAACTTAAAACCATGGAGAGACCTGGTCTGAATAGAGACATTGGATTCTTATCTCATTATACATGATAAAGCTTTTTTTAGCCATCTTGCCCACTGCTTTTTCCTGTAAGACCAATTGTAGTCGTCAACAGGTTTACCACACCTATCAGCCAATCACCCCCTCTTCACCCTCTCACTATATATAAGGGTCTGGTGACTTCTGTTTCAGTGTATCTGAAGAAGTGTGCATGCACACGAAAGCTCATATCAATAACAAACTTAGTTAGTCTCTAAGGTGCTACTGGAAGGAATTTTTTTTTTGTTTTGTTCCTTCAAGGGGGTAAGGGATCTGTCTGCCAGGGAACAGGGGTAACTCGCCTTCCCCCGCCATCCTTTATGAACTATGCTGCTGGAATATTCAGCTCCTTGGAAAAAAACACCACTAGAGTAACAGACCACAGGAAGAGAGCTGTAAGTAAAAGAGAGAAGATCACAGGGGAGGAAACGGTTCAATCAATGCTTACATAATGGGCTTGAGTAACTTGCATGCTGCCAGCCCAGCTCTGGAAAAGCAGATAATTAAGGCCACCAGAGAGTATTGAAAAAACCTTTGGAATAACAGCAAGCATTTACATAACACTTTTCACCTTTGAGGATAAACATCCAAAGATGAACTTTTTCTTTTTAAGCAAAGGCAAAAACCACCAAAATATTGGGTGCAAAATGAACCAGATTTCAATTCCTGAAATTGCAAACTGCTTGGCAAATAAGAAAGGGAGCAGCCAAGTCTGTGTTTCTAATTCTACTTTCAGGTGGAAGATAAACCATGCCTTTCTTCTAAGGAAAAAAAAAGGTGTCTGTTAGCAGCAAGGCGATTTATTTGAGAGTAAGTTTCGGGAATAATAATAATAATAATAATTTATTTGTACCCTGCCCATCTGGCTGGGTTCCCCCAGCCACTCTTGGCGGCTTCCAACAAAGATGAAAAATACATTAAAATGTCACACATTAAAAACTTCCCTGAAGCTTTAGTGGTGGTAGTGGTGGTTATTGCCTGTACAGTATTTTTGTTGGGAACTGCTTGGGTAGTCCAGTCAGATGTGTGTGGCATAACAACAACAACAACAACAACAACAACAACCCATCAAATTTAGCAAAGCTTAATTCTTTTTAAAAAATAAAATAAAATGAAACGCTTCACGAAATTGCGTGTCATCCTTGCGCAGGGGCCATGCTAATCTTCTCTGTATCGTTCCAATTTTAGTATATGTGCTGCCGAAGCGAGCACAGCAAAGCTTAATTCTGAGTAGATCTGCATAGGATTGGGAATTTAATTAGAAATCACCATGGTGAAAAAGCAGTGTTTATTTTGGATTAGGTTTTTTTAAACAGTTGTAATTTTAAAATTTATTTATACTTTTCAAATTTATAGATTTCACTAATTTTTTTAATTTCATTCATTTCACAATCGTTTTGACATTTCAGAACTTGACTTCCTTTCCCAACTTTCTGCAGCTGCTTTAATTTATTTTTAATATCTTCTGCATATCCAAATTACCCTAATTTGCTCATTTATTCATCTTCTTTAAATATATACTCTTATGAAACTGCAGGTTATTGCAATAATATTGCCAATGTTTTTAATTTGTTTACAATTTATCTGTAAATATTCAATAAACCATTTCCATTCTTTTACAAAAAGTTTGTTATATTGATTTCTTATCTTCCGGAATAAGATTATTCTTCAAATCGGAAGCATAACATTCAAAATGGAGCACGTTCGACTTCCAAAAAAAAGTTCACAAACTGGAACACTTACTTCCAGGTTTGCAGTGTTTGGGTTCCAAGTTGTTTGAGTACCAAGGCGCTTGAGTGTACTTCATTTTTTTTGAAATGCAATGTTAACCACACAAACTATTCTCACATTTGGAAGCCTCGCCTGAAGTTTTATGCTGAGGGTTTTGGTTATAGACAATTCAGATCTTGTGCCACATGGCGGGAATGTTTTAAATGTGCGGGGCATTCTCTGAGGAATTTTAAGTTATTACCTAGGAGCCTCACTGGTGAAGCTCAGATTACGCATGTATAATATTGGGCACTGTTATTAAAAGCGCTGTAATTTGCAAGTGCAGGCAGATTATTGGATATGGCTCACCAGAGCAGCAGACAGGCAGACTGGTTTTCTGATGAAGTGCTATCATTTATCATATTTTGGAATCAGCATTATGCAAACGAGAAGCATGATTATTTTCTGTACTTCTGTCATTCTGAAGCTTCCCCAGTAACTGAAATCATTTGGGCATTTGAAAGAACACAATGGGGCTCAAACTGTGTAATATGTCAATGGTAGCACCCAGAAGGAAAGCTTCTTAACCGATTTGTGCCATTGGTCTGGTCAGGGTAAGACATGGAATTGGATGGCCTGATCCACTTGTGTTTTTTACTACGTACCTTCACAACCACTTCCGCACTGAAGTTTGACAATTTTGCAAGCTGCTTCCAGCAACTGCTATGGTTGACATCATCTACAGACCCACTGTGCTGTATCTATCAAATGAATGTTCTTGTCTGCCCAAGGCTTCAGCCGTCATAGTGGCTGAGTGCCAAAGAAACTGAAGACAGGCAATCTGTATATGCTTGGTTTTTTTCCTCCCACTCCCTTTGCAACAGTTCCTTCTCCCATCCCAGAGAGGGCAGGATCTAAATTCACAGCTTGATACGGATGACAATGAATTTCTTGTTTCCAAGACAGAAAAGTTCACGTGAAAATAAGGAATTACCACTCAGCTTTGGAGAACCACAGCAATTTTTTAAAAAATGCTCTTTTTCTGGTTTTGGTTTCAACATATCCCAAAGGCCAGGGTGATTGAAACCTTCAACTAAAGCAAATCTGGTTGTGTGTCAAGCACACATTTCTAATTTCTGTGCTGCATTCTTCATCTGTATTGGAAGTGCTACAGCAGAGATGATTCAGTTTGTAACCAAAGGGTTAACTTTGTCCTCAGTCTTAGTCAACTACCCAAGGGTGTATGTGTGGTGCTGCTGCTTAGCAACCAGTTGGAGTGGATGGTAGAACATGCTCTGATTGGCTGAGGAGCTTGGAGTGAGTTTTTCCTCTGCATGTTTGGTTGGATGTTTCCCTTGTTTGTTATTCAAAGACTGAAATAAGAAAGACAGAAACCTGTCTCTTCCTTCCACCTCAAATTATACTGTTTATGTTCAGTTGCTTCAGTTAATTTATATTAGGATTCTTTTCTCTGGACTCAGATGGCATTATTTAAAAGACTTTGTTAACACTTTGCACTCAAATATTTGGCAGGGGTTTCAAGGATTGTCCAATTCAACTTAGTCTCTGAGAATGCTGGGAATTCTTAGATTAATCCAGATATCCCCAACCTTCGGCCCTCCAGATATTTTGGACTACAATTCCCATCATTCCCTGACCACTGGTCCTGTTAGCTAGGGATCATGGGAGTTGTAGCCCAAAACATCTGGAGGGTCGCAGCTTGGGGATGCCTGGATTAATCCCATTCCTTACAGAAGCAGTGTAGTAGAGGATATCATTTTCCTGGACAACCTGTTCCATCATCCAGCTTATTTCCCAATTAGAAAATCTTTTTTTGGCTAATCAATCAAAATGTGATCTTGCTTCTTCCACTGCACAGGCAACATTTCTTATAATTTATCACAAATGAAATAGATTTCCCCACAGCATTCTTGAAGCTGCATAATAAGCACTGTAATCCGTCGCCATTTTTGTTTCTTCAATGATTCTCATGGATTTGTTTTTTGTTTCCCCAGATGAACGATATTATTTTGGAATGTGAATTCCCTAGAAAACACATAGCTTTCGTTGTGTTATTTCCCTCATGGCTTTATTTGCGCATTAAATTCCTATCAAGCCCTTCCTCTCAAAGGAGCCGAGGGTGGCAAACAAGTGATAAAACAATAAGAATAGATTTAAAACAATTCCAGTACAGATGCAGACTGAGAAAGCGTTCAGCTTAGAAAGCTTGGTGAAGGAGGAAAGTCTTCAGCAGGCATCAGGGGGAAAAAACCACAGATGGAGCCTGTTCAATATTCGAGGAGAGTGTATTCCAAAAGGCATGTGCCACAACACCAAAGGGCTAATTCCAACACTGTGTAGAACAGGCCACCAGAAAGAAAGAAAGAACCCTCATCTGCAGAGCACAGTGATCAGTCTGGTATATAAAGTGTGGGACAATCTTTCTAGCATCCTGGTTCCAAGCTGTCTAGGGCTTTATATCCCGAAATCAGCACCTTGAAGCCTGGTAGCTAATTTTCAGCCAGTTGCTCCCTAGCATGATGTGAATGACATATTGAAAGGCAACGCAGATGGCGCTGTGGTCTAAACCATTGAGCCTCTTGAGCTTGCTGATCAGAAGGTCGGCAGTTCGAATCCCCACCACGGAGTTAGCTCCCGTTGCTCTGTCTCAGCTCCTGCCAACCTAGCAGTTCAAAAGCATGCTGGTGCAAGTAGATAAATAGGTACCACTGCGGCGGGAAGGTAAACGGCATTTCCGTGCACTCTGGTTTCTGTCATGGTGCTCTGTTGCACCAGAAGTGGTTTAGTCATGCTGGACACAAGACCCGGAAAGCTGTCTGTGGACAAATGCTGGCTCCTTCGGCCTGAAAGCTAGAAGAGCGCCACAACCCCATAGTCACCTTTGACTGGACTTAACCATCCAGGGGTCCATTACCTTTATTTTTATTTTTATTATTATTTAAACTTCATACCCTGCTGAAGTCAAGAACAGAACTTTAGACTTCAATCAGTAATATACATTCCAAGGGACAATCAAAGACAGCACATGGTGGAGAGTCTACAGATGTTGGACAATAATGAGGATGCACATGGTCATGGTACAAGGAGCACGAATGCTGTACAGAGAGCACAATAAGGGTGCCTTGACGTTTGCATAGATTTGGAAGCTGAAGCAATCCTCACTGGTACACCAAAGAAGAGCAGATAAAGACTCTCCTCCCTGGAAGAGAGGAGAGTGGTTGTGGGCGGGAGACCGAGCTCCGCCCCTGGTAGGGGGCTTTAGCCCCCTCCCCTCCTTACCTGGCTGGCTCCCACGCCCACTGGAGGCAGCCAACCAGGTGCCTCCGGGGGGCGTGTGTAGCAGCTTAATGCTGTGGTGCCAGCTCCGCCTCCTCCTCATTCGTCGTCGTCCCTCAGCGAGTCACCCACCCTCCACTCCCATTTAGCTCAGGGTATAGGTTTTTGGCCTTGCTATGGACCTTAGGTTGGTCGCCCCGGTTGTCTGGGGGGCCTGGTAGGAATTTTTCCATTTGGCATTAGGCTTTTTGGTTTTTTCGCCTACTTCGTAGCAATCGTCACAACTTTTGTGGTATTGGTGGGTAGGTTAGGCATTGGATTCATGTGTTGTGCTGTGTCAAGGGCTAGGTGTGGCCATCGCCTATGCTATCTACCGTGGGTTATTCCGTTAAAGGAATCTGGCGGTCGTGCATTCCGTCCGATGCCTGCTTGGCGGGAGGCCATGGCACGACCCTCGGTGACATCAGGGGGTGAGCCTATAGTTGGATTGGCATCAACAGGCTCCACCTACTGTTGAATAAACCCACCTCCTATAGTCATCCAATGCCTAAGCCAATACCTTTTCACTGCTGTAATCAATAAAGTTGTGGCCTTTCCTTGCCCATTAACCTTATATCACGTGTCCTTGTGTATTTATTTCACATAGCGGGGATCGGGCCCTCGATCCACAACATACAAACGAAAACACTTTTGAAAAGCATAAAGCCCTACTGCCATGAACGGCCATGGAACTGCATGTGTGTGGCCCATCTCATTCTAAACCAGTAGCACCACAACTCATGCAATATCCTTTTCCTGGCAAGCAACCCATAGCGGCTGCTGTCCATTGGGACTGATAGGGCCGAAGGCTGGGAGGCCAACAGAAGGTGGCACTAGAGCCAACGGCAGGCAGAGCCAACGAGTTCTCATTTTGCTTTATCCCCGCCGAGTTCCTGAATGGCAACCCTGAGATTATGGAGGAGGGTGTTGAGAGCAAGGGTCACCCTCCCCCCAGGCCAGAGGTCATGAAGAAAGCAGACAGGTGTGGGCTGGCCAAGAGTAGACTGAGCTTTTTGGGACAGTGCCCCATTTGCCCTCAAGGACCAACTCCCCAAACAAGCGACAGTGAAGATAAAACCTACACTCCTTTTGTGGCAGCAAATTGGCTTTTCACGAGAGTTCCAAAGGAATTAGTTTTGTGTTTATATTACAGTCTTTCTGGACGGAGCATGACATTCCTTCAACTAGCTTACACTCTTCCTTCAAATAGCTTACTATTTATTATTATTATTATTTAATCTAAATATGTGTGTATCTGATACACCAGTGGCCAAAAGTTTGGAGTCCATTTCGGAAAAGTGTATTTCCGAGTTTGATGGCTCATAAGACCTGATTGGCTCTCTAAACACTTATACTCATTGGCTACATTCAAATGAAGGAAAGCTACTGCGTATCAACCTAAGCAAGTTGTGCTTCCTTTTTCTGGTTATTTGGCTATAACTTTTCACAGAATACAGATAACTGAACAAACTTTGTTGCTTTACATTCTTCATTAAATTATCCTTCCATTGATATATTGTATTACTCAAAAAAAGAAAAAAGAAAAAAGGTGCTGTTATGAGCCATCAGATGAAGCTACAAGAAGTATTTGTGGTTCTTGAGTTATTTAATTCCCTGCTTCCATTTAACTGCCACAAAAAAATTATACATAAAAATGTAGCCTGGGCTTTTTGGAAATTGTGCCGCGGATTCTGCTGGTTAAAGAGGCCTGGATGGGATGCAAATTGCTGGTATTAGAAAGGCTAATAGGCCAGCTGTCAATTTTAGACCAGTGATTCATAGAGGAATCCAACTGTTCTCATTAATGTCCTGAATTTCTACAACGCAGCATTAATCATTACTCTTGCAGATACTTTTCCACCATCTGGGAATAAAGTCAGATGGCAGCCTGGAAGCTGGGATCTGCTGGACTTCTCCCTGAGTGTTCTCTCAGCCCAAAGAATGTGTGCTTTCACACAAACACACAGGCAACTTTTACATTTCACTACTGAGGTTAACTGCGTCACTTTGCAGTTTCTTCCATTCTGAGAACATCCCTTCGCTCACCTGTCCAGACTTGGCTGGGGAATCAGTGATGTCCCAGATTCCCATCTCCATTAAAATGTGACTATAGGCTTTTCAGGAGCGTTGGGCTATTGGCAAACATCTTCGGATTTAGCCCGGCCTTCACAAACCTGGTTCTCTCCAGGTGTTTGTCCTTTTTACCCATCGTTGTCTTTTTAATTGTATATACTGCTTGTTATACTGCTTGTTTTATGTTGCTATGGCCGTTGGCTAATGCAAATAAAGTCTGTCTATCTATCTATCTATCTATCTATCTATCTATCTATCTATCTATCACCAGCCTGGTTCCCTCCAGATGTTTTGGACTACAACTCAGCCCCTGCCAGCATGGCTCTGGTGGAAGCGGTAGTCGAAAACATCTGGAGAACATCAGGTAGACAAAAGTCGATTTAGCCACTTTTCTGTATGCCTGTGGTGAGTAAAAATGCTACAAAGCAAGACAGAGGGAGGCAGGACACAAGTGAAACAAGAGGAAGAGTTTGGATTTGATATCCCGCTTTATCACTACCCGAAGGAGTCTCAAAGCGGCTAACATTCTCCTTTCCCTTCCTCCCCAACAAACACTCTGTGAGGTAAGTGGGGCTGAGAGACTTCAAAGAAGTGTGACTAGCCCAAGGTCACCCAGCAGCTGCATGTGGAGGAGCGGAGACGCGAACCCAGTTCACCATATTACGAGTCCACCACTCTTAACCACTACACCACACTGGCCAGTGAAACAACCCCAGTTTGTTGTTGTCCCTGTATTGATTGCCCTGGCTGAGGAAACATCGGAGCGCTCTGGCTGCTGTCTTTACATTCCTGGTTTTGGAGGAGGGAATAGCAGCAAAAAATAGTGGTTATTCACTACAGACTATTGGATAACTAGCTAAATAATACAAACATATTAAGGCTCTTCCAAAGAACATTGGGTGCACATACATACATACTGGGGTAAATCATGGTTTGTTTTTTCCTGGCTATTTGTTCTTTCCTTTCCTTGATAAACAGGAACTTTTCCCAACTTCATTTTTTAGAGTTGAGTGGACATGGATCAAAACTAGGGACTCAGCTGTATAGCTGCAAATAAAACGTTTTGTGTGTGTTTTAAGTGCAATATACAATTGACACTAGGTGTGATGGTGAGCTTTATGGAAAATTCCATGTATTTTTAAAAACTTTTTTTAAAGCACTTTCAGAACGGTTTTTCTATGTGTGTAGATTCCACCTAGGAATCGCCCAGATCACTTTCCTGTATTATATCTGTATTGCTTTAATGTTATCCCACCCACGACATGCCCACAAAAAAATATGGGAAAACCTACATACCCCTGTTAGCACCAGGACATTCTTCTCATGGGAAAATTCTGCAGACTTGCACAAATTCTACAGCTGCCCTAGATTTAAGAAGTATCACCAACACTGCTCAGTACAATGGATATTTATAGCACCTGGAAATAATTGGTTTCAAGTTTCTGTAGCAGGATAGAGTCTATTTTTTAAGCAAGGAGATGGTTTCAGATCTGGATGACTGGGAGAGGGTAATAAAAAGTCAACTGCAATGCAGTAGGGTAGCTGGACTCCCACTTTCCTGAAATGTTCATTAATCTTCCAACTTGTTGCTAAAAAATAAATAAATGAAAACAAATCCATTCCCAAATGCAAGACAGAGTGGTCCTCCTGGTTGAATACTTCAAGCATGCCCTGTACTGAAATTACATAACAAAAGAACAAAGCGAAACTTCCATCACAGTTCAGGATAACATGATTCTTGCCCTCTTCAGAACTGGATCCTTTCCTTCCTGGACATCCTTGCAGGAATTCCACAGTGATTAATGCAGGATAGCACCCTGTTGCAACAAACGGGCTTTCTCCATAAAGTTCCTCTTAAAGGGCATCATGAAGTCATCAAAGTCCACCTCATAACTAAAACGCTGCCGACGCATCTCTCTCTTCCTTAGAAGGTCTTGGGTCGTCGCTTCTGGACTCCAAGTCTTGAAAGAGAAAAGGATCCCATAATTAAGATTCAGCAAATGGGCTATCCTTATGTACATTTCTTAACGAAAGGCAAAAAGCATGGTTGATATATTTTATAATCACCCCCTCCCATGTCCCCGCCATGCTGAATTTAGGATAGAAAGAAGCCTTCTTTTGTAGCCTATGGAATAGGTTTCTGGTGTGTTCTTGGTCATAGGGTGTTTATGGTACCCATGACAGTTTCTCCTGTTTGCAAATTTGCTCCTGGGTCCAAAAAGATTGGCAACCTCCAGTTACTATCTCGCTTATTCCCAAGTTTTGTATTTTCCATGCAGCTTTCTTCTCCAGAAGGATATTTTCAGTGGTTTCCCCACCCCTAAAAAAATGTTTATGGGTACTCTCGTTTTCCTACTCATATTGAAATACTGCCCCTCAATGAGGCCAAACTTAGATTCACAAAATGTTTAGGGGTATGCGTACCCCATGAGAAAGCTTAAAGGTAAAGGTAAAGGTACCCCTGCCCGTACGGGCCAGTCTTGCCAGACTCTGGGGTTGTGCGCCCATCTCACTCTATAGGCCAGGGGCCAGCGCTGTCCGGAGACACTTCCGGGTCACGTGGCCAGCGTGACATCGCTGCTCTGGCGAGCCAGAGCCGCACACGGAACGCCGTTTACCTTCCCGCTAGAAAGCGGTCCCTATTTATCTACTTGCACCCGGGAGTGCTTTCGAACTGCTAGGTTGGCAGGCGCTGGGACCGAGCAACGGGAGCGCACCCCGCCGCGGGGATTCGAACCGCCGACCTTTCGATCGGCAAGCCCTAGGCGCTGAGGCTTTTACCCACAGCACCACCCACGTCCCCTATGAGAAAGCTTATGCTGTGCTGAATGGATCTCTGCAGGTAGAGTTCCATGAAACTGAAAGTGCCAGCAGCATTCGCAAGCACCAAAGGGCGTCTGTGATCAAAATTTCCCAGCGGGAAGAGATGGTTAAGAAATGTCTCTCAGAACTCACAGATGTCTGCAAAAACCTTGGGAAAGCGTTTGATGTCCATTACTTCAATGTTTTTAACACTGTCACGCTGAAAAGAATTGCAGAGACACTGTCTCCAGACCCTGCAGTTCTGCTTCAGATTGATGGTGTTACGGAGGACAAGTTAGAGAAGTATGGAGCAGAAATCATTGAAGTGCTGCAGAAGTATTATGAATGGACACTGCCAGCGGAAAACAAGCCTCTTTCGGCTACAGAAGCTGACGCTGAAAGAAATTCCAGTACTGATGAAGCAAAGGAGGAGCTGCATACAACATCTGCCTATTTCCACAACAGACCCAACAAGGGAAGGAAGAGAAAAAAGCCTCAGTTCTTCAGAGAATCAAAGAAGAAAATGAGGTCTGGAGGCCAGCAGGCTCGTTCTAAAGGGGGTTACAGAACCGGCAAGAAGACATAATCTAACTCCAAAAGTTCCACATCTTACATTCCTCCTGCCAAGCCAGGAATTGGCAAAAGGCCAGCAATTATGGCACCGCCAAAACCACAAAGCAGGCAATACCTTAAGCCTTCTTTCTCATTTTTGTAATATCCTTAGAGACTTTTTAATTTCTATGGAAGCTGTTTAACTAATTTTTTATTGAGGTGTAACACTCATGCCTAATGTTAATAAATACATTTGCTTGAACCATACTGTGAGAGTTTCTAGCAAGGCACCTTGTGAGCCACGCTAATAAAGTGTTTGGTGGTATGCGTACTCCTGCGTCCCCCCAGAAAAAAAGCACTGGATATTTTGTTTCGCAAACTGAGCCCCTCCCCAGTAATGCTGGGCTCTGGAATAAAGTTAGCAACATCTAGCTGTAAAGGATTCAGAATTATGGAGCGGAAGTACTCCAGCAGAGTTGAAACATCACATACAATCCTGTCACCTACAACTCCCAATAGGGAAAATATTCAAGAACAGAATCCCTTTGTGATCATTTCTTCCCCCCCTCAAATGATTGGAACACTAAGAAATAAGCCATTCTACCACATTCTTCCCCAGAGACCCACTGGGGTGTTAAGATCAGCAGAGTGAGCTGGTCTTATTTTGCAGACATACTTACCCTCTGTGGTGTGAAAGTGATATTAACTTTCCTTGTGGCTCCTCTAGTTATCAGTGAATTCAGATGGACGACATTATCCTTGAGGGATTCTTTCTTCTCCTCGAAGAGAGATTTCTCAGCGACTGTTTCCAACGATGGTAGAACCTTAAACACAGAACATCATCAGTTCCACAAGTGTTTGTGTGTGTCATAAATGTCTCACGCAATTAGCCGGAAGAGGCCTTTTTGCAACCCAAGTTTCTTGTTATGTGTCAAAATCCAAAAGCAGGGGGCTGTCGCAGTAGGTATGGGGGTCATGAAGGCTGCTCCCCCCTTGCAATGTGAGCACTGATAATAATAATAATAATAATTAATAATAATAATAATAATAATAATAATAATAATAATAATTTATTCTTTATACCCCGCCCATCTGGCTGGGCTTCCCAAGCCACTCTGGGCGGCTTCCAAAAAAATATTAAAATACTGTAATACAGTAAACTTTAAAAGCTTCCCTAAACAGGGCTGCCTTCAGATGTCTTCTAAAAGTCTGGTAGTTGTTGTTCTCTTTGACATATTTTTTTTTTTTGGGGGGGGGGGGGAATGAACAAATTTCTATGTCCCACAAATAACCCAGAGATGCATTTTAAATAAAAGCACACATTCGACTCATGTAAAAACACGCTGATTCCTGGACCGTTTGCGGGCCGGATTGAGAAGGCGATTGGGCCAGATCCGGCCCCTGGGCCTTAGGTTGCCTACCCCTGTAGTAAAGATTTCTTAGTTTAGAAAAATACGTGCATTGTCTCTTTTTTCAAGTTGTGCTTTCTACAGGTCAGTTTTATTTGTTGCGAGACATGTAGTGTTACATACAATGTTAGGTTACGAAGAAAAGGGGGGACGAGGGGGAGGCGTGGGGTGGGGTCAGGTGGTAATGCTTCTATTCTTCTACATAGTGTATGTGTGGGGTTTTGTGTCAGCGTCACTTGTGTGGGTTCTCTTACTATTTGCTGGTTGTGTTTCCTTGGTGGGGAGAGAGGTTGGAGGTGGCCTAGCGTGTTGGTGGTTGTCTTTGATTGGCTGTAGTGAGATTTGTTTTTGTGTGGTGTGTGTGTGTGTATTTGGATCAGGTTAGCCAGATTAATTTGTATGTTGTCAGCGGATTCTTGTTGTTGTCTTGTTGGGCTGTGTATGTGATAAAGGGAAGCTATACCGGGGCGAAGGCGTCTTCTTCTATTTGTCCCTGTGTCAGCTTCAGTTTATGGGTTAGTTTTTCTAATAAGGCTGTTTCCAGCACTATTTGATACCACTAGTCCATGCTTACTCCAGACAAGTCTCTCCAGTGTCTGGCTATGATACTTCTGGCTACCATGCAAGCTGCTGAGGTCTTCTGCTCCCATCACCCCCTGGCCAAGCTGCCTGGGGATGAAGGGAGTCGAGCCCAACATCTGGAGAACCCACCATTGAAGGGAAGCACCATGGCATCGCCTTACCTCCTCTTTCACAGACTCTTTCGACGCAGGATCTGGCATCTTTGCCTTGGGAGTGGCAGGCGTTGCTGGGGTGGTTGGGGCTCCTGAGGCTGCTGAGGCTGCTTTGGCCGGTGCCTTTGGCTTGGCCCCCTTTTTCCCTTTCTGCTTGTCCCCTTTGCTGTCCGGTGGCTTCGGCATGCGGTCCAGCGTGTCTTGAATGTAGTGGACCAGCCGGGTGTCAGCATAAGCCTTTGCAACTTCCAGAGCGTTTTGTCCTGTTTGAAAAAAGAAGCTGGCTCGGTATGTGGGGGCAGTGGCGTTCTTCTGCCTGATGCCAGAGCGATTCCATGTCACCAAGAATACAGGGACAGAGTGGGATGGGAGCCCAGAGTATTCGGGTGGTAAAGATGCTATTGAGATACAACTAACTTGGGTGCATAAAGTTCAATGGTGAAGCATTGTAAAATGATTGGATTTTGAATTCATTGGCGCCTACCTCTTATTGAATGAATGAATGAATTTATATACCGCCCTATACCCAGGGGTAGGGATGTGGGTGGCACTGTGGGTTAAACCACAGAGCCTAGGACTTGCCAATCAGAAGGTCAGCGGTTCGAATCCCGATGACAGGGTGAGCTCCCGTTGCTCGGTCCCTGCTCCTGCCAACCTAGCAGTTCGAAAGCACATCAAAGTGCAAGTAGATAAATAGGTACGACATTGGCGGGAAGGTAAACGGCGTTTCCGTGCACTGCTCTGGTTCGCCAGAAGCAGCTTGGTCATGCTGGCCACATGACCCGGAAGCTGTCTGCGGACAAACGCCAGCTCCCTCGGCCAATAAAGCGAGATGAGCGCCGCAACCCCAGTGTCGGTCACGACTGGACCTATTGGTCAGGGATCCTTTATACCCAGGGGTCTCAGAGCAGTTTACACAGGCTTCCTCAACCTCGGCCCTTCAGATGTTTTGAGACTACAATTCCAATCTTCCCTGACCACTAGTCCTGCTAGCTAGGGATCATGGGAGTTGTAGGCCAAAAACATCTGGAGGGCCAAGGTTGAGGAAGCCTGAGTTTACAGAACAAAATCAAGACATAAAACCACAAAATACATAATAAATTAAAAACAACCCAATAGCCCCCCCACCCAAAAAAACACACAGACAAGGGCATAGGATGTAATCAGATCAACCAAAGGCCAGGTTAAAAAGAAATGTTTTTGCCTGGTGCCTAAAGGTGCCTAATGAGGGTGCCAGACAAATTTCCATAGGGAGAGCATTCCACAGACAGGGAGCCCCATGGACGGCAAGAAGATCAAACCTATCCATTCTTAAGGAAATCAGCCCTGAGTTGTCACTGGAAGGACAGATCCTGAAGCCGAGGCTCCAGTACTTTGGCCACCTCATGAGAAGAGAAGACTCCCTGGAGAAGACACTGATGCTGGGAAAGATGGAGGGCACAAGGAGAAGGGGACAACAGAGGACGAGATGGTTGGACAGTGTTCTCAAAGCTACCAGCATGAGTCTGACCAAACTGCAGTAGGCAGTGGAAGACAGGAGTGCCTGGGGTGCTCTGGTCCATGGGGTCACGAAGAGTCGGACACAACTAAATGACTAAACAAAAACAACAACATAAGCTGGAAAGAGTAATTTAAAAAAAAAAAGAAAAAGAAAATGTAAAGGAGCAATGATTCAATTTCCAGTCTAGGTCAGGAGTTAGGAGTTACTGATAAAACACCATAGCTAATTTAAACATTGCATTGGCCGTCAATTAGCAGTAATGCAAAGGTTTTACCTTTTCTGTTTGTCAGCTGAGGCTTAGCACCAGCGTTGACCAAATGATGCACCGTGTCCAGTCGGCAGCTCTCAAGGCCTCTCATCAATGGGGTTCCATAGTTGATTGAAATAGCATCTACTGTTGCTCCGGAATTAATGAGCAGTTCAGCAATATCCTGCTGGCCTGCATGGCATGCATGGTGGAGAGCAGTCCACATGAAATTGTCTGTTGCGTTCACATTAGCCCTGCAGACAAAGAATGATTGTTCTCTATATTAGAAATATACTGTTTTGTCACATAGGGACACATGAGGAATTTTATTTCAGTGAACTCCAATGAGAAGGGACCTGATTTGTGTTAGGATCCATCCTACTCTCATGTAGGACCCTGGCAGAGACACATGCCCGACTGGCATATTCTCTCCCTCCTGGTCGATCCATCCGCCACCCGTGTCCCTCAAGGTATATGTACACAGCCATATACTGCCTTTCCTCCAAGGGGCTAAGGCTATCATGCATTGCATTCTCCCCCATCCCATTTCACTCTTGCAACAAATCTGAGAGTTAGGTCAGTTAGGCTTAGAGATGGTGACTGACCTAAGGTCACCAGATGAGTTCCATGGCTGAAGAAGGATCTGGCTGTGGATCTCCTCAGTCCTGGTCCATTGCTCCCACCATGGTTGGAAAATTAGCTCCTCCAATCAAACATGCAATCTTCCATGACAACTTGCCTAGGCTGTCACATCACAATGGTGACTGTCACATAGCCATTTGTCTTCAACTAGGGGGTAAGGACACACTACTACTGACCTGCAGTCTGAACTAAGGTGGGAGACAACAGCACCTCTACCACAAAGAACACACAAAGAAATGGGTCTCCAAGTGGATCTTTGGGTTAAAGGAAGGATATGATAGGATATGAAAAAGTTGACTACTGATCTAGCCCGTTCCTTTGGGTGCAGCCTTCTGTTGTTTCCTTCACAACCATCTTGTGAAGTCGCATAGGGCAAGACTTGGTGGCCTGTCCAAAGCTACCCACTTTCAGGATGCTGTCAGCGGCTCCTGGCTGGTTGCCCAGGAAAGTATCAAGACAAGGAAAAGTTTCATACCCTCCCTTTTCATTTCAATATTACAAAGAGAGGCTATAGAGCCCAGCCTCTTGGATAAAGGCATTGTCCCAAGTGAATCTCCACCCTCCGTTTCTCCCACTTCGTCATTTGTCACTTCTACGGGTGCTGCTACGTGCCCTCTGTCTTTGAGCTCTTCACTCTCCTACTTTTAAGACCCGTCAGATTCTGGGAGATGGTCTGGAATGCTTTCTAATGACACCATGTCGGCCAGCTGCCGTTTCGCTCCTGCCTCCTCCTCCTCCCATTATTTCCCAACTTCCCCCCTCATCTGCCTCTGAGCTGTGACCTCTAACCCCTGTTGTAAATCTGTACTGTCTTCCTCTTCCTCCTCTCTGGAGGGGTCAGGATGCGGAGGCTGTCTCCACCATTCCTCATCTGCCCAGTTCCTGATGCCCTCTGACCTTTGTGTTCCCATCTGCACTCTGTCAACCTCAAAATTCTGAATGCCCTGCACAGAGCATGGATACACCCCTCATAAATTGGGGGATGCATCATCACTGAAGCAGTCAAGTACAACATTTTCCTGTTACCTAGAGTGGACACCCAGGGGAATGTGGCTCCAGACAGGGAGGACTTCCTGTCATACCTGCTCTGGAGCCTCCTGCCCTTGTGTATGACCAGGTAGATGTGCATGAGCCTAGCAGACCCTGTAAAAGGGCTAGCCACACAGCCATATTTCCTTTTTCTCTTTTCAGACCTCTCTCTTGGACTTCCTCTCCTGGCTCTTAGCCAACACATGGGTCATCCTTACAAGAGGATGGAAGCCACAAGGCAGAAAGTCTGAGGTGTAGCTCAGACTTCTTTTCTGTACAAATGTAACTGTTACCCCAAGATCAAGCCTGCCTACAGATTACTGCTGTGAACTGAATGTAAGTAAAACTTTACTCTTACTTTTAAAGAAAACTGTGTTGTGTTATTATTATTTTAAGAGGGAAATAAAAGGGGGAACTTACCAGGAACAATCCAGACTGGATTGCTTAAGTTAAATGATTCTAACAAATCCATCAACTTGCTTCCAAATATCTGCAAGGGAATGTGCTCTCCTTCTTGCTCACTGGCGTGAGCGAGGAAGGATAATGTTTCATCAATACATCCTCTCCTACCTTCCTCAACATTCCCACATAAATCCCACATTACTTGTGTCTACAGGGTTGCCTCCTATGCCCACCAGCCCAGTAAGCCACCAGAGGAAGTAAACTCACCCCCTTTCCAGGAGAAACTTCACCACTTCGATGTTCCCACTTGCGCAAGCAGCCATCAAAGGAGTTTTGTAGAAATGGTCTCGTATGTCCACCGATACCCCTGCCTCAAAGGCTTTCTTCATGGATGAAAGGTCTCCGTCTTTAGCGAGGTAGTTGATGTGGGCGAAAGTCTTCAACGGGTCATCAATGTACCACCAGGAATCATCTTGGATGGGGTGCTCAGGAGGGTGGTCCCGATTGAACCGGTTGCAGTCTGTCACGTTCTTATAGGTTTCGATCATGTACTCAGGCGGCCCGCCATCTGCCCGCCTCAGGTACGCACTCTCCGGAATGACACAGATTGGCATAGGGGCGACAAACTTGGCTTTCCTGCCTCTCGCTTTCTTGGGCTTCTTCTTCTTGGGACCATAAGATGTAAGGAGGAAGGCTTTCTGCAAGAACCGGTTGCCCTTAAGAAACTCCTCGAACTTAATCCCTCCTGCTCGCGTTTTCTCGTGAGCCTGAGCAATTGTCATTAATTGTTCAGCCTCCACAAACGGACACCTCTCTTCAATGATGGACACAAAATCTTCCTTGTTCACGGCCCCGTCCCCTCGATCTGCGATCTCAAATGCTTCACGAAGACTTGCCTGGTGTTCTACAGTCCAGTCATGTAGCCTAACAGCCCAGGGCGGGTTGGGGTTCTTCACCCCAGGCTTGGGCTTGGAATATTTGGCATAGCGCCGCTCAATCTTACGAATCTCCTTACTTGCTGCTTTGAATCCACCGTCTTTAGCCACCTGCCTCGGGGTCTTTTTCTCTAGGTTCCTCCATGTAGGGTCAGTGCCTAAAAGGCAAAAGTGTAAGTTCCAATGAAGACAGCTCCAAAATCTTAGAAAATGAGTCAAAAGAAAGTCTCAACACCTGGGGATCATCAAAACCGTGGTTGACTCATTCATTTCATGGCTCTCAAGATTCTTACAGAATAGAGGTGGCTAACCCTTTCTGGCCTGAGGGCCACATCCATCCTTGATAAATCCTTGGGGGGCCACATGCAGTTGGTGGGTATGGCCAAAGGTAGGTGTGGCCACCCCACATTCTTTCACACACTCCCTTGCTTGGACACAAGCACCACACACCAGCACACAACCTGCTCACCTCTGCGGATGTGTGAACAACTCGCAGGCCACCCCACAAATTTAATGTCCATATCATAAATTAAAGCATTCACAATATATTTGATATTATTTAATATACACAGTTAATATATTTGATTAAATACATATTGTGTATTTAACAGATTCAATACATGCAACCAGTAAACCAATTTCATACGCAAACAGACGTGGCCGCTTTTTCTAACAACAAGATTTCACACAAAAAATTCTTAAGGCTTTAAGATGTCATTTTCCTGAATGTTGCTGAAGGCCGCCAAACAAGGCATTGAGGGCCACAGCTGTGGGTTGGACCACCCTGATGCAGTATATTACAGGCACCGAAACGAGATTGCTCCATTCCTGCTTCAGTGCAGTGGATTCTTGTTCAATGAATCAGGTGACTGAACCCCTCAGTTTATCCCGGGGTTGGGGGGAATGTTTCATTCTCAGACAACCATCCTTTACCTCTTTGACCTATAAATCTGCAACACTCTGCATAACCCCCGGCAGCAGCGTAATGCAGCGGCGTGTTTCCGTTCATGGCTATCAAACCCACATCTCCATTGTAGGCGGAAATAAGCTTCAGGATCTGGGAAGCAAAGTCAACACCATTAAACCAAGACAGATGTACTTTAACCAAATGTACTGTACCTGTTTTCTTCTCAGCAAAATTGCAGCAAATGGATGCCATTTAAACAGTCTGAAAAGCTGTAACTATATAAGCTGGGGCACCAGAGAAAGGCCTAATTCAGGGGTCAGCAAACGTTTTCAGCAGGGGGCTGGTCCACTGTCCCTCAGACCTTGTGGGGGGCCGGACAATATTTTTTGGGGGGAAATGAACGAATTCCTATGCCCCACAAATAACCCAGAGATGCATTTTAAATAGAAGCACACATTCTACTCATGTAAAAACACACTGATTCCCGGACCATCCATGGGCCGGATTTAGAAGGAGATTGGGCCGGATCTGGCCCCCGGGCCTTAGTTTGCCTACCCATGGCCTAATTAATATTTGTAATGGCGAGAGGGCAAAATTCCTGCACAGAAATAAGGCAAGGGCTGGAAGACCTGCAGCCTTTCAAAATTTGCGAGACTACAAAACCCATATTTCCTGACTACTGCACCATGCTCACTGGGGCTAATGGGAGTTGGAGTCCAGCAACGTCTGGAGCATAGCTGTCAATGTTTCCCTTTTTTTAAAGGGAAATTCCCTTATTCCAAATAGGATTCCTCGCAAGAAAAGGGAAAAGTTGACAACTATGGTCTGGAGAGCTGAAGGTCGCCCACCTGTGCTTTAAAATAAGCCTTTTTCTTCTTATGACAAGGGCCAAACTTCAAATCATGTGAAATTTGCATTTGTGTGGGTGTTTCAAAACAGTGCCCAGTTTAGAGCAGTGAAGTTGGCTTCCCCGCACAGGGCGCCAAGCCGAGGGGGTTCCAAATTGAGAAAATCCATCACTGAGAAGATTCCTTTGGGGGTGCTAAATTCTGGCCTCGCTCAGAGCACCATGCTACCAAAGATGGCCAAAGCCCACCGCTATCCCATACGAGCCCTGTGTGGGGAGCCATGATCCACAACAGAATTGAGGCACAGGCAGAGGGGAGTTTAATCCTCCTCCCATCATTGTTGCAGTGACTTCCAACATAAATCCCTTCTCCCAGATGAAATTGGCAATTGCCTTGAGACAGAAGTTGCTATTGTGCAGCTTCACCTCTTGGGCAAATAGTAAATTTGAGGGTGGGCTCCATTTTTTTATGGTATGGCACAAACCCACTCCCAATCTAGATTGGGCCCTTTGTAGCTGCCATTTTTAAAAAACCACACAAAGACATACTGAATATAAAATGTAGAATTACCCAAAGGGACGCGGGTGGTGCTGTGGGTTAAACCACAGAGCCTAGGACTTGCCGATCAGAAGGTCGGCGGTTCAAATCCCTGCGATGGGGTGAGCTCCCGTTGCTCGGTCCCTGCTCCTGCCAACCTAGCAGTTCGAAAGCACGTCAAAGTGCAAGTAGATAAATAGGTACCACTCTGGTGGGAAGGTAAACGGCGTTTCTGTGCACTGCTCTGGTTTGCCAGAAGCGGCTTAGTCATGCTGCCCACATGACCTGTACGCCGGCTTCCTCTGCCAATAAAGCGAGATGAGCGCCGCAAGCCCAGAGTCGGTCATGACTGGACTAATGGTCAGGGGTCCCTTTACCTTTATTACCCAAAGGGATCATCGTTCTGACTCTTTAACTAGCTATCTGCCACTTTCAAAACCATCCTTATGTCTCCTCACTGCTCTCCAGATCTTCAAGTGTCTCCCTCCCTGAAGGAGGCAGTGGCTGAATGGTGCTGGACAGCACTGGCTCTGCCTTCAGGACAATGACCCTCAGGCTGTGCAGAGAGTAGGGAAAACCCCAAGTTATCACAGCACACAAAAAAGGTAAAGGTAAAGGATCCCTGGACGGTTAAGTCCAGTCAAAGGTGACTATGGGGTTGTGGCGCTCATCTCGCTTTCAGGCCGAGGAAGCCAGCGTTTGTCCGCAGACAGCTTTCTGGGTCATGACTAAACTGCTTCTGGCACAATGGAACACCGTGACAGAAACCAGAGTGCACGGAAACACCTTTTACCTTCCCGCCGCTGCGGTACCTATTTATCTACTTGCACTGGCGTGCTTTCGAACTGCTAGATTGGAAGGAGCTGGGACAGAGCAACGGGAGCTCACCCCATTGTGGGGATTTGAACCGCCGACCTTCCGATCAGCAAGCCCAAGAGGCTCATCGGTTTAGACCACAGCGCCACCCGCATCCCTCTTGCCATAGCACACGACTATAGCAACTCCATGTTTCTTCCTATTCAGGTCAAGCTAAACATTCTGAAAAGTGTGCTTTGGGAAAAAATGAAATTGGATTTTCTCGGATCCCCTCTGTTAGCCAAGCCTGATTATTAGTAATTAACTGAGAGAGTTCCTTGGGCTGGGTACCTTTGTTTCTGACACCACCAACAAAGAATACCTCAAAAAACCCTCCTTTGGCAGCAAAATGTGCGGCATGGTGTCTTTCATTGTCAAAAACATTAACATTTCCACCTCTCTCAAGAATACCGCGGACCACATCCAAAACCCCTTCTCTGGCTGCTTCCATCAGGGCTGTGCGGCCGGTCGCCTGCAGATCAGAGAAAGGGAGGAAGAGAGGGACAGGGGAGAGAGAGAGGGGGAAAAAAATTAACACATATTTGCTCATTTACTATATTGCAAAAAGTGGGGGGGGGGGACACAGAGGAAATGTCTTATTCTATAAAGAATGGAAGCCATGAACAGGGGTTAGGGCTGTTAAGTAGTTCCTTGATGCCCTCTCCTCTACCTGAGAAAAAAGGGGACTGTGTGTACAGTGGGAGCCATTGTTCTTCAGGTACAAAACAGGCCTCTCTGAAAAAGATCACAATCCTAGCAGAAAGCGTGAGATATTTCTGTGGCCTGCTCTCTATCTTGAATTTACATGTGTATTAGTGTGTCTTGATAACATCGGGAGGAGCGATAGATGAATCTGACATTTCTCAGCTTTTCTCATTTCCCCAATCATCTCCAAATGTCCACATCAGTTTGCAATTTTTTAATATCCATACATAAAAAGGCTTCCTGGAAATTCAGTATTTTAGTGTGAATTTATTTTTATGTGCTTCCTTACCATGCTATATTGTTTTTAACACTCGATTGGAAGCCACCCAGAGTGGCTGGGGAAACTCAGCCAGATGGGCGGGGTATAAATAAATAAATAAATAATGCCATCTGCAGTTTTTCAAATTATAGCGGTACCTCGGTTCTTGAACGTAATCCATTCCGGAAGATTGTCCCGAGTTCCGAAACGTTCGGAAACCGAGGCACAAAGGGCTGGCTGCAAATGCAATTGCGAATATTGAAAAAATCAAACGACAATTTTTCAATCAAAAAATTGAAAAAGTCGAACGACTTCCGAGGTACGTTTGATAATGGAAGCATTTATTTCCAGATTTTCGGTGTCCGGGTTCTGAAATGTTCGACAACAGAGACATTCGAGAACCGAGGTACCACTGTGTGTGTGTGTGTGTGTGTGTATATATATATATATATATATATATATATATATATATATATATATATGATCTGCTGCCTGGTTGCTCAGGATAATAAATATTCTTAAAACATTTTTATGGTTGATAAATTTAACCAATTAGCCACTGCAGCCCTAATTATTAGTATGCTTATGCCTGTCGGCATTCCACTCCCCACTCTTAGAATGGCTAAGAACATTCTTACTGGGTTTGTTGCATTAGGGTCTGCTCCTCTCTCCAAAAATGTCATGCACATGTCTCTGATCTCATGCGCCTGCTCACAGGCTTGTACGAAAACTGGCTTCCCCTCAAAAGTGCAGTTGTTAACATCCGCCCCATATTCCAGGACCATCTGAACACAGCGGAAGTGGCGTTTGGTGGGCAGAATGCAGTAAAACAGAACACCTGTGTGAAGAATAGTTGCAGAGTGGCTTAACAGGGAAACAGCTGTGATCCTGAAAAGAGAGACCAACCACTAAATGCCAAGGAGTAAAATAATCTGCTTATTGCCTTTGAGTACTGCCCATATAACTAAGTGCTCGGGGAGGGTTGCAGAGGCATTAAAATATACCAATACAGTGCTGCCCCGCAAGACGTATGCCTCACAAGACGAAAAACCCGCTAGACGAAAGGGTTTTCCATTTTTTGATGCGCTTTGCAAGACGAATTTCCCTATGGGCTTGCTTCGCAAGACGAAAACGTCTTGCGAGTCTTGCGATTTTTTTCGCTTTCCCCCCCTTTTTCTAAGCCGCTAAGCCGCTAATAGCCTTTTAGCCGCTAAGCCGCTAAGCCTTTAATAGCCGCTAAGCCGCTAAACCGCTAATAGCGCTAATCCGCTAAGCCGCTAATAGGGTTGCTTCGCAAGACGAAAAAACCGCTAGACGAAGAGACTCGCGGAACGGATTATTTTCGTCTTGCGAGGCACCACTGTATACCAATACAATCCAAACCAAAATAAATACTCAAACCGATTAGTTAAAATCACACCACCAAAATATACATTCCTAAAACCAGCATAAGCATATCAGTTGAAACAATGAGGAAACCAATACGAAACTAGCAAAGGGGGGGGGGGGAATGGAGCAAAGAACTAATGCACCAGATATTTGCGGTGCTTTTTTTCTGGGGGGGGACGGGACGCAGAGGTACGCATACCCCGCAACATTTTGTGAACCTAAGTTTGGCCTCATTGAGGGGCAGTATGTCAATATGAGTAGGAAAATGAGAGTATCCCTAAACATTTTTTTAAAGAAAAAAAACCACTGGATATTTGTACCCATGGTAATTACTATGAAGGCTAGGGAAATCAAAACGATCTTCAGCAGGTATCTAAAGACCATAATGTGGGTGTCAGGTGAACATCTTTGGGAATGACATTCTAGTTATTTTATTATTTATTGATTGAATTTATAGACCGCCCTTTGTCTGTAGATATCAGGATGGTTCACAACCTAATTCTATCAACCGGTGGTGGATGGGTGTCACTACTGATAAGGCTCTTTTCCTTTTTTTCAAAAAAAAAAAAAAAAAAAAAAAAAGATTTTTATTAAATTTTCTGTTTTACAGTTTCAAATAAACACTTTACATCCTTCAGATATCAATGACTCCCCTTCCTTTCTTTCCATGGTTCATTTTACATATTTTATATCCTTGCATGTTTTAGAAAAAAACTATACTAATCAGTTTTCCATTATCACATCCATCAAAAGTTACTGACACTTTTGAATTTATCTTAATGCTGCCAGCATTTTTAGCTATACACAGTTATTTCCCATATATTCAATAAACATTTTCCAATCTTCTCTAAACGTATGTGCTTCTTCTCCTCTTATTCTATATGTTAAGTCTGCAAGTTGTGCATATTCTGTCAACCTATGTTGTCAATCTTCTTTGGTTGGGACCTTACTCATTTTCCATTTTGGGGCTAACAAAACACAAGCCGCAGTTGTCGCATACATAAATAACTTTTTCTGACACCTGGGGATTTCAGTCTGAATTATCCCCACTCTGATTCTTTTTAGAAAGTAATGCAAGTTTCTTTTCCTAGCAGACACCTGACTCACTTCATTAGCTAAGGGAACCTGGGAAAGGAACTCAGATGAAGATCTCAGGGTCTGGGCAAGTATGCATGGGAAGAGATCATCCTTCAAGTAACCTGGCCCCAAGCTGTTTACTTTTTCAGCAGGGGGCCGGTCCACTGTCCCTCAGACCTTGTGGGGGGCCGGACTATATTTTGGAAAAATAATAATGAACGAATTCCTATGCCCCTCAAATAACCCAGAGATGCATTTTAAATAAAAACACACATTCTACTCATGGAAAAACACCAGGCAGGCCCCACAAATAACCCAGAGATGCATTTTAAATAAAAGGACACATTCTACTCATGGAAAAACACGCTGATTCCCAGACCATCTGCAGGCTGGATTTAGAAGGTGATTGGACCAGATCCGGCCCCCGGGCCTTAGTTTGCCTACCCATGGTTTAGAGCTTTAATTTATTTATTTTTCCAAAAATTTTATTAGTTTTCACAATATTATAAACAAACAAACAAACAAACAAACACACACACAAGACAAACAAACATAAATCATAGCCTTATTGAAAATTACAGTTATTAACTTTGTTAAGTGACTTTCTCGCTTCCCCTTGGTTGAATTTCATTGCATTTCCTTTTAACGGTTTTCCAAATCCCAATTTTTATGAAATTTAACTTAAACATTAACATCCTTAGATCTTCACCGTATGGTGAACATATTAATTCATCACTTAACATAAATAAAATCCTAAGCCCATTAAGTATCTGCAAGCTATTTTCAGTTAGTTTAACTTAACAAATTTAACTAAATAATCATGGTTTAGAGCTTTAAAGGTGAAAGCCAGCACTTTGAAATGTGCCCCAATGTGGATTGAACTTCTTGAGCTACAAGAGAAATCCCCACCTCCCTTGCCAACACCTGGTTCTCATTACCTTTTCCTTCCACATCAACGATGGTCATGTCTGCCTCGGCCTGGACTAATACATCCAAGGCCAAGTCATGGCCCAGCTCAGCAGCTTTCATCGCGGGGGTGCGGCCCATCCGATCCTGGACATCCGGATGAGCTCCAAGCTCCAAGAGAAAGTTGCACATGTCAATGTCGTTGGCAACACAGGCCAAGTGAAGAGCAGCCTCCCCATCGACTGGCTCGGTGAAATTGATGAGTTCCGGGTAGCCGAGTTTGGTGAGCTTCTCAATCTGCTTCTTGTCCTTCTGGCGAACGCACTGGAGAACTTTGTAGATCTGTAGGTTTTCGAGCCTTTTGTCAGCCAACATTCTCAATCAACCGAAGGAAGGATATTCTCATAGAGGTGGTTCTCTGGACAGAAGGAGGAAATGGGAGAGAAATGAGTCTCCTTTGTAATGGAATTCTACGATGTACCCCATTTGTGCTGTAGCGGTTAAGCATATCTGTTAAAGGACGCGACTCTGCATAATAATAAATAAAATAATAATAATATATTATTTATACCCCACCCATCACTCTGGGCAGCTCCCAACAGATTAAAAACAAAATAAAACATCAACCATTAAAAACTTCCCTAAACAGGGCTGCCTTCAGATGTCTTCTAAAAATCAGGTAGCTGTTTATTTCCTTGACATCTGATGGGAGGGTGTTCCACAGGGTGGGTGCCACCACTGAGAAGGCCCTCTGCCTGTGGCTCATGACACAGTAAAGCATGCCACACTACTGTAGCCAGTGGAAGCTGGTCCTTTAAAATGAATGGGATATTGCCCCACCAACTTCAGTTTCCCTTCAGCCGGTTCCCACCAGCCTATCTTCTTACAGCTGGTGGCATTGCTTGTCAGCTTCCTCCTCCTTAGTCTACACACACACACACACACACACACACACACACACACACTATTAAATTTTCTGTTTTACAATTTAAAAAACTCATTTAAACATCCTTAAAATATCAATGACTTCCCTTCTTCTCTTTCCATGGTTCATTTGGCATATCATAAATCCCTGCATATTTTACAAAACTATACCATTCAGCACTGGTGGAGGAAGAGGGGGGCGGGGGGAGCGCACCACCCCCGGCAGCGCGATCCCGGTGGGGTGCCATCACGGCTGCCCCCTGCCTGCGCTGGGTGCCACACCTCTGGGATGCACGCTACGCCCCTGCGGGCAGCATGCCACGCCCCCACCTGTTCCCCGCTCCCCCGGTGCCGGAGCATGAAGCTCCGCCACTGCCATTCAGTATTCCATTATTACATCCATCAAATCTTGTTTACACTACTGACTCCATCTTAATGCTGCCAACATTTTCAAGTGTACCCAATATCCCATGTGTTCAATAAACGTTTTCCAGACTTCTTTAAACGTATGTCCTTCTTGTTCTCTTATTCTATATGTTAAGTCTGCAAGCTGTGCATATTCTGTCAGCTTAAGTTGCCATTCTTCTTTGGTTGGGGCCTTGCTCGTTTTCCATCTTTGGGCTAACAAAAGACAGGCCGCAGCAGTGGCTTACATAAATAACCTTCTCCTTAGTCTTAATGTTGCCCTTGTAGAACTCCAAACAGGCAGGAGGATGGAGACAAAAGTAGAATTAGTTGGCTCTGTCTGTCATTGGCTGTGGCTCTGTGGACTGTTGATGTCCCTACCTTCCACTCAACCCAAAGGGCGCCAGTCACCACCGGCCACCACACTTATGTTTGCAGTTAGTTGTCCTTTGCTACTGCTGTTTGCCATTGCTGTTTGCAACTCATTAATATTCCTGATGATGCAACAGTGCATCATAGCAACAATGCCATAAGTCAAAGATGGAATGGCACATTAGCCTTCACTTGAATCTGTTTTAAAATTCTAGTTTCTAGGAGGGCATCAACTGAGCCTCAAGAATAAACCCTCAACCTCTTGGCAAATACGGGTGCTGTGATGTTTGCATACATTGCCAGAAGCCTCCTTGTGAAACCTGAGGGTCAGAGGTGCAGGACAACAAACCCAAAGAACGACAAACAAAGCAAGTTCACACATGCATGTGACATCCAACCTGGATGGATTTAAAAGAGGATTAGACATGGAGGACAAGGCTATCGATGGCTGGTGCCCATTGAGGCTGGTAGGAAAGGAGGCAAGTTATAGGCAGAACCAGAGCCAACAGCAGACCGAGTTAACAAATGCTAGGTTTGTCCCCATCCTCCTCTCTGCTGACTTCTACAACAACAAAGCTAAGCCTAAGAAGGAGGAAGGCAACAGCCAGGAATAACCCCTTTAAGTAAGAAGGTAGGTGGATGGGGGCTGGCAGACTAAAGTTGGGTCCTTCTTGTAGGCATCTCAGAGGCATCTGATTGGCCACTGTTACAACAGGATGCAGGACTAGATGGGCCTTTCGTCTGATTCAGTAGGCTCTTCTTATGTTATCTAGGATGGCATGGAAGCACTAAGGGTTGAATGCCTGGACACCAAACCTACAGGCAGAGCTTTTGTGACACACCAGGTACAGTGGTACCTCGCGTTAAGTACTTAATTTGTTCCAGAGGTCCGTTCTTAACCTGAAACTGTTCTTAACCTGAAGCACCACTTTAGCTAATGGGGCCTCCAGCTGCTGCTGTGCCACCGGAGCACGATTTCTGTTCTCATCCTGAAGCAAAGTTCTTACCCCGAGGTCCTATTTCTGGATTAGCGGAGTCTGTAATCTGAAGCGTCTGTAACCTGAAGCGTATGTAACCCGAGGTACCACTGTATTACCTTCTGTTCAGACCTGGGGGCTCTGTGCTGGAAACATGCCTTCAATTTCTCAAAAGTTTCCTTCCCCTTCCATTTTGCTGTCTCAATCTCAAGGTGCTTCAGAATTCCCCTAAGTTTGGGTGGGTGTGGAGTTGAGATTACCTACCATGGTGCAGTGATTATGTTGTGCATATTGTCCCCAATTTCCATTAAACATTTCCCCAGCTGCCCACATTTCCTAATCCCCTCCCCCCAAAAAAGCCCCATGGGAAAGGAATAACCTCATGGAATTACCCCCTAAACTTTAAATGAAATGCATCTGAAGGGACTGCCTTCTGAGCATCTGAAACTGGTGCGCCCACTTTTGCTTTTAAAGGATGTCTATATGCTTGCCTTTACATGTATTTAAAAGTAACAGGCCTCGGTTTCAAAAAAATATATAATAGTAACAAACAGCTGTCAGGTACATATTAGGCAGTTCCTTTACACACAAACACACCCCAGCTTTTTGTGATTTACAGGAAAGCCTGGTCAGAGACGTCATTAAGTTTTCAGGAAGGACAGAGCACCTGGGAAGGCTGCCGGCAGATGGTTTGAAGAAAGGACACTTACAAACATCCTCAGCCACTCTGAATGTAAGGTGGGAGCAACCAAACGTCTCCCACGCACCTGGGCCGGAGCAGGCTTTGGTGATATGGAGCCCTGAGCTAGGTCATAATCTGGTGCCCCATGCCCTCGAAATTTCCTATTTTCACAATAATTCCTTTTGATACAGTTGCTTTTGCATAGATCTTCTCAACAACAATAATAATAATATTTTGTGCCCCCTTGGCTTGGTGCCTTGTGCAGGGGAACAGACTTCATCACCCCAAATCCAGTGCTGCTTAACGATAATTTCATCTGCATTTTCTCTCCTCTTTGCCATTTTTCATAGTTCCTTTTCTTATTAAATGATGGAGAATGGTTTTTTTTTGGTTTACAGTATTTTTTAAAACCCAATATGTTTCTAGCTCAGCATTCATTCCCATGCTCACTGGACTGGCATACAGTCAAGTCACAAGATTCAGATCTATATACAAGAATATATGAATCTGCCCTCATCAATAATAGAATTTGTAAAGTTGGAATTATTATTATTTCCCCAAGAGCTCCTTTATTTATTAACTTTTATATAAACTATTTGGTTTTTCAAATTTTACAACCACAAACATACAACATAAAAACAAGATGTCAAAGAATCTCCTGGACTCCCCTCCTCCCCTTCGTGGGTCCTATTATTAACCATTTCCTCCTGCATCTTTTATAATAATCCAAATCTTTTACATCTCCATTATATCCAAAATTCATCATTAAACTACAAGTGTTATTCAGATCCTACCAACGACTTTAACTGTTTACAGTGGTTTTTAAGGTAAATTATAAATTTTCCCCAAGAGCTCCTTGATGTCTTGAGGATAGCGGGCAATAAAGTTCACCTCCTGCAGTTCTATCTGCATGTATGACTTATAAGCAGTTGCAGTTCACCAGCAAAGCAACTCCGAGTCAACTCAGTGGTCAGACAAACAACAGAGCCTGAATGAGAGCAGCCTACCACCGAGCGCACGAAGAGTTCTACGTGAAGTCCGCAATAGCCTTTGCTTGTCAATCAAAGCGGTCCTTTTAAAGGCGCTGGGCTCTTTGGGCTGCAACACCATTCCCAACGCAGGGCTCTCCGATATTCCTTTTTCTAGACAGAAGCACTAAAGGATTACATCACCCCGCAAAAACAATGACCACTACTGGCCAGATCTGCCTGGATTTCGCCCTCTCCTCCTTTTAACCTGCCGCGACTCCAGCAGCTTACCTGCAAGCTTTGCTGACGCTCCAGGAGAGCTGGAGGAGACCAGACGAAAGCAGCCGGCCAGACGCCTGGTAGATGGGCATGACTCTTCCCCGCTTCCTCCGCGGGCTGATGGCAAGAGAGCAGGAATGGTTCCTTGGGCGGGTGGCAGCCTCCGCGAGAACGAGCGTGTCCCCGGAGCACCCAGCGGGAGGAGGGGATTGTTAGACGGGAGCTCCTATAGCAACGGAACCAGGGAGAGGAAGCGCGCCGGCGCGCGCGTAACAATGGCAAGCCGGCTCCCAGCCTCGCTGCGCAAAGCGGAGCGCAGGAGCCAAGCACATCCCACTCCCCAAATCACGTGGAAGGGGAGATGCAAGGGAGAGGAGCCCGAAGGGCAGAGCCAAGGCCACCAGTTTGCCAACACGTCTAGAATCAGAGCCTTGCAAGGGACCCCGCCAGCCATCAAGTCCGACCGCCGGCAATGCAGGAATCTCAACTAAAAACAAAAAATAAAAAAGGTAAAGGACCCCTGGACAGTTAATGTTAACTATGGGGTTGTGGTGCTCATCTCACTTTCAGGCCAATGGAGCCGGCGTTTCTCCACAGACAGCTTTTTGGGTCATGTGGCCAGCATGACTAAACCACTTCTGGCGCAATGGAACAACGGAACACGGAAACGCCATTTACCTTCCCGCGGTACCTATTTATCTACTTGCACTGGTGTGCTTTTATTGAGTTTTATTAATACAAAAAGAGAAAAAGAAAAAGTACATTCTACCAAAACAAAAGCACACAAAAATACACTATTATTTACACAAATGTAAATCCTCCCCCCCCCATTTCCCTCCCACCACCACAGCCCTCGACTTCCTTATTTTTAAAATTCTATATGACCCTTGCACTCTTTAGATTTTGAATTTTTATCTCTTTATAACATTCCTAGATAATATTGTTCTTTTCGCTTTACTCCTTTAATCTAAACATATCAACATACATATTCTTTTTGGAATAATATTTGTCCATATATTCTTCAAAGCATTGCCATTTTAGTCTAAGTTTTTGGGTTTGTCCGCATTCTGATATAGGCAGTCAGCTCTGCCATTTCTATGAACTCGCTTAGTTTACACAGCCAATCGTCTTTTAAAGGTATTGCCTCACTCTTCCATTTGCTGGCAAAAGGTATCCTGGCAGCTGCTGTGGCATATAAGAAAATCCCTTTCTTTTTCTGTGGTATATCTTTCCCCAATAAGCCTAATAAATATGCCTCTGGTTTCTTTTGTATAGATGTTTTTAACATTTTTTTTTAGTTCTTCATGAATCATACCCCAGTAGGCCTTGGATTTTTCGCAGCTCCACCAGGTATGGAACAGTGTTCCTTCCACTTTTCCACATTTCCAGCATAAGTTGGATGTGAAAATAAGGGCTTACTTTTACACCTGCTGTTAAGTTGTGGGTGAACATATTAGACGACACAGTGATTCTTCAAACAGCTCTTCTTTATTCACAGGCCAGAACAGAACTGAGCTGAAGGGTTCAGCCAACCTGCTTATATAGATCTCAACTACAAGGCAACAGTAACAACTTTCTGTAACTATCCAATCACTGAACGTCACTTTCAATTCCTTATTTGCCTATGTGGACCTGAGTGAAAACTATCTACAGTATCTCCCTGCTGGACCAGGGTGAGAACTTCCGTACATAACACCTGCAACATCAGTCATATAGTTAATTCAAAACAGTGTATATATGTCCAGTCTTCCTCTCCCTGCCACTCAAGCGCACACATAGCATTTACCAGATTGAAAACTAGTTCATTTCAAGACTTCATCTATTTTGGGGGCTAGGGTAAGAACAGCTGCATTAGAAAAAAGGGGGGTACGTAGAGGAAAATGCCACCCATACCCAAATTTTGTCTCATGGCTAGATGCCATAGTAACACTGGAAGGGAGAGGAAGTTGATTCTTTCGCAGCCCTGGAATATTCTGCTCACAGGGCTTGTTTTGGGTTTTTCTTTAAACTCCTATCTTTAAATTTCAGGTGATGTGTTGCAGTTGCTATAACAACCTTGCATTTTTGTTTCCTGCATAGATTTTGGATCATGTGGCCTGCTTTGTTTAGGCGCCTTTGGGAGTTTGTCAGTAGCTGAAGCAACTCTCTTACGATTCAGGCAACTTGCAGGGATTGCCTCTTATATTCTTGCTATTACCGGTTTAGTCATTTGCAGACCATTTGTTTTTTGATGGGCTTGGGAGAGGGCTTCCCTCAGCCAGCTGCCGAAGCAGAAGGATCATGAATCAAGTCTCCATTAAGATTGTGGCATTTGATCTATGCAAACGTGTGTGTTGATTAAAATACCATGCAAAACTAACGCCTGGCATGGTCATCAAGCAATCATATTTTATCCAGAGAAGACTAATGGTCCATCTAGCTCAATAGGGCCTACCTTGACTGGCAGTGGATTTTCAGGATCCAGGTTTTGTTATTTACTGAGTATCCCAGGATAGACTGAAATTCCTGATCAATGGCCTTCTCGTTTCAGCCCCCAGAAAAGTGTAACGGCACTGTCCCAACCATGTCCAATTGCCTAGTGAAAACCACCTGTATAGTTAACTGTGTGTTAAGGTTGCTGCCACTGTGTCACAGCTTGGGTTAGTGATCTCAAGACTGTGACATCCAGTCTCAGGGCCAGGTTGTTGTGGGTAGTTTTCAACTACATCCTATTCAGAGCAGACTCATTAAAATCAACGAAACTGAAGCTAGCCATGCCCATTGCTTTCAAAGATTCTACTGAGAGTGTGACGTAGAAACAGGACTGGAGGAGAGGCAGCTTTGCTCTCATGTGGCAAGCTCTGGTTTGTAGTGAAAGGGGAAGTGATTCAAAGGAGTATGCGTACACACATACACATATCTTACCTATATAATAAAATTATAAGACTGTCATCACACTGCAATTTTTGCAGCTGCCAACAGAGGGCCATGAGAACAGGGAGGCAGCAAGCAAGCAGTGTAAGTGAGCTGTTTCAAGGAGAGTGGGTGGAAGGTGCTCCAAAGACCTCTCTGAAGCACTCCCCTCCTCCATTAAACTTCACTGGGGCAGTGTTTTAAGGAGAGGGAGCTTCAGAGAGTGGTTCGGCAAAGGGACTGGTAGGTGGGCAGGCTTGGCAAGCAAATCAAGCAGGGGTGGCAGTCCCTGGTACATGCATACATACATGTATCCCAATTAGTTCACATCCACACCAGCAGTCATATCATTCCTATCGTTGCAATGTGCTTTGTTAACCTTAACACCCGCTGAAATCAATAGTGTTCCCACTGTATGAAGACACTGAACATTTTATGCAAAGCATTATAGCTATTTTGAGAATCCTCAGAACCCTTTGCTTTGTCAATCAAATCCTTTGTGAGCTGGAGTGGTGGGAAATCTTATTATCAAAAAAAGGTTCCCCCTTCTATACCAAATCCTAACAGCAGGCCCTTAATCTAGAATAACTCCAAATGACTAAATTACCCTTCTCTGGTGTTATATGAATGTTAAGCCAATTGTTATAATATTTGAAATTGGGAAAGATGTCATTAGTGGCTTAGGAAATTAGGCCAACTGGCAAACAAGCTACATAAAGTGTATTGACTTCCCTGATATACTGGGTATACTTTTCTCTTCATGGTGTAGGCAGGAAGAATCGAGGTCTTTCCTACCTTGAAAGAAAAGGTTAATATTAGTGCCTTGTACATTAATACTGGTAGCACACTCTTGGCACTGTTGTCTAAACCAGTGTTCCCCAAACTCCGGGCTGCGGACCGGTGCCGGTCCGTGGATCAATCAGCACCGGGCCACCCGAGGAACTTCAAATCATTTCACTGTGGCAGGCGGCCGAGGCGCAGAGCATTGCACCCTCCCAAACCCGCCCATTGTGTGACAATAGTGAATGAAAATTCGCTATTGTTACACTGATGCTCCTCCTGGCCAATCAGGGAGCGGGTCCTCCCGCTTCCTGATTGGCCGAAAGGCAAACCTCACGCCATTGGCCGAGGAGGAGGCGCCACGGGAGGACTGAGGACTCGAGGTCGGAGACGCGGGGACTGAAGAGAAGCTGCCGTGAGGTAAGTGCACAGAGGGGGGCACTCAGCACTATCAAACGGAAAGAGGAGCAGCAGTGGTTTTATTAGAATGCCCTCTCATTCACCCAGGCCTATTGCACAAGTGGGCCACAGAAAAATTATCAAACATTTACCGGTCCGCGGCGATAAAAAGGTGGGGAGCACTGGTCTAAACCACTGAGCCTCTTGGGCTTGCCAATCGGAAGGTCGGTAGTTTGAATCCCCATGACAGAGTGAGCTCCTGTTGCTGTGTCCCAAATCCTGACTACGTAGCAGTTCAAAAGCACACCAGTGCAAGTAGATAAATAGGCACTGCTGCACTGCAGCGGCTCATATACTTGTGGCCAAGGGATGGAAAGATCATGAGGCTCCAAAAATAACAGATTGGCAAATCAAATTACAGGAATTGGTGGAGATGGCTCAACTGATTAGTAAACTCAGAGGAAACTCAAAGCAAAAATTTGCGGAAAAACGGGATGGTTATAGAAGATATGTTCAAAAATACAATAATAGTTTTGACGCTGTGCTAGCATTCGAGTGATAAAGGAACTAAAAGGAAGTGGACAACAATTAAGGATTTATAATGTTTTCAGAATGTATTGGAAAAATTATATAGAAAGGTTTATTGTTTTGTGTACATTCAAATGTAAGATAAAATATATGCAAAGGGACTTGACAGGTAGTCAAAGTTGAAGAAAAGATTTTGGAAGATAAAAGGGGGAAAATATTTACTTTCATTATTATCATTTTGTGTGTGGGTGTGTGGGTGTCTGCACATATGTGTGTTTTTGTATGCAAAGTTTGGGAGGAAATAAGATGGTAAATAACAATATTTAATAACTAAATATTGATGTATGTGATTTTTATTTCTTAATTATATTTAGTGGTAGTATGGCTGTATTGTTTTTTGTAACATAAGACCATTCAATAATTATTATTTTTTTAAAAAATAAATACTGCTGCAGCAGGAAGGTAAACAACGTTTCCGTGCGTTCTGGTTTCCGTCATGGTGTTTCATTGCGCCAGAAGCAGTTTAGTGATGCTGGCCACATGACCCGGAAAGCTGTCTGTGGACAAACACTGTCTTCCTTGGCCTGAAGCGAGATGAGCGCCATACCCCGTGGTCGCCTTTGACTGGGCTTAACCGTGAAGGGGTCCTTTACCTTTTTTAATAGTAGTAGTAGTGGTGGTGGTGGTAGTAGTAATAATAATAATAGACAGCCTTTGGCCATGTTATTAGGGTTTTTTTTTTTTTAAGAACAAAAAGACCATTGAGGCATAAGTTTGCATGGACTAGAACCTACATTGTCAGATACAAGAAGTCACCTTTCTTTTTCTGCTGTCACAGACACCATGCAAAACATTTGCTCACAATATATACACTCCACAACCCCCCTTTTATCCATGTACACAACTGCCAACAACAGATGCCATTTCATCATTCCCGAGAAGTGGATGCTAGTTCAAGAAGGCCGATTGCCACCACAATGATTGCCGCAAGTCTCTTTGTTGTCTTTACCGCGACAGACCGAGAAGCATCGCTTTCCTTTTTTAAAAAAAGAAACACTATAGGTATGTCCACAAGATGGCGCCTGAGACACGGACATTTTAAAAACGTAGATCAGTTTCTTTGGGTTATGGTTACAGATAGGTAGCCGTGTTGGTCTGCCATAGTCAAAACAAAAAAAAATTCCTTCCAGTAGCACCTTAAAGACCAACTAAGTTAGTTCTTGGTATGAGCTTTCGTGTGCATGCACACTTCTTCAGATACACAGAAACAGAAGTTGCCAGATCCTTCTATATAGTGAGAAGGTGGGGAGGGGTATTACTCAGAAGGGTGGTGGGAATGGGTGATTGGCAGATAGCTGTGATGAGCCTGTTGACGACTCTTAATGACTGCAATAGGTCTTACAGGAAAAAGCAAGGGGTGAGAAGGTGAAAAATGAGATAAGAATCCAATGTCTTTGTTCAGACCAGGTCTCTCCATGGTTTTAAGTTTGGTAATAAGTCTATAGACTGGAAAGAGAAGCTGCTGAATTGCAACTTATTACCAAGCTTAAAACCATGGAGAGACCTGGTCTGAACAAAGACATTGGATTCTTATCTCATTATACATGACAAAGCCATTTTTCACCTTCTCACCCGCTTGTCCACTCTGTCAAGGGGGCTCGGGCCATAGCAATGAGCTCCTGGTTGCATTTGGAGTGAGGGCAGATTCCCTGCTCCGCGTAACCCCCAGGTCTATTCCCCCATTCTGACTTTCGCATTGTGCGGAATGTCAGTCTGTCCCCCATGGTGGGGGCAGATAGTCGCAACCAATGCCTACGCAACCACTCACAAATTTGTATTTTAATAAAGTTGTGGCCAAAATTATGCCAAAAACCTTAAACAAAAATTCTGTGTGATGTGTGAGTTATTGGGGTGGACCTGGGGACCTCAACACGCAAATGTTCTTCTTGTTCTCTTATTCTATAAGTTCGATGTGCAAGCTGCGCATATTCCATCAGTTTAAGTTGCCATTCTTCTTTAGTTGGGGCTTCGCTTGTTTTCCATTTGGGGGGCTAACAAAACACAGGCAGTTGCAGCCAGTTCTCTTGCCCCTCCTTACAGCAGCAGAGAGAGAAAGTCCTTCTCTGTGTCATTTATCAAAGAGACATGAATATGTAATCATAATTCTGGGCGCTCCTCTGGTTCGCCAGAAGCAGCTTAGTCATGCTGGCCACATGACCCGGAAGCTGGATGCTGGCTCCCTCGGCCAATAAAGCGAGATGAGTGCCGCAACCCCAGAGTCGGCCACGACTGGACCTAATGGTCAGGGGTCCCCTTTACCTTTATTTAGGATAAAAACACAGTTTCTAGCATTTATAGAACCTGAGATATGAAGCAAAATGTTCATGTGCCATTCTTCTCTCGCGCTTTGGAGAGAAACAACTTACATCTGTCAGGAACGACACCTGCACTGCGTTTTAAACAAAGATGTGCTTTCCAAAGCCCACATTCCCAGCATGTTTGAACTCCTGTCTCAGTGACATCTATGCTTGCTTGGTCATGTCTGCAGAATGGAAGGTGCCAGGATCCCCAAAGATGTGCTATACAAGAAGCAGGCTTCAGGCACCAGGCTAACTGGTTAACAGAGACAGAAAGGTTGGCAACATCAACCCAAGGAGGTCTGCCTGGCTCCTTCATTATATACCTTTAGGTGCCAGGCAAAAACATTTCTCTTTAACCAGGCCTTTGGTTGTCTGAAATTCAATGCCCTTTTAAAATAGGGATGCAGGTGGTACTGTGGTCTAAAAGTCTTGTGCTTGTCAGTTGGAAGGTCAGCAATTCGAATCCCCATAACAGGGTGAGCTCCCGTTTCTCTGTCCCAGCTTCTGCCAACCTAGCAGTTAAAAAGCACACCAGTGCAAGTAGATAAATAGGTACAGTTGTGGTGGGAAGATAAACAGCGTTTCCAGGCCCTCTGACTTCTGTCCCGTTGCGCCAGAAGCAGTTTAGTCATGCTGGACACAAGCTGTCTGTGGACAAACGCCGGCTGCCTTAGCCTGAAAGTGAGATGAGTGCTGCAACCCCATAGTTGCCTTTGACAGGACGTAAACGTCTAGGGTTCCTTTACCTTTTACCTACCTTTTAAAATGATGGGGGTTTTTTTTGGAGGGGGCATTAATGGGTGGTTCTTGTTTTTATTTTGATTAAGTGTTTTGTGTTTTTATTTTGTATTTTTATCCTGAGGCCTGCGGGTATCGGGCGGTATGCAAATTTAATAAATAATAATAACCCTGCAGTGTGGGAATCCCTTGCAGATGGCCGCAGAGCCTGGAGACGGTCAGGTTCTGCATCCACAGCAGCGACCAGAGGAGGAATGACAGCTGGGAGAAGCCCGGAAAACAGTTAACGCCATGGTACACTTGCATCCTGCCCACCTAGCAGTTCGAAAGCACGTCAAAGTGCAAGTAGATGAATAGGCACTGCTCCGGTGGGAAGGTAAATGGCGTTTCTGTGTGCTGCTCTGGTTTGCCAGAAGCGGCTTAGTCATGCTGGCCACATGACCTGGAAGCTGTCTGTGGACAAACGCTGGCTCCCTTGGCCTGTAAAGTGAGATGGACCTAACAGTCAGGGGTACCTTTACCTTTAGCTTACACTTGCATCAGCACAACCAGACGCCTTCATCTGCCCCAGCTGCAACAAAACATTTCTCTCCCCTGTTGGTCTTTTCAGCCACAGCAGGTGCTGTAACTCTGTACTGATTTGATTTCATCCCAGAAGGTGTACTTTCCTATGGTCTCCCAAGACAGACAGATGCTAACCCACCTGCTTGCTCCACACTTTCTGTGTTTACTCAAATCATGCAGTTGCCCATAAAACTACCTTGACCCCCTCACTCCCAAAATATTGCCAAATTTGACACAAATACAATGCATGTTCAAAGATGAAGCACCAGTGACTATACTGATGGTGGCAATTTATTATGTCCAGCATGTGAGGTCCATGCCACTGAATACCACTTTCTGAGAAACTTAAGTGGGGAAGAGTGAGGTCTTGCTTCTGGGCATCTTGTAGGCATCTGATTGGCCATTATGAGAATGGGTCTATCGTTGGTACTTCACTCCCACCAAACTGGCAAAAATGTATAGGACAAGTAGTAAAACTTGTTGGAAATGCAAGGAAAAGGACGGAGACTTCTATCATATGTGGTGGTCATGCAATAAAATAAAAGAGTTTTGGGAATTGGTTTATAATGAGTTTAAAAAGATGTTTAAGTATAGTTTTCCCAAAAAGCTGGAAGAATTTTTGCTAGGCTTGGTGGGAGAAGATATTAAGAAGATAGACCAAAGACTGTATCTGTATGCAACAACAGCAGCTAGAGTTTTGATAGCCCAAAAGTGGAAGTTACAGGAGATGCCAACGATAAGAGAATGGCAGATAAAGCTGGTTGAATATGCTGAAATGGCTAAATTGACACACAGAATTCGCAATCAGGAGGAGACAAAGTACCAAAAAGAATGGAGTAAATTTATGATTTATATAAGTGAGAACTGTACAAATATGAAAATGTTGGCAGGATTGAAGTAAATCTCATGTCATGGCGTAATTTTTAATTAAAGAAACTGTGAATTATAGATTGGAAAACTGGTGGAAGGGAAGGACGGAAGTCAATGGCTCTATGGAGCATAAAGCAGGATATATGTAATAAGACGTGATGTTTTTGTTGGTTGGTGTTTTGAAACTTCAATAAAAATCATTTTTTTAAAAAAGAGAGAGAATGGGACACTGAATCAAATGGACCTTTCAGTCTGACCCAGCAGGACTCTGGTGAAAGGTTGGTCTGTCACTGAATCTTGATGTTCTCCAAAGTGCTAAAAATAAAATCCAAGGCTTTTCTTCATCATCTGAAATGATCCACTGAGGTTTGAAACCGAATTCTTTCCAGGATTGCAAAGCGATCTTTGACAGGCATCCAAAAAGCATGGCTGCTAAATAATGAATAGCACAAAAAGCGGCTAAGTGCTGACATGACAAAATGCCTCCCTTCTCGTAGTCTCCTTCTTTCTCCTTGAAACATCTAGATACCACCTCGTCATACACTCGAGGCAGCTCACGACAATAATTAAAATTGCAACACAGCTACAAAACTATATGGACACATTTAAGTAACTTAAGCATGCAAAACCGTCCAACCTCAGCCATATCCATGCAGGTAAAATTGTTGGCGTCTCTTCGCACAAATCAGATTTAGAAAATGCATTACAGGCTCTTAATGAAATCAGGGCATTGTCTTTCCATCCACATCTAATTCATAAAGCTTTGTCATTGGGCTTAGGCTGTGATTTATTGCAGCGTATAGGGTTTTTCCTTATTTCTGAAAACAGGAGTCGACATATCCTTTCCCTGACCCTCATATTTTTAAACCTACCAAATAATTAAGGTTTCTTTTGAATATCTGAAGAGGTGAAGAGGTTTCCAAGGTGTTGTTCATCCACGTGAAATCCATTACAAGTCTAATTTTTGTCCAATTCAGATTGACTCTCGAATTATTGTCACATTAAGTCTAGAGGTATGTGCAAACAAGGTTAGAAAAGAAGCTGTAATCAACTGTATACTGCAGAAACAACATTAATATTCACTTACAATGATGTTCATGTTGCCCAGGAATTGTGTGCTATGTAAAAAGCAACTCAGCTAAATATGGTAGCACATAAATGGTCCATTTATGTTGTAAATCTAGTCTCTGTTTCTCCCTTTGGAATTGGAATTACGGAGGGATGAACCTTGTCAATTTCAGTTTCTCTCTGTCTGCCATTTTGCTGATAGAAAATTCAGTTGTTCACCAGTTTGCATTTCCTTAAAAAAATGTCCTCGTGTAAATTCGTCAGCACATTTCTCTCAGGAGACACCATTTTGTGTGGCATTCAAACTAATATCGGCATTTTGGCAAGCAAATCCCCCTGTATGCATTTGATATTTTATTTTCACAGCTGCATTTTTATGTACACCTTTCCCCAACATACACATCTTCATATACAAATTATTTCACTGTGGGACAGCATCACAACATTTGGAGAAGTGTGAATTTCGACCAAGGTTAAATGGACGCAATTCAAATCATCTTCGGACTAGACCTGGAGTGGAGGAGAGAGGAATTTGGCAAGACGAAGGACTGCTAATTACATCTGGCAGGAGTTTATATATGTGACTTTGTTTTTTAACTGTGGACTGAGGAAAATAATCCTCAGAATTTTAATGGCAGACATAAATGGCGGAGCAGGCATCTTGTCGGGAAGTTATTTATAGCCCAGCAACTCCTTGAACAACTGAAGGAATGTTTTCAAAGGAGTGGAATGTGAATGGACAAAGGACGGGGGCAATAAATTATCTCTACACTTCAGGTTTGGGAACAGAGTGCTGGAAGGACTACACGCGTGAAATGGATATCTATATGTTTGCAAAACAACAAAGGTGCTGATTGCAAGGGAACAAGAAAGGTCAGCTTTGAAAATGGATTAAAATTAACAGACGGATGAGAAGGTGATTAAAGAAGAAGAATGAAGTGGCAACATCAGGAAGCAACGGACATATGATTGTAACAGGAGCGGGAAACTATGTTTTTTTAAAAAAAGTTGTATTAAATCTTAATAATTTGGATCAATTTGTTATAATTTGGAAAACTAATAAAATGAATATATATAAATATAAAAGAATTTCAAAGGAGAACTGCATTTTGTTTTGGGAATTGTAGGTGAACATGCAAATTGCGGCAATTTTCTCGTCATCCCTATTTGCAATGGATGGTTTCCACACATTCAAATTCTGCATCTGCACATCACAAGCTGAGCAAGCTCCACCAGTCTCTCTGTGTTACAGGCCTAGTCAGCTTCACCCGTCACTCTTGAGATTTTGAGAGGGTTGTAAGAATCTGGGGACTTCTGTTCTTCAGGCGTGAGAACACAGTGGTCACTGGAGTCCAAAGGAGGCCAATGATGACAGCTGCAAAAAAATTATAATAGTATTCAAAATGGATGGTTCAAAGGCGGTGCCCAGACCAAGCACTCTTTGTCATCTTCCCTTCAATTCTTTTCACTCAGTCCCAGAGCAAATCTTGTCGTTTCCCCCCACACAAATGTACACAGTCGCCTCAGGCAACCTCTCTTCCTCAGACATGGGCATGCAATTTTCACTGGAAGCCAAATGAGGGCAATAAAGAAAGCTGCAAAAGAGAGAGAAAAAAGAAAACATACATCTGCTCTAAGGTAATGCCCTGGTTAGCGTTGTGTGTCATCTCAGTCATTTCCCTCACTGTCCCGGACAGCAAATAATGTCATATTCCCCATACATCTCAACACCTGGCCCAATTTTGGGCGGCTGGGAGTAGGGAATGGTGGGAAGGAAAACTGGCAAAAGGCTTCATAAGACAGCTAGGTTTACTGTCAGACAAACCAAGCCTGAGTCAATAAATGGCTACAAGATTTTGGCCATATATGCCCCATACATTTGAAGCACTATGAATGCTTTTTTTCTGGGGGTACGCAGGGGTATGCATACCCCTAAACATTTTGTGAATCTAAGTTTGGCCTCATTGAGGGGCAGTATTTCAGTAAAGGTAAAGGGACCCCTGACCATAAGGCCCAGTTGTGACCGACTCTGGGGTTGCGGCGCTCATCTCGTTTTATTGGCCAAGGGAGCCAGTGTACAGCTTCCTATGGCCAGCATGACAAAGCCGCTTCTGGTGAACCAGAGCAGTGCACGGAAACGCCGTTTACCTTCCCGCACTTTGACATGCTTTTGAATTGCTAGGTTGGCAGGAGCAGGGACCGAGCAACAGGAGCTCACCCCGTCACGGGGATTCGAACAGCCGACCTTCTGATCGGCAAGTCCTAGGCTCTGTGGTTTAACCCACAGCGCATATGAGTAGGAAATTGAGAGTAGCCCTAAACATTTTTTTAAAAAAAGAAAAAAAGCACTGACTATGATAACACTTTAAACAGCCATGGCTTCCCCCAGGAAATTATGAGAGCTGAGGTTTGTTAAGGGTGCTGAGAGTTATTAGGAAGAACAAATTCCCCTCACAGAGCTACAGTTCACATCATAGGAGCCAATTCCTATCAGCCGAAGGGTCTTTGGCTACCCCAAGAAAATACTTGAGGGGGCCAGCCCCCCTCCAAACTCAATGGGCATTGCTATTCAGATGGTGTGTGCGCACCATGTCATGTGATCGATTATGCAGGGTGGGGCTTACCTGCCCCCACCCCAATATTTATATTCAAATTGGCACCCCTGGTTCCCAGAGTTCCCCATGAAGAGCAATTGATCGTTAAACCACTCTGAAAATTGTAACTCCCAAGGGAGCAAAAAAGACTACAGTGGTACTTCGGGTTACATACGCTTCAGGTTACATACGCTTCAGGTTACAGACTCCACTAACCCAGAAATAGTGCTTCAGGTTAAGAACTTTGCTTCAGGATGAGAACAGAAATCGTGCTCCGGCGGCGCGGTGGCAGTGGGAGGCCCCATTAGCTAAAGTGGTGCTCAGGTTAAGAACAGTTTCAGGTTAAGAACAGAGCTCCGGAACAAATTAAGTACTTAACCCAAGGTACCACTGTATTTATGTATGCCACTACGGCTGCACGATTGCTACTAGCCCAGAGATGGAAAAAATATAAAGTCCTGACCAGAGAAGAACGGCAGATCAAGTTGATGGACTATGCCGAAATGGCACAAATGACTGGAAGACTCAGAAATCAGAAAGACCAAAATTTTAATAAGGAATCAGGAAAATTTATCATCTTTCTTAAAAACCAGTCTAAGCAGCTAAAATTGTTAGTGGGGTTGGAATAACACTTGTAGTTTAATGGTGAATTTTGGACCTAATGGAGATGTAAAAGATTTGGATTATTATGAAAGATGCAGGAGAAAAGGACTAACAATAGGACCCACAAAGAGGAGGAGGAGATTCTTTGGAATCTTGTTTTTATGTTGGATATGTGATTGTAAAATTTTAATTTGAAAAAAACCAAATAAATAAATTAGAGAGAGAGAGAGAGAGAGAGAGAGAGAGAGAGAGAGAGAGAGAGAGAGAGGGAGAGAATTGTAACTCCACGGGGGAAATGGGAGTCTCCTAACAACTCTCCGTATCCTCGGAAGTGACTTGGAAGCACAACTTTTTTCCAACTGAAACTTGATGGTTCTGGCACCTCTCAGGTAGTTGCCATTGCCGTTCTAGGAGAACAAGGGAGGTGTTCATGGTGAGTTCCGGCACCTCTTTTTCTACAAAAATTAGGACTGCTTGGAAGTGAGTACCATTTGCTCTGGTGTTTTGGGAGTGAGGCATACAAAGGATTGAGTTGCAACCATTTGGAGGAGCAAAATGTCTACTCAAATGAGCCCCTGTATATCCTGCCACGTTTTGTAAGGCTGAACCTTAATTCTCCTCTTACCAGGTGTCAAAATACCATTCTTCTGCTTATATTGATTTTGTGTCTCTGCCTCCTCTTCCTGGAACGCGACAGCCGGATTCTTCAGCACTCCAGGCATTCCTGCCAAATTTAAAATATTATGTTATGATATAGTTTAAAAGTTTGCATAATCAATAACTCATTCCCTTCTGGGTACAGACTTCAAACTGTTCCTCTGCTGGTGGTGGGACTTTAAATGGTAATATGTAGGTACTTCATTTACTATAAAAGATGCTACCGTAAGTCAGCCTGGTACATTTGGGAACCTTGTGCTTATTTTACTGAGTTTGGGGGCAAGTCCAAGTCCTGATGGAATCGCTCCCAGATTTCATGCTTAACTTTAAAAATACAATTTTTATTAAATTTTCTGTTTTACAATTTAAAGTACTCATTTTTACATTAGTGACTTTCCATAGTTCATTTTACATATCCCTGCATATTTTACACAAACTATACCATACAGTTTTCCATTATTACATCCATCAAAACTTTATTTACACTGTTCAATTTATCTGAATGCTGACATTGTTTTCAGCTATACACAGTTATTTCCCATATATTCAAGAAACGTTTTCCAATCTTCTCTAAACGTATGTTCTTCTTGCTCTCTTATTCTATATGTTAAGTCTGCAAGCTGTGTATATTCTGTCAACTTAAGTTGCCATTCTTCTTTGGTTGGGACCTCAGATTTCATTCTTAACTTTAAATATGATGGTTCTTATTTGCCCCGTGAAGAAGGAACAGTGGCTGCATAGAATTGGCTGTGTTTGTTTCCCTTTATTTATTGTGTTTGCTGTTTGAACGGTTCTTCATTATCCTCCTGTTTAACTTAATCCATCTGGTTACTTCCTCAGAGGCCTGACTTGCAGCTCATATTTACCCACTTTTACACTACAGTAAGTCTCATTGTGCTTGTTGGTCCTTACTCCCAGGTGAGCATTCATGGGGTTGTAGGTATAAGAGTTCATTTATCAACCTGGTGTATGGCAAACAGTACAAAATGTTTTCGGTGGTTTGGTAAACAGTTTAAACACCTCTGCTGTAGAAATTGTCTTGAGCCTTTCAAGTGGCGGTGGAAAAAATAAGCTTAGGAAGTAAGCTCCGGGATCAGTGCTTTTGGTTCATGTACCTGAAACTAAAATCTTCCTCTGGTGAGACATTTTATATCAGCATTCACCAACCTGGTGCCCTCCAGATGTTTTGAACACAGCTCCCACTAGCCCCAGCCAAGCATAAAGGTAAAGATGAAGGATCCCTAGACAGAAGTCCAGTCAAAGGTGACTATGGGGTTGCGGTGCTCATCTCGCTTTCAGGCTGAGGTAGACGGCATTTGTTCACAGGCAGCTTTCCGGGTCATGTGGTCAGCATGACAAAACTGCTTCTGGCACAACGGAACACCGTGACAGAAACCAGAGTGCATGGAAACACTGTTTACCTTCCCACCACAGTGGTACCTATTTATCTACTTGCACTGGTGTGATTTCGAACTGCTAGGTTGGCAGAAGCTGGGACAGAGCAATGAGAGCTCACTCTGTTGTGGGGATTTGAACTGCCGACCTTCTGACTGGCAAGCTCAAGAGGCTCAGTGGTTTGGACCACAGCGCCACCTGCATCCCATAAACACCCGGTATGGTATAAGCCCCATTCAGGGTTAACAAGAGTTAGCTTAAAAACATTTTTTTAAAAAATAGTCTACTAGATCACAGAATCATAGAATTGTAGAGTCCTGCAGGAACAAGTTTCACTATATGTGTTCTGAGTCTCCCAACATTCAGATTCATGGGATGTCCACACATTCTAGCGATGAAGGATAGGAACGCGTATCTTCCCACATGCACTGGGTCTAGTTCAGACCTTTATAGTTCCCAGGTTCAGCATGAAGGAGGAGTCAATGTGTGCTGAAAATGCCAGATCCCCAAACAGACAGGAGCTGACTGTTGTGAAAGAAAGGCATTCCTGTTTACTGTCTGGGGCAGAGGATCTTAAGGATGGTCTGGCAGCACACAATGTGAGAACCTTGCTGAAGCTGAGCTGGTTTGGGTCTGGTTGGTACATGGATGGGAGACTGGCCTGGCACGCCCCCTTGAGTTCTTTCTTAGAAGAAATACCTGCATAACTTCAGAATAAAACAGTTTTCAGGGTCTCCTGTGAACTTCTAAAGTTCACACTAGCAAACCTTTTCTGAAATGAAGTGCTTAAAAACCCCTTCACCTCCTATTCTGCGACATAGGAATGCAGTGTCAAGATGGCTGCCTTCAATTATAAATAAATGCTTCTGTTTCAACAGGGCAGGGTATGGGAAAATGTGGTTCTCTAGATCAGTGTTTCCCAACCGGTGTTCCGCGGCACACTAGTGTGCCGCGAGACGTTCCCTGGTGTGCCGTGGGAGGGAGGCGGGCGAGTCGGGTGGCGAGAGGCGGGGCGGCGGCGGCGAGGATCCGCGTCGAGCCGGGGGTGGCTCCGCGGTGGTGGTGCCGAGGTTTCTCTCTCCATTCTCCCCTCACACACACACACACAGGAAATAACACAGGATCAGCTGACAGGACCCGGCCAATGGGGCGGCGGCGGGGCAGCGCGCGCAAAAGGGAGGAGCGCGAGACAGCGGACGAGGAGGAGGCCGGCATGTCCGGGCAGCAGCAGCAACAACAGCAGCAGCAACTCCCGGCGACGGCTCCTCAAGCCCCGGGCAACCCTACTCCCTCACCGGCCTCGGCCGCCCTCCTGCTCCACCCGCCGCCGCCTCCCCCGCCGCCGCCGGCCACCTCGGCCCCGCCGCCGCCCCCTCCTCCGCCCGCTATCGCCGCCACCACCACAACAGCCGCCGCCGCCTCAGCTGGGCCCATGCCTGCCGGGAGCAGTGGCGGCAGCAGCAGCAGCAGCGCCCCGGTGCCCTTCCCTCCCGGCGTGACGCTGCGCGCTGACGTCACGGGGCTGTAATGGTGGTGTGCCTCAAGATTTTTTTCATCAAACAAGTGTGCCTTTGCCCAAAAAAGGTTGGGAAACACTGCTCTAGATGTTGCTGAGCTGTAATCATCTCTGCTCGCCAACCACACTTGCTGGGCCTGAAAAGCGCTTGGAGACTGACAAGATAGGAGAGCCACATGTTCCCCATCTCTGCTATAGAAGTTTGGATTTCTAAAAAGTTGCTGGGAGGGCCTGTGCTTTTGAGGAGGCAACAATACTAGTGCAGCAACTTCACATCTTCTTAGATTGAGCACTGCAATTAATAACCGGTTCTAGGGCAGAGGTTTATAATTAAAAGCCGGGTTGGAGCATCAGGCTGCAATTAAAAAATCCACACTATCTGAGCAGCGTTTGTAATTGTCTTAAGTGTACGGAGACAAAGCAGTCACATCTTGGTTGCTATGCACCCCCCCCCCCAGCTTCTGTTAGGTTGACGTGTTAGGTGTGAGAAAAGCTGCATCCCAGATTTTAGATACAGAGAATAGCTCTCCCACACCTGTTGGAAGGGATGCTTTTGCAACTTGGTCTGTTTCACATCTAGCTTCCAGGCAGGATGGCAACCGATACTTTATTTCAAAAAAATAAAGATGATAATCAGGCATCCACACAATATGACCAGTCCAACGAAGTTGATGTTGAAGAATCATTGCTTCAACACTGGTGATCTTTGCTTCTTCCAGTACACTGATATTAGTTCGCCTGTCTTCCCAAGTGATGTGTAAAATTTTTCGGAGACACTGTTGGAATCTTTCGAGGAGTTGGAGATAGGTTGTTTGTGGCACCATTGACTGTGGGGTAAATATTAAAGTGATGCCTTGATAGGGTTGTCCGAGTCAGCAGAGGACAGGATTCTTGTGCCTGTTGTCATTTGGTGTTGCTGTGGCAAGAGAAGATGCATTGACCCAACTATGAAAATGGCAGGAATCATGTCCCATCTTGGATCAGTTCTGGAATCCCTACATGTTGTTGTTGTTTAGTCATTTAGTTGTGTCCGACTCTCCGTGACCCCATGGACCAGAGCACACCAGGCACTCCTGTCTTCCACTGCCTCCCGCAGTTTGGTCAAACTCATGATGGTAGCTTCAAGAACACCATCCAACCATCTCGTCCTCTGTCGTCCCCTTCTCCTTTTGCCCTCCATCTTTCCCAACATCAGGGTCTTTTCCAGGGAGTCTTCTCTTCTCACGAGGTGGCCAAAGTATTGGAGTCTCAGCTTCAGGATTTGTCCTTCCAGTGAGCACTCAGGGCTGATTTCCTTCAGAATGGATGGGTTTGATCTTCTTGCAGCCCATGGGACTCTCAAGAGTCTCCTCCAGCACCATAATTCAAAAGCATCAATTCCTCGGCGATCAGCCTTCTTTATGGTCCAGCTCTCACTTCCATACATCACTACTGGGAAAACCATAGCTTTAACTATATGGACCTTTGTTGGCAAGGTGATGTCTCTGCTTTTTAAGATGCTGTCTAGGTTTTCCATTGCTTTTCTCCCAAAAAGCAGGTGTGTTTTAATTTTGTGACTGCTGTCACCATCTGCAGAGATCATGGAGCCCAAGAAAGTAAAATCTCTCACTGCCTCCATTTCTTCCCCTTCTATTTGCCAGGAGGTGATGGGCCCAGTGGCCATGATCTATGTAGGATTCCCTACATAGAAGATAGCAAAAGGTTGAAGACCAGTCCTGGCTTAGTGCACCAGTATCCCTCCTTGATCCAGCTTCATTCTCTCACCAGGAGACTGCTGAATGCCAGTTTCTAAAGGAAGGCTCACATAGCTCAGTGGCAGATTGTGCTTCTAACACAGAAAGTCTCCATGGCATCTTCAGTTTTGTAAAAGAAAGAAAGAAAAAAGAACAGACTCCCACTGCCATTCATTGGGCTAATGGACCAATGACATGGCTTGGGATAATATGCAAACAGAAAGCAGAGGGTCTAATTGCACAAAACTGGCAGCTAAAAAGTCAATAAGCCCTGCAAACAATAAATGAGGTAATCATGGTCCTGTAGTAAGATAATAGTACATGAATGCTGAGTACACATCCTACGTACCAGAGGACTGTAGTTTGTTAAAGGTGCTGGGAATTATAGATCTGTGAAAGGCAAACTGCAGTTTCCATGATCCTTTTATTTTGGGTAAGCTTTTAATGCATCGTGTGGATGCAGCCAGTGACATAAGTGAAACAGACTATTTCACATGTGTGGTGAGTCTATTTCACTTACGTCACTGGCTGCATCCACATGATGTATTAAAGACCTCCCCAAAATAAAAGAATCATGGAAACTGCACTTTACCTTCCACAGAACTGCACTTTACCTTTCACAGATCTATAATAGACTTGGGATGTAGCCCAAAAAATACTTAATAGATCAAAAATGCTAATTTCCTTGTGAAGCTGAGAAGTTGTATAGAGGAGCTGTTAATGTATTGTGGAGTTGTCGACAAAATCTCCAGATTGTATCTCGTTTCATTGCTTCATTGAAACCAGCTCCTGGCTGGCAGGTGAAAATAACCCTCTGGCCCCTGAAGTGTTCATTTAAAAATATATATAGATATATATCTTGATGTAAATCATCCAATGTAATTTAACAGCAGAACTACCCCAAATTAGATTTATTGTTCCATGCAAGTGTTGGTGCAGGAACCAGTTCCTAAATACATCAAAATTAGAAAGTGGTAAAGGGCCCATTGACTCTGTGGCTTTTCTGACTTGGAATAAGGCATTATATGCTAGAAGGCAAGGTAAAAAGGTAAAGGATCCCTGGGTGGTTAAGTCCAGTCAAAGGCAACTATGGGGTTGTGATGCTCATCTCGCTTTCAGGCTGAGGGAGCCAGTGCTTGTTCACAGACAGCTTTCTGGGTCATGTGGCCAGCATGACTAAACCACTTCTGGTGCAACGGAACACCGTGACAGAAACCAGAGCACACGGAAACGCCATTTACCTTCCCAGTGGTACCTATTTATCTACTTGCACTGGTGTGCTTTTGAACTGCTAGGTTGGCAGGAGCTGGGACAGAGCGACGGGCACTCACCCCGTAATGGGGATTCGAACCACTGGCCTTTTGATCAGCAAGCCCAAGAGGCTCATTGGTTAGGCCACAGCGCCACCCGCGCTATAAAAGTACCTATGTTAGTCAGTTACTGCAAACATTAAGAGATTTGTCACACCTTAAAGACTAACACGACGTTAGTGTGTGACAGTTTTATGTGTGGCTACTTCCAAAATCTTTCTTTCATCAAAACTTTTCAACGAGTTGCTGGCAGAAATCAGGATTTTATTACCTGACGTCGAATATATTCAGTCAGTCTTTTGCAAGCAAACTCTAGTCCCCTGACCCCGAATGTCAAAAAACCAAATGATCAGAGAGTATCAGTCAGAACACTTTCTCTCTACCCGCCCTGTAAATTAAGGCTTTGATTTGCTATGCAACTGGGTCAATGCATAGGAAATACATTTTCATGCCTCCGGTGGAAGCATCATGGTGAAAATGCTCAAACAGAAAAGAGCAAAGGAGTGGGGGGAGTGGGGGGAGGAGGAGGTGGATTACAGAAAAGAGCTCATCTCTCAGACATGCTAAAGAGGCATTCAAAAGTTGAATGTTGAAAAGACAACCGGACACAGAGTTGGTGCGAAAAGACGGTCTGTGCTATTGAACTTGGTCTGATTTGCATCAGGAAATCTGGCCTGAAATTATAGGTGGGTGGTGAACCCTTGTTTCACCAGCTGTATCCTGACAATTATTTCCAAACAGTACAGGTGGACAGCCTGTGGCCCTCGGAGTACTTTCAACAGCTCTCTGCAAGTGTTCAGACCTTTAGCAAGAGAAATCTAACCCTCTCCTAACAGCAGCAGTGAACAGGATGCAAGGTGGCAGCAGGGATTCTGCTTGAGGTCGCAGCAAACTGTAGACGCTTCTGTTGCAAACAGCACCGGCCACATTCCTGGGGGCGAGATTTTGACACACTCCCGGGAAACTTGCAAAACTAGTTTGAACAGAGGTCACGGCCAACAAGGACAAAGAAAGTGTATCGCATTACAATACTGCCTGCAACTCTCTGCAAAAGCTACAGTCTCCAACCATTTGAAGAGGAAAACGAACATCTTGGAAGATACAACAACTCTTCTAAAACATTTTTTTTCCCGTTCAAACAAGCTCTCCTGGTCAGAAATATGCAGTATGGGGTGAACTGTAGCTCACGGGCAGATCATCTTCTTGGCACGCATAAGGTTCTAGGTTCAATTACTGGCTTCTCCCGAAGAAGAAGAAGAAGAAGAAGAAGAAGAAGAAGAAGAAGAAGAAGAAGAAGAAGATAGCTGGCCCATTTGGGTGAAGGGGGCACTGTCCTCAGCCAGCTTCCACCTGCCTCTTTGTGAACAACCAGTCCTATGGTGGCCCAGCCTGTCAGCTTCCTCCTCCTTAGTCTCAGTGTTAGCCCTTGTAGAATTCAGCAGGAGGCAGGCAGAGCCAACAAATTCTAATTTTGTCCCCATTAGCTATAGCGCCACCTACTGTCGGGCTCCCAGAATGGGCACCAGACACCACAGAGGTGCCTGAGAGTCTCTTGCTGCCTGAGATGTGGAGAGCTTCCGCTTTTCAGTTATACTAACCTTCTGCAAGCTGGTGCCCTTCAGATGCTTTGGATGCAGCACGGGCAATGTTCAGGGATGGTGGGAGTTATAATCTAAAACATCTGCAAGGCACCAGGCTGGAGGAGGGTTGGGGCAGACAGTATTAGGCTAGATGAACAAATACCGCGTTTACTCAGGTCCAATGCGCCATCAAATCTAATGTGCACCTCAGTTTTCAGAACCTTGAAACCCCAAAGTATTTGCCAGCAAATGTAAATGTGCCAATGAATCTAACACATACCTTAATTTTTGCAATGTAATTTGGCCAAAAAGGTGAGCATTGGATTCAAGTAAATACAGTATGAAGCAGCCCCCTTTGGTCCTACGACTGGCCGATACAAATTGCTTGATCACTGCAATTCATAAAATTGCATTTCCAGGTTTCCCCTCCCTTCCCTGTAACCAGTAATGTTGCTTCCCTGCTCTGAAAAAGAGCTTTTGGAAAGATTAAAAACAAGCTTCTCGCAAGTTTTGATTCTGCAGTCCAGAAGCACGATACGAGGTGAAAATCAGTCGGAATAAAAATTCTCAGTTTTCTGAAAACCTGGAACGATCCCTTGCCATCACCACCACTAAAATCACTGCTCTGTTCATACCCAAACAATGCTAAATTTAGTGAGGATCTGTATGGTGAAACACCACGTTTTGAAATGCAAAAATTAATCCTATTATAAATATCTAGTTTAATCTTCTCAGCTCCCCTGGAAATTGTTTGGGTATTTATGCTTTTCCTCATCTTACATAAGTAAGAAAAACTATTTTCGTGTGATGCGCTGATCTAGGAAGTGAGCACGCTGTGTGCCGTTTGTGATTCTGATCTCATTTCCTCAAACTCACTGAACATTTGTGTCAAAGTCAGCAAATGGTCCGTGACCCTGTCTTACATTTCCTGATCCTCAGCAGGTCTTGACCCAGTTCCTACTGTAATCCATCAGAGAACACTCCTGGAAACCATTCCGTTCTAATCTCTTTTTTTATAAAAAAATATTAGAACTCATTCAGAAAATCCAAGCCTTTTAATTCCCCACAACCAGGAGCCAAGGCGAGATTGAGATGACAATGGGACCAGGATTCAGGAATGTTGACATGAACAGGAGGACAAGAAGTCATGCGGCAAATACATGGTCTAAATAGATTTCTGTTCTCTTCTCCGGCTGACAAATAGGGACTCAAAGCAGTTGAAGATTAAAGGTGGATACATACAACCAGTTTTTCAAAGGGTCTAAAAACTCAGCTTTGTGTTTGCAATGATGATCTAAATTGGTCTGATGAATCCCAGAGCTGCCATGGGTTTCTCAACTGCTCAAACGTTTGTGCCAATGTTATCAGATGCCACCTACATTGTCCTGTCTAGATCACAGCATTTCACAAGCACATAAAAGCCACTGTCTTAATGTTTCCCCAGCTCACACACATTGGGCATCATGTGCTGATCACGGCACCAGGAAGGAAGCCTGCAAATGAACCCAAATCACCAAATTGTAGCCCAGTTTGGGGTGGGCTTTAAATAAACCTGGCAACCGGCATTGGAGCAAGTTGCTTCCGTGTTATTTCGTTTGTCTATCATATCTAATCTAATCTAATAAAAAAATAATAATAATAATAATAATAATAATAATAATAATAATAATAATAATTTATTATTTATACCCCGCCAATCTGGCTGGGTTTCCCCAGCCACTCTGGGCGGCTTCCAAGAAAACACTAAAATACAATAACCTATTAAACATTAAAAGCGTCCCTAAACAGAGCTGCCTTCAGATGTCTTCTAAAAGCTTGGTAGTTATTTTTCTCTTTGACATCTGGTGGGAGGGCGTTCCATAGGACGCATGCCACTACTGAAAAGCCCCTCTGCCTAGTTCCCTGTACCTTGGCTTCTCGCAGCAAGGGAACCGCCAGAAGGCCCTCGGCACTGGACCTCAGTGTCCGGGCAGAACGATGGAGGTGGTGACACTCCTTCAGGTATACTGGACCGAGGCCGTTTAGGGCTTTAAAGGTCAGCACCAACAATATCATATCATATCATCATATCATAAATCATATCATATCATCATATCATATCGAATCCCACCTTTCAGGGTGCAAATTCCTTCAAAGAGGCTTACAAATAACTTTAAAATGCATTCATAAAATCATGCTAGGCAGTATCCCAATCTAACATGTCATCTGGATCCTTCCCATATGACAGCTGGTGGCAGGTGGCCCTGTGAGCAGGTGGAAGGACAATCCAGTTGGAAGATAGGAGCACCTGATGTCATCCTCCTGTACCAACCTCTTTGTCAAGGCTTCAGGGGATTCTATCTCTCTCCCTGGGGTTGCCAAGAAGCAGAAAACCCAGAAGAGTTCTTACCAAGTACAGTTGTACCTTGGTAGTCAAACACCTTGGTACTCATACATTTTGGCTCCCAAGCGGTCAAAACCCGGAAGTGAGTATTCCGTTTTTTAAACTTTTGTTTTTGGAAGCCGAACGTCCAATGGGGCTTCTGCAGCTTCCAACTGGCTGCAGGAGCTTCCTGCAGCCAATCAGAAGCCACACCTTGGTTTCTGAATGTTTTGGAAGTCGAATGGACTTCTGGAAGAGATTCTGTTTGACTTCCAAGGTACAATTGTAGTTTCTTCAATATTCATAGAAAGAGACGAAGGAATGCGGTCTCTCTTAGATAATGGCATTGCTCCAAGTAAAGTCCCACCCCCTCAGTCCCTCCTATTCTACGTCACTCCTGTGCTGGCTGATCTGTGCTTTCTGCCTCTGAGCTTTCTGTTCTACTACTCTCAAGGCACGCCTGGTTCGGGGGGGGGGGGTCAGGAATGCTTTCAAGAGACACTGAGTCTGTTACCTGTCTCTCCCCTGGTGCTTCTTGTTCCTGCTGCTCCCTCAATATTTCCCAGCTTCTCTTCTCTGCAGCCTCTGAACTATGACCTTCTGCAAACCACTGTTCTAAATCTATACTGTCCTCCTCTTTTGGGGAATGTGCAGGAAGAGGGGGGCAGTCCCAACCATTCCTCCTCAGTCCAGCCCCTGACACTCTTTTCCCTGGGATCCTTCCCACAGGGCAGTTAATGGCAGGTAGCCCTGCCACTCCAACTGGGGCAGCTTCTGGGGTCTTCTTTGCATGCAATCCCCCCATCTTTAGTTATTTATTTGTTCAATTTGAAAACCATGCTTCACTACTTAATGTCCTCGGGTGGTACACAATAATGCAATTAAAGAGCAATAGATTCATTATTTTTTTAATTAAAATTTCCGAAGCCTCAATCATTACTTTAAAGTAATAGTTAGACATCATGACATCACTCCTGCGGAAGGCAAACATTGATACATCTAGACTCAAACTCATCAGTCTCTCTCTCTCTCAAGGGCTTGAGTGATGCCTTCTTTGGTTTATGTTTCTCCTGGAATACTTCTCTCAGGGCAGGTGGTGCTAAATGGCCCTATGATGAGGTCAGGACAGTCCAAAATGGAGCACCTTTTTCTACAGGGCAGTTAATGGAAGATGGCCTGGAGGGAGGAGGGGACAGTCCACCTGGAGCAGGCTTGAGGTCTTCTTTGCCTGTCTCCTCCTCTTTCTTTGGACTCCTTCCCATACAGAGTTGGTGGTACAGTCTAATATAAACTTGCAAGCTGAGGGTGGGCTACATCTCCTAGCCTGAAAACTAGTTCAGCTCTGCTTATAGAGAGGTTTCAGGATCTGGTTCCTGGTAGATTGAGAAGGCAAGGCTCAACGGCATCAGTTTGTGGTGCTTTGGCACAGGAGATTCTGCGGTAAGACAGAGAAGACATTCAGACCAACTTGTAGAAACGTATCTTTGAATTTCACTCCATGAATATCCCACCTTTCTCCCATCACGGAACTCTGGTGATTCTGTTAGGGAGCTCAAAGGGTTTCATTACGGAACTCAAGGGATTCCACTATGGAACTAGATTTGGGTTCTCAAGTGGCCTCCCCTACAATCGAGGGACTGACCAAACCCAGACCGGCTTAGCTTCGGCCAAGTGGTGACACCATGTACTTTCATGCAGAGCTTGGGATCACAATACTTCAAAGACTGCCTCTTTCCATCTTCTGAGGCCCTTCTTCATGTGCCTCCTCAAGAGGTCCAGAGGGTGGCAACACCTCCTCTGCAGTGGCTCCCCATCTGTGGAATGCTCTCCCCAGGAAAGTTCTCCTGGTGCCTTCATTGTACACTTTTAGGCGCCAGGCAAAAACGTTCCTTTTTAACCAGGCCTTTGGTTAATCTGATGCATATCCTATGCCCTTTTAAAATATAGGGTTTTTTTTGGGGGGGGGACTATTGGGTTGTTGGGGACGCAGGTGGCGCTGTGGGTTAAACCACAGAGCCTAGGACTTGCCGATCAGAAGGTCGGCGGTTTGAATCCCCCGCGACAGGGTGAGCTCCCATTGCTCGGTCCCTGCTCCTGCCAACCTAGCAGTTCGAAAGCACATCAAAGTGCAAGGAGATAAATAGGTACCGCTCTGGTGGGAAGGTAAACAGCGTTTCCATGCGCTGCTCTGGTTCGCCAGAAGTGGCTTAGTCATGCTGGCCACATGACCCGGAAGCTGTACGCCGGCTCCCTCGGCCAATAAAGCGAGATGAGCGCCGCAACCCCAGAGTCGGCCATGACTGGACTTAATGGTCAGGGATCCCTTTACCTTTATTGGGTTGTTGTTTTTATTTTTATTATGTATTTTGTGGTTTTATATATTGATTTTATTCTGTGAACTGTCCTGAGACCCCGAGTATAGGGAGGTATATAAATTCAAATAATAATAATAATAATAATAATAATAATAATAATAATGCACCTTGCCTTGGGTTACATCTTTTCACATGTAATATAATATGGCATGGGATACAGCTTTCATGCACAATAGCATTCTCTGTCTCAATCTGCACACCAACCAGGACATAATGATAGATTATGTATGGAACAGAAAGAAGACCCAAGGCAGAGAGAAGAATAAGAGAGGATTCTGGAGAGCTAGGCCCAATCAAGCTGTTGTCTTCAACCAGAAGCAGTCCTATAAAATCAATGGGATTGAGTAGGCCCTGAGATTATAAACAACCCAAGCTACTTTAGGAAATACCTTCCCGAGAGAGCGGGCTCTCAGTGAGGGTCTGCATCACTGCTTGGTTCTTTTCCTTACCCGCTGTGAGTCGTGTCACCCTGGTGTTTGAGGAGCTTTCCTTCTTCAGCATAGATACCCTTTCTCCCTCTGAGGAGCGGTGCACCTCCAGCAACCCAGAACTTGCTCGGTCTAATTTCTTCACAAGCATCCCTCCGATGGTGTTCTGAGAAACCAGGCTCAGGATTGCTCTCCATTTCAGGCTGATTTTCCTCTTTGCTTTCCTCTTTGCTCTCTTCAGCAGCCCAAAGGAGAAGTGGAAGATCACCAAGCTGGAGAGGCTCGCAAGGAAAAGGCAGCCAAGCACATAAAGGACAAAGGAAAGGGCGGAAGCCAGTGTTAAGTCTGCAGCCATGAGGAACAGCTGGTGGGAGCCGGTCGCCATCGTCCCGAAAGGACTTTCCTCTTTTATATACACCTCTGCTGCTTTGCTCAGAAGTTTGCAGAGAAACCTTCTGGGAGGTGCACTGTATGCAATTAGGTCATTATAAAGCTAGCTGGCCTCTTGAAACATGCAAAAGCAAGTCACAGCCCTGCTGGGAGGGTGAATCATCCTTCTAGCTATAGCTGCAAAAAAGCATTTCAAAACCACACTTGCTGCAGAGAGTGCCAGAAGGGTTTGCCGTTTCTGACATTGCTACACTGCGATCTGTATTTATGACTTGCTTGGCTGAAGTCCAGGAATTGTTTCCACAAGGGAAACAATGATCTGTCTTTATTACTGGGAAAGTTTTTCTTTCTTTCTTTCTTTCTTTCTTTCTTTCTTTCTTTCTTTCTTTCTTTCTTTCTTTCTTTCTTTCTTTCCTTCCTTCTCTCTCTCTCTCTCTCTCTCTCTCTCTCTCTCCCTCTTTCTTTCTTTCTTTCTTTCTTTCTTTCTTCTTTACAAATGCCTTTCTCCAAAACAGGTCACATTCTGATTTGGAAAAATGCACTTCATTAAAAAGGACACTGCCCTGATACTTTACAAGAAGGCAATATATACTGTTATAAATAAATCTAAATAAATAAATAGACCTGAACTGTGTGTTTTGACACGTGTATGTGTGTGTGTGTGTGTGTGTGTGTGTGTGTGTGTTCTGCTAAAAAAATATGGTGCCTCTCAATTTGGAAAGGGATTCTTTCAGAAGCTCTTTCCAGTCAACTAATTCAGGGAGTCTAGAGCGACATTTCCCTTTTTCTCTTGTAAGTTGTGAGTTGAATGTTTTGGCTCCCGAACCTTTGATTACCTCCTGGGGGGGGGGGGGAGCACAGCCAATGGTTTGACTTTACTCCCAAATGTACACTCTCAAGACAGATAGATTCCAATATATACAATCATAACCAAGAAAAACAAAGTGGTTCTTTTTATGTTCTTACTGATTGACACTTACTGTCAATGCTTTTTTCTGGGGGGACACAGGGATATGCATACCCCTAATCATTTTGTGAATCTAAGTTTGGCCTCATTGAGGGGAATATTTCAATGTGAGGAGGAAAACGAGAGTATCCCTAAACATTTTTTTAAGGGGGGGGGGGGGAGAAACTGCTTATTGTTATTCCTGCAAAATACCGGTATATAGAGCAAATGTTTTTAAAGCCAAATTTCTTTTTTTGAATACTCAAAAGATTGTATCTCTTGCTGAAACATTTAAATACAACAACAGCACCATCTATTGGCCACTGCTGTCTATTATGAAAATGAGTAAAATCACATACTGTATATGTACCTATACAGACCAACAAAGGTCCGTATAGTTAAAGCCATGGTTTTCCCGGTAGTGATGTATGGAAGTGAGAGCTGGACCATAAAGAAGGCTGATCGCCGAAGAATTGATGCTTTTGAATTATGGTGCTGGAGGAGACTCTTGAGAGTCCCATGGACTGCAAGAAGATCAAACGCATCCATTCTGAAGGAAATCAGCCCTGAGTGCTCACTGGAAGGACATATCCTGAAGCTGAGGCTCCAATACTTTGGCCACCTCGTGAGAAGAGAAGACTCCCTGGAAAAGACACTGATGTTGGGAAAGATGGAGGGCACAAGGAGAAGGGGACGGCAGAGGACGAGATGGTTGGACAGTGTTCTCGAAGCTACAAACATGAGTCTGACCAAACTGCGGGAGGCAGTGGAAGACAGGAGTGCCTGGCGTGCTCTGGTCCATGGGGTCACGAAGAGTCGGACACGACTAAATGACTAAACAAATATGTAATTCAATATGCTAAATAAAGGTAAAAGTTAAAATGTTAAAGGACCCCTGGATGTTTAAGTCCAGACAAAGGCGACTATGGGGTTGCAGCGCTCATCTCGCTTTCAGGCTGAGGGAGCTGGCATTTGTCCACAGGCAGCTTTCCGGGTCATGTGGCCAGCATGACTAAACCGCTTCTGGCACAATGGGACACTGTGATGGAAACCAGAGCACATGGAAACACCGTTTATCTTCCCGCCACAGTGATACCTATTTATCTACTTGCACTGGCGTGCTTTTGAACTGCTAGGTTGGCAGGACCTGGGACAGAGCAACGGGAGCTCACCCCATCGCAGGGATTCGAACTGCCACCTTCTGAGTGGCAAGCCCAAGAGTCTCAGCAACATTCCTGAAGCTCAAGGAGCTGGCAGACACCTGGCACCCCTGAGATGATCAGAACAGGAGGCTCCCAGAAAGAAGTGGCTTGAGGACTTCTGTGCAGCTGATGCTCTCGACTTCTGCACAAACAGTCATCCTCAGAATCAAGCCATGGGAAGTTTACGGATATCGGCGCTAGCGACTTAGCTAATGCCTACCGCTCCTCCACCAATGCCAAAATCTTGCCAGGCCCAGGAGCAGGCATTTGCGATCGCACACACAATATTGGTTTGGAAACCTCCAGCCAGATTAATTAAGATAGCTTTTATTACATGATGGGAAGGCTCCAATTACATGTTGCAAGGCGTCCTCTGATTCTTTCCTCCACTGTAATTTCTTTTAATTAAAAAAGCCACCCATGCCAGCCTTGGGCAGGTGGCCTCTTGGTGTGAGAAGCTGGCACCCTAGGGTGGGGACTGAGCAACCCTCAGTGAACATTGCAGGGCCAGGCAGCGGACTCCCCATACCCCAACCCATATAAATAAGAGACCAGTAAGACTGGTTTGGGGTCAAAACAGGCCACAACTTTATTGAATACAGATGAAAGAGCTTTGGCATGGGCATGGGCATGGGGCAATCTAAATACTTCCAGCCCGTCTGCCGGAAGTGACGTGTGTTCAATCCAGGTGGGGGTTCCTAAGACTTACATCCAATAAGGTGACCCCCGCAGGAACTGCCATCTGGGGGAGTGCCTTCAGCCCTGGTCCCCCTGGGCACACAGACATGGCCACTCCCCTCAGATGAGCCAGTGTGGTGTAGTGGTTAAGAGCGGTAGTCTTGTAATCTGGTGAACTGAGTTCGATTCCCTGCTCCTCCACATGCAGCTGCTGGGTGACCTTGGGCTAGTCCAGGGGTCAGCAACCCGCGGCTCCAGAGCCGCATGTGGCTCTTTTACACCTTTGCCGCGGCTCCGGGGCGGATACTAGTGAGGGGAGGAGGCGCATTGTGCGCCCCGACACTCCCCACTGTGGCGGGCGCTGTACTGGCTGTGACGTTGCATGGGGGCGGTGCGTGCGTTAGTCACGCACCGTCCCGGCGTCACCTTCCCACCCGCTATCAGATCGGAGGGCAGCGGCGCGCATGCAATGGTTTTGCGGCTCCCAGTTTTTTCCCCCTTCAGAAACGGGTCCAAGTGGCTCTTTTTGTCTTAAAGGTTGCAGACCCCTGGGCTAGTCACACTCCTCTGAAGTCTCTCAGCCCCACACAGCTCACAGAGTGCTTGCTGTGGGGGAGGAAGGGAAAGGAGAATGTTAGCCACTTTGAGACTCCTTAGGGTAGTGATAAAGCGGGATATCAAATCCAAACTCTTCTTCTCTTCTCTTCTTCAGATCCGTTTAACGGTATATCCCAGTGTTTGGAGGGGCAGGCGGAGACTACAACCTCCCCTCCATCTAAAACAATGGATTACCCCAATGCCCAACCAGTTGTGACGATTGCTATGAGGTAGGCAAAACCACCGGGTCAGTGCCAATTAGCCCGGTGGGCAAATTCCTACCTCCGTAGCCAAAGCAAAGTCATTGACTATCAGCTTAAACCGAAGGTGGGTGGGTAAGGAAAACCAGTGAAGGAACAAACAGGTAGTGCCCCAGGCGTGGGCTGCTTAAATGGCCAAGGGGCGAACCCAAGAGAAGCCTACCTGCTCCGTCAGATCTGCCCCCTGACACAGCCCTAGTCTCAGCCTGCATCCCCATTCGCCAAAGCAGGGTGCAGGCTAGGATCCGGTTCCTGATAGGCAGCGGGGGTTTATGTCCCCACTGCCCATCAGGAAGAGCACTGAAGTTCCAGTTCCCTCGTTGGCACACCAGTGAAGCCTCTGCCATCCTGCAATGCCTCTGGCACCTAGAGGGGTAAGCAGACTTGTGGGACTTCTTTTCAAACACGCATAGGATTGTCCTGTGTGTCTTTCTCCTGTTCTTTCAACAACAACAATGTTTATTACGGTCCAGAGACCCAACAAATTGTTACAAAGCAATACACAATCCATACAGCCTACCTCCAGGTTTCTCAGCTCAAAACCACCCACCCTGATCTTCTTTTTCATCCCCGCAAGGAAAATATGGGGAAGCCTCCTTCTTTTCCCATGCACTCTTGAAAAGAACACGTTTGGAAGAGTGGTTTTGAGTTGGGAAAGGACTAAGAGGAACAGGTTAAGCCGCTGCTCAGCAGTAGAGTGTGTTCATAGCATGCAGAAGGTCCCAGGTTCACTCCTCATCATCTCCAGGTAGGGCTAGGAGAAATCCCTGTCTGAAATCCTGTATAGCTGTTGCCAGTCAGTGTGGACAATATTGAACTAGATGGGCCAAGAGCCTCACTCTGTATAAGGCAGTTTCCAATGTTCCAATCAAGCAGCTCATTCCCAAACACTCTTCTTCCACTCAGACCTAAGCTGTCCTGGGCAACTTTGACTTTAACAGAATATAGAGGAAGGAATTGGGAAACACTGCATAAAAGGTAAAGGGACCCCTGACAGTTAAGTCCATTTGCGAACGACTCTGGGGTTGCGGCGCTCATCTTGCTTTACTGGCTGAGGGAGCTGGCGTTTGTCTACTTCTGCAGTTTTTCCAGGTCATGTGGCCAGCATGACTAAGCCGCTTCTGGCGAAACCAGAGCAGCGCATGGAAACGCCGTTTACCTTCCCACCGGAGTGGTACCTATTTATCTACTTGCACTTTGACGTGCTTTCAAACTGCTAGGTTGGCAGGAGCAGGGACTGGACAATGGGAGCTCACCCCGTCGTGGGGATTCGAACCGCCGACCTTCTGATCGGCAAGCCCAAGCAGCACAGTGGGTTAACCCACAACGCCATGTGACTATTACATTTTCATATTAAGGGGAAGGTCCCTCCCCCCCTTAAAAAAATGGCTTGCGATGTCACATAATCCACACAATCAATGAGGATTTCACGCCAATGCATTCCCTAACCTGAAATAAGGATATTGTTTTGTAAATGAGTTATTTTTTAAAAGTTTTTTAAACATCCCAGTTTTCCCCATCATTTTCTATTTTTTTTAGTGTATTACAAAAGAAAATGAATACAGAACTTGAAAATGAAAATGAAAAATTTACCCCCACCCTCCCTGAGAGATAACATTTGAATCCACATTCCTTTCAGTCCACATTTCAGATGTCCAAAAGATAACAAACACACACAAAAATCAGAGTAACCAAAAAATGCTTATAAGAAGTGCAAAGTCCTGTATTCTTCACTGCATGCCAGGCTACTTTACTGTAGTCTTTTCTTTTCTTACCTTGCACCATTCTAAGTTTATTGGTGACTTTCTCAACAAGTGCCAGTTTTCAGACCTCATTATACCAATTCGCCAAAGAGGACCCTTTCATATATTTCCAATACCTAATTGCCAAAAGCTTTGCTGCGAATAACAGATATAGAATCAGTGCTTTAAACTGCACATACGCATCCACTCCCACAAAAAAAAAGAGAGAGATTTAATGAAGTCATTTAGTCATTTATGGCCATGTAACCCATCTCCGTCCAATATTTTTATGGTTTCTATTAAATACTTCATCCCAAAACTTCTCTACCTTCATACAAGTCCACCACATATGCTGAAATGTCACACAATTTCTCCAACACTTTGGAGTGTGGGCTGAACTAATATATGCCCAAACAAACAGGGATTAAGTGCCAGTTTGGTAATATTTTAAGGGTTGAGGTTTTTTTTTTAAGGGTTGTACAGTGGTGCCTCGCAAGACGAAAAGAATCCGTTCCGCGATTCTCTTCGTCTTGCGGTTTTTTCGTCTTGCGAAGCAAGGCCATTAGCGGTTTAGCGCTACTAGCGGCTTAGCGGGCTTAACGGATCAGCTGATAAGCGGCTTAGCGGCTTAGCGGATCAGCTGATAAGCGGCTTAGCGATCAGCTGTTAAGCGGCTTAGCAGCTTAGCGGATCAGCTGTTAAGCGGCTTAGCGGCTTAGCGGATCAGCTGATAAGCGGCTTAGCGGCTTGGGGAAAAGGGGGGGAAAGGAAAAAAAACCCTGCAGGAACTCGCAAGACATTTTCGTCTTGCGAAGCAAACCCATAGGAAATTCGTTTTGCGAAGCACCTCCAAAACGGAAAACCCTTTCGTCTAGCGGGTTTTCCGTCTTGCGAGGCATTCGTCTTGCGGGGCACCACTGTATTTGCAGGTTATATTAAGCTCAAGTTTTTAAAATATGATTTTATGTAACGTGCTATTGTTCTTGTCTTCTATACATTGCTTCCCCAAAAAGAAAAGAAAAGGATGTCCCATCAGATCTCTTGCAGAGCACAAACAGTGACTGGCAGAATATACAAAATGCATGATATAACCCATGGGTAGGCAAACTAAGGCCCAGGGGCCGGATCCAGCCCAAGCACTTTCTAAATCCGGCCCGCGGACAGTCCAGGAATCAGTGTGTTTTTACATGAGTAGAATGTGTCCTTTTATTTAAAATGCATCTCTGGGTTATTTGTGGGGCATAAGAATTGGTTCTTTTCTCTCCCCCCTCCCCCAATAGATAGAAAGATAGATAGATGATAGATAGATAGATAGATAGATAGATAGATAGATAGATAGATAGATAGATAGATGATAGATAGATAGATAGATAGATAGATGATAGATAGAGATAGATAGATGATAGATAGATAGATAGATAGATAGATAGATAGATAGATAGATAGATGATAGATAGAGATAGATAGATGATAGATAGATAGATAGATAGATAGATAGATAGATAGATAGATGATAGATAGATAGATAGATAGATAGATAGATAGATAGATAGATAGATAGATAGATAGATGATAGATAGATATAGATAGATGATAGATAGATAGATAGATAGATAGATAGATAGATAGATAGATAGATAGATGATAGATAATCCGGCCCCCCACAAGGTCTGAAGGACAGTGGACCGGCCCCCTGCTGACCTGTTTGCTGACCCGTGATATAACCAAAGGTATTAGTCTGCTGTCTGAAGACCTCTTTTTTTTTCTCTGGTTGGGTCCAATTCTTGCCTCATTGTGGCTATCTTAGTCCAATGCAATCCTGCACACCTGAAAGTAAGTCTCATTGAGTTCCTTGAGAGTGTATCCTATTGAATTCACTGGGATTTACTTCTGAATAAACCTGAATAGCATTAGCCTGCATAGCTGTAATACTCAGTTCAGCCCGAGCAAAGCTTCATGTTGAAACAGCAGAAACACAGTGTTAAATCCCATCTCTAACAGAAGAGCAGGATTCTAGTGGACAATCTCACTCCCAGTCTGTCGCTGCACAATATTGTAGCTATTAACAAGCTCTGGGTTCATGTCTGAAATCCAAGAATATTTCCCTGTCTCCTCTGAGACAGTGAGAATTTTCTGCCCCATTTCCTTCCCTTCTGAAAAGTGATGCTACAAATATGCCCAAACGTTACAAAAAAAAGGCACATATTTCTCAGTGCATCACTGAAAGGGGAGAGGCTTGCACCATTTGATAGGAAAAGAGAATTTGCATAGCTATTTAGACAATTCTTTGACATGTAGATGCTTTGAGGAAAGTATACACAACCCCTAGAACTAGTGAAATCTGTGATACCTGTGAATAGTCTTTTATGTTTGTCATGAGGTGCAGCTTTATTTCCATAATATTCCTGAGCTCAGAGAGAAATGACAGATGGATTATCTATTCCCTCTAGCAAATAGAAGGATTCTCTCTTTTTGCAGAGCCTCATTATGCCACTTAAATGACACTTCAAAAGACAGTGAATACTAGACTAAAAATTAATTTTGCATTCAAAGCCTTCTTTGGATCAGTAGTGACAGATTTAGCTGTTGCAAGCATGTTCATGGAATTGGTACATAGGAACTTAGAGAATAGGGATGGTGGACCAGTGGCTTCCCAGATGTTCCCAGATGTTGGACTAAAGGTAAAGGTAAAGGGACCCCCGACCATTAGGTCCAGCCGTGACCGACTCTGGGATTGCGGCGCTCATCTCGCTTTATTGGCCGAGGGAACCGGCGTACAGCTTCTGGGTCATGTGGCCAGCATGACTAATCCACTTCTGGTGAACCAGAGCAGCACACGGAAATGCCATTTACCTTCCCACTGGGAAGTAGATACCTTTATCTACTTGCACTTTGACATGCTTTTGAACTGCTAGGTTGGCAGGAGCAGGGACTGAGCAACAGGAGCTCATCCCGTCGCGGGGATTCAAACCGCCAACCTTCTGATTGGCAAGTCTTAGGCTCTGTGGTTTAACCTACAGTGCAACCTGCGTCCCTTTTGTTGGACTACAACTCTCATAAATCTCTTACATTGTTCATGTTGGCTGAGCCTGTTGGGTTCCCTAACTTCCAGTAAATTAGCAAAAATGTATAAGACAAGATCAAATCTCTGTTGGGAATGCAAGGAAAAAGAGTGTACCTTTTGTCATATGTGGTGGACATGAAAGGTAATGAAAGTATTTTGGGAAACAATATATAATGAACTGGAAAAAATGTTTAAAATGACAATATTGTTTTTTTTAAAAAAACAAACCTTGAAATTTTCATTTTAGGAATTATAGGTACCAAAATCCCAAAGGAACAGAAAAGACTTTTTATGTATGCAACGACAGCCACACGGATTTTACTAGCCCAGAGATGGAAAGATGACAAAGTCCCGATTAGAGAAGAATGGCAGACTAAGTTGATGGACTATGCCAAAATGGCAAAAACTGACTGGGAAACTCAAAACTAAGGAATGGGGAAAATATTTAACTTACCTTAAAAACCACTGTAAACAGTTAAAATCTTTAGCGGGATTTTAATAAATCGTGTCCTCCCTAAAAGAGGGCACATGTTGCAGTGAGACCTGGAGACTGATCTCCTGGTTGTGGGTGGGTATATTGGACAGCCACAACACCCGATTGGTAGGTTCCTCGTGGCTGGGTTTAATCTGGCCAATGGGGTGCAGTCTAAACAGACCGAGGGACCTATATATACCTATGCACATGACCCATAGCTTCATCATTCATCTCGTGCATTGGAACACCCGCCCACCTCTCCCTACTTTTAGGGCATTTTGCAATTGACCTTGCTATGCCGTTGTGTGTCATCTATCGTTGGGACAGGGGCACTGCAGGAATTTTCCCCACTTGGCTGATTGGCTGTTGCCATTTGGGTTTTGCCTGCCACATAGTAAATCATCACAACTTGTAAGGTTGCAGATAGGCTCTGGTTCAGGTGATAGGGATGGGAGAATGGTCTTGCCATCCCTATGTGAAGGGTATTCCGTTAAAGGAATCCAGGGACTCAACTTGATTTGGTCAACCCATGAGAGGTGGTTGTGCCCGTGCCTGAGTCCAGGGGAGCATCTGGGGAGTGAACAGAGTCTGTTCCCGGGTTCTTCACCTATCTCAGGTGTTCACCCTTGGCTGACCTATGATGGAGCTCTGGGTCATAGCTACCTGCAAGGGTGTAGGGAGCAAGTCGAACCAGAGCCTATGCAACCACTCACTTTTCTGTAATCAATAAAGTTGTGACCTAAATTCTGCCAAAAACCAAAACTAAAATCTGTGTCAATTGTGTGTTTATTTAGGGGGGGGGGGAAGGTCTCTGGGTCTGAACACGCAACACTTGTAAAGTAACAGATTTTATGACTGAAATGGAAACATAAAATTTTAGATTATTTTAAAAGATGCAGTAAGAAAACTATAATACCTCGGGTTACGAACTTAATTTGTTCTGGAGGTCCGTTATTAACCCAAAACTGTTCTTAACCTGAGGTGCGCTTTCACTAATGGGGCCTCCCACTGCCGCTGCACTGCCAGCACGCAATTTCCACTCTCATCCTGGGACAAAGTTCACAACCCAGAGCAACTAATTCCGGGTTAGCAGAGTTTATAACCCAAGTGTTTGTAATCCACAGTGTTTGTAACCCGAGGTACCACTGTAATAAGACCCCCAAAGGGGAGGTGGGGATTCAAGGGGATTCAAGGGAATCCTGTATGTAGATAATAAGATGTGTTATGAATGTGAACTTTAATATGGAAAATCAAATAAAAAATCTTTTTAAAAAAGAGAGAGAGAATGTTGGGTTCCCTTGACCCCCACCCAAGCCAATTTGGGGCGTGAGGAATACATGTCAGGAAGAAAGCGAGGGAAAGTTCTGTTGCACTAGCAGAAGTCCCCATCAATCTGGGTGCAGGTTCCTTCAAGAGTGGTCAAATCCCTTCCTTTTTTACAGAGATCAGGACTCTGGTCATTCGGTTATCCAACTGGCATCTGTCAAACTGTCTGATTCAATGAGCATCCACTTTTGATGCCAAGTTCTGGACCATTTATTTGAAACCAGCCCAAACCCTTTCAAATCAATGGTTTGTATTTTCTGATGGATTGCAAGGGACCTATTAGTGAAATATGTCATTTATCCACATGCATCCAGGGAAATGGTTGTGCAAACAAAAGGACAGATGGAAATTAAAAAATAAATAAATCTGTGCACATTGTAGCCTGTATTTTTTTAGTTTGCACAACCATTTCCCTGGATGTTTATAGATAAATAGGCATCTTGTTACCTAAAAGCTAAGCTCTCTGGCCCTCAAGAATTCACAAGGAAGTTTGTCTTCTCCCCCTTTCACCTTAAAGGTAAAGGTAAAGGTACCCCTGCCCGTACGGGCCAGTCTTGACAGACTCTAGGGTTGTGCACCCATCTCAATTAAGAGGCCGGGGGCCAGCGCTGTCCGGAGACACTTCCGGGTCACGTGGCCAGCATGACATCGCTGCTCTGGCAAGCCAGAGCTGCACACGGAAACGCCGTTTACCTTACCACTTGTAAGCGGTCCCTATTTATCTACTTGCACCCGGGGGTGCTTTCAAACTGCTAGGTTGGCAGGCGCTGGGACCGAACAACGGGAGCGCACCCCGCCGCAGGGATTCGAACCGCCGACCTTTCGATCAGCAAGCCCTAGGCGCTGAGGCTTTTACCCACAGCGCCACCTGTGTCTCTTTCACCTTAGAATAGACAAAATCTGGCTTTTGTTTGTTTGTTACTCATGTTTCATTTCCTTCTTAACTGCTCAGGCATATTACCCAGGCTGCTTCCACCAGTGTTATTTATTTACTTTCTGATCTCATTTGTCGTTAACGAAGTCAGCACTCCATGTGTCTATCTGATTCCTACCACCATCCCATCTTCAAAATTGGCATTGTGTTTTCCCTTCCTTGGCCTCTTTGGGCTCACTCTCACATAAAACTGACTCTTTCCACCTTTCCCACCCTCACAGGTAAAGGTAAAGGGACCCCTGACTATTAGGTCCAGTCGTGACCGACTCTGGGGTTGCGGCACTCATCTCACTTTATTGGCTGAGGGAGCCGGCGTACAGCTTCCGGGTCATGTGGCCAGCATGACTAAGCCACTTCTGGTGAACCCGAGCAGTGCACGGAAACGCCGTTTACCTTCCCGCTGGAGCGGTACCTATTTATCTACTTGCACTTTGGCGTGCTTTTGAACCGCTAGGTTGGCAGGAGCAGGGACAGAGCAACGGGAGCTCACCCCGTTGCGGGGATTCAAACCGCCGACCTTCAGATTGGCAAGTCCTAGGCTCTGTGGTTTAACCCACAGCGCCACCCGCGTCCCTAGCTCTAATCAAATTGGTCCAAACTGAATGTTACCTCTGTAATTAATCAATGTCTATAATAAGCCACATATTTGCTAGACAGCTCAGTTTTTAACACAATGCTCTGTGGATCTTGCTTAAACATGTCGAGATGAGGGGGGAAATTAAGTTCAGCTTCCATTTTAAAACCTACCTAATTTTCACTTCCTGTAATAACACACTTCCCAAAACCGCGGCTGACTTTAGAAATTTGCACCTCTGTAAATGTTGCTGTGCACTCCTGCAATAGTGTATACAAAAATGTAGATACTGGGTGAAAGTTTGCATAAAAATGGGTATAGTGAAAATAATGTACAAATACATTACCTTAGGGAACATTCTCACAAAAATGTGTATATTAAGGGAAATTGCGTAAAAAAATGGGTAGGAGGAACATACATGAAAGTGCTGATGGACTTTCATAAGGATTTTTTTAAAAAATGCACACAAACAACTGAAGTTGGGGGGGAAAGAAAAACAAAGAGAAATCGAAGTTGACAGATTTGTCCATCTCTACAACAATGGCTAGACAGATAAGTATACCAATAATTGTGAACACATTTTCAATACTTTCATTGTATCCTATCCAATGAAATAGTGCAGATTTTTTTAAATAATAATAATAATTGTATGTATGGATGTGGGTGATTTCATTGAATGAGTCAATAGGGAACTGACTTAAAAGTACTCTAGAAATCACATTTCAGCCACCTTGTAAGTCTTCTTTAATCAGAAGCTGATTAACTGGGCAGCAGAAATGGATATTGCTAATTTTCAAAATGGACATTTCCTTTTGACTTCCCCTTTGTTCTGTATGAGGACAGATGTGCTTTTTAATCCAAACAATAGGGGCGAAATTCACTAAGCTCAAGCATTCAAAGTTCAAGAGAACAAACACAATGTTGGATGGAAATTAAATTGCTTTTGTCCACCAGCATATTCTGCCGCTATAAAAACATGTCAGAAAGATTTGGTAGCTTCAGCTCTAGAAAAGCTTGCGTGCAAACGGGAATGAGAGGCGGAGAGAGTGAAAAGAGCAGGTAAAGCAAATAGTCTGCTTTTGATATTAGAGATTATTCTTGCAAACATTATTCTTTCTCAGTACTAATGGCTGAGCCTGCCCGTGCCTGTTGCTGATATCTTAGCTCCAGGGTTCTTTTGGCATGATTCACAGGGGTGTGCCATTTCTGTGTTGTCTTCTTATAATTGCACCTTCTTGGGAAAGGCTTGAAGATATCATGGCAATAACAATGCATTCTTATTTACAGAGACCCATCATATTGTAAAACTCCTCTTGCAGATGATCTGAGCAAACACTCCAAACAATAATGCACTCCAGCCTGACATTGGTGACTGACTAGCAGAACTATTAGATATTCCTAGACTGTTAGGTTTTTGTTTATTAAAAATTATTTATACTTTTAAAGTTTATACATTTCACCAGTTTTACAATCAATTTAACATTTCAAAACTTGACTTCCTTCCCCCTCTTTCTGTGGTTCTTTAAGTTTATTTTTTCATATCTTTTGCATATCCAAATTAACTTAATTTGCTCATTTATTGCATCTTCCTTAAATATATACTCTTATAAAACTGCAGGTTGTTACAATAATCCTGCCAATGTTTTTATCTGTTCGCAATTTATCTGTAAATATTCCATTAACCATTTCCATTCTTTTATACAAAATTTGTTATCTTGATTTCTTATTCTTCCGGTAAGTTTCACCATTTCTGCATATTCCATAAGTTTTTGTATCCATTCTTCCTTTGCTGGGATGTCTTCTTTTTTCCACTTTTGGGCAAGTAGCATTCTTGCTGCTGTAGTCGCATACACGAATAAATTTCTATACAATTTAGGTAGTTCTGTCCCTATAATTCCCAAAAGAAAAGCTTCTGGGGTTTTTTTTAACAAAAGTTATTTTGAACATCCTTTTCAATTCATTATATATCATTTCCCAGTAAGCTTTAACCTTACTACAAGACCACCACATATGATAAAAAGAACCCTCTTTCTCTTTACATTTCCAGCACTTGTTTGATTTAGATTTATATATTTTTTTCTGGTTTACTCAGTGTTAAATACCAACGATATATTATTTTCATATAATTTTCTCTTAAACCATAACAGGCTGTAAATTTTATATCCACATTCCACAATCGTTCCCATGCTTCCATATCTATATTATGACCGATATCTATTGCCCAGCGTATCATTGAGGATTTTCCTAGATACTCCTACGCTTGATTACCTAGTTCCTCCCAAGGTGAGAGGAAGTGGACATAGCCAAGTCTGGCTGGACAGCTTACTCTATGGTATTAACCCCTTCATGCACTAATTAGACTGTTGCATGTTGGTTGTATGAGGACGGTTACCTCACAGGGATAACCATCCTCCCTGATCATTGACCATTATCATAACTCCCGTCTTTCCTGATCATTTACCATGCTGGCTGGAGCTGATGGAAGTCAGAGTACAACTATACCAGGAAAGTCATAGGTTCTCCCACCTTTAAGTAGGGATTCCTTATTTGGATATAGCCCCATGTTAAAATCTCACTGCAGGTAATCTCAATATCGTCCCCTCTCCCAATACTAACCTTCTTTGAAGAATGTGTCAGGAGGAGAAAATGATGAAGGAACATTTTTCTTTTCTTTTGAGATGAAGAAGAGGTTTTATCCATGCTGATTTTTTCCAGCTCTACCACATCAAATCACTTCGAGTAGCAAGAAGATGTTTGGACTTGGCATAGGCAGGAGGTTGAGCTTCTCAGTTCCCAGAACAGTTTCTATAAAGCCTCTGTTGAACTGAGTATCTTGACTTCCTTCTTTTGTCTTTTTACATAATTTTCTACTCAGAGGAAGCTGGCATGTATTTAGAGGCAGAGCATAGGATCTTGAGGGAAAGTATAAGGGGGAGTTGTGAACAGAAAGCCAAAAATTAAGTTCAGAGGTGGGTGGGGGTGAGTTATAATAACAGGGTGCCCCATCACACTGGGTACCTGCCTCAGTCAATGCATGTCGTTGTAAGAATGGGCTTCAAGACAAGACCCATTTATCATAGAATTGTAGTGGGAAAATCTATCAAGGTGCTGTTGGTTGAAATGGGTACCGAAACAGTTTTTAATATTTGACTTGATTTTCATTCGATTAGGCTGGGCTGGGCGATGTTATTGTGGATTTAATGTTGTTTGATTCTGTAGCATTATGACACATAGGACCTTAAATATTTATACAGATATTTAAAATGAAAAAAAAATAATAAGACAATATCAATAGCTACTGTACTGCTTTGCTGCTGCTCTTACTATGATTTTACTGTAATTTTAGACTGTCTTTCTAAAATTGTTGTAGCCCACCCTAGGGAACTTTTGGTGAAGATATTATATATATATATATAATATTTAGTTTTTAGCAACAACAGGTGAAAATAGGGACAAACATCTCAAGAAGTGAATATTGACAGTTGACCTTCCTCTTGGAGATGGAGGGGTGGAAGCAAAGAAAGGAATAAAGCAAATATCCTAGGAAATCAATTTCAGCCCTTTTAGCACCTTGGACAACATCATTATCTGCTTTCAGAGATAATCATTCTGCAGAGAGTCGTCATCAGAGAGTAAAATGGTTAAGGCTCCCACTCCTGTGTACACATTGCATATTTCTCATTGAGCCCAGCAGGACTTACTTCTGAGTAAATATGCAATAGGATTGCACTGCATTGGGGGACACCTTTATGGCTAGGAATTTATCAGTCAGTCTATGCAGCAAAGCAAGTGATTCACTGCTGCTCTTTGGTAGTTTGAACATAGAGCATATACTTTCAATGTGATTGCATCTGAATTTCCCAGCAAGAGGAGGGATTGCTTACAGAACCCCTGCAAAGAAAAGGATGCTATGACTGTTATAGCTATGAATCCTCGAATGCTTGGCCAACTGTGCTGACAAAGTGTTAGGTGGTGAATGACTCAGTCACATAAGGCACTTGCTATACCAAATATATATATTTAACATACAGTTGCCAAAAGGGACGCAGGTGGCACGTGGTCTAAACCACGGAGCCTCTTGGGCTTGCCGATCGGAAGGTCAGCTGTTCGAATCCCCGTGATGGGGTGAGAACCCATTACTCTGTCACAGCTCCTGCCAACCTAGCAGTTCAAAAGCACACCAGTGCAAGTAGGTAAATAGATACCACTGTGGTGGGAAGGTAAATGGCGTTCACAGTGTTCTATTGCACCAGAAGCGCATGACCCAGAAAGCTGTCTGACAAATGCCAGCTCCATCAACCTGAAAGCAATATGAGCGCTGCAACCCCATAGTCGCCTTTGATTGGACTTAACCATCCAGGGATCCTTTACCTTTACAGTTGCCAGCCTCACAGATCTTTTACTGGTTGTCAAAATAACTGGCCCCAGATACCCCTATGCAGGGTTTGATTGAGATCAGTGTTATCACAGAAATTAATTATTTGAATTAATTAAGTAGGTTTGAAGGGGAGGTTTCAGGCGTGCGGTACTCAAAAGTGATTATTTCTTAACTCTCGCCTTTGCCTGAATTCCTGATTGCGAGAGCAAGATCAGGGCTTTCATTTTGGACTAGAATGAAGCTCTACCTTGCAGACAACTTTAGATGTGGTTTCCACCAAGGCTCAACTTTCTACCATATCAAATGAACAGTGATGTTGAAGCAGGGCAGATGAAGGATAGATGGACCCTGAACAGCTCTTGCATGTGGACAGTTTAAACTGCAGGATGGGCTGACAAAATGGAGAAGTGAGTCCCTTAGCAGTTAAACGTGTACAGGAAAACTTGACCCCTCAACCCCAACCCCAAAAGCTGGGAACTCTAGATATAATTATATAACCTTTATAACTCATGTTTGTGTTCCATAGTGTACATTTGGAAGAGGGCCACCAGATGGCATCCCTTTCAGTGGTACATAAGTATCCTTTGCATTGCTTGCGTACAGATGGAAGAAGAGGTTCCTTGATAAAGCATGCTCAAATTACAATATTTCATTCAGTTTCATCAGCTGAGCAAAAGCAGTCACCAACTTCCCCACTCAATAACAAAAACAATTTATTTATATCCCGCCCTCCCCAGCCGAAGCCGGGCTCATAGTGGCTAACAACAGTCAAAATAACACAGTTTACATAAAATCACAATCAATTAATTGAAATACATTCTAAAATCAATTCATTCTAAAATCAATTCAGAATCAAATTAATGGCAACCATTGGGCTAGAGTTTTATGAGGATTACCGAAGGAGGGGGTCAGACTGTGCCTTGGCCAAAGGCCTGGTGGAACAGTTCTGTCTTGCAGGCCCTGCGGAAAGATGTCAAGTCCCGCAGGGCCCTAGTCTCTTGTGACAGAGCGTTCCACCAGATCGGGGCCACGGCCGAAAAAGCCCTGGCTCTGGTTGAGGCCAGCCTAACCTCCCTGTGGCCCGGGATCTCAAAGATGTTTTTATTTAAAGACCGTAAGGTCCTCCGTGGGACATACCAGGAGAGGTGATCCCGTAGGTACGAGGGTCCTAGGCCACATAGGGCTTTAAAGCATCACAGAAGAGGACTAAAAAAGATGGGAAGCCATTGTCCCTCTAGATGTTGATGGATTGGACTACCAAATCCCAACAGACCCAATCACATGCACTCTCTCTTCCAGGAAGAACACCCTGGACCCAGCCATCAGCCAGAGAAAGAGTAGTTGCCAAGAGCTTGCTTTACTTCTCCATACAAGAAAGAAAACTGCTCCAACCACCAGGTATCTTGAAGCTACAGAATCAAAGAGGAGCACACTCTGGCTTCTGCCACTGGCCAGATCAAAGAGATTTACTGGTAGATTGTCCATTGTTTCTCTCTCTTTTCCAGGAAGAACAGTCTGGTCCCATCCATCAGCCAGAGAGGGAAGCTGGTTTCTAGAAGAACACTGAACTCCCGATGCTTCTTGGTCTGGGAATGCAAAAGTAGACTCTGGAGACTGCCACTGGTTAGAGAAATAAGGACCTTCCAAAATTTATTTTTATTTGGTTTATTTATCGAATTTATATACTGTCCTATACTTGGAGGTCTCAGGGCAGTTCACAGAACAAAATCAAAATATAAAAGCACAAATATATATAATCAAAATAAAAACAACAACCCAACACCTGGTTAAAAAGGAATGTTTTTGCCTGGCGCCTAAAGGTGTATAATGAAGGCACCAGGCGAACTTCCCCGGGGAGAGCATTCCACAGATGGGGAGCCACTGCAGAGAAGGCCTGTTCTCATGTTGCCACCCTACAGACCTCTCGAAGAGGAGACACACGAAGGAGGGACTCAGAAGATGATCTCAGGGTCAAGTTCATATGGAAAGAGGTGGTCCTTGAGGTATTGCTGTCCTGAGACGTTTATAGGTCAAAACCAGCACTTTGAATTTAGCCCAGAAACTAATTGGTAGCCGGTGCAGTCGGACCAGGATCGGTGTAATATGCTCAAACCGTCTTGCTCTGGTGAGCAACCTGGCCACTGAATTCTGCGCTAGTTGAAGTTTCCAAACCGTCTTCAGAGGCAGCCCTACATATAACACATTGCGGTAATCTAACCTTGAGGTTACCAGAGCATAGACAACAGTAGTTAGGCTATCCCTGTCCAGACGGGCATAGCTGGCAGCGGCGGAGGGTGGGGGGCGGTCTGCCCTGGGTGCTATCTCTGAGGGGGTGACAAGAAGGCAACCTGTGGGAGGCTCACCCCACCACCCCTGGGCTCAGTGGCGCAAGCAGCCGCCACCACACCACTTCAGCTGTGTGCGGAGGAGCCCTCTACTGCCGCTGCAGCTGCGGGCAGAAGATCCCGCCACCATCCATACGGCGCTTGAGCGGCGCTGTCAGCAAACCACCTGGCAGTGCATGTGTGCTGCTGTTATGTATGGTGCATGCGTGTGTGCCATATGTAGCAGCACACACACATGCGGTGCCAACACTCTGCACCGGGTGCCAGTAAGCCTTCAATTGCCCCTTGTAGCTGGGCCACCAGCTGAAGCTGATGGAAGTCACTCTGGGCCACTGAGGCCACCTGAGCCTCGAGCGACAGCAAAGGATCCAGGAGGACCCCCAAGCTATGAACCTGCTCCTTCAGAGGAAGAAGAGAAGAGAAGAAGAAGAGTTTGGATTTGATATCCCGCTTTATCACTACCCAAAGGAGTCTCAAAGTGGCTAACATTCTCCTTTCCCTTCCTTCCCCACAACAAACACTCTGTGAGGTGAGTGGGGCTGAGAGACTTCAAAAAAGTGTGACTGGCCCAAGGTCACCCAGCAGTTGCATGTGGAGGAGCGGGGAAGCGAACCCGGTTCACCAGATTATGAGTCTACTACTCTTAACCACTACACCACACTGGCTCTCTTGATGAATATAACCTCATCAAGAGCAGGCGATCTTCTACCCATCTGGTACCAATAGCTGCAATACTTCCATCCAGGCAAAAACACCAGCAAGGGAAAACCAGCAATTGTGTACAAATCTGTTTACAGCAGTGGTCAGTGAAGACAGGTGGCTCACCTGCCATCCCAATGCCAAGAATCACTGCCAGTACCTGAGAAAGGGAGGCATGTGGAGCAGAGAGTGGTGCAAGCATAGCAGGAGTGCTGGACTGTCTCCGCCACACTGAACTCCCCATCCCTCTCACCTAACCCTCTACCTCTAAGTAACAAGCAGTTATGCTTAACGCTGGGAAGGCAGGTGAACAACACCTCCCTACTTCCGCCACCCCTCCTGAAATATACTTGGAGTCGAGAGTGGATTTCATTCTCTTTATTCAGCTCATAGTGGTGAGGAGGAATGGAAGTTCCCCCAGAATGTCTGCTTTATATACATTATTTACACAATGGGCCCCACGTGATTGGCTAATTCCGGAATTCTCGTGTAGGCCAATCAGGTTGCGGATTCACTTCCACCTGGAGCTGGATTGGGTGGCTCCTGTGGACCAATCAGACTGCTGCATTCTGGGTCCTATTGTTCTAGGACCAATCAGACTGCGGCCTTTTGGATTCTATTCAACTCAGTACATAACACCTCCCATGCTAGCTTGCTGACCACTCCTGCTGGTTACAACTTCATTCTACATTGTCTTTTTAAAAAAATAAAATAAAAAATTATTTATTTATTTATTGGTTTTCACATATTACATTACAATACAAATGTACCAAAGCCAACACCATTTCCTTCCCATCCCCCCATACATTTACATTTGTATTTCCTCAATCCATCATACTATTCTTTTCTCCCCCCCCCTTCCCTCCTCCCCCACATGATTTCCTCCACATTATACAATTTACAATAATCTTTGCATTCTACAGTCTTCTCAAGTCATCTACTAATTTTTCTTCCATACAATACTTCACAATTTAATCTAGGCATATTAGCATACCTTTTTTTTGAGCAATATTTTGCCATATATTCATCAAAACATTTCCACTCCTTTTTTAATTTGACTGATTTCTAACTATAGCAGTTAATTTTGCCAAAATTAAATATTCATTTAGTTTACAAATCCATTCATCCATGCCTTGTCTTTAAGTTTTTAAGCCTGGTGGCAGGGCCTGCATCTCAGCTTTTGATAAGCATGAACTACTTTGGGTGGGAGGTATGAAAAGTAGGATAAAAGAATACTTTTTTAAAAGGAAGCTTTTAAAAAATTCATTCTAAAATCTGTTGGTGGCAAGGATAAAAATAAGTATAAAAAGAGAATTTGCTGGATGCCAAGATCCAGGTTTGGGGCAAGTACTCTTTGGTGAGGGAACCCCAGCAGAGATTTAAAATCGCAAAATATGCAGCAAACATGGAAATATAGACCTTTGAAATCTGCCCTTGTGAGTTCTAAAACTTCTCTCGTCTCTTAGCCTAGGAAAGACAACACATTTGGTAAATTAAAAATGGTTTACTTACAAACTCTCCAAAGGTCAGATTCATGTGCTTTTCCATACATCAGCCAGAAAACACAGGCAGTAAAACTTGGCTTAGCTACAGTGGTGAAAGTTCCTAAATTATTGGTATAGGAACACAAGAATGACTTGTAAGAGCCATGTGATCTGAGCTTGGAGCAACCAGCTCAGACCTTATACATGCTGAGCTTCTCAGGTGACTGAGCAAGCAAAAGTTTGATTACCTAGCCCCTCCCAAGCTGAGCTAAGTCTGGCAGGACAACTTACTCTATGGTGTTGACCCTTGCATGCATTAATTAGACTTAAGCATGTTGGTTATATGAAGATGCTTATCTCACCAAAAAGAAAAGAGAAAAGAGAATTTGTCCAGTCAATAGAAAATTTGACAGGGAGAATCCATGTTGTGATTGGTTTGCAGAAAATTCCAAAAAGAATGCCTCAGCAATGGTACTTTACTTTACTTTACTTTACTTTACTTTACTTTACTTTACTTTACTTTACTTTACGGTGGTACCTCAGGTTAAGAATTTAATTCGTTCTGGAGGTCCGTTCTTAACCTGAAACTGTTCTTAACCTGAGGTACCACTTTAGCTAATGGGGCCTCCCGCTGCCGCCGTGTGATTTCTGTTCTCATCCTGAAACAAAGTTCTTAACCCAAGGTACTTTTTCTGGGTTAGCGGAGTCTGTAACCTGAAGCGTCTGTAATCCGAGGTACCACTGTATTGTACTATATTGTTGTTTAGTCGTGTCCGACTCTTCGTGACCCCATGGACCAGAGCACGCCAGGCAGTTATGTCTTCCACTGCCTCCCGCAGTTTAGTCAAACTCATGCTGGTAGCTTCAAGAACACTATCCAACCATCTCGTCCTCTGTCGTCCCCTTCTCCTTGTGCCCTCCATCTTTCCTAACATCAGGGTCTTTTCCAGGGAGTCTTCTCTTCTCATGAGGTGGCCAAAGTATTGGAGTCTCAGCTTCAGGATCTGTCCTTCCAGTGAGCACTCAGGGCTGATTTCCTTCAGAATGGATAGGTTTGATTTTCTTGCAGTCCATGGGACTCTCAAGAGTCTCCTCCAGCACCATAATTCAAAAGCATCAATTCTTCGGCGATCAGCCTTCTTCATGGTCCAGCTCTCACTTCCATACATCACTACTGAGAAAACCATAGCTTTAACTGTATATTATTATATTATATTATATTATATTATACTATACTATACTATACTATACTATACTATACTATACTATACTATACTATACTATACTATTATATTACATTACATTACATTACATTACATTACATTACATTACATTACATTACATTATATTATATTATATTATATTATAATATTATATTATATTATGGCATGGGTCAAGAATCTAATAGCAACTTCCTTCCCAGGGCAAATGGCAGCCACTTGCAATCTGGACGCAGATTGATTGGCCAGTCTTTCCCAGCCTGGTGCCCTCCAGATGTTATTGGACTCCAACTTCCATTCAGCCCCAGGCAGCATGGCCATGGGATGATGGGAGTTGTAGTCTATCAACATCTGGAGGAACACAGCTTAGCCTCCCTGGCCATTGGAAGAACTTGCAAAGGTCAGGAGTCCCACAACATCTGGAGTGAAGTTGGGGAAGCCTGCTCCCAGATGTCAAGCTTTGCAGATGGGTTTTTAATCCCAATGCCTGGGAGTCACTGCTGCAAGCATGTTGTGCCCTTTAACTATTATATACAGCAGTCCCCTTTCACTCCCTGACAAGCAGCATAAGGTAACATTAAAATAAATAGTGGTACTTTTTTTGTCACCATGACAACAAGACAGCCAGGCTGAATTATCCTTCTGGGGATTCACAGTTCAAAGCTTACAGCAACATTTCCTCCAATTGCCTATTAGTCCCAGGCACAAATACAGCTGGGTTGCATCTCTGGGGAGCCAGGCAGACTGTCCTTCTGTTGGCTTCGGTCACTTACCCATTACAGCTTCACTTAGTTTTATCGCTCGGGTGAGATTCCCTCTGTCATTAGGGTCTCTCTGTTTGCTTACATTTTTAACCAATTTCATGCCCTCTCATTTGAGGGGCAGGTAACAATGCTTAAATAGAATGAAATCTAACTTTCATATGTACGTGTCCACTAGTGTAAAAAAAATGGCATCATCAAGTTAGAGTGGAAACAATGGTAGTTTTGATGGGGAAGGTGGAAGCAGTGGCATAGCGTGGGGGGTGCAGGGGGGGCCGGCCGCACCGGGCGCACCATCTGGGGGTTAGGGTTAGGGGGCGCAAATCCATGGGTTAGGGGGCGCAAATTACTTGCCTTGCCCCGGGTGCTGACAACCCACGCTACGCCACTGGGTGGAAGAAATATACAGTCGGGTCCTGGAAGTCGAGTGGAATCCATTCCGGAAGTCCGTTCGACTTCCAAAACATTTGGAAACCAAAGTGCGGCTTTTGATTGGCTCCTGTAGCCCATCGGAAGCCATGGAAGCCGTGGCGGACATTTGGCTTCCAAAAATTGTTAAAAAACTGGAACACTCACTTTCGGGTTTCGATCGTTTGGGAGCCAACGCATTTGAGATTCAAGGTACGACTGTACTGCTGAAACACTTAACTCTTGGAATACAGATTCTCTCTGTGAAATTTGACCTCACGTAGGCAACTTAAACTGATGGAATATGTGCAGCTTGCAGACCTAACATAGAATAAGAGAACAAGAAGGACATACATTTTGAGAAGATTGGAAACTGTTTATTGAATATTTTGGGGGGGGGGGATTGTGTACACTTGAAAATGCTGGCAGCATAAAGATAAATTCAACAGTGTAAATAAGTTTTGATGGATGTAATAATGGGATACTGAATGGTCTAGTTCATGGGTAGGCAAACAAGGCCCGGGAGCTAGATCCGGCCCAATCTCCTTCTAAATCCGGCCCACGGATTGTCCAGGAATCAGCGTGTTTTTACAAGAGTAGAATGTGTCCTTTTATTTAGAATGCATCTCTGGGTTATTTGTGGGGCATAGGAATCCATTCATTCCCCCCCCCAAAAAAAATCTGGCCCCCCACAATGTCTGAGGGACAGTGGACCGGCACTCTATTGAAAAAGTTTGTTGACCCCTGGTCTACTTTATGTAAACTATGCAGGGATTTATGATATGCAAAATGAACCATGGAAAGAGAAGAATGGAAGTCACTGATATTTTAAGGTTGTTTAAATGAATATTCTAAATTGTAAAAAAGAAAATTTAATAAAAATTATGTAAAAATTTTTTTTTGACCTCATGTGCAATTGTATGCGGTACTTTTTTCCTTAAAAAAAAGTTTAGGGGTACTCTCATTTTGACTCAGGAAAATCACCATTTTATAGTTCAAATCAGGAAAAATAAATACAGTAAACAGTCAAAAGTACAAAAATTCGCAAAATGTTTAGGGGTATGCGTCCCCCCAGAAAAAAGCACTGATTGTATGTATTTGTTTGAGGCATGTTGCCTGCTTAAGGAAACAGATAGTGAATCTAGTCACCTCCTTTCTTGTTCCTGTCTGATGCCCTGATGAGGGCTAGGGCCATACCACTCCTGCAGTGGGGTTTGCTTGGGAGATGCCCAGATCTGACGTAGGTCATAGGGCATCCCCCACCCCAGTGGCTTCACCCTTAGAAACATTCCCAGTGGATGGGTGGGAATGACATATGCAGTTGCTTGACTGAATGCCTACGGCCAAACCTTCACATCCTTAACCAATGAAGTTGTGGCCTTATTTGATTCCCAAACCAATAATGCAGCAGTTAGACTGGTGACTGGGAGCGGCCGTCACATAACACCAGTCTTGAAAGACCTACATTGGCTCCCAGTACGTTTCCGAGCACAATTCAAAGTGTTGGTGCTGACCTTTAAAGCCCTAAACAGCCTCAGCCCAGTATAACTGAAGGAGCGTCTCCACCCCCATCGTTCTACCCAGACATTGAGGTCCAGCACCGAGGGCCTTCTGGTGGTTCCCTCACTGCGAGAAGCCAAGTTACAGGGCCTTCTCGGTAGTGGCACCCGCCTTGTGGAACGCCCTCCCACCAGATGTCAAAGAGAACAACAACTCCAGACTTTTAGAAGAAATCTGAAGGCAGCCCTGTTTAGGGAAGCTTTTAATGTCTGATGGATTACTGTATTTTAATATTTTGTTGGAAGGCGCCCAGAGTTGCTGGGGAAGCCCAGCCAGATGGGTGGGGTATAAATAATAAATTATTATTATTATTATTATTATTATTATTATTATTATTATTATTATTATTATTATCTGTGTCTAGATATTTGCACCTGAGGGAACGTGGTGGTCATGGGGACGTGATACACAAGTTGCATTTGAAGAGGACAATCCCCTGTTTTGGAAAAACAACAACAACAATAGTTATCATTATAATAATAATAATTTTTTATTTATACCCCACCCTCCCCAGCCAGAGCTGGGCTCAGGGTGGCTAACACCAATAAAATTACAATAAAACATAATGGGGGGGGGACCCCAGTATATTAAAATATGGGTTAAAATACAATTTAAAATGCAGCCTCATTTTAATAGTAGCCCATAAATCAAAACCATAAGGGGAGGGAAACATAAGGGTCAGACTGAGTCCAAAACAAAGGCCAGGCAGAACAGCTCTGTCTTGCAGGCCCTGTGGAAAGATGTCAAGTCCTGCAGGGCCCTAGTCTCTTGCGACAGAGCGTTCCACCAAGTCGGGGCCAGTACTAAAAAGGCCCTGGCCCTAGTTGAGACCAACCTAACCACCTTGCGGCTTGGGACCTCCAAAGTGTTGTTATTTGCGGACCTTAAGGTCCTCCGCGGGGCATACCAGGAGAGGCAGTCCCATAGGTACGAGGGTACTAGGCTGCAATCTCCAAACTGCAAAGTGGCATTAAAAACAGTGTGCTGTATTCAACTAAATCCTACCCAGAGTAGACTCAGTGAACTTAATGGCCCTAAGTTAGTCCTGTCCATCTATTCCAATGGGTCTACTCTGAGTAGGATACTAGTCTTGGATACCACCCAGTCCATACTTTTCTTTTCGGCAATTTGAAGATTAAGTTTGTTTCCTTCCGTTTCGGCATATGCATCTCCCATGTTGCTTCCCACTATAGGCACGTCTTTCCAATTAGAGCAATCAATTTGCATTTAGCAAATGCGAATGCAGATCTCCTTAATGGTAAAGAAGGCCATTTCAATAAGTTGCAGCTAAGGATGACTGTTCCCAGCTAATTTCCACAAGGCTCATTTGTAGCGTTGGCTGCGCACTCGACTTGGGGTGTAGAAGATGTTATCATTCTGACGGCCGCTTTCTATCCAATGCATCTTGCAACGTTTTGAAATAATAAACCACAAATGGGAAAATCATACAGCAGGCATTTAAATTAAATGGATAGCGTAAATTGGCTCCATCTCCCATCTGTGCTCACCAGAGGCTCGACATAAGGGCTGCATGACAGCCATGAGGTGCCTTGGCAGAGCAGGGCTCATGCAACAGCCAAGTAAAATCCCCGTCAGCAGGAGTCCTGGCTTCAGGTCTTTATGCAATTCTCGCATATGGGGTATGAACAATGAGGCTCAGATTGCAGTAATAAAATGGGAGGGAGGGGTTAGCCCTCAGACGATGACCTGTAATTCCCCATCTTTCTTCAGTTACAGCTACAATTAAATTTTCTTTTCTGAGAGAACACAAAACCACCGTTCTGGACAAACGGTATTATCAGTTCTTTTCATTGATTTGGCTGATGTCTTCTGGAATAGAAGTGGAATAGAAGGAGAAATTTGATTTTGCTTGCATTTTAATGAGAAACAACCCCATTTGCACTCCTCAAACCAATATGTGAGTATTGTTATAAGAATTTTAAGGTCTTAAAAGGTAAAGGGACCCCTGACCATTAGGTCTAGTCGTGACCGACTCTGGGGTTGCGGCATCATCAAATGTTCATAAATGTACCAAACAAACATGGACATAAATATATAAACCACATGTCTGGAGCAGCACAGGAAGACCGTCCTGAAACCATTTTGACTCCCAAACTGACCAAATGTTTTCTCTGCAAGGAGGGAGGGGGTGAGGGAACCTTCCCATTGTCTCAGGAATTGGGTAATCACCCTTTCAAAGGGATGGCCAGACTACCAGGAAAGGCAATCAGATAAGGCATTATCAGATAACCTGGCAGACAGGAAAAACAACAACATTCAAATTTCTGTTGTAGACCACCTTTTCTGTGATGTAGGTATGATGTTTGTGGGGGGTGGTCTTGGGTTCTGTGATGTATGTATGATGTATGGAGGGGTGGTCTTGAGCTCCAGGGCAGGGAATTTAAAATGTCTATATAAGGGCAGGCACACCTTTGTTCTGGGTCCTCCTCCGTCCTCCTGCGTGTGGGGGGAGCACCCTGTTGCAACAGTTTAATAAAGATCAGGCTTACTAGCTGCTTTGCTTCTCAATATTCTCTGGTTGGCCTCTGTTATTTTCTCCTACCAATAGGAAACCCACGTAAGGACTCTATACAGGCTCTTGGATACCCCATAAGGGAAAAAGGGCAGATTTTGTTTACAACAGTATCCCTTTGGGGCCTCTCCTTTGGGCATGTGATGATGGCAAGGGAATCCCCCCCATAGGGGACTGTGGATCAGCTTGCTCCTAGGTGAGAGACAGGAGCAGATGAATGTGGGTATACCTGAAGGAGCATCTCCACCACCATCGTTGAGCCCCGAGAGCCTTCTGGTGGTTCCCTCCTTGCGAGGTTGCAGGGAACCAAACAGAGGGCCTTCTCAGCGGTGGCACCCACCCTGTGGAATGCCCTCCCATCAGATGTCAAGGAGGGTAAGCTATGTGGCTTTTTAGGCCCATTCCTATATCCAACTAGGTCGATCTTCACCAACCCAGTTCCCACCAGATAGATTGGACCATAACTCCCATCCAGCACAGGCACTGGGAAAGACTGGCCCAGATGTTTATTACTTAAACCTAATAAGTGTTGGGCAAAAGTTGCTAGGAAGGGGCTGTGTAATTGTGGCTGCTCTGAAGTTTCCAGCAGTAGATAAGCCAGGTTATCTTGTTTCAGTGATTAGCCATCAAAATAATTTATATGGTTGAACCAGGCTCAGATAAGGCCTCATGAACAACTGTTTTTGTCGTTATAAAAACAGCTGCAGCGGATTAGGCCAAAGGTCGATTTATCCATAATCTTTGACAACAGGCTGTATTAGATTCCTTAGCAGAAACATACAAGGTCGGGAAGCAGTAATGGAATTTCCCTGCTTCAGGGCAGGCAGTGGAAAGTTTAGCAGTCTCCCGAGCCTCCGAATGCAACATTTGCTACAAATGCTTAGCAATACTCTAGTCTTGAACCAGGAACTTTCATTTTTCAGGTTTCACTTGTGGGTGCAATGGTTTATCAAGCCCAGCAGTTTGGCCCAACTACTGTGTGTTATTGGCTAAAACGTTTCTCACTTAGCCTGCGGTCAGGCTGTGCTAAATCAGTCATCTCTTTGTTGAGGGAAGAGTACTGAGGCAAAACATTACATGATCCCCAACATATCTACCCATGAATATTCCCAGGACATTGCAAAATGATCTGTGCAATCTAGATCATGTGGAGCCATTGCGGGTGCTTATAGCAAGCTCAGTAAAACCCTCCCTTTGGCATGTAAGATTGCCATCACTTAACTGAACTTGCCAGCTTAAATGTTTATGCCTTCCTAAATTCATACAGTGGTACCTCGCAAGACGAATGCCTCGCAAGACAAAAAACTCGCTAGACGAAAGGGTTTTTTGTTTTTTGAGCTGCTTTGCAAGACGATTTTCCCTATGGGCTTGCTTCGCAAGACGGAAACGTCTTGCAAGTTTCTTTCCTTTTTCTTAACACCATTAATACAGTTGTGACTTGACTTCGAGGAGCAACTCATAGAACGCAGTGTGGTAGCCTTTTTTGAGGTTTTTAAAGACTTTGGTCATTTTTGAAGCTTTTCCAAAACTTTCCCGACACCGTGCTTCGCAAGACGAAAAAAATCGCAAGACGACAAAACTCACGGAACGAATTAATTTCGTCTTGCGAGGCACCACTGTATGTTAAGAAACACCCAGTTGACTTTTCATTTCTTCTGTTCTCTACAGTGAAACAAAGCAATATGCGAGACAGAATATGGAGAGAAGTTATTCTGATCAGTTGCTGACTTTATTTATTTGTTTTGCTCAGAGAGTACAGCTGGAAAAATATGAGGCCTTTAAAAACACCTGCTGTGATAGCAGAGTTAGCAGACCTTCCAAAATGTTGTTCTCTGCACAGAAAGACAGCAAATATTTCCTGTGTTGCAGGATGCCAAAGCAATTGGAAACAGATCACCAAGATGCCAAATCATGACGGCATTTTTATCTGAGCGCAGTCACATTTGTGTGGCATTTAGGGTGGTCAACCATTTATTTATTGATTTTAAAAAGCAGATTAACTCCCAGGCTTTTCATTAATTAACCAATTAGATTACAGCGCTCATAATATATGGTTACAGTGTGCGGCAATTGCATATTGCAAAAACTACCGTAATGATAAAAGATTTGCTGGGACACCATCCGTCTGTAACATGATGCAAGAGTTGGCATTAAAGTCATGATTGAAAAAGTAGTCAGTTAGAGCCTCCAGCTGCAAAACAAGTGTAATGTCAAGCTTAGATTTGTAAGGGTTGCTATTAAATGAAAGCACTGATGTGTGTGCATTGGGAATCTGGGGAAAATGGCAGATATTATTTACAAGTGGCAACACAGATTCAGCATCTCCAGTGGAAGAGTTTGGTACTTTTCATCTCTGGATTTAATGACCACACACTCTCTTTATGCAGTAACGTACTTTCCTTACTTTAAAATGTTGCAAGCCAACCCTATTACATTTGAGGACCCCACTGCTCATTTTGCGGAGTGGGGTCCTGGGCCTCTGTCCCAAAGTCCCACCCTGATGCCACCACTGAGTATCTCACACCATATACATACATGATTCCCATTCAGTTGTGTTATCTTTCCCCAAACTTTCTTCTGCCTTGCTAGTCCTGTACAAAGTCCTATGGATTGGGGGTGGCGCTGTGGTCTGAACCACTCAGTCTCTTGGGCTTGCCGATCAGAAGGTCAGCGGTTTGAATCCCTGCGACAGAGTGAGCTCCCGTTGCACTGTCCCAGCTCCTGCCAACCTAGCAGTTTGAAAGCACGCCAGTGCAAGTAGATAAATAGGCACCACTGTGGCAGGAAGGTAAATAGTGTTTCCGTGCATTCTGGCTTCTGTCACGGTGTCCTGTTGCACCAGAAGTGGTTTAGTCATGTTGGCCACATGACCCAGAAAGCTGTCTGCGGACAAACGCTGGCTCCCTCAGCCTGAAAGGGAGATGAGCGCCGTAACCATATAGTTGCCTTTGACTGGACTTAACCGTCCAGGGGTCCTTTACCTTTACTTTTTTTTTTAACAATGTCCTGTAAAGGTTAAAAAAAAAAAGGTCAAAGGTTGAGCTATTTTAATCACCAGTGATGATCTCTCTGGGAACAAGGCGTGCTACTGGGGTGTGTGTGTGAAAATTTTCAATGTGGGGACCTGGTCCTCTCAAAGTTTCATGGTGGCTGTCTGAAATAGTACAAGAGAGCAATCCTGAAGCCATTTTGACTCTCCCAGTGACTTCAAATATTCCTCTGCAGTAAGGGAGGCAAATGAGGAAAGCTTTCCCATTGTCTTTTCACTTACAAATCCTGTCTTAAGGGCGTATTTGTGTATAAGGGTTAGCACGTGACCTGGATTCAGGAACTAAAGTATTAACCATCACAAAATAATAATAATAATAATAATAATAATAATAATAGCCAGGCTGCCCAGGTAATACAATCAGCAACCATTATCAGGTATCCTGGCAAACAGGATTTATGCTGCAAACCGCCTCCTATGATATATGTATGATTATTTTGGGGTGGTCTTTGGCTAAGGGGATTGGGCAATGTCAAAAGTCTTTAAAGGTTCCTGCACACTTTTGTTCGGGGCCTCTCCCTCCTTGGAAGGGGGGGGGGGACTCTGTTGCAACAGAAAAATAAATATCTGCCTTGCTTTCCACTGGATCCAGCCTCCATCCATTCTTCTCTGACCGATCATGGACTTAGGGGATTCAGAGTCCTATAGGGAGCTGGGCAGCAAAAGCCAAACCCCAATTTTTACATCAGTGTTCTTGTTGTTGTTGTGATCAGCCGCATCTATGTGCTGCATTCTTTCTGTGCATTTCCCATGGCTTAATAGCATTAATATAAAACGGCGTTTGAAAAACAGAGACATTGCAGAATATACGCAAGTATTTTCAGCTGCTTGTTTGCTGCGCTCCCTCTGACTGTGATGTGGAAGAAAAGAGGCAGAATATGCTGAGAATGGCAAAGAAGCAGCAGGGAGCCTTGGCAAGTGGCAGGGAGATTAATCTATTCCGTGATGCAAGTGTAGCGCCTTCTTTGGATGAAAGGAATTGATTGAGACCGGGGGTGTGGGGTGCGGGTGACGGGGGGAAAGCTCTGAGTAAGAAAATATTGCAGCAGCTGCTTTGCCTGTGCCCTGCAAGGCAGAGGCTAGAGTACCGGGAGAGCAATGCACCACCTGCTCTGAGATGGAATGACTCCGCAATCTGCTGGAAGAGGGAAGGTATGACAAAGCAATGTTGGAACAAAGAGCTGAAAGAGGAAGACAGGCAGGTTTCAGTGCTGCGAGCATTCGATGAACGAATGAGCCTGCCCATACAAGGCAGCTGAAGAGAACAGAAAACAGAGTTTCAGTGTTTGAGTGATCGACAATTTAAATTAGTCATTTAAAAAGTTTTCGGTAATGAAAAAGTGAAACCTGATTAATTGGTTAGTGGGTGCTTCTCTTTGTATTTAAATATTTATTGTTGTTAATAATAATAATAATAATAATAATAATAATAATAAATTAATTATTTTATTATTATGATTATTAATTAATTAATTAATTAATTAATTAAATATTATTATACAGTGGTACCTCGGGTTACATACGCTTCTGGTTACATACACTTCAGGTTACAGACTCCGCTAACCCAGAAATAGTACCTCAAGTTAAGAACTTTACCTCAGGATGAGAACAGAAACCGTGCGGCGGCAGCAGGAGGCCCTATTAGCTAAAGTAGTGATACAGGTTAAGAACAGTTTCAGGTTAAGTACAGACCTCCAGAACGAATTAAGTACTTAACCCGAGGTACCACTGTAATAATAATAATTTTTGTACAGTGGTGCCTCGCAAGACGAAAAGAATCCGTTCCGCGATTCTCTTCGTCTAGCGGTTTTTCCGTCTTGCGAAGCAACCCTATTAGCGGCTTAGCGGATTAGCGCTATTAGCGGTTTAGCGGCTTAGCGGCTATTAAAGGCTTAGCGGCTTAGCTGCTAAAAGGCTATTAGCGGCTTAGAAAAAGGGGGGGGGAGCGGGAAAAAAATCGCAAGACTAGCAAGACGTTTCGTCTTGCGAAGCAAGCCCATAGGGAAATTCGTCTTGCGAAGCAACTCAAAAACGGAAAACCCTTTCGTCCAGCGGGTTTTCCATCTTGCGAGGCATTCGTCTTGCGGGGCACCACTGTATACCACCCTTCAACTGCAGGTCCGAGGGCAGTTCACAACATAAAATTACAATATAAAAAGCACAAAACACACAGTGAAAATAAGAACAACAACAAACTGATAACCCCCCCCTCCCACAACTCATGTTAAAGGGTATTGGATGCCAGTCAACCCAAGGCCTGCTTGAAGAAGGATGTTTTCCCCTGGCGCCTAACAGTGTATAATGCTTTTCAATCCGTTATTACCATCTGTTACATTTAAACATATTTGCATAACACTAACCTTCACTAGAAGCGTGATGTTGATATACTGAAGGTAGCTTAAGAACTTTAAGAACATTAAGTAACGCACCAGACCCAAATTGGCCTCACAAAGATAAAGATGTGTTCCCCTTAGCTGCTCAACGATTAACATTTGCCAACACTGCTTAGCCAGCTATAACTCTGAAAAACTTTATTGCATGTTTATTGTCAAGCTTTCTATGACTATCAGATGTGTTATTAATTAATCTTTAAATCGGCAAACACAGTCTTATCCATGTCTATTCAGAAATCAGTCTCACCAAGTTCAGTGGGGCTTACTCCTGGGCAAGTATGTACAAGACTGTGGCCTAAACTGATTTAAAGCTTGCAGCCATGGTTACAAGAAAATATACAATAGCCATTCAAACAGATAAACCATAGCGAAGATGAAACTGTACATTAGGTTAAAATGTTACTTATTATTTATTTCATAAATTTATATACCACCTTTCCTCTCAACGGAGCACTGTGATAAAACAATTGTTAACTTTTTTTTTTAATCTAGTACAGAGGAAACCTGGGAAAGCTGGAAGAGGAAGGTCTTCAGTTGTTACTAAAGAGACAGAGATGGTGCCTGTCAAATATTTAATGGGAGGCCATTTCAGAGGGTAGGAACCACAACAGTAAAGGTCCAGTTCCTGTATTGTGCAGGATGTGTACTTCCTGGCAGTGGCGTAGCGTGGGTTGTCAGCACCCGGGGCAAGGCAAGTAATTTGCACCCCCTAACCCATGGATTTGCGCCCCCTAACCCGTGGATTTGCGCCCCCTAACCTGTGGATTTGCCCTAACCCCAGATGTTGCGCCCGGTGCGCCCGGGCCCCCCTGCACCCCCCACGCTACGCCACTGCTTCCTGGTAGGATGTTATCTGCAGGAGGCCCTCACCTGTAGTGCTCAGTGATTGAATGGGCATATAAAGGATGCTTGTGAAACATGGACCACCTATAACCACCATCTCCAACTCCTCAAAAGATTCCATCAACGGTGTCTCTGGAAATTTTTGCACATCACTTGGGAAGACAGGCGAATTAATGCCAGTGTACTGGAAGAAGCAAAGATCACCAGTGTCGAAGCAATGATTCTTCAACATCAACTTCGTTGGACTGGTCATGTTGTGCGGATGCCTTACTATCGTCTTCCAAAGCAACTACTCTATTCTGAACTTAAAAATGGAAAGCGTAATGCTGGTGGTCAACAAAAGAAGTTTTTAAACTCTCTCAAGGCAAATCTAAAAAAAGTAGTATAAACACCGAGAACTGGGAAACACTGGCCTGCGAGCGCTCCAATTGGAGAAAAGCCTTTACCAAAGGTGTTGTGGGTTTAGAAGACGCTCAAACTCAGGACGGAAGGGAGAAACGTGCTAAGAGAAAGGCACTCTTGGCAAACCCTCATGTGATCAACTCCCACCCAGAAACCTATGTCCCCACTGTGGAAGGACGTGTGGATCCAGAATTGGACTCCACAGTCACTTATGGACATACCATTAAGACCATGTTCATGGAAGACAATCTTACTTGGCTACGAGTTATTGCCAAAGAAGAAAGATGATCAAATGCAGAGTTATTACTGCTCATAAATGAGTTATTTCAACACATCATTTTGGTCACCTCCAAGAACAATGTCATAGTTTAGAAAGGATATATTAAAGGGAGACACTCGAACTCAGGACGAAAGGGAGAAAGGAGCTAAAAGGAAGACACTCTTGGCAAACCCTCCCCGTGATCAACTCCTGCCCGGAAACCTATGTCCCCACTGTGGAAGGATGTGTGGATCCAGAATTGGCCTCCACAGTCATGGACTCACTGTTAAAACTGTGTTTATGGAAGACAATCTTACTCGGCTATGAGTGATCGCCAAAGAAGAAGAAGAAGATAAAAGATAAAATGACATTTTGGGTATCCTGGTCCCAAGCTATATAGAGCTTAGTATGCCAAAAACAGCACCTAGAACTTATCCTAATAGGTTGGACTTACACATTTCATGGCAGGCTGGCCACCTGATAGACACTATTCAGTGTAAGGCCAGTATAAAGCTTTTTGGCAAGCCCATGCAAGGCATGATAGCATTGCCCCACTGCATCTGATTGGGCATGGTGGCTCTCCCTGGCTAAAGTGCTGGGTTCTTGTCTAACTAGCCTGCTTCCTTCTCCAACCTCCAGTGATATTTACTGAACACCTTCCAGGTCCTGTAGAGCTGCTGCTTTGTTCTCTGGCCATCTGTTCCTGAGCCCATTGGCCACCTTCCCTTGTTCCTCCTGTTGCTGCAGCAGCTTCTTCTTTGCTCCATGACAACATCTGGTTTCCAAACTCCCTTTGCCTCCTCCTCCTCCTGCTGTGTGCACCAGAAGCCAAGGCAGCCCTGCAGCACCAAGAATATTCCGCAGCAGCAAAGCTTGATCCACAAAATTGCATCCATGAAGTGCTTCTCTAGGCAGCCACCTAGTGGGAAAGGCAGAGAAAGGCAATCTCACCTAGTTTTCTTATTAATGATTGTGGTGTTTGCCTCCTAGGATGGGTCAGGGAAAGGGTTAAAATGGGTGTGATGTGATTGGCCAGTGAGAATGCAAGGGGGGCGTAAAAGATAGAGTGGGAGGTTTTGAAAAGTCAGTTGAGGTTTGTCAGTTGGGAGTTGAGGCTTGGGTGTTGGAGAAGGAAGAGGGTGGAATAGGCAGTGGGTTGGTCGAGTTGTATTGTGAGAGAGTGAGAGGAATTGTTAGGGAGTTAGATAGATAGTTGGAATAATTCAGTTTGAAGTTGTTAGGAACTAAGATTTAAGAAACTGACAAGAGAAAAATAAACCGAAACCATACGCTTATTCCTGCACTTAAAAATAAACTTGATTATTTGTTTATGTTAACAACTGTCTGGACTCCATGTGTCCCCGTGAGAAGTGGGGTGGTGGCAGAGAAGAAAGCAACCTCAGTGGTGGCACAGGGTCAATAGACTGTGAAATGTCCGGGGGCCCTGTGTGATTGCCACAATGATTTTTATTTTTGCACCCCTAATCCCACCTTTAGGGACACGAGTGGCACTGTGGGTTAAACCACAGAGCCTAGGGCTTGCCGATCAGAAGGTTGGCGGTTCGAATCCCCGCGACGGGGTGAGCTCCTGTTGCTCGGTCCCTGCTCCTGCCAACCTAGCAGTTCGAAAGCACGTCAAAGTGCAAGTAGATAAATAGGTACCGCTCTGACGGGAAGGTAAACGGCATTTCCTCGCGCTGCTCTGGTTGCCAGAAGTGGCTTAGTCATGCTGGCCACATGACCCGGAAGCTGTATGCCAGCTCCCTCGGCCAATAAAGCGAGATGAGCGCCGCAACCCCAAAGTTGGTCACAACTGGACCTAATGGTCAGGGGTCCCTTTACCTTTAATCCCACCTTTACTCTCAAGATGTTGCATACATAGTTCTCCCACACTCCCTTTTATCGTCTCAACAACCCTGTGATGTAGGTTAGGTTGACCTGGGCTCCTTTGGGAGGAGGCAGGATATACAAATACATTTCTTTCTGTAAAAATAAAAATGTAATGCCGTCGTCATGCAGTCCCCATTGGAGGATTTGTAGTGCCGCATCACAATCCTGGATTTTTGTGAAGTCAGGGTTGGGGAGCAACAGAGAAGGTAAGCCTTTTTTTAAAGGTAGATGTTATTGGCCCAGAGATGGAAAGAAGATATAGAAGATGGCCGATCAAGTTGATGGATTATACCGAAATGGCTAAAATGACCGGAAGAATCAGAAATCAGGGAGACCAAAATTTTAATAAGGAATGGGGGAAATTTATAATTTATCTTAAAAACCATTGTAAACAGTTAAAATCGTTAGTAGGATTTGAAGAACACTTGTAGTTTAATGGTGAATTTCGGACACAGTGGAGAGGTAAAAGGTTTGGATTATCCTAAAAGATGCAGGAGGAAATGATTAACAATAGGACCCACAAAGGGTAGGAGGGGAATCCAGGAGATTCCTTGGAATCTTGTTTTTATATTGTGTGTTGGATATGTAATTGTAAACTTGAAATCTGAAAAACCAAATGAATATTTTTTTTAAAAATGCAGATTTAAAGAACAACATAATTTTGAATAAAGCAGGGATGGAAGGACACAGAAGTTGAAAGATATGTGAGGGGATGGGGGAGGGGGGAGTTTCCTGAAGGATGGTTGAGCTACACTAGTATGGGCAATAAATAGGCAGAAAGACAATGGCACCCTCTAAACTTCATAGCTGATGTGAGATTTGAACCATGGTCTCTGAGATCCTAGTCCGACATTCCAACTGCTACAACACACTTATCTCTCCTTATGAGAAACACCTCTTTCTGCCTAAGACTGCAGACTGCCCCTTCCAGTCAGAGGATGCAATATTGGGTTACACCAGTGTTTCCCAAACTTGGGTCTCCAGATGTTTTTGGACTACAACTCCCATCATCCCTAGCTAGCAAGACCTGTAGTCAGGGAAGATGGGAATTGTAGTCTGAAAACAGCTGGAGACCCAAGTTCGGGAAACACTGGGTTACATGGACAGTCTCACCTGATATATGACAGCTTTGTATATCGGTGGGGGGACAGGACAGGACAGGACTGTCATGCTGTGTCCTAGTGCCAGTTTCCACAGAGGTTACAAAGCTGAATCTGAGCTGTCTCACTTCCCAATACAAGTTGGGGCTCAAATGGCTGTATTGCATAAACAAAAATTGTCCCGAACTTAGAACACTATCATGCCAGGAAGAAAGCGTGTTCTCCTTCATGAAGAGCACGTGTTGCGGTGGGGTTTAACAGAACACCCCCTCTTGGTTACTGGGCGGGACCATTTGGATGGCCATGACCGTGATTGGGCCAATTTGGGTTGTTGAGGAGATTTTGATGTTACCATTTAGAGGGTTGGCCCAAAGGTTATATATTCTTGGCACACAGCTTTTTTCAGTCTCTTTTGCTGAGTGCATCGGATCGCCCACCCACCTTCCCTAATTTAGGGCTGTTGCGTTTGGCATTGCTATGCCTGTTATGGAGTTGTCTACTTTTGGGGCAGGGGCCTGGTAGGATTTTTGTCCATTTGGCAGATTGGCTGGTGCCATTTGGTTTTTGCCTACTGTGTAGCAAATCGTCACAACTTGTAAGGTTGCGGTTAGGCATTGGTTAAAATTTGGTTGGTGGAGGTGTAAGGGTTGGCTGTGCCTGCCCCCCCAATGCTGCTGCTGCAAGGGAATTCTGTTAAAGGAATCCAGGGGTTTGCCATACATTTGTCTGTATCCCCGGCAAGGGGCTAGGGCTGTGCAAGCCCCTGGGAGCATGAGGGGAGAGGTGAGGGCCTGTGGCTTAGCTCCATTTCTCCCCAATATTGTTTTCCCTTACTGGCTTTCGCTGGAATTCAGAAGTCAGTTCTGTCCCTGGACAGGGACAGATAGTCATAACCAATGCCTAAGCAACCACTCACATTTATGTATTTTAATAAAGTTGTGGCCAAAATTATGCCAAAAACCTTAAACAAAAATTCTGTGTGAATTGTGATTTATTTAGGGGGTGGCTTGGGGACCTTGACACACAAGGACCCTAGTCTAGAAAGCTCCTCCCCGACTTCAATTTTTCTGTGTGTAATTGCCCCCATGGAAGACTAAACTCAGACTGCAGCCTGAAGTAGCATAGTCCAGACTTTGATTTACTACTTTATTGAGAAGAATTGGCTTGGCCTTTTTTTATTCTCTTGAAGAAAGAAAAAAAGGAAAGAAAATGTTTCAGGCAAAATGCTATCTTCTTGTACATTAGTGAGGCTCAGTAGTCATAATTCATCCATGAAATGCTTTTGAAATATGCCAAGGTAAAAGGTAAAGGTAAAGGTACCCCTGCCCATACGGGCCAGTCTTGACAGACTCTAGGGTTGTGCGCTCATCTCACTCTATAGGCTGGGAGCCAGCGCTGTCCACAGACACTTCCGGGTCACGTGGCCAGCTGCATCTGGCGAGCCAGCGCAGCACACGGAACGCCGTTTACCTTCCCGCCAGTAAGCGGTCCCTATTTATCTACTTGCACCTGGGGATGCTTTCGAACTGCTAGGTTGGCAGGCGCTGGGACCGAACGACGGGAGCGCACCCCGCCGCGGGGATTCGAACCGCTGACCAGAATTCCAATTCTGTTATCGCTATTGATATAAAGAATTCTCAGTGCCCTCACATGTTTCATTGGGAGGAAGTCACAACAGTCAACATGTCTGAGGAGCAGAGTGTCTACGTACACATAGGATATAGGTAAAAAAGGTAAAGGTAAAGGACCCCTGGATGGTTAAGTCCAGTCAAGGGTGGCTATGGGGTTGTGGCGCTCATATCGCTTCAGGCCAAGGGAGCTGGCGTTTGTTCACAGACAGCTTTCTGGGTCATGTGGCCAGCATGACTAAACCGCTTCTGGCACAACGGAACACCGTGACTGAAGCCAGAGCACACGGAAACACCATTTACCTTCCCGCCACAGCGGTACCTATTTATCTACTTGCACAGGTGGGCTTTCAAACTGCTAGGTTGGCAGGAGCTCAGGCAGAGCAACGGGAGCTCACCCCGTCACAAGGATTCGAACCGCCAGCCTTCCCCTTGGCAAGCCCAAGAGGCTCAGTGGTTTAAACCGCAGCGCCACCCCTGTCCCTTTACATAAGATATAACAACCAGGGCTGGCCAGAGATCTTTTGCTGCCTGAGGCAAAGGTCAGGATTGTGCTCCCTGCTGTTCCCCATCCATCAATATATCTGCTAACTGAGGCAGGTGTATCTAGACTCCAACTCCCATCAGCCCCAGCTGTCATGGATAGCAGTTGGGGATGTAACAACTTGAGGACCACAGTTTACCCAAACACATCTTTGCCTAATGTTAGGGCTGGCCCTAATTGCAACAAACCAAGCAAAGCATAATGAAGCTAAGAACTGTTGCTGCCATGAGACTGGCAAGAAGTATCCAAGTTATCAGCAAATGTAAACCAGCATGCTTATACCCTAACAATTGCTCATTTTTGCAGCAGTCGAGAATTTGCCCAGAAAAGCGGGGCTAACTGCGTATTACAAACGAAGCACAAATTATGTGTCCCTTCCAAATAATGTTAACTATTTCATCCTACCATTTCCCCGCACCAGATGGAAACAGGCTGCAGTGAGATAAAGCGTGTTCTCCCTAGCAGAGAGCACGTGTTGCGGTTGGGAACAGGCCACCCTCCAGTGACTAGGCAAATTTAATTGAATCCCGACCATTTAAATGGTTAACTGGGTTGCTGGGGTGTTTTGATGGTTGCCATTTCGGAGGAGGGGTCAGAGGCTATATATACAGGGGACAGACTTGGGCACGGCTTCTTGGCCGTTTTGCATCGGATCGCCCGCCCTTTTATAGGGTGGTTTTTTGTTTTGCTCGCTTGACCTTGCTATTGCCTGTCATGGGGTCGTCTGCCTTGGTGCGGGGGCCTAGTAGGAATTTTGCCATCTGGCTGATTGGCTAGTGCCATTTGGTTTTCGCCTACTACGTAGCAAATCGTCACAACTTGTAAGGTTGGCGGTTAGGCATTGGTTAAATTTGTGCTTGGAGGGGTAAGTGCCTACCCCTCCAAATGATGCGAATGGGAATTCCGTTAAAGGAAATCCAGGGGCTTGCCATTTTTTCGTCCTTGTCCCCGGAGTCGGACTTGGGCCGTGCAAGCCCCACAGGAACATGAGGGTGAGAAGTAATGGTCTGGTTCCCGGCTTTATTTCTCACCCAATACTTGTTTCCCACGCTGGCTTCCGCTGGTGTCCGGAAGGCCAGCTCTGTCCCTGAGGGCAAGGACAGATAGTCATAACCAATGCCTAAGCAACCACTCACATTTTTGTATTTGAATAAAGTTGTGGCCAAAAATTTATGCCAAAAACCTTAAACAAAAATTGATGTGTGAAGTGTGAATTATTGGGGGGCTACTGTGACTCAACACGCAACAGGTTCCAAATGCAGGTCGTATGTTTAATTATTATTATTATTTTCAAGTGAAACAAATCAGATATCTTTTCACTAGGAAAAACATATATTCTCTGCAGTTATTTATTTATTCATTCATGTGGCAGCATCTGTTTCCGTCATATTTCCATTATCAGATCAAGCTTGTTTTTTCTCCCATTGTGTGCAGCAGAAAACCTACACAGAGTGCACAAACAACCCCATGGTCCAATTGCGTAGCAAACTGTAGCATTGCTGACCGCTAACCTAAGATTTGTAGGTTCATGACAGACAAAAGGAAACACTGCAAATTTCACACAACACATACCATATTGGCCTGAATAGAAGCCTCACCTTTTTTCCAAATTCTGACCGTGAAAAGTTAAAAGTGCAGCTTAAATTTGCGACCTTACAAAAATGGGCATTTACGATATCGCTGCTGAAACAGATATATGGTAAAACGGAACAGGTGTGAGTGCCTGGGGAAATTTAAGGGAGAGACTTATATTCGGGTATTGTCTCTCTCCCCCCCCCCCCCCCGAATTTTAAAGGTGTGGTTTATATTCGGATGCAGCTTATATTTGGGCCAATATGGTAATATTTTATGCTATTCCCAGCTTCTTCTTCATTGGCGATCACTCGTAGCCGAGTAAGATTGTCTTCCATAAACACGGTTTTAACAATGAGTCTATGGAGGCCAATTCTGGATCCACACGTCCTTCCACAGTAGGGACATTGGTTTCCGGGCAGGAGCTGATCACGGTGTAGACTTGCCAAGTGTGCTTTCCTCTTAGCACATTTCTCCCTTGCATCCTGAGTTCAAGTGTCTTCAAAGCCCATGACACCTTTGGTAAAGGCTGTTCTCCAACTGGAGTGCTCGCAGGCCAATGTTTCCCAATTGTTGGTGTTTATACTACATTTTTTGGTATTATCTCGCCAGAGTGGTGCATGCTCTAGTTATCTCCCGCTTGGACTACTGCAATGCGCTCTACGTGGGGCTACCTTTGAAGGTGACTCGGAAACTACAGCTAATCCAGAATGCGGCAGCTAGACTGGTGACTGGGGGCGGCCGCCGAGACCACATAACACCGGTCTTGAAAGACCTACATTGGCTCCCAGTACGTTTCCGAGCACAATTCAAAGTGCTGGTGTTGACCTTTAAAGCCCTAAACGGCCTCGGCCCAGTATACCTGAAGGAGCGTCTCCACCCCCATCGTTCTGCCCGGACGCTGAGGTCCAGCGCCGAGGGCCTTCTGGCGGTTCCCTCATTGCGAGAAGCAAAGCTACAGGGAACCAGGCGGAGGGCCTTTTCGGTAGTGGCGCCCACCCTGTGGAACGCCCTCCCATCAGATGTCAAAACGATAAACAACTACCTGACATTCAGAAGACATCTTAAGGCAGCCCTGTTCAGGGAAGTTTTTAATGTATGATATTTTAGTGTTTTTTGGTTTCTATGGAAGCCGCCCAGAGTGGCTGGGGAAACCCAGCCAGATGGGCGGGGTACAAATAATAAATTATTATTATTATTATTATCATCATCATTATTATTATTATTATTATTATTATTATTATTTACTTGAGACAGTCTTTAAACCTCTTTTGTTGACCACCAGCATTACGCTTTCCATTTTTAAGTTCAGCATAGAATAGTTGCTTTGGAAGACGATCATCAGGCATCCGCACAACATGACCAGTCCAACGAAATATTCCCTGCAATGAGATATGGACTGTGTAAACATATATTTAAGCAACCCTCTCCCCCAGAATCCAGGTGATGGGGGATAAATTTGATTCAGTTCTCATTTAAAGGTGACCCTATCTAGTTGGCGCTTTCTGAAACAATGTGAATAGCAAAGCATAGCTGCCCTTCGAAATTCCTGCTTCTCCTAATAGATACATCTTTGTGCACCTGCATTTTTGAGCACATTACTTGGCTGGAGAACTGCATTGTACAATTCAGAGAAGTACAAATTTTGAAAGGTGACTGTTTTTTGTTTGTGCACCCCACCCTCGGAAAGTACAAATTTGGTAGGCTCACCTTTACATGTGACCTGAATCAAATTCCTCCTCCATCCCTATCTACAGGTCGAAATTAAATAATACAAAGGTATTTTAACCATCTCCAAGACTGGTCTTTTGAAGCAAGCACCATTGGCAAGTTATTTTCTTTTCCTTTGTAGATTTTTGTTGAAAAGATCACAGGTTCAAAGGTATTCTTCAAATCTATCTGCAGGCACCTGCTCATAGTCTTTGTTCCGTTCCTTGAGAGTGGGAAACATTTGGAGAACACTGCCAAGCTAGATAAGATATCTTCTTTGCTCACTTGCTTGCTTCTGGTTTTTCTTTAATTAGAGCTCTGCAGACTTGCAACCCTGCAGAGACCCTAATTAAAGTTATTTGCTGTTCACTTAAAATATGCAGCCCCCTCTGCTTACAGCTTTATTTCTGACTGCAGTTTCTATTATCAAAAATGCATCCTCTGGCCCCTTTAGGTTTTCTGATGCTACACTCAGCTTTAGACTGAAGACCAGACAAGATGAGACCGTGGGTGATATCTGCTTCCACACGATGAATCACTTGGTTTTGTTGAATGACTGTCTATAAGACTCATCTACTGCAATTTTCAATACACTGTCCATTCTGAGGGGTTGGATATTTCCATTGTGATCGCCCATGTGGTGCATTGCTGTATGCATGGAGACAGATACAATTTGGAGCAAACTCAAGTAGCTTGCATGTGTACTACAGGTATGCTGGATCAGACCAAGAGCCCAACATCTTGTTTCTCACAGCAGTCATTTGGATGCTTTTGGGAAGTCAAGAAGCAGGCTGGGAGGGCAATATAACTCCTGTTGTTTACCCCACAGCGACTGCCTCTGAACATGGAATATACAGTGGAACCTCGAGTTGTGGACGTAATCCATGACAGAGGCACGTCCGCAACCCACAGCATTCGTAACCTGCAGTGCTGCGTCTGTGCATGCGCGTGACGCGATTTGGTGCTTCTGCGCATGTGCAAAGTGTGATTTAGCACTTCTGCGCATGCACAAGCGGCAAAACCCGGAAGTAACCCTTTCCGGTACTTCCAGGTTTCCAGCAGTCCGCAACCTGAAAACACGTAACCCAAAGCGTTTGTAACCCGAGGTGCCACTGTGTGTGTGTGTGTCTATATATGTGTGTGTGTGTGTGTGTGTGTGTGCTGGTGGAGCTGTGGGTTAAACCACAGAGCCTAGGGCTTGCCGATCAGAAGGTCAGTGGTTCAAATCCCGGCGACGGGGTGAGCTTCCGTTGCTCAGTCCCTGCTCCTGCCAACCCAGCAGTTCAAAAGCACGTCAAAGTGCAAGTAGATAAATAGGTACCACTCCGGCGGGAAGGTAAACAGCATTTCCATGCACTGCTCTGGTTCGCCAGAAGAGGCTTAGTCATGCTGGCCACATGACCCGGAAGTGTGTGTGTGTGTGTGTGTGTGTGTGTGTGTGTGTGTATGGCTAATAGCTGTTGATAAGCCTACTATATTCTACATTTTATTTAGCCAGATTCCAGTTAAGGCCATTTTCGTCCTGATATATTCTGAGTTCCTCAAGGCTGTCCTTTAGACAGGTGGAGGTAAATCAAGAATTCCTCTGACTCTAATTTGATCTTCAGAAGCATTTGTGGGCTCTTAATGTTTAAATTTTCATATAGTTTACATTTTTAAAAGACTCCATCCAACCGTCTTAGGGACTCCACTCTGGATTTGTGTAGGACTTACTCCTTAGCCTTTTCTTCTCCTGGAGATATCCTGCAAGGCAGCAGAGATTTAGGATCAGAGTTTTCCTTCTCTTAGATGGACTATCTTCCCAGATTGATGAGCCCCATCTGCCGCACACTTCCCTCTACAGCATGTGAAGAAGCCACCTTCTTGACCATTGGACCCACTATTGTTCTTGCCTGCTTAATCTGCCAGATACTGTCTTTGCATGCAGAGGACCTCCCTGAGGGTTTGAGACCCATTGGCTCACTTGGTCTAGTTGGAGTTATTTCCTGGGGTTTGGCCACGGTTGCATGCTAACAGCTTCTGGAAGCCACAGGTTCACTGAACGTAGAGTGGGGACCAAAGGTGGACAAACTACCCTAGAACAAGCACAACATGTCCCCCACCAGAGGTACCACTCCTTCCCTAAGACCCCATACACTTCTGTGACTACCATTGAACTAATATATTTATAATTCTATATATGCAGCAGTATAAAGAGTGTTAAGTTTCATAAGGGTTGGAAGATGAAGCCAAGATCAGAACTGAAAAGTTAATAGAAGAAGGAAGGAAGGAAGGAAGGAAGGAAGTTTAATAATAATAATAATAATAATAATAATAATAATAATAATAATAATAATTTTATTATTTATACCCCACCCATCTGACTGGGTTTCCCCAGCCACTCTGGGTGGCTCCCAACAGAATATTAAAAACACAATAAAACTTCAATCATTAAAAACTTCCCCAAACAGGGCTGCCTTCAGATGTCTTCTAAAAGTCAGATAGTTGTCTATTTCCTTGACATCTGATGGGAGGGCGTTCCACAGGGCAGGCGCCACTACCGAGAAGGCCCTCTGCCTGGTTCCCTGTAACCTCACTTCTTGCAGCTATTCCACAAGTATTTGAGACTAACAGGGAGAGGAAAGGGCACCACTATCTGCATATTATTTCTCTCACCTGCCAATCAAATAGGAAGATACATTCGTTTTGACAAGTACTCCAAGATCTATCTTTTCAGGATGTGATGAATTTATACCTTGCTACATTAATCCTCTTAGTGCTTAACCAGCAGTTAAGGACTTTGATGTCTTAGCTATCAGTTTCACTGGGTGCTCTGACATGATGGCTGGATACCCAGTTGCTAGCTAGGGGGGGAGCCTCAAATAATTGATTCAGACTTAATTATTTTTTTAAAGAGAGATTAAGTCAATTTTATTGCATTTATCAAGGTTTTAATTCTCTTTGCCATTTTTTGCAATTCGGCAAATTCAAGCACTGTTTCCAATATCTATTTAATTCCTAGCCAAGTGGAAAGAGTGACAGGAGGCACCTAAATACTGGATGGGTCTGTGTCATTGCGGCCACATTCACTTAAGCACTATGATGCCACATGAAACAGTCATAGCTTCCCCCAAAGAATTTTGGGAGCTGTTCTTTGTTAAGGGTGCTGAGAGTTGGTTACCACACTCTGATTCTCTGCATAGAGCTACAGTTCCCAGAGTTCCTTGTGAAGAGGGACTGCTGTTGAACCAGTCAAGGACTCTATTCTTGGTATGCAATAATATCGACTATTTTATGGTTTGTACATGCTGTGGCACTGTGGTCTAAACCACAGAACCTAGGGCTTGCCGATCTGAAGGTCGCGGTTCGAATCCCCGCAATGGGGTGAGCTCCCATGGCTCGGTCCCTGCTCCTGCCAACCTAGCAGTTCGAAAGCACATCAAAGTGCAAGTAGATAAATAGGTACCACTCTGGCGGGAAGGTAAACGGTGTTTCCGTGGCTGCTCTGGTTCGCCAGAAGCTGCTTAGTCAAGCTGGCCACATGACCTGGAAGCTGTACACCAGCTCCCTCGGCCTATAGAGCGAGATGAGCACCACAACCCCAGAGTCATCCACGACTGGACCTAACGGTCAGGGGTCCCTTTACCTTTACACAATGGTACAACTTTTGGCAGATAAGGCATCAGGGTGGAATCCCTTAGTTTAATATTGGGTTGGGGTGAAGTGGAGCATCACCCCTACCAGTCAGGGACTGGGCAGCTGAGGAGGAGTGGTAGAAACCTCCACCTCAAGGTTTCCGGGCAGGAGGAAGATGCTGATAGTATGCACCCAGATTCATGGTGGTGGGAAACAGGACACACCCCAGAAGAAGAAGAAACAATGAGTTGGGAAATAATGGAGGATGAGGAAGAGGAGCAAGCTAGCAGGTGCTTTGGTAAAGGGAAAGGGAAAGGACCCCTGGATGGTTAAGTCCAGTCAAAGGTGACTATGGGGTTGTGGCACTCATCTCGCTTCAGGCCAAGGGAGCCTGCGTTCATCCACAGACAGCTTTCCGGGTCATGTGGCCAGCATGACTAAACCGCTTCTGGTGCAACAGGACAGTGTGACGGAAGCCAGAGAGCATGGAAACGCTGTTTACCTTCCCACCGCAGTGGTACCTATTTATCTACTTGCACTGGCGTGCTTTCAAGCTGCTAGGTTGGCAGGAAGCAGATGCTTTAGTCATGAACAGAGACAGGACTCTGGGAGTGGGAGAAACAGCACAGCAGACGTGGACACTACATCACTTGAAAGTCTGGTAGAACCTCCTCCTTCTCTGGGGACCAGGCAATCCCTTTGCATCTTCAAGCAGAAGGCTAAACAGAGACAGAAAGATTCCATCTCCAGCCATCGTAGGCAGTAAGGAGGGGTTTGGAAGTGCTGCAAGGGGCACTCTGAGCAATGTCTCAAGACTGAGAATAATTCACGGTCTCTCTGTGCATTCTGTTGATTTAAATAAAAGAACTGGAAGAAGCTTTCTGCATCTCTGATTTCACCAGGCAGCTAGCCTGGGAGTCGTGACGCTTCCTCAAGCAGGTGCAATTTCAGAGCACTCTGTTAGAGGGGTTGAAATGGAAGTCTCTGTCCAGAAGCCAAGCGTGGGACAGATGGACCATAGAGGGCCACCTTGGTGGACCTGTATCTTGAGGAGGTGTCAAAATCCCAGGTATAATGCTGCTTAAGCATCAGCCCTCCATCTGGAGGCTGAGAATGGATATAAAGAACCAATGCCTGAGTCAAAGCCTATGTGCATCAGTAATCAATGAAAGTTGTGGCCAATTTTAAATCCCAGAACATTGTCTTGTCCAGTTTGTTTACACCTATCCTCATCTTGGACTCTCCCTCTGGGGTGCAGGGCAGTGTGAATGGGTCCACAATGGTATTTTTGCATCTTTGTAGATAATATGCACTGTTACCTTGGTCCCGTCACAACCTCTCAGGCTAATTAACCTCATAGGGGCATTGTGGTGATAAAATGGGGAAGGGGAAAGCAATGTCTATGAGCAACTTGGAGGAAAAAATGATGGGATAAAATGTAATAAATAAGCAATATACTTCTATGGAGTTACCTCCATGTAGAAAAATGGCATGTGCTAAGTGGCCCTCTCTGATTGGCAAAGTTTCCCCAACATCTCAACAGCTGAGCGGTGGAGAGCTCGACGGGTACAAAAGGAGAAAGCTTCACAATGCCAATTAAGTCTCGGAAAGAATAGCTTTCAACAAAAGGAAACCAAGCATGAGGTGAACTCACAATGGGGAATACTTCAGATTCTAGAAAGCTGCCTTGCAAATAAAATTGCTAGGTTTGTAGAGTGAAGGTATAGTCCTTTTCTGCAGTGAATAGCTTGCACAGTGTTACTTACTTGTACTTCACAAATCCCATTGCTTCAAGACAGCAGAGCATGCTGCTTCTGATCAGGCAGACGCCTTGCCAGTATAGATTTGCCCCACGATACCAAAGATTTCATAGAAGCGCTGCCGAGAAAAGAAATAACTTGCAGGATGCAGTTCGCAGAGAAAGAGAAAGTTTCTGTGTTTGCAGGGATGGTATTTGTGTCATGTAGTAATCGGAAGGTTTACTTCTGCACGACCTGGAGATCTGTCCAGTTTTGGCCTCAGTCCCTCAGTTCTGCTGACTAAATAGAAGGCACGCTTAGATGTTGCTGCATTTTACAGAGTCTACCAGGTGATACACCAGTGTTAGATGGCACCAGGCATGTGGGAATGTTCTGGGGTGCAGGAGAGGATATATCGACTAATTATATCCTTATCCAACTTGTGCTAACAAGTTCCCAAAATATCAGCAGAGTTTATAAACATTCCCCTTTAAGTTCGCAACGGTAACGTGTGCTGTGCACAGGTTCGCTAGAACCTCTATAATAATTACTCTGGTAATTTCCCCTTTTGTTCCCTCTTAAAATACAAGACACGACACAGTCTTTATAAAAGTATAAAAGAGTTTACTCACGTTCTGTTCACAATATGATCCCAGAAGGCAGACAGTTTAAAAAGGTTACATACATTCAGAATCTATCTTGTAGCAAGATAGTCCTTATCTCCTCTCTTGGCTGGCAGCCAAGAGAGCATCCTTAGATGTTTCCTCATCGAAGGAAGATGGCAGAGAGAGAGAGAGAGTGGCTGCCTGCCCTGTGCTTGTCATTACCTGCACAGGTGAGGCCACACCCACCTCTGGTCACATGTGGAGGAAGTCTGTCCCCAGGAAGTTTACCTGCTTGCTGGACAGACATCCCTCCCCATGTTCTAACATGTACACTCTAGGAATGTTGTCATTGACTGCTCCTGTGTTTACATCCCTGTTATGTACTGAGTTGAATAGGATCCAAACTGCAGCAGTCTGATTGGTCCTAGAACAATAGGATCCAAAAGGCAGCAGTCTGATTGGTCCTAGAACAATAGGATTCAGAATGCAGCAGTCTGATTGGTCCTAGAACAATGCAGCAGTATGATTGGTTGGCAGGAACCACCCAATCATGCTCCAGATAGAAGTGAATCCACAACCTGATTGGCTTACAGTAGAATTCCGGAATTAGCCAATCATGTGCAGCCCATTGTGTAAATAATGTATATAAAGCAGATACTCTGAGGGGACATTCATTCATTCCTCCTCACCACTATGAGCTGAATAAAGAGCATGAAATCACTTTGCGACTCTGAGTTTTCACTGGCGACGAAGGTGGGATCCCGCTGAGCTGACGGCCACACACAGCACCGCAGCACCGCCACCTGCCGCACCGCTGCCTCGCACCGTGTATCCAGGCTTCAGCTCCGGGACACAAGGAACTCAGAATGGCAACCGACAGCAGCTTCTCGCCGTTCAACCCAGCATCTGGAGACTGGGAAGCGTACGCCTCCCGTTTCACCTTCCTCCTAGAAGCCAAAGGGGTCACCGATGAAGAAGACGCCAAGAAGAGGGCAATATTCTTCAGCGTCTGCGGAGAGGAGACGTTTGAAATTGCCCGGGCTCTCCTTGCGCCTGAAGACGTTGCTACTGTTCCATACAAAACAATAATGGAACAGCTGAAGGGGCACTTTTCGCCACAGCCCTCAGTGGTGGCTCGTCGAAATGCCTTCTACGCAAAGCGGCAAGCCCCTGGGGAAACCATAACTGGGTTTGTGACCTCTCTCCGCCAAGCTGCCCGGTTCTGCAACTTCTCAGAGCTGGAGAACATGCTTCGTGACCGCCTCGTCGGTGGCCTGAAGGATGAGAAGCTGCAACGACGCCTCTACGCTAAGAAGAACCTAACGTTCCAGGTCGCTCTGGAGGCGGCCCTGGCAACGGAAGCTGCCGAGAGGTCGACGCAAGAGGCACGGCCGAGCCAGCCATCCCAACCGAGGGTCCACCATGAAGACCTCACCGATGACTCAGGATCCAACAGGGAGGAGGTGCACCGAGTACAGCAGCGCACTCAAGCAGCCCACATACCACAGCTGCCTCGATGAGAAGGAGGGAACTGCGCAAGCTGTGGAGAAAGTCACGAGAGGAGGACCTGCCGTTTCCGCAACGCGGAGTGCAGGCAGTGCAGAAAGTTGGGACACATCGCCCGGGTGTGTCGGGCTCGGCCCACCCGACGCCAGGCATCAGATGACCAATCCAAGAGCCCCAGGTCCCGGGGCCCAACGCACCAAGGCAACTCGACGGAGCTCACGGACTTCCAGGTATACCAGTTGCCCCACCCCAACGTAGAGAAAATTTATGTAGAGGTACAGATAGAGGGGGCCCCATGCCGCATGGAGCTTGACACAGGTTCAACTCTATCCATAATCTCGGCAAGGACCTTAAGGAAACTGTGTCCTACTGGGGGTCCCAAACTCAGGCCGGCCCCATTCACCCTCCGGGACTTCCAGAAACGTAAGGTCCCCACCATGGGGGTGGGGACCTTCAGGGTGCAATACCGAGGGCGGACGCGGCGACTGGACTTGCTTGTGGTCGAGGGCCCCTACATTAGCTTACTGGGATTGGCATGGTTTGGACCACTGGGGCTAGCCGTCACCGGGGTGAACCACACGAGCTTACAAGTGGACGTGGACGCCATATGCAAGGAATTTCCGGGGGTTTTTGATGGGAAATTGGGACAGTATACGGGGCCCCCCATTGCTCTACAGCTTGACCCCGCAGTACGACCGGTCAGGCTCAAGGCCCGCCGGGTCCCGTTCGCCCTGAAACCCCGTATAGACAAGGAATTGGACCGACCCGTGGAGCAAGGAGTGCTGGAGCCGGTGCCTAATGCCCCCTCGGAAACCCCAATTGTCACACCCGTCAAGCCTAATGGTTCGGTCCGCATCTGCGCAGACTACAAATGTACCATAAACAAGGCCCTCACGGCCCATGCATACCCAGTGCCAGTGGTCAGCCATATCCTTGCCACCCTGGCTGGGTCGAAAATTTTTGGCAAGCTGGACTTGGCCCAAGCATATCAACAGCTGCCAGTTGATGAGGCCACAGCAGAGGCACAGACGATTGTGACGCACAGAGGAGCGTTCAGGGTAAAGCGGCTGCAATTCGGTGTCAGCGTGGCACCAGGCATATTCCAGAATCTAATGGACTCGCTCCTTAAAGGGATTCCTGGCGTCACCCCCTTCTTCAATGATGTGTTGATTGCCGGGCCCACACCAGAGGAGTTTGAGGACCGCCTCCGCACTGTTCTGCACCGTTTCCAGACAGCGGGTCTCAAGGTGAAGCGGGAAAAATGTGCCTCAGGAGGACTTTCTAGGAGTGCCTCAGGTGGACTTTCTGGGATTTATGGTGGACGCAGAAGGGGTCCACCCAACTGGGGACAAGGTACGGGCCATTTGTGATGCCCCAGCGCCCAAGAACAAGACTGAACTTCAGGCCTTCTTGGGACTATTGAACTTTTACCATTCCTTCCTTCCCCACAAGGCGGCGGTAGCGGAGCCCCTACACAGACTCCTGGACAAGCGGGCCCCTTGGGTGTGGGGCCAGCGCCAGGAGGCCGCATTCCAGGCAGTCAAGGACTTGCTTGTCTCAAACTCGGTCTTGGCACACTTCGACGAGAGGCTGCCAGTGGTGCTAGCATGCGATGCCTCGCCCTATGGCATTGGCGCTGTCCTGGGATACCAACTCCCGGATGGAAGAGAGGTACCGGTGGCATACTTTTCCCAGACACTCAATGCAACCGAGCGGAACTACTCGCAAATCGACAAGGAGGGTCTGGCAATCGTGAAGGGAGTAAAAAAATTCCATGATTTCTTGTACAGTCGGCCCTTTACTGTGGTGACTGACCACAAGCCGTTGCTTGGCTTGTTTGCCCCCGAAAAGCAGACCCCCCAAGTGCTGTCTCCTCGCGTCCTCAGGTGGTCAATTTTCCTTGCCAGCTACCAGTATGCACTGATTCACCGTCCGGGGAAGGCGATGGGCCATGCGGACGCCCTCAGCAGGCTACCACTACCGGAAACAGGCCCCGACCCAGCACCTGCACAAGAGGTTATGAGCCTGGAGCTGCTTCCCGACCGCCCCATTCAGGCACAAGAAGTTGCAGACCATTCCAAGAAAGATAGGGTCATCTCCCGGGTCCTGGACTGGGTGTGGAGGGGATGGCCCAGCAGCAGCCCCGGGCCAGAATTCGCTGGCTACACAACCCGCAAACATGAACTGTCGGCCCACAAGGGGTGCCTGTTATGGGGAAGCAGGGTCGTTGTTCCCCAGCCCCTCCGCAAAAGGGTCCTCACAGCCCTACACGAGACACACCCAGGGGTAGTAAGAATGAAGGCCCTTGCCAGGAGTTATGTGTGGTGGCCGGGGATCGACGGAGAGATAGAGGCCTGGGTCAAACACTGCCAGGCCTGCCAAGAATCCCGCCCAGATCCCCCAAGGGCCCCAGTCCAGTCCTGGGAGTCCGCCCGAGCACCATGGTCACGCCTGCATGTGGATTTTGCGGGCCCCTTTCAGGGGAAAACATTCTTCATAGTGGTGGACTCCTACACCAAATGGCTGGAAGTCGCACTGGTACCGTCCACTTCTACGTCCGCAGCCATCCGGGTATTACGCAGGCTGTTTGCAACCCACGGGCTCCCTGACACTCTCGTCTCAGACAACGGGACTGCATTTACGTCAGGAGAATTCCAAACCTTTACAGCGCAGAATGCCATCCGCCACATCCGTTCGGCGCCATTCCACCCTGCCACCAATGGCCAAGCAGAACGCATGGTGCGGACCACCAAGGACACCCTTCGCCGCATGACGCAAGGGGATTGGGAGTACTGCCTTGCCACATTCCTTCTAGCACAGCACAGCACCCCCAGCTCAACGACTGGCCGGAGCCCCGCTGAACTACTAATGGGTCGGCGCCTTGCAATCAGATTGGACCGCCTTCACCCCGATAGAGCTCAGGATGAGGTAGTGGTGGGGGAAGGCAGGAACCCCCGGACCTTCGAGGCCCAGGACCCAGTGTACGCAAAGAATTTTGGGGCAGGCCCTGCATGGGTACCCGCCACAGTCACCAGGGTCACTGGCCCCGTGTCGTACGAGGTGCTAACAGATGGGGGGCAATGCTGGCGCCGCCACTGCGACCAGATACGGCGACAATTCCCGGGAGAAAACCACGAGGAGGAGGACAGGTCAGAGGAGTCCCAAGGGAACAGTGGGGCAGTGAGGCCCATAGAGCAGCAGGGGCAAGTAGGAGAGGCAGGATCAGTAAATACAGAGAGGACCCGTGAGGCCGAAAGGACACCGGAGCCAGAACCACGACTGAGCGAGCCGGTTGCGCCAGACCAAACAGCCCCATCACAGCCAGCATCCTTGGAACATGAGCCAGAACCTGAACCCCGGACCAGGGAACACCCCAGGCCGCAACGCACACGTAGGCCACCGGCGTACCTTGAGGACTATGAATGCGACCTCCCGGGCAGGACTGGAACTTAGAGGGGAGGGGTGTTATGTACTGAGTTGAATAGGATCCAAACTGCAGCAGTCTGATTGGTCCTAGAACAATAGGATCCAAAAGGCAGCAGTCTGATTGGTCCTAGAACAATAGGATTCAGAATGCAGCAGTCTGATTGGTCCTAGAACAATGCAGCAGTATGATTGGTTGGCAGGAACCACCCAATCATGCTCCAGATAGAAGTGAATCCACAACCTGATTGGCTTACAGTAGAATTCCGGAATTAGCCAATCATGTGCAGCCCATTGTGTAAATAATGTATATAAAGCAGATACTCTGAGGGGACATTCATTCATTCCTCCTCACCACTATGAGCTGAATAAAGAGCATGAAATCACTTTGCGACTCTGAGTATATTTCAATCCCACAAGGCATAAATCTGCTGGCTGGATCCTGCTGGGTTTGGGCCATCACCACAGGAAACCAACAATGGTTCTGCAGATTTGGAATATTTCACACTCCCTGTGCAGTCAAAAGGGACATTAGTGGCTTGAAATGTCAAGAGGTCCTCCCTCCTTCCCTCCCACCTGCTGAGTTTCAAGCTGCATTCTCACATTGTCATACAGACCATGCCCATTACCTGATTTGTTTCCCTGCACTGACTCCAGACCACTAAAGGTATTGTCTACAACTCACCACAAAGGCCTCCCTTGCTCTTTTATAATGGCAAGGGTGCCCACCTGAGAGGGGCCGGAACTGAGTTCCGGTGTGTTCTGGTTGAAAAAAAAAGAAACCCATAAATTTGAATGGCATGCCTCAAATTCCATAAGAGCATTTATTAACTGCCTGCCAGAACTTATTTTAAAAAAGCCACAGCAAGCTCAAAATATGGCAAGGCAAACATTCCATAAGTTAATCAAGGCAGCAATATTGGGTGCAGGTGGCAGCCTAGCATATAATTCAATTTGCGACTCCTAGGGTTGCCATACGTCCAGAATTTTCCAGACATGTCCAGAATACTGCAGCTGCAAGCAGTGTGTCTACGCAGAAATCAGCTAAAAGTCTGGGAAACTCCAGATGTATAGCAGCCCATGTCGGAAGTGTCGTTTTTGCCGATTTGCTCCAAAACGTCCAATTTCTTTGCAATTTCAACACCTTTTCTGTCCGGATCTTCACTTTTTGAAATAAGGCAACCCTAGCTACACAAGTAGTGACACAATGGATCTTGTGGCTGAAGCCCTGAGAAACACACATCCCCATCCAAGGTCTGTTCAGAGAAATGTCACTGGGGAAAGGACAGTGTCTCCCACTGTACTTGAGGGCAGTAGGTTTGTCTAAGGATTAGGGACTCAGGTGGCGCTGTGGTCTAAACCACTGAGCCTCTTGGGCTTGCTGATCATAAGGTCGGTGGTTCGAATCCCCTCAATGGGGTGAGCTCCTGTTGCTCTGTCCCAGCTCCTGCCACATAGCAATTCGAAAGCATGCCAGTGCAAGCTGATAAATAGGTACCGCTGTGGCAGGAAGGTAGTAAATGGTGTTTCCATGCTCTCTGGTTTCTGTCACGGTGTTCCTTTGCACCAGAAGTGGTTTAGTCATGCTGGCCACATGACCCAGAAAGCTGTCTGTGGACAAATGCCAGCTCCCTCAGCCTGAGAGATGTGTGCCTCAACCCCATAGTCGCCTCTGACTGGTCTTAACCATCACATTGTACTCCTACCCCTGGACACTCCTGCTACCTCAGCATCTGCTGCCTGGGGCAGCTGCCAGCCTTGCTATGCTGCATCCCTGCAATTCAGAACCATTATCAGAGTTCCAGCCAGAGAAAAATACTTGGCAGATGTGAAGTAGGGCCTGAGGAGATATCTTCCTGACATGTGTGCCCTCCATCACTTCCTTACAACATTAACTCCCTTTTTCCAACGAAGCCTAGCCTGGGCTGAAGGAGAAATCTTCATATCACAAATGATCAGTTTCAATCACAAACGATCGGTAATGATGTTAATAGTCCTGCCAACCTGGTGGAACCAACAGCTCATTGACTTGCACCACACAGGGACTTCTTCCCTAGCTGCTGCTTGTGGTTTGCCTTCTCTTGCTAGGCAAATCTTCTCTCCAGCCTTTAATGCAGACCCTCCAAGTGTCCCTATGTACCAGGGACAGTCTTGGATTTACAGAAGCCATCCCGGTTTCTGATCTGATCCCGGAATGTTCCACTTTCCCGTGCCTTTTTCCATCAGAGAAATATTGGAGGGTATGGAGTTATCTGACCCCCAAGCCCTGCATTGAGAATGTGTTTTTATGTTTAATGTTTTATTGTGTTGGAAGCCGTGGCTGGAGCGACCTAGGGCAGACAGGTGGGGTATTGATGATGCTGATGGAGGAGGAATGGGTCGTCCCTATTTTCATTGGAGAAATGTTGGAGGGTACGTTAATAATAACAAAGGGAGATGGAAAGAAGATAACGTCCCTACTAGAGAAGAACAGCGGATCAAATTGATGGATTATGCCGAAATGGCTAAAATGACTGGAAGAGTCAGAAATCAGGAAGACCACATTTTTAATAAGGAATGGGGAAAATTTATAACTTATCTTAAAGACCACTGTAAACAGTTAAAATCATTAGTCGGATTGGAATGTCACTTGTAGCTTAATGGTGAATTTTGGATACAGTGGAGAGATAAAAGATTTGGATTATCATAAAAGATGCAGGAGGAAATGATTAATAATAGGACCCACAAAGGGGAGGAGGGAAGTCCAGGAGATTCCTTGGAATCTTGTTTTTATGTTGTATGTTCGATACGTGGCTGTAAAATTTTAAATCTGAAAAACCAAATAAATAATTTTTTATATATACCGTAAAATTTTAATCTGAATAAACCAAACAAATTTATATATATAAAAGAAAACACTGGGTAAAAAATATAACAAGGGAGAAATAAACTGTAATTCAGAACAGCGAAAAGCCAAGGCAACCCTCCGCTTTCTCTCTCATTGCGGCTTGAAGAAGAGGCGGTGGGGCGGGGCGGATGGCACACATACCCTCCTGGCGCACGCACCTCGCTCCCCCCAGTGCGCAGGGCGCGTTTCTTGCGCGCCTCGCCTAGCCGCAGCATCTCCTCGGATCGCCGCTACGAGGCGAGCTGGAGCTCTTTGGCCGGCGGCAGCCCGGATGTAACAGCAGCAGCAGCAGCAGCAATAGCAACATCAGAGCCGGAGCCGCCGAGCTGTGGTGCTGCCTTGCCTCCTTGCTAGTGATAAGCCTCGGCGAGCACGAACATGGCGCTCGGAGCGATGTAACGGAGGCGCCGGGGCGGCCGGAGCTCGCTTGACAACCAGCCGGCAGCCTTTAGGTAAGCGCGACAGGCTTCCGCGGGGATGGGGAGAAAGGCTGGTTCCAGCGCGAGGACCATTCCCAGCCGCAGCATCCCGTGGGCCAGCGGGCAGCATCCGTAGCCTCTACCTGGAGAGGATGTGGGATGGGAGGAAGGAGGGTGGAGGAGAGAGGGTACCCCGGGTTGCCACTGCCTTTGTCAGCTTCCTCGGGGGACGGAAGAGCCTCGCTCTCCCGAAGGCAGCGCTGACTCCCTTTTTCCAGAGTGAAGATGCGCTCTTGGAAGGATGGGAGGCATCTGTGGGTGTGGAAGACCGTGGAGTGTGTAGATTAGAGGCTATCCCAGCTCTCTCATTTCCAGCATGGTCTGTGCTGCCAAGGAAGCACCCCCTCACCCCTGCAAAAAAGAATAAAAAATAAAGAATACCAGGGCTCTTTAGTGAGGGATGTGCCCCTGCGTTTTTGGGTAGGGCTGTTGTGCACATGATGTCTCAGGGATCGGACATTATCTGTTTGCAGAAATCTGCATGCTTCGGTAGGATTGTCCACAGAGTTGGCCACATGCAGCATGCATACATGTGTGCGCGCATGCACACACACACACACACACACACACACACACACACCCCAGCGAGCATGTTTTTGTGTGTGGGTGTGCTGGGCGGGGAGGGGAGGGGGAGATTTAAGGAACTGCTGTGACTGCTTGCATGGAGAGCGTGGCGATTCTCTAGTCTTGCAGATTAAAGGCGCGGTTCGAAACTGGGGAAATTTAATATTCTCCATGTGTGTGTTGTGCAGTAAGCCCTGCTGTGACCTTGTCATTTTAGATGTTGAGGAGGTAGGAAACACAGGGGAAAAACCGCCACCTTCCCAAACCTAGTGAAACAATGCCCTCTTTTAAGAATCTGTTGAAGAGTACTTCTCAACTGCGGGCTGCTAGTTCTTTTGATTTGATACTCTTGCTTATTTTAGAATGATGATACATGGCTGGCAATTTTTTTAAAAAATGTGTTTTATTTAATGTCTGCATCCCCTTGTTCATAAAACAAGGTGAGATAAAAATGTAAACGTCCAGTCAGATAAATATTGGAAATATTGTTTGGACAGCTGAGCGATTTCAAGAAAGGTAATAGGATTCTTGTGCCTATTTTAGAGAACTTTGCATAACAGCAAGACAAGATAATCTCTCACTAAGTAGAACACGTATTATTTTACTCTCCTGTACAGGTTTACTCAAAAGTAATTCTCAGTGTGTTCAGTGAGGCTTACGCTGAGGTAAATGTGCATAGGATCGCACCCTTCATCCACTGCTTAAAAAACACAGCAAACAGATAGATTCACTTTTGTAGTTATTTTTATATAATACTACATCGATGATGGGTTAAAAGAGAACATTGGGAGCAAGTTTTGTTTCAAGCTTAAGAATCAACTTTTCTTTAGGAGACAAATATTGCACAGGAGTTTAAGTCTAAGAATAGCTCATTGAGAGAGCATGAGCCACAATGTATGCACTGGGCAGGGTATCTTGGAGCCTTGCCACTGAAATCAATAGACGATCACACCAAGTCCATGATTATGCTGACTTTTTTTTTTTTTAATGCACTTCCAAGCTTCTTAGGTCTGCCATTGTTTTATGTGAAGTGTAAAAGCTGTTTTTGATATTTGCTGCTTCTTTTATCTCACTCTCCATGTGATACCTAATTATCACTGGATGTGATGGTTTGGGTTTTAGTACAGTATCCTTTTCTCTTTTTTTAAAGTCTAAGTTACTTCTGAATAATTTATCCCTGAGGTAGGGTTGGGAGAAAACCACAACTGTATTGCAACTGACCTTGTTGTAGAAAGATACAAGGCTGTAGACAGCAAGACAGTGGAATGACAAAAGGAAATTGTTGCTGGCAAAGGAATGGCTTGGTGATCTCTCATTGTGATAATTCCAAAATGCATAGTAGGACAATACCTTTATTAGGCCAATTCCAATGCCACATAACATTTGGGGAAGAAGCCAATTTTGCTTTAAAGCCCCAAAACAGAAGGTGGGAACCTGTGGTCCGCCACATGTGGTTGAACTCTTTTTTATGAAATAATTTTTATTTGATTTTACAAGTATAAAATAATAACAATACCACCATACACATCCATATTTAAAGATTCCTCTGAATCTCTGGCTTCCATGGGTCCTATTGTCAACCCTTTCAACTGCATATTATTCAGTACTCCATATTTTATATCACTACACTATCTCCATAGTATTTACTACAAGTCTTATTGAAATCCTGCAAATGTTTTCATCTGCTTACAGTGTTCTCCAAGATAAATTATCTCCCCCCACAATTCTTTATTAACGTTTGGGTCTTCTTCATTTCTGAGCTCTCTGGTCAGTTTTGCCATTTCAGCATAGTCCAACAGTTTAATTTGCCATTCTTCTCTGATAGGGACTTTATCTTCTTTCCATCTCTGGGCTAGTAGCATCTGTGCGGCTGCTGTCGAGTACATAAAAAGTATTTTCTGCTCCTTTGGAATGTCAGCACCTAAAATTTCTAATAGAAAAGCCTTTTAAATAAATAAACTTTTAAATAAAAGTTAATTTAAACATTTTTTCAACTCATTATATATCATTTCCCAGAATGCTTTTGTTATTATACAGGACCACCACATATGATAAAAGGCACCTTCTTTTTCTTTACATTTCCAGCAGATATTTGTACCTGTTACACATTTTTGCTAGTTTTGTTGTTGTTTAGTTGTTTAGTCGTGTCCGACTCTTCGTGACCCCATGGACCAGAGCACGCCAAGCACTCCTGTCTTCCACTGCCTCCCGCAGTGTCGTCAAACTCATGTTAGTAGCTTCGAGAACACTGTCCAACCATCTCGCCCTCTGTCGTCCCCTTTTCCTTGTGCCCTCCATCTTTCCCAACATCAGGGTCTTTTCCAGGGAGTCTTCTCTTCTCATGAGGTGGCCAAAGTATTGGAGCCTTGGCTTCAAGATCTGTCCTTCCAGTGAGCACTCAGGGCTGATTTCATTAAGAATGGATAGGTTTGATCTTCTTGCAGTCCATGGGACTCTCAAGAGTCTCCTCCAGCACCATAATTCAAAAGCATCAATTCTTCGAACCAGCCTTCTTTATGGTCCAGTTGTCACTTCCATACATCACTTGGGGAGTTATAGGGACAGAACTACATAAAATGTATAGAAACCTATTCACGTATGCCACTACAGCGGCAAGAATGTTACTTGCCCCAAAACGGAAAGAAGCTTCCCAGCAAAGGAAGAATGGATACAAAAACTTATGGAATGTGCAGAAATGGTGAAACTTACCGGAAGAATGAGAAATCGAGATAAGAATTTATTTTATTTTTTTACAAAAGAATGGAAATGGTTTATTGAATATTTACAGATAAATTATAAACAGATAAAAACACTGGCAGGATTCTGGTAATAACCTGCAGTTTTATAAGAGTATATATTTAAAGAAGATGAATAAATAAATTAAGTTAATTTGGATATTTAATATCAGAAGATATTAAAAATATATTTAAGGAACCCCAGAAAGAGGGCGAAGGAAGTCAAGTTTTGAAATGTCAAAATGATTGTAAAATTAGTGAAATGTATAAACTTGAAAAGTACAGTCATACCTCTGGTTGAAGTCGCTTCAGGTTGAGCATTTTCAGGTTACTCTCCGCAGCAACCCGGAAGTAACGGAATGCGTTACTTCCAGGTTTTGCTGCTTGCGCATGCACAGATGCTCAAAATGATGTCATACACATGCGCAGAAGCGGCAAATCGCGACCCGCACACGCGCAGATGCACAGACGTGGGTTGCGTTCGCTTCAGGATGTGAACAGGGCTCTACAACAGATCCCGTTCACATCCAGAGGTACAACTGTAATAATAATAATAATAATAACAACAACAACAATAATAAAATAAAACACAGGACTGAGATTTTAGTTTTCTATATGCTCCATGTGTGAGTATTCAAATCATGAGAACACCCATTTGCAGTAAAGTGCTACAGTCAAGTCACAAGTTTGCAACCTCACTGAGAATTAGGTCATCATTGCCCACCCCAGTGTAGATGTCTGTGTCATATGTTAAAAATGCAATGATTTAGGATCTTATGGGTTCAAAAATATTAATGCAGGGATTTCCTTATTTCTCTTTTGCATTCAGGAGACTTTCTGTCATGATGTTGTCAAAGTCTTCTCTATGCTTCCGTTGAGACCAGGAAAAGCTCGGCCCTTTGAAATCATAAAAGCTGATATCATTGCTATACAAGCTGGCATTCACAGAGGCCTACGCTTTCCCCTCGCTTTAAATGGGCGAAGGGAAGAAGTATCACCAATCACTGGTGGCTGGGGAACTTTCATTGCCTTTTCAACAAGCAACAAAAGTTTTCAAAGCTTCACGGGAGTTCTAAGGTCTGCAAGAGGCTTGAGTGATCACATACCCCCCAACGTTTCTCCAATGAAAACAGGGACACCGTATTCCTTAACAGTATTCAAAACTCCCATTGTTCTAGTCACATCTTGCGACAGGGAATTTCATTAGCACAAACAGTTTCTGAGCTCTGGGTGACTAAGATTTCAGATTAAAACTGCAAATTGGTAAGAAAGGAGGACCTTTTCTGCCTCCCCACTTGCAACTACTCTCTAAAGACTGGAGAAGAGAAGGATATTAGGGGGCGGGCAGGGGAAGGACTAGACCATGTGAAAAATGAACATAATATTTTAGCTGCAGCTCATTCATTTTCAGCTTTGAATTCTTGTTATAAAAAAGCATGCCTAGACATTCCGTTGTTGCACCCTTAATCTAGGTTTAAGGTGCCATTTAGCTTCTAGCTTTCATATCTCAGTTTCTAGCACTGTTCCTTAATAATAACAACAACAACAATAATAATAATTTTATTATTTATACTCCTTCCATCTCACTGCGCTGCCCCAAACCACTCTGGGCAGCTTATGACACATATAAAAACACAATAATACATGAAACATTGAAAAACCTCCCTATTCAGGGCTGCCTGCCTTCAGATGTCTCCTAAAGGTTGCATAGTTACTCATCTCCTTGGCTCGGGGGTTGCATAACTGCATAGCCTCCAACCTTTCTCCAATGGGAATAGGGACGTCCTATGGGAAAGTGGGACATTCCAGGGCCAAATCAGAAACCAGGATGGCTTCTGTAAATCTGGGACTGTCCCTGGGAAGTAGGAAAACTTGGAGGGTCTGCGATTGGGCTTTGAGTGTCTTAGAGACATTGATAGGCTTTGTGGGGGAAGTATCCCTCCTTTTTAAAGTTGTGATCTAGGACCTCTTAAACTTGGTGCTCCGTCTAGCACCTGGTGGTGATGGACTGTATAGCATGCTTTCCAGGATGCAGTGGTCTAAATCACTGAGCCTCTTGGGCTTGCCTATCCGAAGGTTGGCGGTTCGAATCCCAGCGACGGGGTGAGCTCCCGTTGCTGTGTCCCAGCTCCTGCCAACCTAGCATTTCGAAAGCACACCAGTGCAGGTAGCTAAATAGGTACTGCTGCTGCAGGAAGGTAAACGGTGTTTCCATGCACTCTGGTTTCCATCACGGTGTCCATGATTGCAGTCATATGATTTTTGTCTATGTATGTGTATGTTTTGATGGGCTGAAGAAAGCCTTTGAAGCTCCTGAACGAACGACCAGGAGGGAGAGAACATGTCAGTCGGGCATATGTCTCTACCAGGGTCCTACTCGAGTGTAGGATGAACTCCTGACAGGTAAACAGTGTTTCCATGCACTTTGGTTTCCATCATGGTGTCCCATTGTGCCAGAAGCAGTTTAGTCTTGCTAGCCACATGACCCAGAAAGATGTGTGGACAAATGCCAGCTCCCTCGGCCTTTAAAGCGATATGAGCGCTGCAACCCCATAGTCACCTTTGACTGAACTGTCCAGGGGTCCTTTACCTTTTTCTTTTTACTATCATGCTTTCCCATTAAACCACTGCTTAGGGCAGCGATGGGGAGCTTGCTCCCCTTCATATGCCATTGGACTCAGTCCCAGCCAGCTCAGCCCATGGTCAGAGATGGTGGGATTTGCTGTTCGACATCAACCCAAGGGGAGAAAATTCCCCTACCCTTGCATTGGCGTTTCTTCCTCCCCCTTTCAGAGCCCTTTATCAGGCACTGCTTGCCTTTGGCTTTGGGCTGGGAGCCAGTTTATACCTTTCTTGTCAGCATATGGTGTCCTTCATTCACATTGGGATTCTGCAAGTTTGCTTCAGCTGGGCGTACTTGGGATTCACACGTGGCTACTTCCATGAACTGGCAATTCTTAGTTCTTGGGGGTAACGTTTTGCCTTCTGCCTGTAGCCAATCCTGTGGTTTGTACATTTTCATTTAAGCGCTGCATCAAGTCTGTGCAGCTCTGATAAGTGAGTTAAAGCCTCACCCAAACATGTAACACAGCAAGGCGATGCTTCACTTTGTCTCCGCCATCGGCTGTGTCCTGTATGTCGTGTATCTAGAACTGCAGTGAGCTCTCATGAATTACAATTACAATCCTATGGTCAGTTATACATACACTTTATTGATTCAACAGCATCTGTCCAATACAGTGGTACCTTGGGTTCCATACGCTTCAGGTTACATACGCTTCAGGTTACACACTCCGCTAACCTAGAAATAGTGCTTCAGGTTAAGAACTTTGCTTCAGGATGAGAACAGAAATTGTGCTTCGGCGGCACGGCAGCAGCAGGAGGCCCCATTAGCTAAAGTGGTGCTTCCGGTTAAGAACAGTTTCAGGTTAAGTACGGACCTCCGGAACGAATTAAGTACTTAACCCGAGGTACCACTGTATACGGTTATGGTGAACTTGTTTTCAGATTGTAAATTCTTTTCTAGAGAAAGCAGCACTATCCATTTTGTTGGGAGCTGCCCAGAGTGGCTGGGGAAACCCAGCCAGATGGGCAGGAAATGAATAAATAATAATAATAATAATAATAATAATAATAATAATAATTATTATTATTATTATTATTATTATTATTATTATTATTATTATTCCACACACTAGAGGAAAATATCAGTGGGCCTGGAAGTTTGCAGAAGTACCAAATATATCCGGGGGGGGGGGGATTCTTGCTCCCCAAACACCAAAAGCCCAATGAGGGCCTGATTTTAAGTGGTGGTCACACAATGACTGGTGAGGGAGAAATAAAAAACTGAGGGGGGGGGATGAAATGGAATATCCTGAAAAAGGGCATGGCTGGTTGGAACTCTGATCAGAAGCACTCTACACTACAAGATTTTGTTGCAAGTCCCACTTGCACTTACAAAATTTGGATGCACTTAACTGTTAAAAAGTCTCCTCTAGGAAACCTGTTGTATAGATGTCAAGGTTAGTGTCTGGAGCAGGTCTGGGATAACTCGCAAGGTGTTCGTGAAGTAAGCTCTTTATTCAAGGAAGCAAAACAGCTCAGGCCTAGTGAGCACAGGAACTCTTCCCAGCAGATCTTGCTCCTATGAGGCAGTTGTGAGGCAGCTCCAACTCTATTCCTTCCCAAGCAACCTGAGACTCTGACACCTTGTGTGTCTATTCTCCACCCTCTTCATACCGCTGTAGGTTCTGGGAAGCCAGGGGGACAGGGGAGCTGGTCACAGAAGGAGGGGCATACCTCCTGACTGCTTCTTCAGCAGCCTGCCTCATCTGTGCCTCTTGGCCCTTCTCCTCTCCAGCCTCTACTTCTGCCTCTGCCTCTGCACTGCTCTCTGCCACCGACTCTTCCTGCTCACTAAAACCTGTTACCTCTTCAACTTCCGGCTCCTGCTCCTCCCAGTCTGCTCCCTCTGACCACTTATCATCGTCCCACCACCAATCCATTGCCTCTGAGCCCTCTTCCTTTGGGGGTTCCCTAGCTGGTGCCTCCCAGCCAGTCCATGACAATAAAACATACATCCTGTTATGTTCGCACCAAGTTTACTTGGAGGTTAGACTCTGCATAGCCTTTGTGGAACATGCATTCTGATTTGTTTGAGGAGGAGCTATGCATCAGGGAACATTCCTCCTGATTTGCTTGTGGCATGTTGCTATGTCTTCCCATTATTCATTCAACCCACATTTTTCAGTGGCTTTCCACACCAGTTTCCTAACTGCCAAAGGTCCTTTAAAAATGGTTTTGTTGTGCTGAGAGGACAGAGCACTGCTAGTTTTAATTATTTCGATTTTTAATGTTTTTTTTAATTTTTCAGATGATATTAGGTGCATTTGAGAAAACCACCGTTCCAACAATATATAAAACAAACAACTTGCCTTGGTATTTATATAGATTTGTTTCATTCTGAATAATAAAGTTTAATCATTTTTAAATTCCCAAATTTCCCGGTTTTCAACTTGCGTTTTACTGATTATTTTAAGGCTTGTTTTATTTTATTTTTTTGTAAACCACTTGGAGATTCCGTTTCCAATCAAATGGTACACAGATATTGTTAAATTAAACTAAATAAAAATAAGTGCACAAATGAAATAGATAAAAACAATTGTGCAAAGCTAGACTTCCAGCATGTGATTGAGTTCTTCCCATTGAAATAGTGACAGTATGGAAGCACTCAGAACCTGTTTAAAAATAGCAGTTGCATAAAAAAAGTGGACAAGCAACCATATCTTCTGAATTGCTAAGCTCATTTTTTATAACATGGTTGCCTTCTGGAAACCTTTGCAGCAAACGTTTTTCTACCTTGTTTTTCTGGTTGTCCTAAATTTTGGCCAGGATCTCTGCAAATGCTCCACTTCTCCTTAGGCTTGAAGACCTCCACTTTGTATTGATTTGGAATCTGATGTTGACATCTGACTAGAGTAAGCATGTGGATTTTGATTTATTTTTTTTTGCTCTGAGTCCTGTGATAATTGTGATGATGAACAAATGTTGACTGTAGAGACATGAGTAACTGGAGAAGAGGTATTTAGATGGTTTGTCTAGCTCATGACAAGCTCAGGACCTCTAAAGCAAAGCAAGTGCACCTATCTTTTACTGTTAAGTGTTGGAAGGTTTGTCATGTTTTTAAGGGGTCTGTTCTGTGTCTCCTGGAGCTATCCATTCCTCTTATCGCTCTGCCCTTGAGTTGGCTGGCTTCCATATGCAGTGGCTCACAGTCAAGTTAACTTCTTGCCCTCCAATTGTCCTTTCCCTTCTCGCTTCTCCTTTCTCTCTCCCACAATGTGTTTGCAAGTTCCTGCTCTTATCTGCTGCAGCACTTCTCTAGGAAGAGCGTTGCTGGATGAATGCTGAAGCCAGGCTGAAATAGCAGGATGCCAATGGATAGGACTAATGGAAATCAGCACAATACTGTTATCAGGCCTGCATAACTTGTGACCACATGGAACGCGGCTCCCCAGATATGTCTGGTGGCTCAGTAGGGTCTGACTAAAATAATATTGCGGAGTTGGGAAAAATTGAGAAAAGGACAACTGAAAGGGGACATGTCATGACAGAAGTTTATAAAATTATGCGTAGCATGGAGAAAGTGCGAAAAGAATAGCTTTTCTCTCTTCAAAACATTTTAAAAAAAAATTATTTATTTGGTTTTTCAGATTACAATTTTATAGTCATATGTGAAACATACAACATAAAAACAAGATTCCAAGGAATCTCTTGGACTTTCCGCCTCCCCTTTGTGCGTTCTATTGTTAATCATATCCTCCTGCATCTTTTATAATAATCCAAATCTTTTATCTCTCCATTGTATCCAAAATTCAGCATTAAACTACAAGTGATACTCCAATCTGACTAACGATTTTAACTGTTTACAATGGTCTTTAAGATAAGTTATAAATTTTCCCCATTCCTTATTGAAAAATTTGGTCTTCCTGATTTCTGATTCTTCCTGTCATTTTAACCATTTTGGCATAATCCATCAATTTGATCTGCTATTCTTCTCTGGTTGGACTTTATCTTCTTTTCATCTCTGGGCCAATAACATCTGTGCAGCCATGGTCACATACATAGTCTTTTCTGCTCCCTTGGGATTTTGGCACCTACTCTTCAAAACATTGTGGACATCCAATGACACTTATACCCTCCAACAGTTCTCTGATGAAAATAGGGATGTCCTATTCAATTGTTGTTGTTGTTGGTACCCCACCCATCTGACTGGGTTGCCCCAGCCACTCTGTATGGTTTCCAACATCTATAAAAACACAATTGTCAGGGGTTCAGGGAGAGAGGCACAGATGAGGGAGGAGACTGAGAGCGAGGGGGAAGAATCCAGGAACGAGGAGGAGGAGGATGACAATGACTTGAGGGTTTCATGAGTCTCTCAAGTGAATCGGAGGATTCCCAAAAGGGGGCGCCCCTGGTCAGGCCAAGGGGAGCCACAGGGGGGACTCGTCAGGAGCAGGGGAGCAGCAGGGAAACCCCGAGTGGGAGTGGGAGATCGGGGCCGGCTTCCCAGCCGGAACGGAGTGAAGAGGGTGGAGTTCCCAGTGTGACACAAGGAGCAGAGCAGGAAGCAGAGAGGGGAAGGAGATCGGGGCAAGACGTCCTGCCGGAAAGGGGCGGAGAGTAGTACAGAGAGTAGTATAACTGTCAAGAGGAAGGTCAGGGGTAGCGAACGCGCGCCAAGTTCAAATGTGGAGGCGCGCGGAAATGCGGAGAGCCCGGAGGAGGAGCCTGGTCCCAAAGCACGGAGGAGGGGGGAGCAGGCGTCTGGGGACTCAGCGTCAGGGGAAAGCAGGAGGGAAGGAACCCAGGGGGGCAGAAAGACCCTGCGGAAAAGGAAGGACAGGAAGAGGTGGACTAGCACAAGCCTCTTAAACTGGTGTAGAGGCGGGACTGATTCAGAGGGGACTTCAGCGGTCTAAGCGTAACAGACGTGGGGCTGCGCGCCTCGGCTGTGGAACAAACAATGTACTTCAATAAAGACTTTTGTAAATAAAGTGGACTTGGCGTTGGTCTCTTGTGAGCTGGGACCTGAGGCGGCCCTGACAACAATAAAGCATTAAACATTTTTTTAAAAAAAAACTTCCCTACACAGGGCTGCCTTCAGATGGCTTGGGGGTCAGATAACATCATACCCTCCATACCCTGAACTAGATGGACCATTATCCTGATCAAGCAGCTCTTCTTATGATCTTACTGTGGGCCTGGGACTTAAAAGTGAGAAGATTACTGAGCACCTGGCAGCAACCATACTTGGCTATGGGTTGTGTTCACCTTGGTATGGTGCAATCCATACAAGTTATATATGCAAAACAATTTTCTTACGAACTAAAGCAACCTTCATCCCCAATATCTTTTATTAACAGGGATGCGGGTGGTGCTGTAGGTTAACTCACAGAGCCTAGGGCTTGCCGATCAGAAGCTCGGCGGTTAGAATCCCCACGACGGGTTGAGCTCCCGTTGCTTGGTCCCAGCTCCTGCCCACCTAGCAGTTCAAAAGCATGCCAGTGCAAGTAGATAAACAGGTACTGCTCTGGCGGGAAGGTAAACAGCGTTTCCGTGCGCTGCTCTGGTTCGCCAGAAGCGGCTTAGTCATGCTGGCCACATGACCCAGAAGCTGTACGCCGGCTCCCTCGGCCAATAAAGCGAGATGAGCGCCGCAACCCCAGAATCGGCCATGACTGGACCTAATGGTCAGGGGTCCCTTTACCTTTACCTTTACATTTTAAGGCTCTTTTTGATGGCTTAAACTCAAAGTAATTTCATATACATTGCATTATATTCTTCTTCTTTAGCGATCACTCGTAGCCGAGTAAGATTGACTTCCATAAAAAACGGTTTTAACAGTGAGTCCGTAAGTGACTGTGGAGGCAAATTCTGGATCCACACATCCTTCCACAGTAGGGACATAGGTTTCTGGGCGGGAGTTGATCATGGTGATGGTTTGCCAAACGTGCCTTCCTCTTAGCACATTTCTCCCTTTAATCCTGAGTTTGAGTGTCTTCAGGACACCTTTGGTAAAGGCTGTTCCCCAGTTGGAGCGTTCTCAGGCCATTGTTTCCCAGTTGTCAGTGTTTATGCTACTTTTTAAAGATTTGCCTTGAGAGAATCTTTAAACCTCTTTTGTTGACCACCAGCATTACACTTTCCATTTTTAAGTTTGGAATAGAGTAGTTGCTTTGGAAGATAATAATCAGGCATCCGAACAACATGTCCAACAAAGTTGATGTTGAAGAATCATTGCTTCGACATTGGTGATCTTTGCTTCTTCCAGTACACTGGCATTCGTTCGCCTGTCTTCCCAAGTGATGTGTAAAATTTTCCAGAGACACCATTGATGGACTCTTTTGAGGAGTTGCATTATATTATAGTTAGATTTTAATTGGAGCAATCCTTAAAATGCCTGTAACATTATTCCTATTTTGCCCATGGGGCAAGGGCAGGGGAAATAAGATTTGAACTAGCAGACAGAGGCTGAACTAGTATCACAGGTTTCTTAAAGCAGAGATGGAGCCTCTGTGACTCTCCAGATGCGTCTGGAGACATTTTGGACCATTGGCTATCCTGGCCAGGGTTGATAGGAGGTGGGAGTCCAACAACAGCTGGAAGAGTAGAGGTTCTTCATCCAGGTCTTAATGCATTTATGTGGGGTTTGTTGTCTGCTTGTTTGGTTGTACAGTGGTACCTCTGGTTGCAAACAGGATCCATTCCGGAGGCCCGTTTGCAACATGAAAAGCCCGCAACCTGAAGTGCTGTATCTGTGTGGTGTGATTTGGTGCTTGTGCACATGTGTGAAGCACGATTTAGTGCTTCTGCGCATGCACGAGCGGCAAAACCCGGAAGTAACCCTTTCCAGTACTTCCGAGTCGCAGCGGGATGCAACTGAAAGAAAGTACAGTGGTACCTCAGGTTACATACACTTCAGGTTACAGACTCCACTAACCCAGAAATAGTGCTTCAGGTTAAGAACTTTGCTTCAGGATGAGAACAGAAATCGTGCTCTGGCGACACGGCGGCAGCAGGAGGCCCCATTAGCTAAAGTGGTGCTTCCGGTTAAGAACAGTTTCAGGTTAAGAACGGACGTCCGAAATGAATTAAGTACTTAACCTGAGGTACCACTGTAACATGAAGCAAACGTAACATGAAGTATGACTGTAAGTCACTTTGCGTTGCCCTAGACAAGAGATAAGGTAAAGGTAAAGGTACCCCTGCCCGTACGGGCCAGTCTTGACAGACTCTAGGGTTGTGCGCCCATCTCACTTAAGAGGCCGAGGGCCAGCGCTGTCTGGAGACACTTCCGGGTCACGTGGCCAGCGTGACAAAGCTGCATCTGGTGAGCCAGCGCAGCACACGGAAACGCCGTTTACCTTCCCGCCAGTAAGCGGTCCCTATTTATCTACTTGCACCTGGGGGTGCTTTCAAACTGCTAGGTTGGCAGGCGCTGGGACTGAACGACGGGAGCGCACCCCGCCGCGGGGATTCGAACCGCCGACCTTTCGATCAGCAAGCCCTAGGCGCTGAGGCTTTTACCCACAGCGCCACCCGCGTCCCTAGACAAGAGATAAAGTGACTAACAAATTCAATAATTAATAGTAATACCCAGTGCTTTTTTCTAAAAAAAAAATGTTTAGGGGTACTCTCATTTTAACTCAAGAAAATCACCATTTTATAGTTCAAATCGGGGAAAATAAATACAGTAAATGGACAAAAGTACAAAGATTCACAAAATGTTTAGAGGTATGCATACCACTGCATACCCCCAGAAAAAAGCACTGGTAATACCCCTCTAGTCACTTCTTTCCCCCTCTCCTGGCTCAGAATGCCTCCATCCCCCCAGCCCCTGTGTAAAATCCTTGTTCCAACAGCTTTTTGCACACACAGCATCGAAGAAGACAAAAAGCTTTCATTTCAGGCAGGATTACATGAGGAAACACAATTATTTGCAAGGCTGGGGCTTATGTGGTCACTCTTGCAGTTTCAGGCTACTGTCAGAACAAAGATACATGGTAAGATTCATGCGCTGTGCTTCTAGTTCATTGTTTTCACAAGCCCCAAACTAAACAGTTTACTGGAAGAGATTTTTCCCCCCTGAATGTAGTGAGCCCTACCCAGGCTACCCACAGTGCAAAACTGAGTTTCCAGAACAAAATGCTTCACCTCCACCTCCCGATCTGTGTGACAGCTCTAAGTCAGAGTGCACAACATTTTCCACGCTGGTGAATTTCCCATGTCCCAGTTCAACAAGGGCAAGTTTGAAACAGGCCTTTTCCCCAGAAGCTAAAGTACCAGCTCTTATTAGCTCATCTCGTGGCGGAAAGACGAAAACATGCGCTGTGCTCAGGGCCCTGGTAGCACAGGGAGGTGAAAGGGGGTGAGCAATGGAATACTTGCCCAGAGCACACAAGCACATATTATTCATCCTGTCTCCCCATCCTTTACAGAGGAGCACACGTCCTCTACTGCAAACTTTCAAAGCTCTCCTGGGGCTGCCAGCTCATTGCCAGGGGTTGGGCTTGCTCTAGCGAAAGGTATCTGAAGATTATGGGTTTGAAGGGGTTCCATTCATATCCTTGCATGCTGATATCTCCCCTGTCTGTAGCCCTAATTCAGACATTCTTGCTGCCAAGTTGGTCGTCACAGAAGAAGTGGGGAGGTGCCACAGGAGGGGGGATTTATTTATTTATTTATTTATTTATTTCCCTCCCACCCATCTGGCTGGGTTTTCCAAGCCACTCTGGGCGGCTCCCAACAGGATATTAAAAACACGATAAAACACCAAACATTAAAAGCTTCCCTAAAGCAAGGCCGCTGCATTCTGAATTAGCTGTAGTATCCGGGTCGCCTTCAAAGGTAGCCCCACGTAGAGCGCATTGCAGTAGTCCAAGCAGGCGATAACCAGAGCATGCACCACTCTGGTGAGACAGTCTGCAGGCAGGTAGGGCCTCAGCCTGTGTACCAGATGGAGCTGGTAGACATCTGCCCCGAACACAGAATTGACCTGCGCCTCCACGGACAGCTGTGAGGTCAAGCAGACCTGCCCCCTATCTCTTGTATGAGCATCACTTCGTCAGAGCCTCCACAGATATGCCTGTATGTGTGAAGTCTTCTTTGTGACCCGAAACCCAGTTTAATCAGGATTCTATGTAATGAGGAAGCCTTCATGCCTACAGATGCATAGACAAGGGCTCAGTCAAAGGCAGTTGTGTCTTTTGTGTGAAGGCTGCAGCATGGAGGATTACTCCTCAGCATGCCATGGGAGGAAGAATGCCCAAAATGGGACCCATAATATTAGAACTTACCAAGTGATCTCTCTATTCTACACAAATAATTCTAATATCTCCGCCAGTGGTTTCATTCACAAATAAGATAATCCTGCCATGGTAGTTCAAATCCTAGGTAACTCAGGGTACATCTTTAGATTTTCCAATTAAGATGCAGCTTCCTGTGGAGTCTATGCTAGGAGAAGAACTGTAGCTTACTGGTAGAGCACAAGCTTTTCAACCCTAAGTCTTTAAGGTGCAATCTCTGGCATCTTCCATTAATGGGGTCACGTGCGATGGGAAGATCCTCTATCTGAGACCAGGGAGAACCAGGGCTAATCAAGAGTAGACCAGGGTGAAGAACCTGTGGCCCTTCAGATGATGTCAGATTACAACTAGGGGATGCAGGGGACGCTGTGGTCTAAAGCACTGAGCCTCTTGGGCTTGCCGATCGTAAGGTTGGCGGTTCAAATCCCCATGACGGAGTGAGCTCCCGTTGCTCTCTCCCAGCTTCTGCCAACCTAGCAGTTTGAAAGCACACCAGTGCAAGTAGATAAATAGATACCGCTGTGGTGGGAAGGTAAATGGCATTTCCATGCACTCTGGTTTTCGTCACGGTGTTCCATTGCACCAGAAGTGGTTTAGGCATGCTGGCCATATGACCCGGAAAGATGTCTAAGCACAAATGCCAGCTACCCCGACCTGAAATTGAGATGAGCGACATAGTTGCCTTTGACTTGACTGAACCGTCCAGGGGCCCTTTACCTTTCTTTTACCTAGACTTCAACTCCCATAATCCCTGACCTTTGACTATGCTGGCTGTGGCTGGTGGGAGTTGGTGTCCAACAACATCACGGACTCCCCATTCCTGGTGTAGACAGCACTGGTCAAATGGAGCAATCTCCTGGTATGTTCCTATGTCCCTATGTCCCACTATCTCTATCCATGATGCTATGTTCCTATGTTCCACTATCTCTGTAGAATGTGCCTCTGTGACACATGTTTGCAAGCATGTACTTGTTGCATTCACATGCTACATTTTAGATGAATAATTAAACATGTGGATGAAGTGGCCATCCCTTTTCATAGCTGGCTTGATTGTTATGCTAAATGATGGCTGGATTAATGTAGCAAACTGAAAACAGGGGCTGCCTTGGCACCTAACTGCTGGTGATTAGTAAAGGGAAAATATTGTTTCAGAACTCTATATTCATGAGATGAGCCTCCCTAGATCAAAAAGATAAAAGGATTTTAGCATCTCCAGTTTTCAAAAGCCAAGCAAAAATGAATAAATCTGATTGTGGCATAACTTGGCAGTGACTCACCCTCAGTCCAGGACTAGTCAGGTGATAGCCAGTAAACCAGCAAGGATCAAACAGGGAATAGACAATGCATTTCTCATGTGATTGCCTATTCTGGGCTTCTTGCCAATTTAAGTCCTCTCCCTGATGTGCCATTCTCCACCCATGAGTTTCCATGTAGCTCATGGAGGGGGAATCTCTTCCCCTTCAGATATAGTTGGACTGCAACTCCCATTGTGCCTGACTACTCAACATCTGGTTGTGGCTGATGGCAATTGATGTCCAACAACATCTGAATGACTGGGTTCCGCATCCCTGATGTAGATGCCAACAGGTACTGGCAGTGATGATCCATCGCTGCTGCTGCTGCTGCTGCTGCTGCTGCTTCTTCTTCTTCTTCTTCTTCTTCTTCTTCTTCTTCTTCTTCTTCTTCTTCTTCTTCTTCTTCTTCTTCTTCTCCTCTTCTTCTTCTTCTTCTTCTTCTTCTTCTTCTTCTTCTTCTTCTTCTTCTTCTTCTTCTATCCCTTGTAGCCGAGTAAGATTGTCTTCCATAAACACGGTTTTAACAGTGAGTCCATAAGTGACTGTGGAGGCCAATTCTGGATCTACACATCCTTCCACAGTGGGGACACAGGTTTCTGGGCAGGAGTTGATCATAGTGAGGGTTTGCCAAGCGTGCCTTCCTCTTAGCACGTTTCTCCCTTTTGTCCTGAGTTTGAGTGTCTTCAAAGTCCAGGACACCTTTGGTAAAGGCTGTTCTCCAACTGGAGCACTCGCAGGCTGGTGTTTTCCAGTTGTCGGTATTTATACTACATTTTTAAAGATTTGCCAATAAACCTCTTTTGTTGACTACCAGCATTACGCTTTCCATTTTTAAGTTTGAAATAGTGTTGTTGCTTTGGAAGATGATAATCAGGCATGCAAACAACATGACCAGTCCAAAAAAGTTGATGTTGGAGAATCATTGTTTCGACGCTGGTGATCTTTGCTTCTTCCAGTACACTGGCATTAGTTTGCCTGTCTACCCAAACGACGGGTAAAAATTTTCGGGGACACCATTGATGGATGACAAGGGGACGATCCAGAGAGTGAGATGATCCATCTACCATGAACTGTTCTCCTTCTAATAGGCTAACAGTGAAGATAGTCATACCAAGTGTCTTGACACAGTGGTTTGATCTTTAATGCACACACATTATGCCCTCAAATCTAGTGTCTCAGTGCTGCATATTTGTATCCCCGACAAGCCGCTTGCCGCATACTTTAGAATAATTGCCCTCGGCCTAATTAGTTTATTCCCATACTGTAGCAAATTCAAAAGTCACTGCACATTGGAGACAGGGCGAAGGTTCTCCAAATACACCCAGTGAAGTGTACTTTGATTATGTGAATACATAATTCACGGTCCTAAGGCAGATTTGTAGATTGAGAAACTAGATCTGTGTGAAATGACAGTTCTCACGGGGGTGGGGTGTTACAGGAGAAGACTATTCAGAGAAGACCCTGTGGTAGCTTGTGGGCTGAGGATTTCATAAGCTGGAATTCACAAGCCAACGTCAAGCTGTGATTTCATATTCTGGCTTATTCGGAGGCCACTAGCAATACTTTACTGATTCACACATAACAGGAAGCTACATGTGACTTCTTTGCTCGTGTCATTCTTGTGCAGGGGGGAGAGGTTGTGTGTGTTTGCATGGTGCTCGTACATTGACTTATGTATCCAGACTTTGAATGCCTAAACCCTGAATTTGTGTATTCTGGGATGCATTGTTTCATTTAGATGGTGAGCTTTTTTTTTCATGTGAATTTGTGTATTCTGGGATGCATTGTTTCATTTAGATGGTGAGCCTTTTTTTTTTCATGTGAAGGCAGAATTCCCTTAGGAGGAATTGTGGACTGCATAGCCAACCTCTCTCTTTTTTCTCTTTTCTCTTTTCTCTCTTCTCTCTCTCTTCTCTCTTTTCTCTTTCCTCCCTAGATTTCTGCTTGAGAGGGATAGATCTGTCTTGCAAGAAGTCTGACTTGCTCTCAGAGCTCTTTCCTCACCTCCTTCTTTCATCACTTTGTAAATTTAAGTGTTCCTCCCGTTCCTCTCTCCTGCCTCCTTCTCCCCGCCAGCTCCCTCCACTCATGTGAAGTTAGGCTAAGGGTCACAGGTTCCCCATTCCTGGTTTAATCAGTCAGCTTCTTATATTTGCTGTGGTACTTATATATAGCATCACAAGTTGAGATGGTGGCTCTTTAGCCTAGAACTCAATGAGGTGCTCATCCTTGCCTGGACTTTTCCACCTGTAGGTGAGAGCTCATATGATGGAACTCTCCTCTATATGGAAAACACAATTTCCCACACATAGAAAACAAGCATCTCAAGTTAAAAAATAGGCCCCACCTCCTAGATTTACATTTTCAGGTACAGAGGTTCTTAATTTTTAAAAAAATTGTGTGAGCTTTCACCACATACTGAAAGTGGACACCTTAGTGAGAACAGTGCCTTAGACAAACACTGTATTGATTACAACGCTCATTCAAGCATTCTTTATGATTATTACTTTTTGGGGGGTTGGGGGGTCTAAATTTTTCCTTCATCAGAAACATGGATTCCTGGTGGTATACTTAAAAGTTAGAAATTAATTCATTTTAAAATAATAATGATGATAATGATATCTGAGAAATAATTCTGTAGCAATCAGAGCTGCGAAAAGACTCATGGATGAGGATTGTGGATGTGGAAGAACAATGTTACAGAATAAATCTACTTCTCCTTGAATAACTAAACCGTTTCTGGCACACAGCTCACTGTCTATTTTTGTTCTGAGCGATAGCTTGACAGCTAAGCAAACTTAAATGTTCTTTAGCTGGCAAATGTCACCAGTTCTCTCCTTCACCCCCTCCTGTTGCATAAGATGATCCACTGATGAGTTTATTTCCAACTCAATTTCAACATCTCTCTCATTTATCCACATAATTAAAAACTGGAATAAAGTAGCATTATATGAGTGCAGCTAGGATTCTGCCCAGAAGTGATTATCAGGGTCAAGAGGTTAGCCCTGGACTTGGGATACCTCAAGGATTTTTAAAATCATTAATATTATTTTGCATTTGGAGAGTGTAAAATGTGTCTGCCTTTCCTTTATGAGTTGTATAAATTAGCATTATATCGCTGAGTAACCATACCAGTTAGAGAGGGTCGTAGTTAATGTAGGAAATTCACTGCCATAACATGTAGGATTGGGACGTGGGTGGCGCTGTGGGTTAAACCACAGAGCCTAGGGCTTGCCAATCAGAAGGTCGGTGGTTCGAATCCCCGCGATGGGGTGAGCTCCTGTTGCTTGGTCCCTGCTCCTGCCAACCTAGCAGTTCAAAAGCACACCAGTGCAAGTAGATAAATAGGTACTGCTCTGGCGGAAAGGTAAACGGCGTTTCTGTGCGCTGCTCTGGTTCGTCAGAAGCGGCTTAGTCCTGCTGGCCACATGACCCGGAAGCTGTACGCTGGCTCCCTCGGCCAATAAAGTGAGATGAGCACCGCAACCCCAGAGTCGGCCACGACTGGACCTAATGGTCAGGGGTCCCTTTACCTTTTTATTACTATTATGTACTTCGTGGTTTTATTCTGTGAACCACCCAAAAATCTTTGGATGAAGGGCGGTATAGAAAAATTAATAAAACAAACAAACAAACAAAAGAAATAAATAAAATAAATGAAAGTAAGCTCCAGTGAGGCTTACCGCTTCCAGGCAAAGTTGATATTGAATTGCAGCCTAGGTCACCAATAGCAACTTCTAGGCAAAGGTGATTAATGTTCCTAGAGTCATAGAATAATAGAATTGTAGAGTTGGAGGGGACCTAAGGTTCATCTAGTCCAGGCATAGGTAAACTTGGCCTTCCAGATATTTTTGAGACTACAATTCCCATCATCCCTGACCACTGGTCCTGTTAGCTAGGGATGATGGGAGTTGTAGTCCTAAAACATCTGGAGGGCCGAGTTTGCCTATGCCTGATCTAGTCCAATCTCATTTCTTGTAACATGAAGCCATTGGTTCGAGTCCTGCCCTTCCAGAGCAGGGATAGGCTGAAAGCTATCCACTGAGACGATACTGTTCAACCTGAATCAACTGAGCCAACGAATAGTGAAGTTCTATCTATACCCAGTTTATAACAACTTGGAGGAGAGAAGCCATTCTTCAGCTTGCTCATGTTTGCTGTTGTCTGAAAGGGTATGGGGAGCCTACTGCCACCCAGATGTGGCTGGACTACAACTCCCATTAACCACTGGTCACAATGGGAGTTGGAGTCCAGAAATACCTGGAGGACCACAGGCACTTTGACCCTGGTCTAGGAAGTCAGTATACAGCAACACTCTTCTCTTCACGTGTGAAATCGTCCCTGAAGGAAAGAGGGCCTCTGCAAGGAGAGAAAGTTGTTGTTCATTTGAAGGATAACACCTCCTTTGAAGGGTTATTCAAATAATATCTCTTCACATTCTGTTTAAGCATATGCATTTTTTTTTCTTTAACGGGAGCCAGACTCTTCTGCCTGGCGTGTTGCACTTTGAAAATGTGCTCGGAAACACCTTTTCTGGGAGATTTTGTTTTGTCCCTTTGAAAAGTACAGAATGAATAATTCAAAGAGTAGAATTGAAGTAGCATAATCTGCTCAGATCCAGATCGTTGGTCCATCTCAGTATTCTCTGCACATCAGTAGGCAATTGCTCTCCAGGGTCTATGGCAGGGGTGTTTTTCAGACCCATCCATCTAAAACGGTGTCCTCTGTGCCCGTGTGGTGTAGTGGTTAAGAGAGGTAGACTTGTAGTCTGGGGAACCGGGTTCGCGTCTCCACTCTTCCACATGCAGCAGCTGGGTGACCTTGGGCCAGTCACACTTCTTTGAAGTCTCTCAGCCCCACTCACCTCACAGAGTGTTTGTTGTGGGGGAGGAAGGGAAAGGAGGTTGTTAGCCGCTTTGAGACTCCTTTGGGTAGTGATAAAGCGGGATATCAAATCCAAACTCTTCTTCTTCTTCTTCTTCCCTGAAGACCACTGAAAAGAGGTACAGTGGTCCCTTGGTAGTCGAACAGCTTGGCTCCTGAACAAATCAGCTCCCGAATGCCACAAACCCGGAAGTGAGTGTTCCGGTTTGCGGATGTTTTTTGGAAGCCGAACGTCCAATGCTGCTTCCGCAGCTTCGGATTGAGTGCAGGAAGCTCCTGCAGCCAATCAGAAGCTGCGCCTTGGTTTTCAAACCATTTTGAGAGTCGAACGGACTACCAGAACGGATTAAGTTCAATAACCAATGTACAACTGTACTTCATTGAGAGCCAGTGTGGTGTAGTGGTTAAGAGCGGTAGTCTCGTAATCTGGTGAACCGGGTTCGCGTCTCCGCTCCTCCACATGCAGCTGCTGGGTGACCTTGGGCCAGTCACACTTCTTTGAAGTCTCTCAGCCCCACTCACCTCACAGAGTGTTTGTTGTGGGGGAGGAAGGGAAAGGAGAATGTTAGCCGCTTGGAGACTCCTTAAAGGGAGTGAAAGGCGGGATATCAAATCCAAACTCTTCTTCTTCTTCTTCATTTGTAACTCAATCAAGCAGCAAGTTTGAGAGTCAAAATGCAGGAATCATATAAAAATTGAGGGGAACGAATGGACAACTGAGCAGATTTGTGCCTAATTGTTGTTATGGTTGTTGTTGACAGTACAGCGTGTACATAGAGAGGCAGGTGGATGGGGGCCTTTGCCAACCCATGCCAGCTTTGGAAGCGCATGGGGTGTACTTAAACAAGGAGAGAAGCCAAATGTAACAGCAATAACGACAAGCTGGTTTGCCACCACTTGAATGTCAACGGAACCTCTCCATTTTTCATGTGTTCCACATTTTTTTTATTATGGCTGACTCTCCCAGCTTCATCGACCAGTTTAGAAGTTACAAAGTTAGGACCACCATTTCAGCCATTTGGGAGGGAGAGCACGCAAGCAAGGCCTAAGCGTATCTCCCATTTACAACTACTGGTGTTTTGTTTTGCTGAAGTGTACTAGGGGGACTAGGCTAGTCTCCTAAATGTTTCCTATAAATCAGAGTATTAAAGTATTAAATCCCGGAGCCTCTTTCCCAAAGCCTGGGAAACTTCTGCCTGGCTTAGGAAGGGAGACACTATACTCACACCCAAAACGTCAGGATCATAGCTGTCAACCGTCCCTTATTTGGCAGGAAACTCCCTTATCCCAGCGCTGTGTCCCGCTGCTGTCCCGGATTGATGATATCCCGTAAATTTCCGGGTTTCAAAGGAAGCAGCTCCTCTCCCTCCCTCCCTCCCTCCCTGCTGGCCAGGGAGGAGGGAGGCTCCAACTGTGTTGCTTGGCTGCGTTGCTCACCCAATAAGGAGTCTAAGAACGACTGGGGGGTGGAGCTTGCATGCCTTGTGCCGGTCAAATCGGCTGTGTTGCCTGGGGACTCGCCTTTGCTCAGCGCTTCCCAGCGGAGAGGTGACAGTGTTTTTCCTTGCTGCATTCCCTTTGCCGGGTTGCTGTGCTGTGGGAACCACTGCTTGCGGCTTCGTTTGGCTGCTGGCTGGGCTTTCTGCCTTTGACTCAGAGGGGCTCAGAGTTGAACATACCTGTGTTTGGAATCGGATGGATACGTCATCGACGGCCCACTCACCCTTGCCGGGGAAAAGGTCTGTCTGGAGCGGGGGCACATGGTGGGGAGAGAAAAAAAGAAATAATAATAATAATAGTAGTAATAACAATAAAATAATCCCTTATTTTGGCTGCTGATCCCTTATTTTCGAGGCTGCTGGTCCCTTATTTTCAAATCTGTAAGTTGACAGCTATGATCAGGATGTCGTGACATAACACACAAAACGTCCATTCCCCCCATCACCCTTGCAAGCTGGCACCTCTGTCCCTAACCTACCCCCAAAAAAATCATTGCATGCCACTGCTGATAACCACTACATTCTTCCAAAGATACGGTGTATCTCACCATTTTTCCAAGGAATTCAAGATGGCCTTTCCTGTGAGGTAGATTTAAAGTCACCCATCCTACAAAAATACCCTGGGCCATTTTTCTTCTTAATGCCACTGCATATGGACCACTGTTACTACCCCGAATTTCACCCTCGTAGAGCTAGGAGATTGACAGAAGTCTTGAAATATGTCCTAAAGTCCGGAGCTAAGGGACTATGATGATGGGTTTTCTGGTACCTCCTTAATTATTTTCCCATGTGGTTTCTTCTTCCCCATCAATGCTCCTTTCAGATGCAACAGCTGTAGAGGGGATTCCACATGGATGTAGGAGATAAGGACCAGGAATCTTGAAATACTTAACTTTTTGTTTACAAGGTAAGTTTCTTTTACCCTTCAGTTTCGCAACAAAAACTTTAAGGCTGCAAAGCCATAGTCACTTACCTGGGACTGAGCCCTGTCAAACAAAGTGGGACCTGTTCTCAAGTAAGAATGGGGAAGAAGTTCATTCGGGTCACATTTTAATATTGGTCTACAAAAGTCGCAATTTCTAGGCCAGCACATGTACTGAAAGGCAGCTCTCCTTTGCAATCTGCACTGGTCCAAATTTGGCAATACAGAACTGCGTAGAGCAATGAAAAGCGCCCACACATACATCAATATTAGTGAAAATGCAAAAGCGAGTTTTACTGATGAGAAAGTGCAAGCAGAAATGCACTTTCCAAAAGAAAATGTGTGTATTAGGATAAATGAGTATGAGGATGCACTTGAATTTTCATGCCGACTTTTTAAATTAAAAAATGAAAATCTAGGCAGAAATGTGGAGAACCAAATTTAAGATAGGAAAATTATAAGATTGCACTATAAATACTATTATTTCAGCATGAGGTCAAAATAAGAGACCATTTTTTAAAAAATGTAATGATCTCTACTGCTCCAAATCATTGGTTACGAGGAGTATTTTTTTATTTTATGGTTTTGGGAGCTGGCAGTGAATAACTGTAGCATGTGTCAGGGCTCTTATTTACTTCCAGCCATCTCCCCACTAGTTTGTAAGCAGTCTTTTCAGTGATAGCTTTGCCTTGTGGAGACAGTGAAATGCCCTTCTAAGTCAATATTCCTCTCTGTTTTTCATTGCATGCTGAGGCCACCTCTAAATCTGAACCAACAAATATCCAGATATGTAAACTGGGGAAGGGCCATACTGAGGTGGATGGACCAATGGTTTGACTCAGTACAAGGCAGCTTCCTATGTTCCTATCTGTTATGTACTGAGTTGAATAGGATTCAAATGCAGCAGTCTGAATGGTCCTAGAACAATAGGATTCAGAATGGAGCAGTCTAATTGCTCCTAGAACAATAGGATCCAGAATGCAGCAGTCTGATTGGTCCTAGCACAATAGGATTCAGAATGCAGCAGTCTGATTGGTCCTAGAACAATAGGATTCAGAATGCAGCAGTCTGATTGGTCCTAGAACAATAGGATTCAGAATGCAGCAGTCTGATTGGTCCTAGAACAATAGGATTCAGAATGCAGCAGTCTGATTGGTCCTAGAACAATAGGATTCAGAATGCAGCAGTCTGATTGGTCCTAGAACAATAGGAGTCAGAATGCAGCAGTCTGATTGGTCCTAGAACAATAGGAGTCAGAATGCAGCAGTCTGATTGGTCCGCAGGAGCCACCCAATCCAACTCCAGGTGGAAGTGAATCCGCAACCTGATTGGCCTACAGGAGAATCCCAGAATTAGCCAATCACGTGGGGCCCATTGTGTAAATAATGTATATAAAGCTGAAGTTTTTCAGTCTTGTCCCTCCTCATGGATTGCTACTGCTGCTGTCTCCTTTTTCCTACCATGGTTGCATCCTCTCCTCACTAGGGAAACACTAATGGAGTATCCTGCTGTTGGGTCCCCAGCTTACCCCAGTCTCAGCAGCAGGAAAATGGCAGTGGGGGAGGAGGTGGCAGTGGCTGCGAACAGTGGAGCCAGCAGAGAAGAACATGACTAGAGATCTTTAGCAAGTGTTCGATTTGCTGCCAGTATATGTCTGACAATTCAGGATTTCAAGGAGGGTTAGAGTACATCTGATGAACATCGTCAAAGCACTGTTTTTCAGGCTTTGGCCTCAATCTGACTCAGCCACATGAATCACAATGATCATTTACAGCTGCTTTCACCATGCCTTCCACATGTTTTAGAGTACCTTTTACCAACTTCCATTGGTAGAAAAAAAGCTACAGCTGTTCATGGTTAGCTTGACCACACATGTTCATGTGCTGGTAACCTTTCAGTTGGATTACTGCAACACACTCTATGTGGGGCTGCCCTTGGAGGTGGTCTGGAGGTGGCAACTGGGGCAGAAGGCAGCAGTTGGGTTGTTTGTTTGGAAAACATTCAGCAATTTATAACACATTCTTGAAGGATTTCCGCTGACTGCCAATTTGCCACCAGGGCAAGTTCAAGGAATTGGTACTAACGTGTAAGGCACAGGATACTTGAGAGATCACGGACACTGGTGGCGCTGTGGTCTAAACCACTGAGCCTTTTGGGCTTGCCGATCAGAAGGTCAGTGCTTTGATTCCCCGCGAATGGGTGAGCTCCCGTTGCTCGGTCCCAGTTCCTGCCAACCCAGCAGTTCAAAAGCACACCAGGTACTGCTGCGGCAGGAAGGTAAACGGTGTTTCCATGCAATCTGGTTTCCCAGTGTCCCATAGCACCAGAAGCGGTTTAGTCATGCTGGCCACATGACCCAGAAAGCTGTCTGTGGACAAACGCCAGCTCCCTCAGCCTGAAAATGAGTTGAGCGCCGCAATCCCATAGTCACCTTTGACTGGACTTAACCATCCAGGGGTCCTTTACTTTTTTTTAAACGTTACTTGAGAGATCATCTTATGCACCCAGCAGATCGCTGCAGTCTGCAGGAGAGTTTTCCCTGCAAGTTAGAAAGCTCTCCAAAGCCCACTCCACAGTAACTGTGAGCAGGGCTTTTAAAATAGTTACCATATTTTTCGCTCCATAGGGCGCACTGGACCATAGGACACACCTAGTTTTTAGGGGGGGAAATAAAGAAAAAAGTTTTTATTCCCCCCCCCCCCCAGACCCAAAGAGCAAAGAAGCCAAGACAGCGAGCAGGATCCATCCCACTGGCTGTCTTGGCTTCCTCTTTAGCCATGCGCAACTTCTCCAGCCGGGAGAGGCTGTGCGCGGCTTTGGCAGAAGCCAAGACAGCGAGCGGGATGGATCCCGCTCGCTGTCTTGGCTTTGTTTTTAGCTGCAGGGCTGGGGCGGGGGAACCAGAACAGGTCCAGGAGCGGCGGCAACATTGTGCGCAACCTTGCCGCCGCTCCCGGAGCTTGCGGGGCTGGGGGCGGGGGAAGCCCAAGCTTCCCCCAACCCCAGCCCCCAGAACAGGCTGCTATCTGCAAGCCTTTGGAGCATGGCGGGAACTCAGAAGGCTTACAGATAGCTGCCTGAAGCCTGGAGAGCGAGAGGGGTCAGTGCGCACCGACCCCTCTCGCTCTCCAGGCTTCAGCGAAAGCCTGCATTCACTCCATAGGACACACACACATTTCCCCTTCATTTTTGGAGGGGGAAAAGTGCGTCCTATAGAGCGAAAAATTCGGTACTCCTATTCTGTGGAATGTCAAGATAAGAACAGTTGGCCACTAGTGGCACTTTCCAGAAACCATTGAAGACATTGCTATAGCAGACTTTCCTGGCTGGATAAATGGGTCTTTGCCACAAATGGCAACTTTGTATGGTTTTAGTTTTGTTTTAAATGAATTTGCTACTGCTGTTATTGATTTTAAGCTTTTGTTGTTGAAACGAGTTTGGTGCTTTTCATTATCTTTAGTGTATGTGGCCTTGAGACGGTTGCTTAGCAGGCAATCAATCAGTCAATAATAATAATGCTGATACCGTAATATAAAAAATTAGAAATCACTTGAAAGTACTAAATAGGCCTAGGATTAAATTAGGATTTAATTAAATAAATGGGATTCAGAACAGGAAGAAAAGTGAATAAGTTAGATAATAGTTGGAAATATTTTTGTTTAAGAATGATATTGGAAAGCTGTTACATGCAGGTACAAGGAAATTCAGAAGGGAGGGATTTGAGGAAGTCAATTAACAATGTAAACAAAATTTGGTTTTCAAGGGATATGGGATAAAGATTGCGTCTTTTACTGTTGTGGTTTTGGGGTTTTTTTTAGTATTGTAATGTATCGTTTTTTCTCTTTGGTATGTTTCTCTGTTTTTGTTTTTGGTTATGTTGTATTTGTTATAATTGTGAAAATTTAATACCGTATTTTTCGCTCTATAGGATGCACCAGATGATAGGATGCACCTAGTTTGGGGGGTAGGAAATAAGGGGGGGGAAATTCTGAATCCCAGAAGCCAGAACAGCAAGAGGGATCTGGCTTCTGGGATAGCCTCTTGCTGTTCTGGCTTCTGGGATAGCTCCTGGGATAGCAGGTCTAGCTTTGCGTGAAGCCTCCGCAGAGCACGGGGAGCCTTCATCCCTGTGCCCTGCAGAGGCTTCGCAGGGCCATCCAAAAGCCAGAATAGCTAGAGGGAGCGTCTAGCTGGTCTAGCTTTGCGCGAAGCCTCCACAGGGCACAGGGAGCCTTCATCCCCGTGCCCTGCGGAGGCTTTGTGCAGCAAAGCCCGAACCTAGAACAGCGAGACGGAGCGCTGCGCAGCGCTCCCTCTCCCTGTTCTGGCTTAGCCACGCAGCCTGCATTCACTCCATAAGATGCACACATGTTTTCCCTTACTTTTTAGAAGGGAAAAAGTGCGTATTATAGAGCGAAAAATACGGCAATTTTTTTTTTTTAGAATAATACTAATAATAATGCTGATACCATAGATATACACAGAAATTGACAACGTGGTGGTGGCAGATAGCGAGACTCTGAGCAGCAGTCCTGCTGCTGCTTGCTAGAATAGAGTAGTGGGCAGGACAAGGGCAGGGGTGCCCATTTCCCTCCCCCCATGAGGAACCCCTCTCACCCTATGGACCCCAGGCAAACACAGGGATTTACTTTGCCTTCTGAATTCTATGCCCCCCTGTCCTGGTAAGTAGCAGTGACACCGCTGTCGGGGAGGGGGGGTCAGCACTGTTCCGTCCTCTTGCACCGCCAGTCGCCCCTGCATATACACATGACAACATGGCCTCTGGTCCTTTAACACTTTTGCTGCACTAAATAGAAGGTAAAGGTTAGGTCCAGTCAAGGATAACTCTGGGGTCATCCCGCTTTACTGGCCGAGGGAGCCGGCATACAGCTTCTGGGTCATGTGGCCAGCATGACTAAGCCACTTCTGGCGAACCAAAGCAGTGCACGGAAATGCCGTTTACCTTCCCGCCAGACCGGTACCTATTTATCTACTTGCACTTTGTGATTTCGAACTGCTAGGTTGGCAGGAGCTGGGACTGAGCAACGGGAGCTCACCCCATCGCAGGGATTTGAACTGCCGACCTTCTGATCAGCAAGCCCTAGGCTCTGTGGTTTAACCCACAGCGCCACCCACGTCGCTACACTAAATATATCAGTATAAATGCATTTTGCCACAGAGCTCTCTGTTTTGTGTTCTCTGCAACAGACTTAGCTGCCTCACTGGAATAGTTAGGCCTATGTCATTCAAGCCGCAGTCCAGTGTAGCTTAGCTGCGACCCTTCGTATTTTATTGGACACCAACTGCATCAGCCCCTGCCAGCATGGGATACAGTCAGCGATGGCAGGAATTGTGTTCCATCGACATCTGGAGGACCAAAGGTGGTTTGCCTGCTCTGATCCTGTTCAGCAGAAGCTTTCGTTAGTTGTTTTTAATGTTTTTAAGCAGTGGAGCAAGATAACTAGTTCCAGGAGAAAAGCTCTGTTTAAATGATGGCTTCTACATCATTTTAAGACGCATGCAGGCATCGGCACAATAACCCAGGGCAAACTGACCCAGTCTGTGACTGAAGGCAACCGTTGCTTTGGAAACCGTAATGTATCTCCCAGGTGTGAAACATTAAGTTGCAGTTCTTAGCAACACGCTGCTCCCCCCCCCCCATATTTTTTGAATCCTTTCCCACATAAAAAACCTAAACGGGGAAGATTATAATACATCTCTTTCCTCAGTGGTAGAGCATATGCTTTGGAGAACGTCCCGGGTTCAGTCTCTGGCATCTGCAAGTACAACTGAAAACCCTGGCCATAACCCTGAAGAAGAGATAGTAGCGAGTTAGATGGATTAATGGCCCGATGCAATGTACAGTCATTCCTTGTGTTCTTAGATTTGTCATATGAGGGAGAATTCAGAAACACCATTGCCACCTGCATTTGAGAGCCAGTGTGGTGTAGTGGTTAAGAGTGGTAGATTCGTAATCTGGGGAACCGGGTTCACGTTTCCGCTCCTCCACATGCAGCTGCTGGGTGACCTTGGGCTAGTCACACTTCTTGGAAGTCTCTCAGTCCCACTCACCTCACAGAGTGTTTGTTGTGGGGGATGAAGGGAAAGGAGAATCTTAGCCACTTTGAGACTCCTTCGGGTAGTGATAAAGTGGGATATCAAATCCAAACTCTTCTTCTTCTTCTTCTTAAAATTTAAAATTTGATCACCTGCGTAAGCCAGCTTTTCTTTGCCTTTAGGGGAGGGGATGGAGTTTTTGAAACATCTGAGAACTAGTTCAGCGGCAGCCCTAGTTCTGGCACAAGTGTTTCACAGCTCCTGCTAGGCTTATCTTTGTGATGTGGGTGGCGCTGGGGTCTAAACCACTGAGCCTCTTGGGCTTGCCAATCAGAAGGTTGGTGGTTCGAATCCATGCAATGTGGTGAGCTCCTGTTGCTCTTTCCCAGCTCCTGCCAACCTAGCAGTTCGAAAGCACACCAGTACAAGTAGATAAATAGGTACCACCGCGGCAGGAAGGTAAATGGTGTTTACTTGTGCTCTGGTTTCCGTTACGGCCAGAAGCGGTTCAGTCCTGCTGGCCACATGACCCGGAAAGCTGTCTGTGGACAAAGGCCAACCCCCTCAGCCTGAAAACGAGATGAGTGCTGCAACCCTATAGTTGCCTTTGACTGGACTTAACTGTCCAGGGGTCCTTTACCCCCCCCCCTTTTTTTTACCCTCATAACACATCCGGGAGACTAGTCCATTTTACAGAAAAGCAATGGAAGCTTTAGGACAGTGGTGACCCTCCAGGTGATGTTGTGCTCCAGCTTTTCTTATCAGATCCAGTCACCATGGCCAATGCTCTCAGATGCCCGAGAGGAAAACTTTATTCCATGAACTTTCCCCAGTGAAACAGTAGCGGCACAATTACCAAAGGTGATCAAGGATCTCAATATTAGTATATCAGGGCAGCTGAATGGGGAATGCTGCCTGCAAGTTATTCTGCATTTCAGCTAAGCTTCCATTTCAACAGATCCTATTTCCTTCTGTGCCCAGATGTTTATCGATGAGCAATCCACAGAATGTTAAGGGTGGATCAGCAGCAGACTTAGCCACTTCCATTGGTTCCCATTGAAATCAACAGGACTTCAGACATGGCCAACCTCTTCCCTTGATTTTAGTGATACAATCTGGATCTACAGTGGTACCTTGGTTATCAAACTTAAACCGTTCCGGAAGTCCATTCCAAAACCAAAGCATTCCAAAACCGAGGCACATTTTCCCATAGAAAGTAATGCAAAATGGATTAATCCATTCCAGACTTTTAAAAACAACCCCTAAAACAGCAATTTAACCTGAATTTTACTATCTAATGAGACCATTGATCCATACAATGAAAGCAATAACCAATGTACTGTACTATAAAATAAATAAGTATTGTAAATGATTAAAATTAAAATTAAAATTAATGACTGATAGTCATTGTTTGGATGGGGGGCATTTATCCATTTCCGCAGCCACACAACCAACCAACCAATCAATCAATCAATCAATCAGTAGTTGAACTGGGTTCCACACAGTCACAAAAACAAACTAACTGAAACAGCCTCAAAAACAAAAACATAAAATAAATAGCAAAAACAAAAGCTCCAAATACAGTGGTATCTTGGTTCTTGGACTTAATTTGTTCCAGAAGTCCATTTGACTTCTGAAATGTTCGAAAACCAGGGAGCAGCTTCCGATTGGTGCAGGTGCCTTGGAAATGATAACCAAGAGCCGCATCAGATGTTCAGCTTCTGAAAAACAATTGAAAACTGGAACACTTCCAGTTTTTCAGCATTTGGGAACCAAGGCTTTTGAGTACCAAGGCGTTTGAGAACCAAGGTACCACTGTATATTGTAATATACTTGAGAAAGTTCTAACTTTCTCCATGTTACTCCAAGCACTTTTAAAAGAAAAAGACATGACACTCTTTTCAGATATGGCACTATTGCTAGAAGCATCATTTGTTATTTTAAAACCCTTTCCTTTTAAATTGTCGAAGGAAAGTCAGGGACCATGTAAGGCAAAAGCAAATTTTTAAAAAAGGTGCTGTGTGTGCTTTATCTTTAAACAAATTCTCAACCACGGTAATGTGATATCTGAGTTACCTTGGGCAGCAGACAGTTACTGAGTCCTCTCTCCTCGTAAAATGTCATTATTTACACAAGCTGAGCAATCAGATTGAATTGAAATCTATGTTATAAGATCTGCAGCACAGGGTGAAGAGGGAAGTCGCACTCAAACTGGCCTGGAATTAGGCATTATTGCTGCCTCATTACACATAATTTCACCAACCGCTCATTGAAACCAAGAGGATAAAGATCACAAGCTTGCCACAGAGGGCTCTGTACAGATGTGACTTTTTAAATACTGCGATGTCCAAACCCACACAATTATCACAGCAAAAGTCTGGTTCTGACAGACAGCATTAGCTTCAGAAGAATTGTAGGTGTGTCGGAGATGTCAGAGTGTGGCTAGGCCTGCCTTTCCATTGCCGAGTAATTTCTGTCAAGAACGCAGCCTATTATCAACCCCAGTTTGCAAATAGAAGGGATCAAGGCATGTTGATGAAAGTGTGTCTTCCTCTACTAAGTGTACGACTGAGAAAAGACTATGGAATGACTCTACACCGATACGTCTCTCTTCTTTCCTCATCCTTACTACCCTCCTTTAGGGATAAAAAAAAGGTAAAGGTACCCCTGCCCGTATGGGCCAGTCTTGACAGACTCTAGGGTTGTGCGCCCATCTCACTCAAGAGGCCGGGGGCCAGCGCTGTCCGCAGACACTTCCGGGTCACGTGGCCAGCGTGACAAAGCTGCATCTGGCGAGCCAGCGCAGCACACGGAAACGCCGTTTACCTTCCCGCCAGTAAGCGGTCCCTATTTATCTACTTGCACCCGGGGGTGTTTTCGAACTGCTAGGTTGGCAGGCGCTGGGACCGAGCAACGGGAGTGCACCCCGCCGTGGGGATTCGAACCGCCAACCTTGCGATCAGCAAGTCCTAGGCACTGAGGTTTTACCCACAGCGCCACCCGCGTCCCTTCCTTTAGGGATATGTGCTAGTTTTAAAATGAATTGGGGGAGGTGTATGAATGGGGACGCGGGTGGCGCTGTGGGTAAAACCTCAGTGCCTAGGACTTGCTGATCGCAAGGTTGGCGGTTTGAATCCCCACGGTGGGGTGAGCTCCCGTCGTTCGGTCCCTGCTCCTGCCCACCTAGCAGTTCGAAAGCACCCCTAAGTGCAAGTAGATAAATAGATACCACTTTAGAGCGGGAAGGTAAATGGCGTTTCCGTGTGCTGCGCTGGTGCTGGCTCGCCAGATGTCGCTTAGTCATGCTGGCCACGTGACCCGGAAGTGTCTCCGGACAGCGCTGGCTCCCGGCCTATTGAGCGAGATGAGCTGCAACCCTAGAGTCGGACACGACTGGCCCGTACGGGCAGGGGTACCTTTACCTTTTTTATGAAATGGACCAGCCCCATTTGTTTCTGTTGGGGGGGGGGGGAATCAGGAGAAATGGAAACAAAAGAATTAAAAAATATGTTCATTTTTTCGTTTGTTTTTGTTTCCCATTGAAACAATGAGTCAACTAATTTGTGTGTCTTATTGGACTGCTGATGAAATGGCAGCCCCTGTCATTTCTCTCTGAAACGTGACGTGAATGATTGATGACTCAAAGGGGTAGTAGAACACCTGGGAAAAGCAACCTGGGCAGAGAGATTATAATTGGACCATTGCCCTTGGAGGGAGAGGGTTAAACTCTTCCTACTGTTTCTGTAACATTCAGAACCTCCCACCCCATTTAATTTAGCCTCTAGTTCCACATACCTAAGGGGATGAGAGACAGAGAGAGACAGACAGAGAGAGGGAGTTTTCCCTTAGATATGTGGAACTACGGTAGATGCTAAATGATATACAGTGGTACCTTAGGTTACAGACGCTTCAGGTTACAGACACTTCAGGTTACAGACTCCATTTACCCAGAAATAGTACCTCGGGTTAAGAACTTTGCTTCAGGATGAGAACAGAAATTGTGTGGTGGCAGTGGGAGGCCGCATTAGCTAAAGTGGTACCTCAGGTTAAGAACAGACCTCCAGAACTAATTAAGTTCTTAACCCGAGGTACCACTGTGTGTGTGTGTGTGTGTGTGTGTGTGTGTGTGTGTGTATATATATATATCAGGGATGTCCAACAGGTCAGTCGCGATCTACTGGTAGATCCCCGAAAGGTTTTGGTAGATTGCAGTCCATCACTGGGTCCCTTTCCTTAACGTTGGTAAAATATAATTTGGCCCCGCCCCGTCGCTCTGGCCTCCATTGTTGTATGATCTGCAGAACAGAAGACGGAACGATCTGAGTAGCTGTTCCCCTTTCTCCCTTGAAAGGCTTGAATTGTCAAAAAATGGGGCCTTCTCCCTCCCTAAAAAAGCTCAACAACTCTTACCTGAAACCCCCAAAAGGGGGTAGATCACTGCCAGTTTTTAATTCTGTGAGTAGATTGCGGTCTCTTGGGAGTTGACCACCCCTGATATATATCATGAACAACATCACCTCGTGCCTCATGGCAAACTGAGAGGGCTTTCAAAAATTATTTGTATTGTTTTGTGTGTGCACCAGCTTTTCCCTCTATTTAGGATGGGGTGGCTAATATTTTTTGGCTTGAAGGCTGCATTAACTCTTGGTCAACTCTCCAGGAGCCACATGTGGCAGCAGCGAATGTGGTCAAAAGTAGGTGTGACCTTCCAAATCTTGCATGACGCTCTCCGTTCACACGCATGGAGATCAGCTGACTGTCTCATCAATCTGATAACCAGGATGGGGTGCCTTGCATTCCCATCAGGGTGTTCCTCCAACCTAGTCCTGTGTCCATTTTAATTCCACCTTTTCCTGTTTCTGCTGCCAAAATGAGCAGTGCCTCAATGGCAGGAGGATGGAAATTTGCTTGTGGGAACAGATTAGGCCTACTGGCTGGGAGTCAGCTCTTTGTGGAGCCGGATATGTTTTATATACTCTCTCGTAGCCCAGAATCCAGCAAAAGTTCTACCTCGTTAGAGCTGCAATCCTGTGGTCTCTTACTTGAGAGGAAACTCTATTGAACTTCTGAGCTGACTGGTATAGTATCACACTAAGTCATGTTGAAAGCAACGAGACCCAACTATATGACATTCAATGTTATGATTTATGGGTTTGCAAATGCTACAAGCCCAACATTATATTTTGTTGTTGCTGTTGTTGTTGTTGTTTAGTCATTTAGTTGTGTCCAACTCTTCATGACCCCATAATGTCTATTGTGTTGTTGTTGTTTAGTCGTTTAGTCGTGTCCGACTCTTCGTGACCCCACAGACCAGAGCGCGCCAGGCACTCCTGTCTTCCACTGCCTCCCACAGTTTGGTCAGGCTCATGTTTGTAGCTTTGAGAACACTATCCAACCATCTCGTCCTCTGTCGTCCCCTTCTCCTTGTGCCCTCCATCTTTCCCAACATCAGGGTCTTTTCCAGGGAGTCTTCTCTTCTCATGAGGTGGCCAAAGTATTGGAGCCTCGGCTTCAGGATCTGTCCTTCCAGTGAGCACTCAAGGCTGATTTCCTTCAGAATGGATAGGTTTGTTCTTGCAGTCCATGGGACTCTCAAGAGTCTCCTCCAGCACCATAATTCAAAAGCATCAATTCTTCGGTGATCAACCTTCTTTATGGTCCAGCTCTCAATTCCATACATCACTACTGGGAAAACCATAGCTTTAACTATACGGGCCTTTGTTGGCCAGGTGATGTCTCTGCTTTTTAAGATGCTGTCTAGGTTTGTCATTGTTTTGTTTTTTGTTTTTAATTTGAAGAAAGCATGCAGCTCCTCTCCAGTTGCTCACGGTAATTAACACAAAATGAGTTGACCAGTAGTAAAATATAATATATAACGTTATATTTTACTAGTGGTCAACTCATTTTGTGTTAACTACCGCGAGCAACTGGAGAGGAGCTGCATGCATTCTTCAAATTAAAAAACAACAACAACCAATGATCAAGTTCTGTCCAACAAGCTGTGCAGTATCAAATATCAAGCGCTCATCTGATGTTCAATAGGTGTTGAATATCTGTTGTTCTTGATTTTTTGGCTCATATCGAATAACCGGTTGCGAAGGAGGATTTTGAGGGCAAATGCATTCCGGCATCTCTCTCCCACCCACCCTGCTTTCCAAATCAAATGCCTTCAAACACAGACACATACATGCCTAGAGCTTCGATTCTTTTTCTTTCTCACCAGGTTTTTGTAATACTTCCTTGCCCACTGCCCAAGAGTTGGCATCTTTTCAACCCCCGTCAGAATAAGTGAACAAAAAAATTAGTGGCATTTCAAATGGAACCAGGAGGCCTTCCGTAAATGATGAGCCAGCTGGAGTGTTGGAATTGTCACCAATGAGGAGTGTGTTGATTTGAGTTCCCATTGTTGCCTTTTTGTGGCAGGCAGGCAGAAGGACCTGCCCACAGGCCCTTTGTTTACCACCCAAGAGCCGTCTGTCATGAAATATTAGTTAGGCATCCTGTGGGTTTTGCAGTTTGAAATGATAACTATCACGATGCATTTCTGCATTTAGGCTGCCTATTACTAGGAGGCCGAGGATCTGTGTTAATACTTCCCACAGAAACCACCTCATAAAGTGAATGTTAGAAATTTTTTTATAGTGATGATGATATTCTTTAATGACCATTTCCATTTCTGGTTGTGTTTTCTTTTTACACGGGCAGCTTTAAAAATACCGTATTTTTTGCTCTATAAGACTCACTTTTTCCCTCCTAAAAAGTAAGGGGAAATGTGTGTGCGTTTTATGGAGCGAATGCAGGCTGCACAGCTATCCCAGAAGCCAGAAAAGCAAGAGGGATTGCTGCTTTCACCGCGTAGCGATCCCACTTGCTGTTCTGGCTTCTGAGATTCAGAATATTTTTTTTCTTGTTTTCCTCCTCCAAAAACTAGGTGCGTCTTGTGCTCTGGTGCGTCTTATAGAACGAAAAATACGGTACATCGAAATCCCTGTATATTCTGCCTTCTTAAATTCTGAGGTCCTAAAACCATGTATGCAGATTGAGATTGGAAATTCTGACCTAGTAGGTGAATACTCATATCCAAGGCTTAGTGGAGAACTTTGGGGTTTTTTACTTTTCCCTTTTTCACAGTCGTGGTGTATACATTTTGGGAGTAAATAACAAACAAACAAACAAACAAACAAACAGTGAAGTTTGTTTATTATACTGTAAAAAGCCTGATTAGAACTTCTTATTCTTAGTATTGTCAGTGGTTCTAAGATACTTGTGCACTCAATTGCATCTTAGTTTTAGTAAAGACTGTGATCGCTGCCCCAATGGAATTACAGTCTAAAAATCAATAGCATAGAAACACTGTTTTTTGTTATCGTTTCTTTAATTGGGAAACAGATCACGAGAAAAGGATACACTCTCTTCAATACCAACAAATAGTAAGATACGATTGGCCCTCTTCTATTAAATGCATTCCTTTTTTTCATTTATGCTTAAGAGGAAACGAAGGCATTCAAGCAGCAATCCTATATCGACTTAGCTGGGAGTTAAGTATAATTGAGCACAGTATAACTGAGGGTAGGTAATAAATCTAAACAAGAAGAGCAATAATAATGGTGCTGGGAGTTGTAGCTTTGTGAGGGGTAAATTACAGTTCCTAGGATTGTCAAGGAAAACAATGTTTGTTAAGTGTGCTTTAAATATATGGCGTGAATGTGACCCTATTTCAGCACTGGCAATGGGACAGCATCCTTCACTGCACCTGACTGCAGACTTGTTAATAATAATAATAATAATAATAATAATAATAATAATAATAATAATTTTATTATTTATACCCCAACCATCTGGCTGGGTTTCCCCTGCCACTCTGGGTGGCTTACAGCTCATAAAAAATTGTAAAACATTAGACATCCAGAAATTTCCTAATACAGGGTTGCCTTCAGATGTCTTCTAAAGTCAGATAGTTGTTCCACAGGGCAGGCACCACTACCGAGAAGGCCCTCTGCCTGGTTCCCTGTAACCTCACCTCCCGCAGTGAGGGAACTGCCAGAAGGCTCTTGGAGCTGGACCTCAGTGTCCGGGCTGAACGATGAGGGTGGAGATGCTCCTTCAGGTATACTGGGCTGAGGCCGTTTAGGGCTTTCAAGGTCAGCACCAACACTTTGAATTGTGCCTGGAAATGTACTGGGAGCCAATGCAGGTCTTTCAGGACTGGTGTTATGTGGTCTCCAGTCACCAGTCTAGCTGCCGCATTCTGGATTAGTTGTACTTTCTGAGTCACCTTCAAAGGTAGCCCCATGTAGAGCGCATTGCAGTAGTGCAGAGGCACAGGGCAGGCCACATGGCGCATACAACTCTTGTGCCCTCCAACCTCCTGTTGTCACTGCCCCCCCTCCAGCTGCCTCATTCTGCTAAATGATAGGACTGGCCCTAGGCATCCACTATAGCTCAGACGCTGCATGCAGAAAGTTCAACCGCTTAGAGAAAAATCTCCCTCTCGAGAAGCAGTGTTGTGGCAATATTCCTCAGCAGAAGAGCAAACAAACAGTAAGAAAGAAAGAAAATTAATAACCTTGATGGCTAGAAATGGTTGTTTGCGTAGGAGTTCACAGAGCTAAAGATAACAGCTGCAACCCAACACAGAGCAAAGCAAATTTAAGCCCCATGATAACAAATACATTTAACTGAAGTCAACTCTGGGTTGGATTGGTTTGGATTTTTGTGAAGGATTAGAATGCTTTACCTGTGACCCACAATGGAACAGAGCAATTTAGTACATGTACCTGGGTGGAACTGTGAATGGTATTGGGTTAGGCAGAGCTTTCATTTCACCCAGATCTGCCAGCTAAGCTGGTGGGCATCCGCCACCAGTGGAAGGCTCCAAGCTGGTCTCACTGTGCTCATGTGTGATGCAGTGATGGCTCATAGTTTGGATTAAACTAAGTTGTTTAAACATACACATACACAGCTGAGAGAACCAGGAGGGAACCCCTGCAGGCTCCTGTGCTACCATTTTCAATTTCCTGAAGATGCGCTGAAAAAGGAATACAGTGGTACCTCGGGTTAAGAACTTAAATCATTCCAGAGGTTTGCTCTTAACCTGAAACTGTTCTTAACCTGAAGCTAATGGGGCCTCCCGCTGCCGCTGCGCTGTGGCTGCACAATTTCTGTTCTCATCCTGAAGCAAAGTTCTTAACCTGAGGTACTATTTCTGGGTTAGCGGAGTCTGTAACCTGAAGCGTCTGTAACCTGAACCGTCTGTAACCCGAGGTACCACTGTAGTCCGTAGCTATCACCTAACAGCTTTACAGAAAACTCGGCCCATCTCAGGTTTATACTGCTGCTTTCTGTTTGTCTGGATGAGTCCCCAGCCACAATCCTTTCTTTCATTGTTCTTGAAGGAAACAGTTTGATGCTGCCGGGGGAGCAATACAGCACTCCCATAATAAGGTCTTTCTCTGAGAGAGCAGATGAAAGAAAAGAGATAATCAGGGCTTCAAACCTCCCACTGTGCACCTGTCAATCAGTGTCAAAAGGCAGCGGAGAGATGGCTCTGGGCTGTGCCGTAATCATCCTGATCAGAGTGGGAGAGAGGGCTTGATTAAATTTGCCAGAATCAGTTGTGCATCTATCGCTTACATTGCTGCAGGTACGTTTACAGGTGCTGCAAGATTAGATTCTTTAAATTATTATTTCGTTCCAATGTTTTCTTGTTTTTGGCAGCATTCCTCAATGGTAAAAGATGCTTGGATGGTTAAGTCCAGTCAAAAGCAACTATGGGGTTGAAGGGCTCATCTCACTTTCAGGCAGAGGGAGCCAGCATTTGTCCACAGACAGCTTTCTGGGTCATGTGGCCAGCAGGACTAAACTGCTTCTAGAGCAACAGAACACTGTGACAGAAACCAGAATGCATGGAAACACTGTTTACCTTCCCGCCGCAGTGGTACCTATTTATCTACTTGCACTGGTGTGCTTTCAAACTGCTAGGTTGGCAGAAGCTGGGACAGAGCAACGGGATCTCACCCTGTGGAGGGGATTCGAACTGCCGACCTTCTGATCGGCAAGCCCAAGAGGCTCAGTGGTTTAGACCACAGCTCCACCCGTGTCCCAATGACTTGGGCCCAAACTAGACATGACATTTATTCCATAGTATGGTGTTGCATAGCTGGTTCACCCCCCATTTCATTAATAACTAGTGCAAGCAGCAGAGCTGGATTGGGTCCCCATTAGAATTGGGTTCCCCGTGCTTGCTATTCACAATGGGAGGGGAAGTGCTTCCATCAGAGCCTATGGGAGTTTCTTCTCATTGCTAACAATGGGGTGGGGATTTTTGATTGACATCATGGCCAGGGTAAATGGTTAAAGCTCCCCACCCCCTATGATCCAACTAGCTCCACTTCCTGTGTCCGCTAACTTTAAAAGAAACTACAGCAACAACTGTGTAGAATCTATGTCATACTTTGGCTCTTAGATGACCAAATTTGGTGAGAAACTAGGGGAAGGTTAAGTGAAAATCGTGTGGATGGACAAGCTTTGGAAAAAGTCATTCCAGAATGTTCTTTTTGGTTATTCCACACACCCCTAAGGTTCATTGGGAAGAGCCAAGTATCTTCTTGGATTCTTCGAGTCTTCCCTGATAGAGTAGGATTGACCACATGATGTGCAGGAAGTGTTGCTCTCAGGTTAAATGGACTGGATTTGCCCTTAGAGCAGCATGGAGCTAAATCTGATTGGCTATGTAGTGCTTTGATACCCTGACATCGAATGCATCCGGTACTCAAGGAGAACTAAAACCAAAAAAATGCTGCCAAAGCAACAGCCAAGGTGGAAAACAGAAAGGAATCAAAGGCAGCTTCAAAAAATGTAGGGCTAAGGTATTTTTTTCTGAGCAGGTTTGTACCTCCTAAAATTACTGTTTTTGAGACAATAATTGAACCTGGAGAACCTTTTGGCTCAGCATTTCAGAGAATACATCCTGTCGTGGAAGAACTTTCGCTATGTCTGTCGAGGCCTACTAAAATTATTGACTAGATCAACAGTAATGTAAATGATTATAGAGAAAATATAAATACATTTCTATTAGAGAAGTTAGTTTAAAATACGGAGTCGTAAAACTGGAAGGGCTACACTGTGACCCAGTGTGGTGTAGTGGTTAAAGTGTCGGACTAGGACATGAAGAACGCAGGGTTCAAATTCTGAATCAGCTATGAAATTGTGATTATTCCAATTGAACTGAACCGGCTGGTAAAGTGCAGACAATTAGGAAAACACTTTTGTTTTGCCTTTCCTGTTAGCTGTGTCACATAAGACGCTTTTGTCCTAAGAAGCTGTGACTTTGCATGACGTTGTCCTACCTGCCACCCTGTCCTCTCCCTCCCAGTAAACAACAGTGACCCTATGGTCAGGGGAAAAGCCCTAGCAACTCTTCTATACTCAACAAGCTGCTTCTGCTTCCAGACAATTGCCATTTGCCCAGTGCTTTTCTTCGGGGGAGGGGAGAAAGGTGCTGGTACTGTGTGCCCTTGAGTGCCCCAATGGGAAAAAAAAGCACTGCATTTCTCACTGATATACTACCATAAAGGTAAAAGGTAAAGGGACCCCTGACCATTAGGTCCAGTCATGGCTGACTCTGGGGTTGTGGCGCTCATCTGGCTTTATTAGCCAAGGGAGCTGGCGTACACCTTCTGGGTCATGTGGCCAGCATGACTAAGCCGCTTCTGGCGAACCAGAGCAGCGCACGGAAACGCCGTTTACCTTCCCGCCAGAGTGGTACCTATTGATCTACTTGTACTATGACGTGCTTTCGAACTGCTAGGTTGGCAGGAGCAGGGACCGAGCAACGGGAGCTCACCCCGTCATGGTGATTCGAACTGCCGACCTTCAGATCGGCAAGTCCTAGGCTCTGTGGTTTAACCCACAGCGCCACCCGTGTCCCATCAATATACCACCATACACAATGAGTAAACGTCTAACTTACAGAAGCAATATGGGATGTTCTCTTTCTCTCTGTTGAGCTTACTGGCTTTTCAAGCAAGACATAATCCTGCGCCCTTCTATAGCAGAATTACTGTATTTTCTGGTGTATAAGACTACTTTTTTACTCAGAAAAATCTTCTCAAAAGTCGGGGGTCGTCTTATACGCCGGCTACAGCAGCAGCTCCTGCAGCAACTCCCCACCAAAGGACAAAACAACAGCAAATTAAATCAGAGGACACCAAGCTCTCTAGATGAAGCAGAAATATGCTTGAAAATTGGTCCCAGAAGCCCCCCCCCAATCACCAGCAGCAGAATGACCCTAACCGCTCCCGGTAGTAGACCACGTGGTCCAAAATGGCGGCCTCGCGTTGCCCCAGCAACTAGACACATGGCTGCTGCCTCAGCCCAAGTAGCCCCCGCAGTAAAAGAAAAGGGAAGGCTCACAACAAAGGCAGGGAACCATAAACCCCAGCCACTGGGAAGTGGAGCGGATTTCCGAGCCAGACTGGAAACTGTTTTTTTTTAAAAAATATTTGGTGTGCATTGGAAGAGGTGTGGTCCTATACGGCGAGTATATCCCAAACTCTATATTTTAACTGGAAAAGTTGGGGGTCATCTTATACGCTCAGTCGTCTTATATGCCGGAAAATACGGTAATTGCTGGAGTGTTCGCTGGGAGCACTCTTTTTAGGCAGGGTGCCACACTAAGCATAGAGACGCTCTAGGGCTTTTCTGAGTGGGGGAGAAAACACCAAAACCCAAATCCCCCAGCATATTGCAGCTGAATCGAACCAGACAAGGAGGAAAACTCTTTGTTCTAGCCTTTCCTATTAGCCTTGTGTCACATATCACTCTTCTTGTCTAAGAGGCTGTATTTCTCAGGGCAGTCAATACATCAGTCAAAAGAACAAGGAAATAGCTTTGACTTTTCGACTCCTTTGTTCCGAGTGGTAGCATCTGACATCTCCAGTTTACCATGAATAGAAAGTGAAGCAATTCACTTTTGGGCAATTCATTAACATGGGCTTTAGTAACAATATTCCCAGCTTGTAAAACAGCAAATGAAAACCGGCACCTGAGAAATCGAATCAAAACCATTTTTTTTTAAAAAAAAACCAACACACACACAAGTGCCTTAATATCTACTTTTCAATACCTCTCTGTTTTGTCCAGGGGTATCAAACGCATTTCTGTGTCTGAAGCCCCCGAAATTGGCTGTTCAGGAAATTACATTTGCACTCCATCAGAAAACTGGCTTGGTGCAGGCGTGTTTCATAACCATTCCTCTAAATGCCCTATCAGGAGAGCAAGCTCTGACTCAATTGCAAGGTTGGAGCGAGGCTTTTCTGATCAGAGATTGTCAAATGCAGACAATTATATAATATTGTTTATGATTCAAGGACACCCAATATATTTCTGCAAAGGAAATAGATTATATCTCAGCCAAGAAAGTGAAAAATGAAAATGGGAAAATTTTATCTCTCTAATCTCAGGCTTACATTTGCCCCCTAGATTTAATCTTATTGTTAGTTTAGCGGCACAGTCCTGACTATGTCTATGCAGAAGCAAGTCCCTCCAAAATTGATGGGACAGACTCCCAGGTAAGTGTGAATAAGATTGCAGCTTAGGTACATCTTAGGGCAAATGACTTGTCCCAATACATCTGAATATGCATTTACAGAAAGTGTGTGCTAGAACATTGCTTTTGATGGTGAGAACAAGGTTTATAAAGCTGATATAATTATTGAGAAAGGGGGCAACTTGACATCCCAGGTAGTTTGGGGGCGGGGAGAGGGATGGTAAGGATCACAATGCACTCCTACACAGCACATGATGCATTAACTCATTTTGCTCATTATTTTAAAAATAGGTGGTATTAACTGTTGCTGAGCCAACGCGACTCGCTGGCTTTGATGAACATCTTCAGAAGGGTTGAACAACTACTCCTTCTTTTGATGATTTTTCTGCACCACTTATGACCATGTGCACCTGTCCATTTACATTGCTTTCATATATTTCTCTCTCTCTCTTTCTGCCTTCCCAAAATTTCCACTTATGGCAAAACAGATTTTCAGATTTTCTGACGCATTGACATGCAACATCAGCACCATTCAGCTAGCATTCCGGAATAATGTACAGTGGTACCTTGGTTCTCAAACTTAATCTGTTCCGGAAGTCCGTTCGAAAACCAAAGCATTCCAAAACCAAGGCGCGCTTTCTCATAGAAAGTAATGCAAAACAGATTAATCTGTTCCAGACTTTTAAAAACAACCCCTAAGACAGCAATTTAACATGAAATGTACTATCTAATGAGACCATTGATCCATAAAATGAAAGCAATAATCAATGTACTGTACTATAAAATACATAAGACAGTATTGTAGATGATAAAAATTAAAATCAGATTTTTTTTTTCTTACCTGCACTGATGATGGTCATTGTTTGGATGGGGGGCTTTTATCCATTTCCACAGTCACACAATCAATCAGTCAGTCAGTCAATCAATCAATCAATCAATCAGTAGCTGAACTGGGTTCCACACAGTCACAAAAACAAATTAACCCAAAAAGCCTCAAAAACAAAGATGCAAAATAAAAAGCAAAAACAAAAGTGCCAAACTTAATCAGTTCCAGAAGTCCGTCTGACTTCCGAAATGTTTGAAAACCAAGGCACAGCTTCTGTTTGGTGCAGGTGCCCCACAAACAATAGCCGACAGCTGCATCAGACGTTCGGCTTCTGAGAAATGTTTGAAAACTGAAACACTTACTTCTGGGTTTTAACCGTTTGGGAACCAAGGTGTTTGAGTACCAAGGCGTTTGAGAACCAAGGTACCACTGTTTTCAAAAACCCGTTGTTGTTGTTGTTTCTACTGTAAGAAATCAGACTTTTTTTTTAAGATCTTGAACGGACCATCAATATTTTCAATTGTGTGGCATGTGGAGAAGCATCTTGTGTGGGTTGGTGGGCATGGTTTGGAAGATGCCTGTTCCAACCCACCTCTCTCTGACTGACCGTCAGTTTGTCATCTCTGTTCGGAAGTGAAATATGGCAGATAGAGATGATGGTGCAGAGTCCATGTCCAGCTCAGGATGACAGTGATTAGCTGCAAAACAAACATTTGTCACCATAATCAGGTTCTCCATAATCCTACATAGTCAGTACTCTAGAATACTAGGCATTGAATAAATTAAATAGCTGTAGAATGGCATCTTAAAAAGCAGAGACATCACCTTGCCAACAAAGGTCCGTATAGTTAAAGCCATGGTTTTCCCAGTAGTGATGTATGGAAGTGAGAGCTGGACCATAAAGAAGGCTGATCGCTGAAGAATTGATGCTTTTGAATTATGGTGCTGGAAGAGACTCTTGAGAGTCCCATGGACTGCAAGAAGATCAAACCTATCTATTCTGAAGGAAACCAGCCCTGAGTGCTCACTGGAAGGACAGATCCTGAAGCTGAGGCTCCAATATTTTGGCCACCTCATGAGAAGAGAAGACTCCCTGGAAAAGACCCTGATGTTCGGAAAGATGGAGTGCACAAGGAGAAGGGGACGACAGAGGACGAGATGGTTGGACAGTATTCTCAAAGCTACCAGCATGATTTTGACCAAACTGCAGTGGAAGACAGGAGTGCCTGCCATGCTCTGGTCCATGGGGTCACGAAGAGTCGGACATGACTAAACGACTAAACAACAACAACAACACAGAATGGCTTTTCCTGTGTGCATGCTCAAAACTCCAAGACTTACTGGTCAGAAGAACTTGAGGGTACGTAAGGGCCCTGACTATGGCTATGAAACGATTACCAGTTCAGGGACAACCTGCCAATAGGGTGGAAAGGAGAAACATGTACACGCACCCTAAAAGCAGTGGCATGTTACTGCTGCAGACAATCAGCTGCAGGTTCACGGTTAAAAACATCAGGAAAAGGTAAAAAGGTAAAGTCCAGTCAAAGGCGACTATGAGGTTGCAGTGCTCATCTTCCTTTCAGGTCAAGGGAGCCAGCATTTGCCCACAGACAGTCATGTAGCCAGCATGACTAAACCGCTTTTGGTGCAACGGAACACCGTGACAGAAACCAGAGCGCACGGAAACACTGTTTACCTTCCCGCCACAACAGTACCTACTTATCTACTTGCACTGGTGTGCTTTTGAACTGCTAGGTTGTCAGGAGCTGGGAGAGAGCAACAGGAGCTCACCCGTCACGGGGATTCGAACTGCTGACCTTCTGATTGGCAAACCCAAGAGGCTCAGTGGTTTAGACCACAGTGCCACCCGCATCATGAAGGTAAGCCTAGCAAGGGGCTGTGAAACAGTTGTGCCAGAACTAGGACTGCTGTTGAACTAGTTCTCAGATGTTTTTTTCTACTGTAAGAAAGAACACATTGCCACCCACATCAAACAGCACATGTCTAATAATAATAATAATAATAATAATAATAATAATAATAATTTATTTATACTCCACTCATCTGGCTGGGTTTCCCCAGCCACTCTGGGCAGCTTCCAACAGAATATTAAAATACAATAACCTATTAAACATTAAAAGCTTCCCTAAACTATAAATGGTAAGCACAGAAAGGGCCCCAATCTCTTTATCTTTCAATGGCTTCATTTGCCTTAAGTGATGGCATCACAGAGCCAAATCTGATTGGGTACATAGCACAGACATACCCACCCATGTGCTGCTCCACAGTTGGAAGTAGTATAATGCTTCCAAGTGCCAGTTGTTGGAAACCATGAGAGGGGAGAAGGGAGCTCCTTTGTTAGTTTCCTGAAGACATCTGGTTGGCCAATGTGAGAACAGGATGGGAGACTATATGGGCCAGTGGCCTGACCCAGCAGAGGTGCTTATTATGTTTTTAGTACTCTATTTTCAGAACGGAGTAAGGAACCTGTGGCTCTTCATATATTGCTATGGAGAAGTGCGTACATGTATTTACCATTTCACAGAACACACCACAGTTAAGCAGGCATGAGTTGCAAGAATTTGCTTGCACCCTCATATTTGGTTACCTCACCATCCTAAAGAAGTTTCCTACCAACAAGCATATCCCAGCCCAGCCAAGGCTTCTGATATTTCGACATTCTGAAAGTCCAACACTGCCAGGACTGGCTTGTGAAAAACAGCTTGAGGTAATAATAATAATAATAATAATAATAATAATAATAATAATAATAATAATGATGATGATGATAATTTATTATTTATACCCTGCCCATCTGGCTGGGCTTCCCCAGCCACTCTGGGCGGCTTCCAAAAAAAATATTAAAATACTGTAATACATCAAACATTAAAAGCTTCCCTAAACAGGGCTGCCTTCAGATGTCTTCTAAAAGTCTGATAGTTGTTACTCTCTTTGACATCTGGTGGGAGGGCATTCCACAGGGAGGGTGCCACTACCAAGAAGGCCCTCTGCCTGGTTCCCTGTAACTTGGCTTCTCGCAGTGAGGGAACCGCCAGAAGGCCCTCGGAACTGGACCTCAGTGTCCGGGCAGAACGATGGGGTGGAGATGCTCCTTCAGATATACTGGACCGAGGCCGTTTAGGGCTTTAAAGGTCAGCACCAACACTTTGAATTGTGCTCGGAAACGTACTGGGAGCCAATGTAGGTCTTTCAAGACCGGTGTTATATGGTCTCGGCGGCCACTCCCAGTCACCAGTCTAGCTGCCGCGTTCTGCATTAGTTGTAGTTTCCAGGTCACCTTCAAAGGTAGCCCCACGTAGAGTGCATTGGTAAGGCAGGAATGAGACTCCATGGGACAAACCTCTGTGATGAATCCAGGATGGAGAAACAAACAGTAGCCGAAGAGAAAAATAGCAGCACTATCGGGGGGGGGGGGGAGGGACACAGGACAGAATGTAAATAAATAGATCTTGGAGAATATCCACAAGTGGGTTGTTGTTTTTGCAGGGGGTGGTATTTCTGTCCTCCAGAAATCACTATTTTGGGGCCAAAATCTGAGAATATATAGTCTTCCATATAGTACAGGCAGAGCTGCAGCTGGCGAGGAGAGCTTGCTGTCAAAACCTCTCTAGCTCCCTCAGAGCACCTCCTCCCATTCCTTATCTTTCTGTATAGTTGCCAGGATTCGGTGGGTTGCGTAAGTGCTTACTGTTTAAAGAGTTTGCTTCTCAGCTGCCGGGTGCTGGGAGCATCTGCTTAGAGAAGACATGCACTGTGAAAACACAGAATATTTGCCTCTTTGTGGTTGACAGCCTGGCAATGTGGTCTGCTAGAGAACTGCCACGGAAAGTGAGATGTTGCAATTAGTAGTTCGGGGTCCCTTAATACCTCTCCCCTGCAGAGTCTGCCAACAATTGACTGAAAGATTTAATTAAATTGAAACAGGGAATTAAACATTCAGCTCCTGATACTAGAAGCCTTGCAAGATGTTTCGAAATGGCAAACCAAGTAAAACAAAAACAAAAAACAACCCAGTTGTCTGCACATTTACCAGTTTTAAGGGTACTTTCAGATCGGGCCTGCTCTCTCAAACAGCCATAGTTTGTTCACCTACTTTTTATGGGGTATCCACATGATGCAAGGGAGCAGGTGGCGCTGTGGTCTAAACCGCTGAGCCTCTTGGGCTTGCTGATCACAAGGTCGGTGGTTCGAATCCCCGCAATGGGGTGAGCTCCTGTTGCTCTGTCCCAGCTTCTGCCAACCTAGCAGTTCGAAAGCACACCAGTGCAAGTAGATAAATAGGTACCACTGTGGCGGAAGGTAAACAGCATTTCCGTGCGCTCTGGTTTCCGTAACGGTGTTCCATTGCAGCAGAAGCGGTTTAGTCATGATGGCCACATGACCCAGAAAGCTGTCTGTGGGCGAACACCAGCTCCCTTGGCCTGAAGTGAGATGAGTGCCACACCCCATAGTCACCTTTGACTGGGCTTAGCCATTTACCTATTTACCTACGCAATGCAGTCATTCTACTCCAGCTCCCATCAGCCCTAGCCAGCATGACCAAAGATCAAGGAAGATGGGATTTGCCGTCCAACAAAATATGGAGGACCACAACTTCTTCATCTATTTTCTGCTCCCCCCCCCAAAAAAAAATGTTTCTTCCATCTTGAGTGCTATGTGAATAACTTTCTTTTGTCTCCCTTGTATGCACATGGTGACTGATATCCTAGTGGCTTAATAAAACTATAAAAACCATACAATGCTATAAATTACAGAGTCTTTTTCTTAGAAGAAGACAAAAGAGGGCAATTCTTTAGCATCTTTCAGGGTTCATTCTTCAGGTAGTTATTCACCATGAGAAGCTCCTTTGCAATATTTCAAAGCAAATTGCTACATGTTCTCCCAAGCTTTTAATAGTAGCATCCTTCAGCATAGCACTGCATTGAAAGCTAAAGTGCATATTGTCTGAGAAATGGTGGCAAGAATGAATATTTAAAGGCATTTTCCAAATGGGAGGAGTGCAAAGAGTGAAACGTGAAAGCTCGCGGGAATTGGAAAATGCAAATATTTGCAACATGAGCAATGTATAAGCATCTAATTAATATATTTAAATATAGAATGATGGGACACTGGTGCAATGAATAATTGGAACAATCTGAGCTGGTAGTCAGAAGCATTGTCAGAACTTTACATCAGTACAGTTTTGATGCACCAAAAGCATGGCACATAAAATGACATATCACTGGACTACTAAATGATCTGTTGAAAGGAAGGCTAACAGCAGAATCCTGCACAGGTTTACTTAGAAGTAAGTCCTATTGAGTCTCTATTTCTAGATGTATTTGTTTATTATATTTATTAGTTGCTTTCCTCACAAAAGTAATCCAAAATGACTTACAAAGCCAGTAAAAATGCTAAAACCAATTATAACAAATGTGACCAATAAAAGCCTAGAATACATCTGTACAGATAAAAGACAGGTCTTACAGATCCTGTCCCACTAAAAGATGTTGCAAAAATCAGAACCATTTCAAATCAAGGACCAAATGCCCGGGGGCGGAGTGGGGGAGGAAAGTTTTTGCTTCTTCCTGACACCTAAAATATGCTCTGCAAAAAAAAAGCCCATACAAACACGTGTATATTAGGATAAATTTGCACTGACACGTCAATGAATTTCTGCAACCATTTCTATTTTTAAAAAGCTTTCCCCCCCCCCCATAATACAGGAAGATAAAATAAACTGATATAAATAAAAGCAAAAACAGAGAGAGGGTTTCTTTTTAAATAAATAAATTGCTAATTGATGTGTGTTATGTATTGAGTTGAATAGGATCCAAAAGACAGCAGTCTGATTGGTCCTAGAACAATAGGATTCAGAATGCAGCAGTCTGATTGGTCCACAGGAGCCACCCAATCCAGCTCCAGGTGGAAGTGAATCCACAACCTGATTGGCCTACAAGAGAATCCCGGAATTAGCCAATCACGTGGGGCCCATTGTGTAAATAATGTATATAAAGCAGACATTTCGGGGGAGCTTCCATTCCTCCTCACCACTATGATCTGAATAAAGAGCATGAAATCCACTCTCGACTCTGAGTTTATTTCAATGTGGAAATGTGGAGAACTGAAATTATGATTGGAAAATGAGAAACAGAGATAACCTAAATCAGAAGACAATGGCAGGGCCACATCCTGCAGCAGAGAAGGGGTAGGAGAAAGCAAGGAAGGATTCTCTGTTGAGTAGAACCCTCAGCACTTCAACATCTTCCTTGGGGTCCTCCTTTGAATGTTGAAAGCCCCAGGTGCTAGGACACATGGCTGCTAATGGATGCCAAACATTTTATTTATTCTTTAGCAAGACTTGGGGTTTATCCACCCTTCTTCATGTCCTGTAGCTTTCCCCTGGAGAAAACCTCAATTGGAGCAAATGACAATTTAGTGGTTTTTTTTCTGGATTGATGTTCGCTCGATTTAGAGCTAAGTAGGACACGGCAAGTGTAAGTGCAAATGAGCCCTTATGGGTAGATAGTTGTTTCAGTGTTTGCCCTTCTGTACGATATTTGTACGGTGGAGTATCTTTTCTATTTGTTTGGAAGAGTCACAGTCTGAATGAATAAAAAGTTAAGATACTCTCAAGGGCAGATAGCAGCTCATCAGAGTACAGAAAGAGATAGTTGTGGATTGATGGGAGCTGCTGTGTAACAGTGAGGAACAGTTATACTAATGCTGCTCACTTTTCAATGTGCCCCGGTTTTCGATTAGATGTGCCTTTGCTACAGCTGTGTTAACCTTTTCATGGTCTGTTGGGCCAAAAGCAAGTGTGGGCTTTGTTGCTGATTTCATCAATGAGAAAGACGAAAAATGTTTTGCGTGTCGAGGTCCCCAGGGCCACCCCAATAACTCACAAATCACACCAAATTTTTTGTTTAAGGTTTTTGGCACAATTTTGGCCACAACTTTATTAAAATACAAACATGTGAGTGGTTGCTTAGGCATTGGTTGCGACTATCTGCCCCCACTGTGGGGGACAGACTGACATTCTGCACGCCTGCGAAAGTCAGAAAAGGGGAATACACTTGGTGGTAGCGACGGAGCAGGGAACCTGCCCTCAGCCCTCCCCAAATGCAGCCAGGAGCTCTTGCAGTGGCCCGAGCCCCCTTGACAGGGTGGACAAGCAATAGTAAGCCCCCGATTCCTTTAATGGAATCCCTTGCAGCAGCAGCATTAGAGGGGCAGGCACTCAACCTACCAAGGGCAGGCACTCAACCACTGCCCCTCCACCAACCAAACCATAAACCAATGCCTAACCGCAACCTTACAAGTTGTGATGATTTGCTACGCAGTAGGCAAAAACCAAATGGCCCCAGCCAATCAGCCAGATAGACAAAATTCCTACTTCCCTGCCCCAATGGCAGACGACCCCATGACAGGCATAGCAAGGTCAAAGCGAACAACCCTAAATATGGGGGGGGGGACGGGCAATCCGATGCATGGGCGAAAAGAGGAAGCCCCAGCCCCGTGCAAGGAGTTTTAGCATTTCTGGCTGTCAATCAACAAATGGCAACATTAACTTCTTCCCAACAACAAGGGAAGCCCAATCGCATGAGTGGCCAATGATCAATTAGCCTGCCCCACAACTTTGGAGTGTCCTGGTGGCCCCCACCGCAACACGTGGGGAGAACACGCTTTAGCAGACAGAATATAGAGCAGGGGTCAGCAAACTTTTTCAGCCGGGGGCCGGTCTACTGTCCCTCAGACCTTGTGGGGTGCTGGACTATATTTTGAAGGGGGGAAATGAACGAATTCCTACGCACCACAGATAACTCAGAGACACATTTTAAATAAAAGCACACAATCTACTCATGTAAAAACACCAGGCAGGCCCCACAAATAATCCAGAGATGCATTTTAAATTAAAAAAAACATTATACTCATGTAAAAGCACACTGATTCATCTGTGGGCCAGATTTAGAAGGCGATTGGGCCGGATCCGGCACCCGGGCCTTAGTTTGCCTACCCATGATATACAGCTCCAAAATACAATGAAATTAGTGTGCACAATTAGAAACTCAGGAGATTCTTCTGACTAGTTAATATATGTAGGCAAACCTTTGGAGATAAAATGAAGCTTGGAAAGCCTAAATTGCAGGAGGCATGAATTTATATAATAGAGACTGGTTTCATTACATCTCTTTCAACTGGGATCGTAATACGCAATATGGATGTAACTGTCCGTATGTGGCAGGAATGGTGAAACCATGATGCCTGAAGATTTATGCAAGAGTGTTTGGCGAGACCAGCTCTACCATTAGATGTAGCGAGGCACCTCTTGTCCGATAGCTAACCTGCTCTGTGTTTATTAAGCTAGACTGCAGCATCACTTTTCAGATAAGTAAAAAATAATCAATGCAATGGTCACAATCAAACATAAAATGCAACGAAACTCCTATATATATTTTTAAAGTATGGAACTGAATTAAAATTGAAGTGAAAATTGCCCACCGCAAATTTCCACTGCAAAACGAATTTAATTCATTTTATTTGTTTGTTTATTTATTATTGCATTTATATCACATGTTTTCCCCCAAGGAACTAAAGGTGACACACATGCGTCCCCCTTTCCTCTTTACAGGAACTACTTTCAGGTGTAATTTGGAGATTTTTCAATCAATACATTAAATCAGTAAATCTGAATTAGTTCATTCAATGCACTGAGTTTACTGAATGCCCCACTAATTAACAGTCACCAAAAAAAAACCAAGTGCAACGTGTGACAATGGCCATAGCAGTTGGATTTTTTATAAAAACCTGTCTGTCTGAACAGTTCTCCACCTCCTCTACCATCAGTTTGTGTTATTACGTAAGCGGATCTTCATTGCATGTAGTCCCCCCCCCCAAATTAAGTTTTGCCATTCCTAAATACAATAAACTGTAATGCCAAAGGTTACACTGCCTAGATCCCATCTGACACTCAATGTTCACTGGTAGCTGAAACCAGGACCTAGATTCATCAGCTACGAGTGAACATTTAGTGCAAAATGTTGTTACAGGAAAAATCCGAGGGCTCCCTTGGACAAAACAAAGACACCAACCAGGATAACTTGGAGCAAAACAGCAGCCTGTAGGCTTGGCCTTTATTGAACTGATGCATCAGGGTGTTCCCCTCACTTGCAGGAGAGAGGAAAGACCCAGAAAAATAGTGTGCAAGGTCTTATAAAAACTTTTGAAATTCCCCTCCTCTAGGTCAAGCCCACCCCCAGAAACATCATGCATATATTACAGAAAGGAGGGGTTGAGGGAGGAGTTGGTGGTAACCTGAGTGTCTTGTCACCTGGCTGGTTCCTCCTTTCCCCCCTCCCCATGAGTCACTTCCAGGAGACAAAGGGGAGTTTGCAGTTTCCTGCCCCCTGAGGGAAGATCTGATCATTGTCCTTTGTTTCAGTCCATGCTGAATCCACTCCCATATGCAAGTTCTTGGTGATTTTGATTGTCTTCTGTCTGGGATCATCTGGGCAGGGCTCCTGCAGATGTGCTGAGATGGTGGAGGGATTATGGCTGACCAGGAATAAGTCACCCCCCTCTGATAGTCCTTGTCACATGGAGTAAAAAATGGAACAGTGCAAATCCGATGTATGGTTGATTTTCTATGAATTTATAACAGAAATGTGGCGTATGTAGTGTGTGAGTGTGAGTGTGTGTGAAGTTTGTGCAAACAGAATGATTGGGGTGGGGGGGTTCCTGCTACAGTTCCCCCCTTCGGAGATAAGATTGCAAAGGTGGCTACTTTGCAATCCTTTTCTCCGCACAATTTAAGGTGGTAAATAATAACCTGGTATTCTCCGTCCCAGATGTGTGTGTCCATGTGAACCTGAAAGGGACTTGGATGTCATGCTTCTTAAGGATATTTGCATAGAAATATAATGGTGTTACAGTGCACATAGTTAGACATAGGATATCATGTAAAATTAATATTTTGTTGCTCAGTTATTTGTGGCATTCTAGTACCTTGGAAGGGATATTTCCTCAATAGTGATCTATGCTTTACATTTAGGCAGGAAGGTCCACTAATGACTGAAAAGTGCAGTTTGCTTCCCCCCCGCCATTTGTGTGTTCTCAGGTGTCAAGGTAGCTCTTCTGTGGTCTCACATCGGCATGGTGTCGCAGTAGTGGCAATCCCTGGTGAACCCACTTAGGGCTTTCATATTTATCATGTAGCCTGGCACCCACCACAGCTGGCACAGGTTTCGGACACGTCCTGAGAGAAATGCCTTTGCCTTGGCCAAAATCCATGGGATTTCTTATTATTATTACAGGCTCTGGTCTTGCATCCTGGGAAGTTGCTCACTTGCACTTTAAGGACCAAAAAGCTAATTGCAGCCTGGATACACTTGCCCAATTCAAACTGAGTCCAATTTGAATTTATCTTGCCCCATGGTTCTCAACTTTTCAAACCAATCTGTTAAACCCATTCTTAAAGGGCACTTGTCCAAATAAGTCAATTTAACTCTATAAGGGATCATTCCTGCTAAACCAAAGCATTTGCACCTTCATGTATCTTATAAACTTCTCCTTGGTAAAGCAAGTTTTAGCACATTTTTAAAATGGACAGGGAAAGTTGGCAGAGTGCCAGGTGGGACAATGAAATGTGGTTATCTAAACATTGGACTACACAATAGTGTGAGCTATCAGAAAGTATAAAATGCATGAGAATTGGTGTGCAAGCAATAAGACATTAAACATAAAAATTACACACAAAAATACCCCCCCCCTTGTGGAAATAACACACTGTCAGACACATTTCAACATTCCTACATAACAACACTTAATACAAAACAAACTAATTAAATATCAGTTGCATATCTTGACACAATTGTGATCTTTTACGCATGTATCTTTTGAATCCTGGAGCACAGAGGCTTGAGTTTCAAAAGTGAGAAAATGTCCTTGCAATTCAACTCCTCCCCCCTTTGTCAGCCCCACTTCCCCTTCAGTCTATATCATTTTAAAGAGATAGCTGTGGCCACTTTGAAAACTCTGGTGTTGCAGGTCTTGTGATGGCGAAGAACTGAGGGGTTGTTGCTGCTTTTCATCATTGCACATCTGTAGAAGTGATATCCTGTAAGGGGGCAGGGTTTTTTTGGGGAGACTTAAAGACACAGTTAGACAAGGAAGGGGCAAAAGGCAAAAAGGATGTCCTCCAGTTTCCATGGGAAGCTGCAAATAATAACAAACTTAGCACATTAAGCATTTTATTCATTTCAATATTATTATCACATTTCCACATAATTACTGTTATTATCTGCTAAGTTTGTTTGCTTTCCTTCACTTAGTTTTTGTTGTTGTTGTTCTTTTCATATTATAAAATAAAAACTACTCCACATGTATAGAAAGAGAACTGTAAAAAATACAAAGGTTAAAAAATACAAAGAAAGCAAAAAATTAGATTACCAGTCAGATGAAAACAAACTTGACACAAAGACATCAGATTTAGAAAAGAATTATTATTAAATATATTATCAAACCCACGCAGATTACTACTAGACTGAAAGAAATGGGGAAACCATGGGGAAAAAACTTTAAATTCACCATGTGCTATCTGATAAAAGAACTTCATGAAACTGACTTTCAACATGTGATGAACATGTCCCCAAAGTAGAACACACAGATACAAAATGACCTATGAGGAACCAAAAATAAATAAATGCTAAGACACGCAATTTGTTTTCTTTTTTTTTTGTTTTTTGTTTTTTTTTGTTTTTAACCTGAAGTCACCTGAAGTAACTTGTTTTGGCATTCTAACAACCCAATGAAAAACTGATTAATAAATGAAAAACAGATTATTTGTAACCTAAAAAAGTGTCAGAGATAGAGGAAAATCAACTAATATAGCAGGGATTCAGACTTGTTTTGCTGAACAGAAAGAAAGTGACTGTTTGGCTTTAAGGGAAGAAAGACAAAAGAAATACAAATGCAATTACTTTTATAGAGTATTTAAATCACTGTTTGCATCCCCTCATTATCATTTGTGCTGTGGGAGAAAAGAAGGGACAAACAGTTTGTTAATGGGGTTCACATATCCTGTTAAAAGGGGAAATTATTTCATGTGAGAAGTCTGTCAGGAAATGCTGTTCTTAAAATGCATAGGCATATACACACACACAAAAAAAACTGTTATAAAATTTAAATCCCATTGGGGAGGCGAACTACTCAAGAGAGGAACTCACAGTGGGAGTGCTTTGATATTTACCTGTGAAAAGAAATCGGCATGTCAAGACCTGAAACCTGGCAACCTCTTGACCCTTGATGGTCCAGTACCCAACCCCTTTGTCTTAATTAGCCCCTGGAGCAAAAGACACATCAAGGATGATCTCCCCCAATGGTTCCAAGTTCTTTTCATAAGGAAATTTGGATAAGCTTCTCCCTGCAGGCAAGCTCTCAAAACCTCCTCTCTCCACCCTACAGTTCCCCCTCCTTCCTCTCTCTCTCTCTCTCTTTTTTTTTTTGACTGATCTAGCCTCTGTGTATGTGCAGAGTTCATGTCTCAGCAAACCTTTTATACTATTGAAAATGTTGCATCCTTTGGCTAAATTACCATTTGAATAAGGGAAGGGAAGGGTAAGGAGTAGATTTTAAAAAATAGGGTTAGATTTTAAAACAAAAAGGGGAAACTCAGCAATTCAAGTATTCACCAAAGCTAGCAATTGCAGCCCAAGCAAAGGACTGCTTCCTTTATGTACAGGAAAGGGCTAATATCCCTCTGGCTATTCGCAGAACAATGCCACGCCCTTATATATGGGGAAAATGGCCAGAGGATCAGAATTCATAGGATTTTTTCTTTATTATTTTTTTTTAACATTCTCAGCCATTTCAGCCTTACCATTTGCAGACAAAAAATATTATTATTATTATTAATATTATTATTTACTGCCCTTTATCTACAGGAATGGTCAAGGCTAATTCTACTTGATTATTCATTTGTATGTGCTTAAGCTTTGAGTAGACTTTTAAATCTGATTTTTAAATAGTAGACAAAATGATAAACACTGTAATCACTCAAATGCTTGATATTACCAGTTGGGCTTCACCTCTCACCTTTTAAAACTAAAGAGCAAAGCTAGGCTGAATTTCAGTTCCATTACCACACCAGAATTTAAGAATTACCCTCCAATGCTTGCAGACACATAGCCTTCCACACAGCTACAAATTGGGAGAGTTGAAAGGGGACCCTGGGGTCATCTAGTCCAACCCTCCAAAATATAGGGTTCACAGCAAGATTTCGCAGCAAGATTTGTACTACCAAAGAGGCATACACATTTAAGTACAGATTTACAGCTGGGAAAGGAAACATCTATGCTCATATCATGTACTAAGGAAGAGGAAAATAAAAGTACATAACTTTACACAGAACCCTTTTTGCAGATCTTAAGATAGTTTGAGTGAGTTTGAAATGATATTTAAGGAAGAAGTGAACAGTTTTCGTAAGATAGGGAGAGGATCTCTTATAAAGCACAGTTAAAGCAGCCCTAGATTTGATTTTTTACAGGGAATACACAAGTGTTGTCCCCTCCCCTCTTTGCAGTTTCCTTTAAAGGAAACTTACTCGGGAGTAAATTTACCTGGCACAGAAGTAAGAAGGGAGAAAACAACTGAAAGAGGCAGAGTGAAACAAGGGGGAGGGGGGCATTTTCTAACAAAAGAGGCCATGAAGTCTTATAGAGACTGATATCAGGAGCCTTACAATAACTCTTCTGTCAAACCAAATCAAAGTTAAAACTGGACTCAAATATTTTTTTCTTAGAATGAACACCATACTTTTATAGGCATATGCTTAATGAAATACATACACTGCATTTTAGCTTGAGAGCAGTTGTGCTCAACTAGGCTTTTGCAGCAGAAACATTAGGTTAACTTCTCCTTCCAAAATAGACTGGAGCAAACTCAAAAATTACAACAAAACATCATTTACCATTAGACTTAAAATCACCCTCCTCACTTAAAACTAGAAGAAAGAGGTGGGGTAATCCCCCTTTCAGAACACAAGTAGCACGTATACAGGATTTCACCACTTGGGAGGGAAACTCTCTTTTAGAGCCTCTCTCAAACAACAAACATTTGCACACTCCATTCTCCATTTTGTTTTGTTTTATAAGGCGCAACATGGCTTCCTTAGATTTAAGATTTTTTGAAGCAAGCTTGCAATTTAAAACTATGTGCATTTAAGAACATGGGCTGTTATTATATCTACTGCCTTCTGTGCACCATTAAGTTTACAGTTTCATGTTCCAGCTCTAGGCTACAGTTTAACAACACAAACTTGACCATTTTCCCCCCTTTATTTTATTTCTATTTTTTTCTCTAATTGGAGATGACAAGCTGGAGGGGCATATTAGAGTCCTCTCTTGGGCAAAAGGCTTCATGGAAGCTTTGTTGCCAGGAGGAGTCCAGCTAGGGTGTTTAGTGAGCTCCCATTCTCTCATATGTTAAAGATAGAGGGGTAGAGACACACACGAGGGAAAAGGGGTGACGGGAAGAAAGGGGAATAGAGAATATCCTCAGTATTCAGAATATCCTAGACTATCCCAGCTTTCACTTATCTTTTCCTCGGGACACCTGGCCCGAAATCCTTTACCTCGGGACACCTGGCCCGAAATCCTTTACCTCGGGACACCTGGCCCGAAAACCTTTACCTCGGGACACCTGGCCCGAAAACCTTTACCTCGGGACACCTGGCCCGAAAACCTTTACCTCGGGACACCTGGCCCGAAAACCTTTACCTCGGGACACCTGGCCCGAAAACCTTTACCTCGGGACACCTGGCCCGAAAACCTTTACCTCAAGCTAAGTTTTCCTTTTGAGTTGCTTCACGAGACTAACCCTAGTGTGGGGGCCCCAAATTGTGAACCTCCCGCTTTCCTCTTCCACAACAGCCTCCTGCCTAGCCTTTGGACTAAGTTCGGATTCCTTACTGAACGCCTGCGCAGTGCAGTGCCAGATCAGGACCCGAGAAAACAAAGTTTTGAAAGGAAACAAATGACCTTGCGTTCTCACGTACCCGGGTCATCCCTAACAAAGGTCGCCAGGCAGGAGGGGTAGCTTCATTTGCATAAACAGGGATAGCAGAGAGAGGTTTGTAGGGACGCCCCTGGACGACTCCGAAAAAGGACGTCAGAGAAACAATAAGCACCACGTTCTCCTGGCCACACTCCGAGAGGAAAACGGGGGAGAAAAAGGAGAGAGAGATTTGTAGGGGACGCCTCTGGCCGACTCCGAAAAAGGACGTCAGAAAAACAATAAACACCACATTTTCCTGGCCACACTCCGAGAGGAAAACGGAGAGAGAGAGAAAAGGAGATTCAGGATTTGTAGGTGTAACGTTGGAAATAAAGGAGAAAAGTCCGGCTGTTGTGGAGACGTTACTTTCCACCCCCCTCCCAATGTATTTACTTCAAAACCATACTCACGTCCGTTGATGTCCCTCGCGGATCCCGGGATCCTTTTCCTTAGCCGGCTTGACCTTGCCTTTGCTTCCCCTGGTTGGGCTTTTGGTGACGGTTGATTACCGCCCGCAAAGAGAAGGCAGGGAGAGGAAGAAGGATCCCTGGGCTAAGGTTGCCCAGTGGCGCCTGATCCCCTCTATCTCCCCTCTCACCTTTGCAGGAGAACCAAGTGTCCCTGAGAATGGTCGCCAACTGTTACAGGAAAAATCCGAGGGCTCCCTTGGACAAAACAAAGACACCAACCAGGATAACTTGGAGCAAAACAGCAGCCTGTAGGCTTGGCCTTTATTGAACTGATGCATCAGGGTGTTCCCCTCACTTGCAGGAGAGAGGAAAGACCCAGAAAAATAGTGTGCAAGGTCTTATAAAAACTTTTGAAATTCCCCTCCTCTAGGTCAAGCCCACCCCCAGAAACATCATGCATATATTACAGAAAGGAGGGGTTGAGGGAGGAGTTGGTGGTAACCTGAGTGTCTTGTCACCTGGCTGGTTCCTCCTTTCCCCCCTCCCCATGAGTCACTTCCAGGAGACAAAGGGGAGTTTGCAGTTTCCTGCCCCCTGAGGGAAGATCTGATCATTGTCCTTTGTTTCAGTCCATGCTGAATCCACTCCCATATGCAAGTTCTTGGTGATTTTGATTGTCTTCTGTCTGGGATCATCTGGGCAGGGCTCCTGCAGATGTGCTGAGATGGTGGAGGGATTATGGCTGACCAGGAATAAGTCACCCCCCTCTGATAGTCCTTGTCACATGGAGTAAAAAATGGAACAGTGCAAATCCGATGTATGGTTGATTTTCTATGAATTTATAACAGAAATGTGGCGTATGTAGTGTGTGAGTGTGAGTGTGTGTGAAGTTTGTGCAAACAGAATGATTGGGGTGGGGGGGTTCCTGCTACAATGTCATGCTTTGTCATCAACATCTTTCAACTCCAACGAAGGATAATATTTGCAGCAGGGACTAGGCAAGTTTGTATCATTGTTCTGTGCTTATCTCATGCTGAGCAGTCAGCAACCTTAAAGCAGATGAAGGGGAGGAAAATTAGAGCCTGTAGCACTCATCTGGTGTATTGAGCAGAGGCCACAGAGAGAATACTTGGAAGCAAGAGATGTTCAGAAATGGTTGCCCCCCAGATTGTTCTGTGCTTGGATGCTGTTGCGCTTTGGGAGGTGAGTGAAACAAACAAACAAAAATCAGCAGTTCTTATGCACAAATCCGTATTGGCTTGCATTTGATGTCTTGTCTGTAGATTAATTAATTTCTCAGATTCAGCAGTATTCAAGGGTCTGGTGTGCTTGCTACGTTAAGGCAAGTGAGAGCTGGTCTTGCATTTATTTTATTTTTTGCTTGAGCAGGGGACATCAGGCTTTCCTCCTGCTTAACAAGTAAGGCTTCTCAGGTAGTAAAAAGTAAAGGTTGTGGCCAGCTGCTTTCTTTGTCCCCTTAAGACTGTAGTCCAGAATAATTCCTGAAAGGCTTACAGGTGTTAACGGAGAAATATGAGGGCCCCCTTGGACAAAAAACAAGGACACCAGCCAGGAATACCAGAGCAAAACAGCAGCCAGTAGGCTTGGTCTTTATTGAAGACTGTCGTGACAGGACTCCCACCTGCCACAAGGTGAAACGAGATGGAAGCCCTGAACAAAAGAGAACCCAAACTTTTATTAGCTGCTAATCCCCATGTTACACCCCCCAACTACATCACTAATACATCATGATTACATCATGAAAGTGGAGGTCTGGTGGCAGTAATCTGAGCATCCTGGACCCTGCCCCATGGTTCCCCTTGCCTTCCACCAAGCACCCATCAAGTGTAACAAAAGAGATATTTACATTTCCCTGTTTCCCAGCCAAGTTAATCACACCCTTTTGTCTTCATCTGGGTTTGTTATTACTGGAATGGCTACCTGTCTGGCGCTCAGGTATCAGGGTGCCAGGAATTATCACTCAGGCAGAGGGGCTGCTGTGTAGCTGAGCTCACATGTCTATATGAATTTCTGAAGTTTTCCCAGTGAGCCAGTACACACACACACACACACACACACACACACACACACACACAAACAGTAGTACCTCGGGATGTACCTCGGGATGTGAACGGGATCCATTCCGGAGCCCCGTTCGCATCCTGAAGTGAATGCAACCCACGTTCATGCATCTGCGCCTGCGCGTGTGCGGGTCACGTTTCGCTGCTTCCGTGCATGCACGTGACGTCACTTTGACAGTTTGCGCATGCGCACGCGGCGAAACGCAGAAGTAACACGCTCCGTTACTTCCGGGTCGCCACGGAGGCAACCCGAAAATTCTTAACTTGAAGCACATTTATCCCGAGGTATGACTGTATATATATTTATCAGTGAATTGTTACATTTGGTATTGTGCAGCAAAGGCCCTTTGAACAGATAGGAAGAAACTGTGATGAAGTGTTTTGTGGGGACAAATCACAAAAGTCACAAAAGTGATTGTGCTGATTTTGGTAGTGGGCTGCATGTGCATGATATCTGCTGGAGGCGCAACACCCCCCCCCCCCCCAATCTATACATAAATTCCTGCAACACAGGTAACTTTCCCTGTTGCAAGTGTCTCATAGAATTGTAGAGTTGCAAGGGACCCTGCTGTCATCTAGTTCAATTAACCTCCTGCAATGCTCAAATCTCAGCTGACGCATCCCTGACAGATGGCTGTCCAACCTCTGCTTAAAAGCCTCCAAGGAAGGAGAGTCCACAACCTCCCAGGGGAGTCCGTTCTACTGCCAAACAGCTCTTACTGTCAGAAAGGTCTTCTGGATGATTAGTGGAATCCCCTTTCTTGAGCGAGCCAGTGTGGTGTAGTGGTTAAGAGCGGTAGTCTCGTTATCTGGGGAACCGGGTTCGTGTCTCCACTCTTCCACATGTAGCTGCTGGGTGACCTTGGGCTAGTCACACTTCTCTGAAGTCTCTCAGCCCCACTCACCTCACAGAGTGTTTGTTGTGGGGGAGGAAGGGAAAGGAGAATGTGAGCCACTTTGAGACTCCTTCGGGTAGTGATAAAGCGGGATATCAAATCCAAACTCTTCTTCTTCTTCTTCTTGAAACCTGAACACATTGGTTTGAGTCCTGTCCTCTGGAGCAGAAGAAAACAAGCTTCCTCCAACTTCCATGTGACAGTCCATTAGATATTTAAATATGACTATCATAGCTCCTCTCCTCCAGGTTAAACATATGCTCTTAAAGGATTAGGGACATGGGTGGTGCTGTGGTCTAATTGGCTGAAACTCTTGGGCTTGCCGATCAGAAGGTTTGAATGCTGCTCCAAGTCAACAGGGATAGCTAACATGGTGCCATCCAAAGGGTGTTAGACTACAACTCCTATCATCCCTGGGACGCAGGTGGCACTGTCGTCTAAATCACTGAGCCTCTTGGGCTTGCTGATCAGAAGGTCAGCAGTTTGAATCCACACAACAGAGTGAGCTCCCATTGCTCTGTCCCAGCTTCTGCCAAGCTAGCAGTTCGAAAGCATGCCAGTGCAAGTAGATAAATAGGCACCGCTGTGGCAGAAAGGTAAATGGCATTTCCTTGTGCTCTGACTTCCGTCACGGTGTCCCGTTGTGCCAGAAGCGGTTTAGTCATGCTGGCAACATGACCCAGAAAGCTGTCTGTGGACAAACGCCAGCTCCCTCAGCCTGAAAGTGAGATGAGTGCTGCAACCCTATAGTTGCCTTTGACTGGACTTAACCGTCCAGGGGTCCTTCTCCCCCCCTTTTTATACCTTTAACTTAAAGGATTCCTGGGAGGCTTATATTACTAGATCGCTCACTGTGATAATTTTACACAAGACAAAGCTGCAACTGTTTTGTTTTGTTTTTAAAAAATGCAAAATAGATGCTGGTCTGGGAAAACATGCAAACTATGTTTAGCAAAGCAAGTAACTTTGCAAAGCAGTTCATTTGTAGAAGAGATAACAGGCACTTCCAAACAACCTGTTTGTTGAGCTATCACCCTGATTTGTTTTGCAGAAAGGTTAGATGACCACTGGCTATTTAAGGAGCATGTGTTCTGATTTGTATGCAGGAAGATTAGATGAGTCGTGCAAGATACAAGTTGCACCACACTTCCCAGTGCATTTCTGTAACACTTTCCTTATCACAGAAAGACCAATATTTAGGGGAAGTGGGTATGTTGCACAAGATCTCCCAATCAACTTTAATTGCACAGCTTGGATTTGTTGGTTTGTGGGATTGAATCACACCCAAAAATAGAGACAGTCTGGAAGCACCAGTGTGACAGTTTTCTAATTTTGCTCCATACACAGGTGTGTGTGTGTGTGTGTGTGTGTGTGTGTGTGTTGTAGAAGTGGGATTGGCAGGGGCACACACACCAGCACGGGCCATCCTAGAAGACTAATCCAATTGCATTCTTTAAGCTGTGCACCATGTAGCACAAAATGTTGAATTGGCTGCATCAATATGGGCAGGTTCACACCATAGATTTGAAGCATGTGTAAAGCACATGGCTTCTCCCCGCAAATCCTGGGAAACTGTAGCTTGTTAAGGTTGTTAGAAATCTTGCCTGAGGTAAAACTACACTTCCCAGGATTCTTTGCACATGCTTTAGATGTACGGTACAGATTTGCCCTGTGACTTCTGGAAAGACCTGATTGAGAGATACCTCCATGAACCTTGATGTATGCTTCAAAACATTCTGTGCTGCCTTGTGGAAAGTCCCACTGACCAAAGAAATGGGAATTTGCTCTGCTCACTGTGTTTCTATGAAAAAAACATGGTATTTTGTCTCACTTCGATGTGACTTGAATCCTTGAAATGTTGCAGGCGGCACCGACTGCGTTGCTCATAGTATACTGCAATCAGGATTATGGAGACTGTTGTGTACATAGGATGATGCCAGATCCAGATGATTTTTATACTTCTTCTGCCCCTTGATCCACATATTCTTTGTTAGCATCACTCTATAATTTGCTTTCATTGCAGGCAGCATTCATTTCTTGGCTATTTAAGAAATGGTGCTTAATTACGATTGGCACTCTAGGAGAGATGCAGCTGAGTATACTGGACATTTTGCAAGATGAACATCTTGGCTTGGCTTTAGAGGACCATTGAAACCGAACAGCATTGTGCGATCCTTTCGGCTGCAATTTTGTAAATTATCCAGAACACATAGCATCAGGGTCCTCTGCAGATATAAAGCCAGTGATTTCAGTGGCGCTCTGCCAATTTTCATCAGCTGGGCATCATTAATAGAGAAGATGCAGTCAGAGTAAATTTTCAAGATTTTTTTTTTTTTAACAGCTTGAATGCGGGGCAAATTGATTTCACACTTCTGCTGCAACTATAAGATCTTCGTTCCAATTAGAGAAAGGCTCAATTAATGCTAATACATTTCATTAATGTAGAAATAAATTTCAGACTTTTGGTTCAGATTTTTCCCTTAGGCAACTGCAAACATGTATTCATTACTCCTTTCACCCATCTTTCTCCCCTGATAAATCACCACCATCTCTGTCCTTGACACGTCAGTATCATTGACAACATTTCCTCTTCTAATACAGACCAGAGGAAAATGGTAATTTACTTAACTGGCTCAGCAACTGTATTTTGTTATGCTGGACACAACACTGTGTAGAGACTTTGTTCTGGGGATAGCCTTTTCAAAAAGAGATGCGAGCTATTTTGTGAGTCTGTGTTGGACCAGAGACTGTGGGCACACTCACACCACAGAATTAAACTGGCTTACTGATCAGTTCCTCTTCCCAGGGAACTCTGGGAATTGTAGGAATATCCTATTATTCCCAGCACTCATAGCAAACTACAGCTCCCAGGCATGGAGGTGGAGGCTCAGCTGATTGAATGTTCTTTCATGCAAAAGCTTCTCTGCACACAGAAAATGAGATATCAGGGGGGCGTTTCTAGTTTAACCTTTGTCCTGACATGCTAGTTTTCTCTCTGTGTGTGGTGTTGCGGAAAACTATATGGAAGAGAATTCAGTAATGCTCCTCCAGTTTATTGAGCATCCACCCTGATTTGCTTTTGCAGACACTAAGGTCCAGCACCGAGGGGCTTCTGGAGGTTCCCTCACTGCGAGAAGGGAAGTTACAGGGAACCAGGCAGGGGGCCTTCTTGGTAGTGGTACCCGCCCTGTGGAACACCCTCCCACCAGATGTCAAAGAAATAAACAACTATCTGACTTTTAGAAGACATCTGAAGGCAGCCCTGTTTAGGGAAGCTTTTAACATTTGATGAATTATTGTATTTTAATATTTTGCTGGAAACCACCCAGAGTGGCTGGGGAAACCCAGCCAGATGGACGGGGTATAAATAATGTTGTTGTTGTTGTTGTTGTTGTTGTTGTTGTTGTTGTTGTTGTTGTTGTTGCAAAGCTTACACAGAGGGTTCTGGTCTTTCCTGAGCATTCATTCTGATTTGCAACTAGCATTCATCTTGAATTCATCCTGATTTACTTGTGTGGTGGCAGCAGAGCATTGTAATCAGAGCCATCTTTCCCATAGGGCTTAGTGGTGCATCGCGCCAGGGCACCAGCCTCTCAGGGGTGCCCCAGAGAGTGAGGGAGCTGCGCGGCTTTGCTGGCAGCCTCCCCTTTCCCTGGACCACCATATGGCTGGTGGGTGTGCAGCTAGCCTCCCAAGCCTCCGCAGGAGGAGAGCGATCCTGGCAGAGGCTTAGGATGGAAGCTGCGCCCCGCCTACTATATGGCTGGCATGCATGCAGCTTCCTTCCCAAGTCTCTGCGGGGATTGCTCTCCCACAGTGGCATGGAGGAGAGTTGCGCCTCCGATGGCTGGCAGTGCACAGATTCACTCTCCCCCCCCCCCACTATCCATGGTAATTTGGGGGTGCTGGGCTGATACTTGCACCCCAGTGCCACATCTGCTAAAGATGGCCCTGATTGTAATCCACTTTATTTGTGCAAAACAACTTTTATAGTCGTATAGGCTAGTCCATTAGGGCAAATCCAATGCCCCACCCAGCTGCTTGCTTTCATATTCCATCTGGCCCAGAAGGTGGCACTGAATGTCAGCGTCCTCCTCCTTAGTCTCAGAGCTACCATGATTGAACTCAGTGAGGAGGAGAATGGGGGGAGAGCTAGAATTGGTTGGGTCTGCCTGCCATTGGCTCCGCCTCAGCCTACTGTTGACCTCCCTTCCCTCTGCCTAATAATAATAATTATAATAATAATATATTACTTATGCCACACCCATCTGGCTGGGTTTCCCCAGCCACTCTGGGCAGCTCCCAACAGAAAATTAAAAACACAATAGAATATCAAACATTAAAAACTTCCTGATACAGGGCTGCCTTCAAATGTCTTCTAAAAGACTGATAGTTGTTTATTTCCTTGACATCTGATGGGAGGGCATTCCACAGGGCAGGTGCCACTACCGAGAAGGCCCTCTACCTGCAAGTCCCAAGAGGTATCATTCACAACTTAAAGCCCTCCAGAAAAGCATTGGAAGTCTGGAGATGACCCAAGCCCCCGCCTACAGTCTGAAATGGTCCAAGCGCAGATATGGGTTGGACACATGAGTGAGAACAAGGCCTACTTTATACTGGTGTGCAGTGGTGGAGGAAGGGGGCACAGGTACCATCCTGGGGAAGGAGTGACATCATCGTGGGCGGCCGCCTCCCCCTCGGGATACTCGAGTTGGCAGGCGCCGCCACATTGGGATGACGCTCACACTGGCAGGCACCTACCCAGTTGGGACGATGGCTCACATGGGCGAGCGCCTACCACTTGGGACTCTCGCACGTGCGACATGCCACACCCCCACGTGTGGCATGCCTGGAAACGATGCCTTATGAGAAACGGCTAAGGGAGCTGGGCATGTTTAGCCTGGAGAAGAGGAGGTTAAGGGGTGATATGATAGCCATGTTCAAATATAGAAAAGGATGTCATATAGAGGAGGGAGAAAGGTTGTTTTCTGCTGCTCCAGAGAAGCGGACACGGAGCAATGGATCCAAACTACAAGAAAGAAGATTCCACCTAAACATTAGGAAGAACTTCCTGACAGTAAGAGCTGTTCGACAGTGGAATTTGCTGCCAAGGAGTGTGGTGGAGTCTCCTTCTTTGGAGGTCTTTAAGCAGAGGCTTGACAACCATATGTCAGGAGTGCTCTGATGGTGTTTCCTGCTTGGCAGGGGGTTGGACTCAATGGCCCTTGTGGTCTATTCCAACTCTATGATTCTATGATTCTATGCCACGCCCCCACCGCCACAGGTACTGAAGCCCCTTCCTCCACGACTGCTGGTGTGATTCCCCTGGAGTGGCGGTTCCATGTTTACTGGATACCATTGGCATGCTTCCCCTCCTGCCTTGGCTACTCAGTTGCATCACTGGTGTAGATTTGTGTCATGTAGTGGGACAAATGACTACTGGGAGAATAAGAGAGCCAGGAGGCACACAGCATGTGGGGAATTGGAAACCAGAGTACTGATGTGAGCAGCACCTGACCCTTCACTGGCTGTCAGCCAGGAAGCTAATACAGGGCTCACTTTTTCCCAGCGAGTGCTGTTTTAGAGGCTCTGTAATGTCAGCTGATGCATGAAAATAGGAAATACAAAAGTGGCTTTCATTGTGCGGGAGGCGGTGGAGCATTGTTCCTCAAATGACAACAGTGTTTCTCTAGTTACCCTTTGCCAGCGTTTACTCTTTCTGTACAAGCCCACATTGTCTTTGATGGTGTGTGTTTTTTTTTATTTTATTTAGTTTTATTTATTTCATTGTGCATCTCTATTAGATGTTTCTCATGGGCCAACCATCCCAAGAAACCCTGCTGTGCTGTGGTGTGACCAGTGAAGGCATTTTCGACAATAAACAAGGTATTGTGTGCTTTGGAAGAAACATTGACAATGGCAAAGCCCAGATGGCTTGGAACCGTTTCAATGGTTTCTTCTTGCTGTATTAGTGCATAGATTTCAATAACTGTGGTGGCTGCGGGGCGGGAATGGCCAACTCAGAAGACATTTGGAGCATAGCTGGGAACATCGACCGAACTCAAAACAGGATGCACTGCAGCCATTTGCAGAGGGTCTTCATGTATGCACATGAACATGGAAGGAGATGGATTGTCCTTTCTGGTCCTCACCAAAACCATCACATATTTGAGGTGCTGTATGTATCTAAACCAAAGGAGGCATTTGTCTTTGTGCTAAGGCAGGGTTTTCCAAACTTGGGCATCTAGCTGTTTTTGAACTACAACTCCCACCACCCCTAGCTAGCAATTTGTGGAAATATGCAGTTTTCTGAATTTTGTGACGCAGTTCTCCAGCCAAGTTGAAAGCACCTACTGGGGTAAAATGTGCATTAAAATTCATGCACAGTAGTGAACACTACATGCAAAAATGCATTTTATCTCGGGAAACTGCTTAGCAATAAGGTGTATATTAGGCTGCAGTACATATAAAATGTGTATTAGGAGAGATGTTCGCTAAAATGCAGATTAGTTTTCCTGAGGACTTTTAAAATCATCATCATCACAAACTGATGTGGTAATATGGAGAGCTGAACTTAAGATGGGGGAAATGATAACCCAAAATTGACAGATTCTCCCACCCCTAAAAAAGGTAAAATGTAAAGGACCCCTGGACAGTTAAGTCCAGTCAAAGGCGACTATGGGGTTGCACCGCTCATCTCGCTTTCAGGCCGAGGGATCTGGCGTTTGTCCACAGACAGCTTCCGGGTCATGTGGCCAGCATGACTAAACCGCTTCTGGCACAATGGGACACCATGATGGAAACCAGAGCGTACAGAAATGCTGTTTACCTTCCTGCCGCAGCGGTACCTATTTATCTACTTGTACTGGCATGCTTTCGAAATGCTAGGTTGGCAGGAGCTGGGACAGAGCAACAGGAGCTCACCCCGTCATGCAGATTCGAACCACTGACCTTCTGATTAGCAAGCCCAAGAGGCTCAGTGGTTTAGACCACAGCGCCACCCGCTCCCCTACTCTACCAACACCATGTGGCATGCATAGGAAATTTCCCCTTATATTAGAATCTCAAGTCAAACAGTGAACAAAGTGGTTAGTGTGGGTGTATTTTCAGAAGTAAGGAACATACTGAAAAATGTTTAAGCCTTGAAACTGAAAGGTCTATATTTAAGTCATGTTTTACCTATGCGAACACATTGACATATAACCCTGCAGCTATGTACTATCCCCTTTCACTTTTAAAGATTTCTTCCTGCTGTTATCCCAGCATGCACGACCTTGCTGTAAAATACAACAGACTTATTTAAACTGGCAAGTAAATCAGTCTGTTTCGGATGTAATAGTATTAAGTTATGGGTGTGCACCGTATTACTTGTGAAATACAGTGCAATTTACATTATTGTACAGAAATAATATCACCTATTACAGTTAATTTAGCAGTGACAGGTTTATAGAGTGCTGGAAGGTGAAATTCAGTTTAGATTTGGGTTCTTTTCCCCTTATTATTGCTGTGAGCCAAAGACAAATTGCAATGCATTAACAGAACTGGTACCATTGGTTTTTACCTGGCTCTACTTTTTCAGGGTTGTATGGTGTCAGTCAGCTGATGGTATGAATTCCATCAACAGAACTTGGAAGGCTTGTGGGACCCTTCAGGGCAGACTGGGGGGCAGGGACTGTAGGTGGAGGGTGAATCCCCCAAAATTGCTTCCCTCTCCATTCCACTGACTTTCAGCTGAGCGACACTGTTGGTTGGATACAACCTTCAGAACAGTTTATCTCCTAGATAGAAAATGACTGATCACACTGCTGAGTTGCTTAAGATGCTTTTGCATACACCTGAGTCAGCTTTGGCCTACTGAATGATGTGGAACAAATCAGGGTGGGCAGAGCTCCATGCCAATACACTTCATGAGCCAATCGCTCAGTGAACTACAATGCTCAAGGGTGAAGTCTATAGTAATGGCTAGTAGAAAACCATTCATCGTTCAGCCCGGACACTGAGGTCCAGCTCCAAGGGCCTTCTGGCTGTTCCCTCCCTGCGAGAAGTGAGGTTACAGGGAACCAGGCAGAGGGCCTTTTCAGTAGTGGCACCCGCCCTGTGGAATGCCCTCCCATCAGATGTCAAGGAAATAAACAACTATCTGACTTTTAGAAGACATCTGAAGGCAGCACTGTTTAGGGAAGTTTTTAATGTTTGATGTGTTATCGTGTTTTTAATATTATGTTGGGAGCTGCCCAGAGTGGCTGGGGTATAAATTATGATTATGATTATGATTATGATTATTATTAAGCATACCTGTGCTCAGGTGGGTCTGCTAGCCTCTGAAGTGAATTAAGACTAAATGCTAACTAGGATTGCTTTATTGTTTTCTGTATTCTACCAAAGTTTTACCCAGAAGAGATATTAATTAGGAAATATAAGGGGAAATTAGCAACGTGTAATAACAAATAATCAGATAGCATCTAATGAAGACTTTGCAAGGTATAGTGGAATAATCCTTTGCATGTTTCCTCATAATCATCCCATGGAGTTTTGTAGTGCTTAATCCCAAGGTCTTCTTCTTCTTCTTCTTTGGTGATCACTCGTAGCTGAGTAAGATTGTCTTCCGTAAACAAGGTTTTAACAATGAGTCCGTAAGTGACTGTGGAGGCCAATTCGATGCAATGCATGGAACTGCATTGTAAGGCAGGAATTTTGCAGGAACCCATTTTTAGGCTGCAATCCTAAGCATACTCACCAGACGGTAAGTCTGATTGAATTTAGAGGGATTTACACCTAAGTAAACATGCTTGGGATTGTACCATGTGCCATTCATAGTTGTTGGGTTTTTTAAACCAAATCTGCAGGGTTTATGACACCATATTTATATGGAATTTCTTGGGGTGTTTTTCAAGCAGCTTTTGATTAAAGCTCCAAGATCCTGTAGGTTGCGTCCCCACCCCCTCCAGATCATCTGAATTACTTTCTTCTGTGCAGCAAAAAGAAAGGGGTTTTAAAGGAAAGTTCACTGGAATTCTCCACTGCTTTGTTTAATACAACAGCGGGTGCACTGTATCTTAGGTGTCATTTAATGCTTGTATTCCAAAGGAAAATACTAAGATTGGATGGATGGATTGGCAGGTTGATTGGATTTGTCCCCTGCGTGCTTCTTGCTGAAGTGATCTGCTTCAATGCACACCGTGACCTAGCTCACAATTTCGACTATAATTAATTCAATGCCCTTTCCCCAATCAGGCAATTAGGGCTCTGACCCACAATCGGAGAGCACGGGAGGAAAGCAATCAGATTATCACTTTGCTACACAGCAGGTCAACTCAAGCTTCATTCCGATATGCTTGGAGGATTATTCAAATTGTCCCTTAACATACCCAAGAACTCTGTTTAAAAAGCAGCTAGCCAAGGGGCGGCTAACTGAGTAAAAGAGACCATTGAGGCCGAAGGATCCGAAGCAATCAAAACTAAATAAATATTTCCGCGCGACGTTTCTCCTTGCAGACTGTAACAACCTGACGGCGGTAAAGCCTGCAGAATTTCAAGTGGCTGAAAATGAGTGCTTCTTCATTTGTATGAGTTAAATTGAGAATTTCTGTCTCTCTGGTGGTCTTTTTTTCTGTTTGGCATACTGTGTGTAGGAACCCATACTTCTGTATATAGGTAAAGGTAAAGGGACCCCTGACCATTAGGTCCAGTCGTGGCCGACTCTGGGGTTGCGGTGCTCATCTCGCTTTATTGGCCGAGGGAGCCGGTGTACAGCTTCCGGGTCATGTGGCCAGCATGACTAAGCTGCTTCTGGCAAACCAGAGCAGCACATGGAAATGCCGTTTACCTTCCTGCCAGAGTGGTACCTATTTATCTACTTGCACTTTGAGGTGCTTTCAAACTGCTAGGTTGGCAGGAGCAGGGACTGAGCAATGGGAGCTCACCCCGTTGTAGGGCTTCGAACCACTGACCTTCTGATCAGCAAGTCCTAGGCTCTGTGGTTTAACCCACAGTGCCACCCGCGTCCCACTTCTGTATATACTGTAGATGAAATGGTTGGTGGCTGATGCAGATGACATTTCTTTTTAATATATATAATAAAGCAGTTACAAAAGATGGCAGATAAGAATTCAGAAGCTAAAAAGGCAAGGGGATTAAGAGAAAGGTCTTCATACATTGACAGAAGGCCATCAGAAAGGGGATCTAATCCGCTTCCTTAAGGAAGAGAGTTCCATAGCCTGAGCGCAACCTTCCCGCCACCGTTTAATATAATTCAGTGTATCTTCTTTAGATATTGATCATAGTGGTTACAATAATGGGCAGTGTCAGAGGGTGGACTGGGGAGGGGGGCAAACAAGGAGCTTGCCTTCCATTTACCCCCATTGCTGTCATTAACTTATCCTGATTTTTTTGCCCGTTCCAAAGTCTTAACATGAAGGACACAACACATCCACCCACTTTGCCGTTTCTGTGTGTGTGTGTGTGTTTCCCCCCTGGTGCTGCCACTAGTTACAATCTCAATTTAACAGATGGGGACAAGTTGTAGAATAAGGGGGATTGCCTTTCCTTGGGTTCACTAAACATGCACTTTGAGGTGCTTTCGAACTGCTAGGTTGGCAGGAGCAGGGACTGAGCAACGGGAGCTCACTCCGTTGTGGGGATTCATTTTCTCCCCCAGCTTGGGGTAGCTTGCTCTGAGGTCACAGAAGGAAGCCTGCAATCCAAGATGAATGGAGCTGGCATTAAACCCAAGATGAGCATGCAAACATGTGCAGGGCCATTGATTTCAATGGGTCTTCTCTGATCATTACTAACACTGAATATTGCCCATATTCAATGAAACTCAATGAAACCATTCTTTTTGGCTGTTCTCCTGGTGTGAAAACAATTTGTTGCAAAATGTCTTTCAGATATTTTAATATTGCTACCTTAAATTCTGGTGCTGTCCATAATTCAGATTTCTCCACAAAGAGCCTGGCGGCATCTGAAAGGCTTGACGTTTTTTCACGACATCATACACATTCTATCATAGGCATGGAGCCTTATCAATTTCTCGTTTTCAACCGTTTCACCCAGTATGGCAAATTATGCTTGAATGACTTAAAATATTTCAGCGCCAAGGTAATATTCTCCTTTGTCCTCGCAGGTTTTTCCACCATGTTTGGAAAGAAAAAGAAAAAGCTTGAAATTTCCGGCCCTTCAAATTTTGAACACAGGGTACACACTGGATTTGATCACAGAGAACAGAAGTTCACCGGACTACCTCAACAGTGGCATAGTTTGCTAGCGGACACAGCAAACAGGCCGAAGCCTATGGTGGATCCTTCATGCATTACCCCAATCCAACTTGCTCCAATGAAGGTAAGCAGATTATATTTATTGAAATTGAAATACTTTATTGTCACTTGTACAACTTGTATACAATGAGATTACACGAGCACCCCCCACTCAGCTCTCTTAGTCTTAATTCCCCTCGTTTACTGACACACACCAAACCCGAAAGTCAGTTGCCGTGTTGCTACCTTTTCATTCAGCAGCCTAACAGCCCAGATATAGAAGCTGTTCATTACCCTGTTAGTGTGACTAATCATGCTCCTATATCTTCTGCCTGAGGGCAGGAGATCAAGAAAGTGCCGGCCAGGGTGTGAATCATCCTTGAGAATTTTCCTCACTCTCCTGAGGCAATGTTCTTCCACGATGTCATCCAGTGGATTCACGGGACAGCCCCTAATATCTTGTGCTGTATTCACCACCCTCTGTAGGCACTTCCTATCAGTTGATGTCAAACCAGCATACCACACCGTGATGCAGTATGAAAGGACACTTTCTATTGTTGATTGGTAGAAGGAAATCATCAAATGTTGATTGACATTGTTCTTTTGCAATATTCTGAGATGGAGTCTGTGTTGGGCTTTCTTAATCACCTAGGTTGTATTGATTTTCCAAGTAAGGTCTTCACTGAGATAAACTCCTAGGAATTTAAAGGAAGAGACTCTCTCCACATAGCCCTCTCCTATGTACAGCGGGGCTAGTTCTCTTCTCTGCACCCCAACACATACATATTAGTGGAAACTGTGTGAAATGTCCTTCAGAGAGCTTGCCCATTTCTGTTGCAGAACAAAAGGGCAGGTTCTCTCTTGAGAAAATACCTGAATAGCCACCACAGACGTATGTCAATAGGACATATTGGTTATGCAAAGATTGCAATCTTAAATGAATTTTGCTTTGCAATACAGTGGACGCTCGGGTTTCGAACGTGATCCGTGCAGGAGGCACGTTCGCAACCCACAGCGCCGCGTCTGCGCATGCACTGGTTGCAATTTGGTGCTTCTGCACATGTGCAAGTGCTGAAACCCAGAAGTAACCCATTCTGGTACTTCCGGGTTTCGGCACGTCTGTAACCTGAAAACGCATAACCCGAAGCATCTGTAACCCAAGGTATGACTGTACACAGAAATGGACGAGCGGTGGAACCTCTATGGCTGCTTAATGGAACCAACTAAAACAAAGAAAACTCCTAAGTTTGGAGGGCAAGTTTCAACACAGGAGAGAAAAGTGTGAGTTTCCAGTTCACAACCCAACCAAAAGCATATTTTCAAATTAGGGTTTGAGAATTCAGTTCAGCAGGAACACCAGAGACATCCCGAAACCAACATGGCAGACTTTCCCCAAAGTCCACAAAGCCATTGATCAGAAGTCGGCAGCTTTCGAGCACCATGGTTCAGCTGAGGATACACAAAAAGAGTAATGCTCTTCTGAAGCCCAGGCTAACGTCATGTGTATACAAGACCATAAAATAGACTTTGTTGTCATCCTCAGTTTTGCACCGTCCCCTCCAGCAAGAGTAAAGCAGGTTTTCTCCTTGTGCCCTGTTTGTTGTAGATTATTTGCTGTGTATCAGTTTATCCTTTCAAATCGATATTCTTCACAGTTATTTTAACAAGCCGTCTCTGAGCAAAAAGTTGTTTCTTGGTTAAGATAAAGCAGAAATCAATGCTTGCTTCCTCCACCCCCTACTTTCTCACCCAATCATCCTAGCTACTCACAAAGCAGTAAGCTGGGAGGCTTGAAAACAGTGTTCTTTAAATAAATCCACGAGGACTTTGGAGTTCAGTTTGAAGTCAGATTGCATTTTCTTATGCAGCGATGGATGGATATCAGTTATATATTTTAATGAAACCATGTAGAAAATTTAACAGCAAATATTCGCAATTCCAGTTGTCAGGACTGTCTGCTTGCTGTCATTTGCTTTGGTTTTTTTTTTTCCTGTCCAAACTTCTAAAGCTTTGCATGTAAAAAATATTAGAGCCAGTTGGATCAGACCAAAGGCCTAACTGCTCCTTGTCTGCTGTCTCCAGGAACATATTCAGATTCACACTAGGAAGAATACAGCCATTGTAGACAGTAGTCATTGGTAGGGTTAAAAAGGTAAAGGATAAAGCGACCCCTGACCATTAGGTCCAGTTGTGACTGACTCTAGGGTTGCGGCGCTCATCTCGCTTTATTGGCCGAGGAAGCCGGCATACAGCTTTTGGGTCATGTGGCCAGCATGACTAAGCCGCTTCTGGCAAACCAGAGCAGCGCACAGAAACGCCGTTTACCTTCCCGCCAGAGTGGTACCTATTTATCTACTTGCACTTTGACGTGCTTTTGAACTGCTAGGTTGGCAGGAGCAGGGACCGAGCGACGGGAGCTCACCCCGTCACGGGGATTCGAACCGCCGACCTTCTGATTGGCAAGTCCTAGGCTCTGTGGTTTAACCCACAGCACCACCCGCATCTCATATATTGGTAGGGTTAGCTTCCATGAATTCACCTAATCCTCTGAAAGCCACCCAGAATGGTGGCCATCGCTATTCCTTAGTGGAAAAAGGACCCCCCCCCCCCACACACACACAGTTTTTTCCACCACCCTCTTGCCCTCTCCTCAAGCTGCATTGTTGCAGGCTCAAGAGATTCATGCAATGCGATCCTATGAATGAAGGGAGATCACAGTGTATCCTAATGCCGCCTTTAAATATGCCAAATTCTATTAGAGCTTTGGATTGAAAGAAAGGAATATATTGAAGCAGAGAAAGGGATCTCGTGTAAGGTAAGTTTACCTGCATTGTAGGATCTTGAGGTTTTGCTGTCATCTAGTGGCCATGTTCTTTATTGTTCAGAATATACAATAGATTTGTGTTCTGGTGAGGGAAAGAGTCCTTTATCCAATTTCCTTTGAATTCGTTTGCTGTTCGGGCACCACAGAGACCTTGCTAAGGACCCTCCCCACCACTCATAATTCAGCATTGCCTCTCTCCCTGGTGGAAAGTGATAGAAATGCCATGTATTAATTAATTGAAATGTATGCAAAGTCCATCTACCCGAACACTGTCTACTCCGATTGATGGTGACCTTTGGGCATCGGAGATCTTGAGAAGCCTTGTTGCTTCAAATCCATTACATTGAAGTCCTCCTCGGTGGAACGTGGGATCCTCTGCATGCAAAACACAGTGAATTTATTCAACATATTTATAGTCCATTAAAGCTGGCCAAGGCAGTTAACATTGCAACCCAGGGCGTAATAAATAAGCAACATAGCAAAAACTTTCATGCTAAGTTACAGCCTTGCAATGATGTGAATTAGGCTGAGTGATAATAACTTGTCTGAGATTGTTAACGAGGGCTTTATCTACACAGATATTTAAAAAAACACACTGTGAAAATGCTTTTTTAAAAGTTGTAAAACGTATATGGAATTTCCCATTAGCCATCTAGTGTCACATTTGTATAATGCACTTAAAACATTATATTTGCAGCTGTATAGCTGAGTCCTGGGAGTATGGCTCTCTTTACGCCTTACTCGCATATTCAGGGCAAGTTTATTGAAAGAGACTTGGTGGTCCACATTTAGCTCCACCCAGAGTCACTTTCCCCCTCCTACCCCAACCTTTCACATCCTCTTGTTGAGCATAATGCAGTATGGAGCCATCTCTGTATATGGCGATTGACTCACCATGCAAACTTGCTGATCACACCGGGTTCTAAATCACTCACAGCACCTCTGCACGATCAGAAGGCTCCCCACTGCAGACATTATGCTGAACTCGGTGCAGCAACAGTGGCGGTGAGAGGAGGAATGTGACTTAGCTTCAAAAAATGAATCCCCACAGAAAAACCACTGGCACAAACTAAATATCCTTAGTATTTGTTCTTCCATCATCCACTTCTTTCTTTTTTCGTATTTTTTGTATTTTTGTTTTGTACTTTTCAAGTTTATACATTTCACTAATTTTACAATCATTTTGACATTTCAAATCTTGACTTCCTCCCCCCTCTTTCTACGGTTCCTTAAATTTATTTTTAATATCTTCTGCATATCTTAACTTAATTTGCTCATTTATTCATCTTCTTTAAATTTATACTCTTATAAAAATGCAGGTTATCACAATAATCCTGCCAATGTTTTTATCTGTTTATAATTTATCTGTATATATTCAATAAACCATTTCCATTCTTTTACAAAAAATAAAAAAATTGTTATCTTGATTTCTTATTCTTCCGGTAAGTTTTGCCATTTCTGCATACTTCGTAAGTTTTTGTATCCATCCTTCCTTTGCTGGGACTTCTTCTGCTTCTTTCCATTTTGGAGCCAGTAACATTCCTGCCGCTGTAGTAGAATACATGAATAAGTTTCTATACATTTTAAGTAGTTTTGTCTCTATGATTCCTACTCCTTTCTTTCTAGAGTAAATCTAGATCTGATATGTGCTTATACTTGCAGTCACACTGAGTCATGGAATTTGTAGTCTGCATAAAAAGACTCTCGTTCTCGTTAAATCCCCCCCCCCCCCGTGTGGGTGGGTGGGGCACAGTGCAAACCAAGATGGTGGTGGATATCCTAAATGCATAAAATCAAATAAACACTATTGGGTTAAACCACTGAGCCTAGGACTTGCCAATCAGAAGGTTGGTGGTTCGAATCCCTGCGATGGGGTGAGCTCCCATTGCTCAGTCTCTGCTCCTGCCATCCTAGCAGTTCAAAAGCACGTCAAGTGCAAGTAGATAAATAGGTACCGCTCCAGTGGGAAGGTAAACGGCGTTTCCGTACGCTGCTCTGGTTCGCCAGAAGCGGCTTAGTCATGCTGGCCACATGACCCGGAAGTTGTATGCCGGCTCCCTTGGTGAATAAAGTGAGATGAGTGCCACAACCCCAGAGTCGATCACGACTGGACCTAATGGTCAGGGGTCCCTTTACCTTTACCTTATGTATTGAATGCATTTAAAGTATGGCACCCTATCAAAGAAGCAGACTGTGCAAATGTTACAGGAAAGCTGCACAGTTGCAACATTCTTTCTGCTCCGCTCCAACCAGTTGCACACTACATCATGGGCCTTGCAAGTTTTAAAGCTGCGTAACTAAAGAGCCATTGCTGGGTTTGCATATTTTGTTCAATGCTGGGCTTCAGTGAGGGATTTGCAATGAAGCTCTTTCACTTCCCTTCACACTGCTGACAGTGAGAGAATAGAGAACCGTACTGGGAAGTAGAGATTAAAAATATAAAATGAACCATTTGGGCAAAAACAATGGAATTCCATGATATAATATTATGTCAGCGGGTACCAAAGGATTTAAACAGCATGAGAATGTGGAATGTGTATTTTGGCTTGAAAACACACAAGTACCTATTTTGTGAGTATAAGCAATGGGTTTAATGCAGGCAGTTGGATATAACCACATCTTCTGACTTGAATGGACTACTACAAAATCTGGTAGAAGCTCCCACCCCCCCTCCTAAAGGCCCTATGCTGTATATATCTTATAGAAAGGCTGCTCTTGCACAGCTATCAGGAAATGGTGTTAATGTGCCACCTAGTGCCAATGGATAAAACTACCAATGAAATAAGGTGAGTTAAAAACAACTGTCTTTTGCCATCTTAAATACTAGCAGATTTATTGCGGCATAAGCTTTTATGGACCATCTTGCATTATGGACTATATTGCAATGCATGCACACACTGATCTTAAATTGTTGCCACAAAATTAAAAAGGTGAACTATTTGATGGTCTTTGGGGCTCCCAGATTGCAACAACCAGACCTTAAAAGCTTATACAGTGGTACCTTGGGTTAAGTACTTAATTCGTTCCAGAGGTCCATTCTTAACCTGAAACTGTTCTTAACCTGAAGCACCATTTTAGCTAATGGGGCCTCCTGCTGCCGCTGCGCCGCCGGAGCACGATTTCTGTTCTCATCCTGAAGCAAAGTTCTTAACCTGAAGCACTATTTCTGGGTTAGTGGAGTGTGTAACCTGAAGCGTATGTAACCTGAAGCTTCTGTAACCTGAGGTACCACTGTATGCCGCAGTAAATCTATGAGGGTGATAGCCAACAGTTGTCTTACTCAGAGAAGACCCATTGAAATCAGTAGACTCAAATAACACAGTTGGCTGTCACTCTTCATTTTAAGGTATCATAGAATTGGAAGGGACTCTGTGGATCATCTGGTCCAACGCCCTGCAAAAGCAGGAATATGCAGCTGTCCCATGCTAAAATCAAACTGCAAGCTTAGCATTATCAGCACCACGCTCTAACCAACTGAGCTATCCAGATACATGAATCAGTGTTGCTGTCACTGTTGCTTTGCTACAAAACAGCAGACTAGGTGTCAGGAATGAGCCAGCTCAAAGCAAAGGTTTGCAGCCAACTGCAGAAAGCAGCCAAGAACAGGGAGGCTTTGATGTTAGTCAGGCAGGAGAGAGCCGGCAGTTGCATACTTCGACTCTTCCTGATGAACACAAGACCGTTTTCTGAAAGTCAATTTTTTAATCTTGTTAGATTTGAAACTTTCCAAAATGTCTGAGATGATTTCATTTCACCGTTGGGGCACTTGGTTAAATTGTCGCTCCTGTAAAGAAAGGAATAAGAGTCACTGCTATATTTCCTTGCTAATTGCGGACTCTCAGTACCAAACACAAGGTGGCAGCAGAAAGTGTTTCAGCATGCAGATAAGGCGTCATCTGCTTAAACAGAAATGTGGTGAGAGTTTTGTTTAAAATAAATCCAGTGTGATGAAGTTGTCATTTGCATGTGATTACCCTTCTTAAGGGACTGCTTTCTCACTTCATAATCTGAGATTGCAACCGATGTATGCAAATTCCAAGATTTGAACAGGCAACACATCAGGTGCTTATTGGGATGTGTGATTGCTCCCTTGTTCCCTCCATAAGGGACAGGAGATTTTTTTGAGCACACCAGTTGAATTCTCATCATACCCCATGACATGCCTTCTGCGTCTTCCTGCCCCAAGATCATTCCTTGAGGCAGCAGGAGGCAGGCTGCTCCCAATCTCCACTGGTGCATATTTTCCCACTTGGAAGCTGGTACTACAAGTCCCAGAATCCTCAAGGAGACATCTTCTCTGCAAAGATTCTGGGATTTGTCCTTCTCTGGCCTGCTGGCAGCAAAAGATGCTCTGCTGGGGACTGAGTACTTCTCTGCCACCTGCCTCCTGATACGTTTGGGACCTTGAACAAGGGAGGCAACAGAAGAGGTTTTTAACCAGAATAGAGGCAGATTCATCTGTTCTAGGTGGTGATCACAGCCAGCTTGGGCCAGTCAGAGGTTCAGTCACTGACAGGACCTTGGACAGCTCTCAATGGAGCTTAGCTTAATAGCTTATGAAAGAAGAGCTCAGATGTTGCTTCAGCAGCAATCTGGAGTTCACTGAGGGTTTAAACAGGCTGCAGTTCAGTTTAGTTTGTTCCCCTACAAGGAAAAGCCTCCTAGTTTCATAAACAATGGCTCTCTGACTGAACTGAAAATATTATGGCTTGACGACGGTTTCAGAGGTGACGTCCTTGAAATCCAAGGATGATGCTAATGCAAACTCCTCCAGCTGGGGAGGCAGGGTATGGGTTTTATACCCTCTAGGGAAGGGGAGGCAGAAATCATCACTAAAGCACAATAAAAAGGACATCTGGAGCCCCCCCTCCCAACTGAAAATACAGGGAGCAATTAGACTGGAAGGAGGCAGGGTGTTTGCTTCATACATCAGCAGTTAAAATGCCTTTTTATCCATCTCTGGCAATAGAACTGGGGAAAGCTGTACAGGAAGTTACAATACGTGCAAGTGTTGGGGTCTGTAAAATAGTGCTTAGTGGGTCCCCGTGTCTCCAGCAGGGTAGTGTGAAACTGATATTATGCAGACGGCATATAATAATCATTAAATGGTTCTAGTCTTGAATGCTAAGTTGGTCTGAAAAGGCAGGCAGCCCACTTGTCTGGAAAATGCATACAGCTACCATGCTGATTTATAACTTACTATTTATACAGTGTGTGCATTATTATAACTTGCTCTTGCCTACATGGTAAAAAGTGCTGTGCTCGTCTCCTCTGGTGTTTACTTAAACATGGATATATGTATATGCAGGTGGCACTGTGGTCTAAACCACTGAGCCTAGGGCTTGCCGATTGGAAGGTCGGCGGTTCGAATCCCCGCGACGGGGTGAGCTCCCATTGCTCGGTCCCAGCTCCTGGCAACCTAGCAGTTCGAAAGCATGTCAAAGTGCAAGTAGATAAATAGGTACCGCTCCAGCAGGAAGGTAAACAGTGTTTCAGTGTGCTGCTCTGGTTTCACCAGAAGTGGCTTCGTCATGCTGGCCACATGACCTGGAAAAACTGTCTGTGGACAAGCGTCACTCCCTCGGCCAGTAAAGTGAGATGAGCGCCGCAACCCCAGAGTCGTTCGCGACTGGACTTAGCTGTCAGGGGTCCTTTACCTTTTATGTATATGCCACAGGACAAATTAGAGGTTTGGACCATAAGGAGAACACCACTTGTTGTAATGCCCAGGAAGGAACTCTCTGAGTCATTGCAACAGCTAATACAGAAATTATCTTTATTAGTTAATATCAGGCAGTCGATACAGCTGCACTGGCATGAAAAGATAATAAGCACGTCAACGTTTCTGCAATGTGCAGAAGTGTGGGTTGGTATGACTGCAACAGCAGCAGGGATTATGCCCAGATACAAAGCTATTATGTCTCTCAGGAAGAGAGGAATCGGGATGCCTTGCTCACCATTCGAAGGGTCTTTCAACCGCTTGGGGAGCCAACTCTGCCAGGGCAAACCTATATGCTTGATTAATATGCAATGCTAGCATATGGGATTGAAATTGGCAGCTAGTCTAGTGCTAGTCTTCTTTAACAAGGGATGTGGATGTAGCAGCAATTGCATTAACATGGCTGTGCACAACTCAAGGATCAGGGAGACTTATCATGCAATCCTATTCATGTTTGCTCAGAAGAAAGTCCCACTGTGCTCAATGGAGGGCCGGTATGGAGTGAAATGGCCTCCCCAGTTTCACCATTCATCAGTTTTGGGTGCAACTGTAGAAACAGCTTTAATATTGTTGTGGCGATCACACAGGGTCCCTGGACATTTGATGGTCTTTTGATCCCTGTGCCACCACTATGATTGCTTCCCCGCTGCCACCAACCCGTTTCTCTCAGATACACATGGAGTCCAGATAGTTGTTAACATTAAACCAAATAAACAAGTTTATTTTATAAGCATTAACAAGTTTATGGTTTCAGATAATTTTTCTTGTCAGTTTCTTAATCTTAGTTTCTTTACCAGCCTATACCTTCCTAATAACTTCTAACTGATTATCCCAGCTGTCTATCTGACTCCTCTTAACAGATTCTCTCACTCTCTTACATCAAACTATCCCAACCCACAGACTTATCCTCCCTCTCTCGTCTCTAACATCCGACTGACTCCTCAACAACTCTAACTCCTCCCCTTGGGTTCCCACTGGCCAATCACTTCACACTCATTTAACCCTTTCCTTATGACCCAGCATGATGTCACACACCCAGGAGGCAAACGCCACAATTGTCAAATATTATTTTTATAGTGTTAAAGGAAGCACTGGTGGGGGATGGGAATTGTAGTCCAAAACATCTGAAAGGGTAAAAGGTAAAGGTAAAGGATGCCTGGACACTTATGTCCAGTCAAAGGTGACTATGAGGTTGTGGCACTCATCTCACTTTCAGGCCGAGGAAGCTAGTGTCTATCCACAGACAGCTTTCTGGGTCCTGTGGCCAGCATGACTAAACCGCTTCTGGTGCAATGGAACACTGTGACGGAAACCAGAGTGCATGGAAACACTGTTTACCTTCCCACCACAGTGGTACCTATTTATCTACTTGCACTGGCATGCTTCCGAACTGCTAGGTTGGCAGGAGCTGGGACAGAGCAACGGGAGCTCATTCCATCACGGGGATTTGAACTGTCGACCTTCCAATCAGCAAGCCCAAGAGGCCCAGTGGTTTAGACCACAGTGCCACCCATGGACACCAGGTGGGCAAAGATTATCCTGCTCCTTCTGTTCCTCCACTCTTAGCCCATTGCTTTCTTCATCCACCAATATCCACCAATCCACCATTCAGTATTTAAGAGGAATTTCTCGGGAGAGTGTTTTCTGAGAAATTTTCCAGAAATTTTCTTTTTTATCCCCATTGCAGAGAACTCCCATCTCCCGGCAGAGAGAACATTTGGCAAAATACTGTCTCCTGGTTTCAGCACCTACAGACAGCACGGAGAATTTTGGGAGGCCATTTTCACTCAGCCCTAATCCCCCTCTCTACCCATCAACAGAAATAAAATTGGATAGAATCAGACAGAATGTGGGTTTGAGTTAATGGTCTACTAGAAAGAAACTATAATGTTAGCGTCAGAACTCAAACCATCCCAATTACCCTGGCACCCGCTTGTGATAGCCAATTTATATTAATGGCGGATTGGGGAGTTTATCATTCACTATTTTCTGAAGCCAGACTTGGTTGTTTATACTTAATTTATCTTTAAGGATGTAAGTGCCTTTCCCTCTGTATAAAGCTCCTCTTTCCCCCTCAAATATTCATGAATTAATATGAGAACATTAATTACCGTATTTTTCTGTGTATAAGACTAGGTTTTTCCCCTAAAAAACAATGTCAAAAATGGGGGGGGGGTCTTATATACGGATACATCTCTCTCCCCCCCCCATTTTCTTGAATTGGAGTCCCCAAAAATAGGGGGCGTCTTATACATGGGGGCGTTTAGGCCAGGCTCGTCAAAGGAATCTTCCACGAATGGTTGCATGTGTGTATGTGTTTGTCCATTTTAGTTGGTACTTGTCCTTTGAATGCACACTTAGAAATACACTGTTTTTTTAAGGGAAAAGAGGGAATGCATCTTCAACATGAACCTAAAATATAGAATTATTTGCTTAACTTAAGTTCTTATTGGGGCAAAGCGGTTAATCATCTACTTCATTATAGTCAGCGTTAATACAGTGGTTTTTAAACAGGAGCTGTTTTTCATCTCCTCTTTATAACATGGTGAGACAGCTGTTCTTGCAGGCAGATCCATTATAGCTTATCACTAGAGAACAGGCTGCTAACATAACACCATGAATTATGGCTATTGTCACTGGCAGCCAGAACAAATGCCGGAACTCGTCAGAAAGCAATGGAAAGCAGAGGATATCTGCTCTTAAGGAGAAGTGGGCTTTAACTCAAAGAGATTGCCTTTCATTGATTTTAATGTATGAGAGTCACTATGGCACAGAGGCGTGGCATAACTCAGTGTTGCGATATTGATTTCTCCCAAGCTGCGTTCTGGTTTGCATTAATGCATGCTGTTTAGCACTCGCCAGAGATAGAGGTATGATAACAAATAGGAGCTGAAACGGTGGGGCGGTGCGTGCTATCGTCTTCGCTATGCACAGGGATGCCATGTGGGAGAATGCCCTCTTCTTGTCCTGCCCCCTGCCCCTGTTTTGAAACTCCTTGAGAGCATCTTGTACCTCTGGTCAACTCATTGTTACAAACGATAAAATGGGTGTGTGGGCTATGAATGCATGTTGAAAGCACAAGCCTTTTGCTGGGAATCACAATTGGGGATGGTGCTGTTGTGATCAGGCTCGGCTTGTGGGTGTCAGGGACTGGACTGAGGAGGAATGGTAGGAACCACCACCACCCCTCTTCCTGCACCTTCCCAAGAAGGGGAGGACAGTATAGATTTAGAGCAGTGGTTTGCAGAAGGTCATAGTTCAGAGGGGAGAAGCTGGAAAATATTGGGAGAGTAGCAGGAAGGAGAAGCACCAGGGGAGAAACAGCTGACAGACTCAGTGTCTCTAGAAAGCATTCCTGACCACTACTCCTCTCCTAGGACCAGGCGTGCATTGAGAGTAGTAGAACAGAAAGCACAGATCAGCTGGTTCAGGGGTGACGTAGTATAGGAGAGGTGGAGGGAGTGGGACTTTACTTGGAGCAACGCCATTACCTAGAGAGAGACCGCATTCCTTTGTCTCTCGCAGTGAATATTTAATAAACTACTTGGTAAGAACTCCTCTTGTTTTATCTGCTTCTTTGCTGCCACCATGGGAGGGGTAGGAATCCCTGAAGCCTGACAATGGGCTTCCCATGGACATCTGGTTGGCCACCGTGAGAGCAAGTGAAGGTCTAGATGGATCTTTGGTCTGATCCATCAGACTCTTCTTAAGTTCTTAGGTAAGGTCTGATGTGAGATACCAGTTTAGCTCACCTCCTAGGAGAATATATGCTGCTTGCCTGCAACTATGCCTGGTTAGTATTGTTGGCAATGGGGAGACAATGGAGTTCACCTCCAGCAAGCAGTGTGTTCGGAGATCCTGGGCTGCCCAAATGACCAGATCCCTCCTCTTGGCCATGCTGATGTGATCCAATGGAAAGCAGAGTGATACGTTTGGCACCAGCTTGGCTGCAGGAGTTGCAGGAAGGAGCCATACCAGACGCCATCCAACCATCTTAGGGACTCCACTCCAGATCTGTGTAGGGTTTACTCCTGAGCCTTTTTCTCTCCCAAAGATATCCTGCAAGACAGCAGAAGTTATCCTGTAAGACAGCAAGAGTTTTCCTTCTCCATATGTCTCTGGTGATCAGTCCTCCAAAGAGGAAACCGAACTCTCACATAGCACTGTCCTGGGACTTCTCACTGCTTAGCAGTATGAGGAACATGCAACAATATTTTGGAATGTTATACTATTATGAAGGAGGTGGCCCTCCAGGTGTTCTTGAACTACATTTCCCATCATCCCTGACCATTGACCACATTGGTTGGAGCTGGTAGAGAATAGAGTCCAACGATATCTGGAAGTTACCATGTTGCTTTCCCTCATTCTATGACTATAAATCTACTGAGTTTCCCCACATCCTTGAGTGTTAAGAAGTCCCACAGGCAAGTGATACCAAGCTTTGGTTTCCTCTTGGAGGAGAAATCACTGAAGATTAGCAACTGTGCCCCAAATGAATCCTTTTGTATGGGTTTGGGATTTTTTATATATAAAAAGCAAAAACATAATCTGGCTTGATTTTTCTTTAAAAACATCTGCCCTGTGTAATGCAGTTTGCAAATATCCAACAAATATGACCATCAGGCAGGCAAGGGCCTGTTGTTGGTGATGATTTCTTTTCTCACAAAGTGATCCAAAGTAACTTTTTTTAAAAAAACACACACAACTAAAAACAACCACAAAACCCTAAGAACACAGCTAGATAATCAAAAGGCAGGATTAACTAATCTGACCCCATTAAAAGAGGTCACAGTTTTGCCCCTAAGTTTAAGAGTCAAAAGTCTGGGCTAAGAGAAAAGTCATTGCTCCCAAATATGTAAATAAAATTTGTGCCTCCCTGGGGATATCATTCCACAAATGAGGGGCCCCTCCTTTGAAGCTCACACAGAGGGTTCCTAGCTGCTGGATCCTGGCATGATCTTTAAAGCCCTAAATGCCCTCAGCCCTATATACCTGAAGAAGCGTCTCTACCTGCGAAGACAGAGGTCCTCTGGCTGGGGCGGGACGATATGGGATTGAGGGGGCAACTCCCATCTCTTGCGGGGGTGCAATTGGTGCCAGCACCGTCCGTTAAGAGTCTGGGTGTAATCTTCGATACCTCCCTCTCTATGGAGGCGCAGATTACAGCTATAACTAAGGCGGCATTTTTTCATCTCCGCCAAGCTAAGCAGTTGGCCCCTTATCTCTCTCGCCCTGACCTAGCCACTGTGATCCATGCGACGGTCACCTCCAGACTGGATTATTGTAACTCGCTCTACGTGGGGCTGCCCTTGAGACTGACCCAGAAACTCCAGCGGGTACAGAATGCCGCAGCGAGACTCCTTACGGGGTCCTCGCTGCGAGATCACATTCACCCGGTGCTATACCACCTGCACTGGCTCCCGGTGGAGTATAGGATCAGGTTTAAGGTGCTGGTTTTAACCTTTAAAGCCCTATACGGCCTAGGACCCTCGTACCTACGGGACCGCCTCTCCTGGTATGCCCCACAGAGAAACCTACGATCTGTAAATAAAAACATCCTTAAGGTCCCAGGCCTCAGAGAGGTTAGGCTGGCCTCAACTAGAGCCAGGGCCTTCTCGGCTGCGGCTCCAATCTGGTGGAATGCTCTGTCACAAGAGACTAGGGCCCTGCGGGACCTGACATCTTTCCGCAGGGCCTGCAAGACAGAGTTGTTCCACCAGGCCTTTGGTCAGGGCGCAGCCTGACTCCCTCCTCTGGCAACCTGCACAGTATTTTGGTTGCCATCAATTTGATTTTAATTAATTTTTATAATGAAATATTTTAGAATGTGTGATTATTCAACTATTTGGTTATTTGATTGTTGTTAGCCGCCCTGAGCCCAGCTTCGGCTGGGGAGGGCGGGATATAAATAAAATTTATTATTATTATTATTATTATTATTATTATTATTATTATTATTACCCCCATCATTCTGCCCGGACACTGAGATCCAGCTCCGAGGGCCTTCTGGTGGTTCTCTCATGGAGAGAAGTGAAGTTACAGGGAACCAGACAGAGGGCCTTCTCGGTAGTGGGACACTACCACCCTGCGGAACACCCTCCTATCAGATGTCAAGGAGATAAATAACTATACAACTTTTAGAAGACATATGAAGGCAGTCTTATACAGGGAAGTTTTAATTGTTTGGTGTTTTATTATACTTTTATATTAGTTGGAAGCTGCCCAGAGTGGCTAGGGCAACCCAGTCAGATCAGTAGGGTACAAATAATACATTTTTATTATTATTATTATCAGTGCTAATTTTCTAGAAAAAGAGGTGCTGGAACTCACCATGAACTTGTTCTCTTATAATGGCAATGGCACCCACCTGAGAGGTGCTGGAATTGAATCATAGAATCATAGAATCATAGAATCATAGAGTTGGAAGAGACCACAAGGGCCATCGAGTCCAACCCCCTGCCAAGCAGGAAACACCATCAGAGCACTCCTGACATATGGTTGTCAAGCCTCTGCTTAAAGACCTCCAAAGAAGGAGACTCCACCACACTCCTTGGCAGCAAATTCCACTGTCGAACAGCTCTTACTGTCAGGAAGTTCTTCCTAATGTTTAGGTGGAATCTTCTTTCTTGTAGTTTGGATCCATTGCTCCGTGTCCGCTTCTCTGGAGCAGCAGAAAACAACCTTTCTCCCTCCTCTACGTGACATCCTTTTATATATTTGAACATGGCTATCATATCACCCCTTAACCTCCTCTTCTCCAGGCTAAACATGCCCAGCTCCCTTAGCCGTTCCTCATAAGGCATCATTTCCAGGCCTTTGACCATTTTGGTTGCCCTCCTCTGGACACGTTCCAGTTTGTCAGTGTCCTTCTTGAACTGTGGTGCCCAGAACTGGACACAGTACTCCAGGTGAGGTCTGACCAGAGCAGAATACAGTGGCACTATTACTTCCCTTGATCTAGATGCTATACTCCTATTGATGAGGCCCAGAATTGCATTGGCTTTTTTAGCTGCCGCGTCACACTGTTGGCTCATGTCAAGTTTGTGGTCAACCAAGACTCCTAGATCCTTTTCACATGTACTGCTCTCAAGCCAGGTGTCACCCATCTTGTATTTGTGCCTCTCATTTTTTTTGCCCAAGTGCAATACTTTACATTTCTCCCTGTTAAAATTCATCTTGTTTGTTTTGGCCCAGTTCTCTAATCTGTCAAGGTCGTTTTGAAGTGTGATCCTGTCCTCTTGGGTGTTAGCCACCCCTCCCAGTTTGGTGTCATCTGCAAATTTGATCAGGATGCCCTTGAGTCCATCATCCAAGTCGTTGATAAAGATGTTGAATAAGACCGGGCCCAAGACAGAACCCTGTGGCACCCCACTAGTCACTCTTCTCCAGGATGAAGAGGGACCATTGATGAGCACCCTTTGGGTTCGGTCAGTCAGCCAGTTACAAATCCACTGAGTGGTAGCATAGTCAAGACCGCATTTTACCAGCTTCTTTACAAGAATATCATGGGGCACCTTGTCAAATGCCTTGCTGAAATCAAGGTAGACTACATCCACTGCGTTCCCTTCATCTACCAGGCTTGTAATTCTGTCAAAAAACGAGATCAGGTTAGTCTGACATGACTTATTTTTCAGAAATCCATGCTGACTATTGGTGATCACAGCATTCCTTTCTAGGTGCTCACAGACTGTTTGCTTAATGATCTGCTCCAGAATCTTCCCTGGTATTGATGTCAGACTGACTGGGCGGTAATTATTTGGGTCCTCTCTTTTCCCCTTTTTGAAAATAGGGACAACATTTGCCCTCCTCCAGTCTGCCGGGACTTCGCCTGTTCTCCAGGAATTCTCAAAGATGACTGCCAGTGGTTCTGAAATCACATCTGCCAGTTCTTTTAATACTCTTGGATGCAGTTCATCTGGCCCTGGAGACTTGAATACATCTAGACTAGCCAAGTATTCTTGTACTATCTCCTTAGTTATTCTGGGCTGTGTTTCCTCTGCTGAATCATTTGCTCCAAATTCTTCAGGTCGGGCATTGTTTTCTTTATCGGAGAAGACTGAGGCAAAGAAGGCATTGAGGAGTTCAGCCCTTTCTGTGTCCCCTGTTTGCATTTCACCATCTTCTCCTCTGAGTGACCCCACGGTTTCTTTGTTCTTCCTTTTGCTACGAACATACCCATAAAAGCCTTTTTTGTTGCTTTTAACCTCTCTAGCAAGCCTGAGTTCATTTTGTGCTTTAGCTTTTCTGACTTTGTGTCTACACGTGCTGGCTATTTGTTTGAATTCCTCTTTGGTGGTTTCCCCCCTTTTCCATTTTTTGTACACATCCTTTTTTAATCTTAACTCAGTTAAAAGTTCTTTAGATAGCCACCCTGGCTTCTTTAGGCACCTTCCATGTTTCCGTCTCATTGGTATTGCCTGAAGTTGTGCTTTTACTATCTCCCTCTTAACAAACTCCCAGCCATCTTGAACTCCCTTTCCTTTTAGTATTACTGTCCATGGGATCTCACCCAGCACTTCCCTAAGCTTTATGAAGTCGGCTTTCTTAAAGTCGAGAAATTGAGTCCTAGTATGCTTGGCTGCTCCTTTCCGCTGTATAGTAAACTTCAGAAGAGCATGATCACTCGCGCCTAATGATCCTTCCACTTCTACCCCACTAACCAGGTCATCAACATTGGTTAGGACCAGATCTAAAATGGCTGTTCCTCTTGTTGCTTCTCCCACTTTCTGGACAATGAAGTTGTCTGCAAGGGCAGTGAGGAATCTGTTTGACCTTATGCTCTTGGCTGAGTTTGACATCCAACAAATATCCGGGTAATTGAAGTCCCCCATTACTACTATCTCCCTTCCTTTTGCATGCTTGGCCATCTGTTCCAGGAAGGCATCATCTATGTCCTCCGTTTGGCTTGGGGATCTATAGTAAACTCCCACAATGAGGTCACTGTTATTCTTCTCTCCCTTAATTTTGACCCAAATGCTCTCACTTTGGCTTTGAGGTTCTAAATCTTGGATCTCTTCACAGGTATACACATCCCTGACATATAACGCCACTCCTCCTCCTTTCTTGTCTGGTCTGTTTCTTTGAAATAGATTGTATCCCTCCATTATTACATTCCAATCGTGGGATTTATCCCACCAGGTTTCAGTGATTCCTATTATGTCATATTTAGTTTGCTGTACCAGGAGCTCAAGCTCATCTTGTTTATTTCCCATGCTTTGCGCATTAGTGTACAGACATTGAAGTCCATTAATCATTCCCCCGTGTCTCTTATTTAAGGATTTTCTCCTCCCACCACTAGGTCTGCATGCTCTTTGCTCCATTCGGTGTATGACATTTGGATGATCATCTTCATCAATTGATAGACTCCTACCTTCAGGAGCACTGTCTCCCTCCCCCACATTAGTCAGTTTAAAGCCCTCCTGATGAGGTTTCTGAGATTTTTTGCAAAAACATTCCTCCCAACCGTTGTGAGGTGCAGCCCATCGCTTGCCAGAAGTCCATCTTCAAGAAACTGCATTCCGTGATTTCTCTCAGTTCCAACTGAATAAAAGCACAGGTGGTGATGATGATGATGATGAACCAGTGTCACCCACTGCCCATGTCAGCTACAGGAGGCCTTTACAAAGCCGCAGTCTCTGTGCAAATCACACCCTTCCCTGCCCCCATCTCTTTTCCTATGGCAAGGAGTAGCTTTCTCTTCAACACATGGATTTCCATCAGGATTCAGGGCCAAGTAAGCGAAGGTGTCTTCAGAATTCCTCCAGGAGGCGGTGTGTGGGGTGAACAACCCCAGATAAGGCACAAATGAAAAAGAGCTGTTTCAGGTGGAGGAAGGGGAATAAATCATTTTGTATGCAGAACAACCTCCTGCCTCCATAGGGTCCTCCTCTCTGCTCAGAGAAGCAGAGAGAATCTACAAGCACAGACAAAATAAGGGAGGGAGGGAGGGAGGGAGGGAGGGAGAGCAAGGAGAGAGAGAGAGAGAGAGAGAGAGAGAGAGAAGAATCTCCTCTGCCTTGAAGCCTAAACACAGGGAGAATATTAAATCGGCCCTTGTATATGAGCAACATGTTGACACAGGGGAAGTGGGTTTCCCTTGGGTGCTTCAGTCTTGCATTAAATTATAAAGCATTTCATTGCCAATCGTGCTGTTTTATGATGTGGTAATTAAATATGAATGGGCTGTCAATTGAAAGACAGTCACATTACTGAATGGCTTCAAAGTCAAAGGGGAGCACATCTGCCGCACCTCGTTCGACCCTATGGTTTCAGTATCAAAAGCCACAAAACAGCAACATCAGCTTGTAATTGCAGACAGAAACCAGTGCAAGCCCGGCCCTCTGCTTGCCCCTCAGAGCCGTGGGGATGGGCCCCGGTGGCGGCAGCACCCTCTCTTCCTCCTCGACCCCTCTCCAGCTGCTGTTATGAACTGGCCAAGGGAGGAGGCTGGCTGCTGCAGCCATGGAGAGGTAATGGGATGCTCCTTCACTGCCACCACTCAAGACAAGTGGCGGCTTATCCTCCTCCCCAAGCTTGGCAGCAGCAGCACTGGTGGGGGAAACAGGGACAAATCAGAAACCAGGGTGGCTTTCATAATTCTCGGACTGTCCCTGGAAAATCAGGACGCTTGTGGGGTATGTGTCAGGCTTCCAGGAATCCGATCCCCTTCCCTCACAGCTGGCTGCCAGAAATGGGAAAACAAGACGTTCTTACCAATGTAATTTATTCAATATTCACAGAAGGAGACGTAGGATGTCTTCTCTCAGACAATGGCGTTGCTTCGAATAAAGTCCCGCACCCTCCATCTCTCCTATTATACATCATTCCTACATCAGTTAATCTGTGTTTTCTGCCTCTGAGATTTCTGTTCTCCTACTCAAAGCCCGCCAGGAGCTGGGAGAGGGAGGGTCTGGCATGCTTTCCAAAGACACAGAATCTGTTAGCTGTCTCTCACCTCTCACTTCTTCTTCCTCCTCTCCCATTATTTCCCAGCTTCTCCCCTCTGCAGCCTCTGAACCTTCTGCAAACCACTGTTCTAAATCTATGCTGTCTCCCTCTTCTCTGGGAAGTGCAGGAGAGGGGGACAGTCTTCACCATTCCCCCTCAGTCCAGTCCCTGACAGGATGGCACTCTAGCTATTTCCGGGCTTCTGGCCCTGTTAAGAAGCGAGCAGATTATTAAAGCGCAGTTTGAGATGCCATGAAAGCTGTTCAGAGCCAAAAAGAAAAGTATCCCTTGTATATCTTGTCCCTTTTCTTCCTTCTGCCTCACAATGCCTTGGTAGTGTTACCTTAAGTGTTCTTTTTAGGGAAGAATAAAGTGCCCAATAATAAGCGGACATCCTGTGCTCCATATCCACTTGTATAAGTAAATCTAAACTGAGGAGTGATTTCTTTTCATTCAGTTGTATGCTGGCAAACTAGTTGTTAGCGTTGCCTGGCACTGGTACAGACTGGCATCAAGTAACAATTTATTATAATAGTCTCTACTTGTATATGGAGTTTTCAACAGTATGCAATAATGCATCTTTAGGAGGAAATGACATTTTTTTTTGTCCTAAAATGTTTCATTTGATGGAGGGACATGGCAGGCTATCAGCCTGTCCCCCGCCGCATTGTTGAAATTGCTCTGCTCAATAGTTTTATCACAGTAACATGAAATCTAAGACGGTCTTTAATCAAAAGCTATCTTCTGTTCCCAGACCATCGTTAGAGGAAATAAACCTTGCAAGGATACTTCAATCAATGGATTGCTCGAAGAATTCGACAATATCTCTGTGACACGTTCCAACTCGCTCCGGAAGGAGAGCCCTCCCACCCCTCGCCTGGGACACGCCAATCACATCGAAATTCACCAGCAGGAAAATGGCTACATCACGTATTCTCAGTATTCGAGCGAGTCGGAGACCGCTACGGACTTCCTTGCCGAAAAGTACAGAGACAAGAGCATTCATGGGGAAGAGTTGGACAGATATTCCCGGGGCAGCTGCGCTGCCAAGCAAAATGGGCACATGGCGAAAGTGAAAGCCAGCGAAATGTATTTTTCGGAAGCTAAGCCCCTGAAGTCTGATATCTCTAGGTTCTTGCCAGATTATCATGCTCACATGGAAACGAAAAGCAAACTGAATGAGTATGGTGGCTTGAAGCTGGAATATCAGAGGGCTCCTAGCGGATCGTCCCTGGATTATAAAGAACCTTTTCATTTCACTCCTTCTAGGACTTCCATTCACAGTCATTGCTCAGGAGAGAGACTAGAGTACAGTGACAGCGACTGGGCCAAGGATGATTATGACAAAAGGCCAAAGTCGTCCTATGTAAACCAGACAAGCCCTCAACCTGCCATGAGACAGAGGTCCAGGTCAGGCTCTGGTCTCCAAGAGCCAATCATGCCCTATGGAGCAAGTGCTTTTAAGTCCCATCAGCAAGGCCATTCGTATAGCTCATATACCTACCCTCGATTATCAGAAACCGCAGCAGGCATTCCAAAGGTAAACTTTTACAGGTCAACCTTTTCGACATTGTGGTCATTTCAGTATTTGGAGTTGAACACTTATTTTGCAATCTGATTTTAGCCCCAGTATCCCTGTGGGTTCTACAGAAGACCTGGTTTCTTCCCAGGGAGACGAAAGGTTCTTGCACATAGGCCTCTGAATATGTATGAAGTTTTCTCATTTTTTATGGTTCAATTGGAACTCCAGTGCTACTTCTAAAAATTGGTACTGGCACTAAATCAAGCTGTGTAGTTCAGTGATAGGTTTGTTTGTTTGTTTGTTTGTTTGTTTGTTTGTTTTTTGGCCAACAGATACTACTAGAGATGTTCAAAACCAATCCATTTTTTGCCAAAAAAAATTATTCCACCTATCTGCTTCATAATATCAGAACTAATTGAAGAGAGCCTCAGATATCTGTGCTTTTAGGTGTCCCTCCAGCAGCTACCCCATGTGTATCCAAATATGGGTGTTCACTTCATTTCTTCCAATAGGAGGTGCATCTGGATGGGAGTCTAAGTATGCATCCCATAATGATCTCTACATTTTTGGCTAGCTGGTACAAGAGTTTCCATACCCAGCTACTGCTCCCTGCCCACCCCCACTGACCGCCACCATGCAGAAGAAGTTGCCCAGGCAGCCGATCGTCATCTGTTTTCCTGGCAGATAGTAAACCAGACAGCAGTGGAAATAAGTTGCATTTCAGGACAGTCAGACAAATAGCAAAAATGAGGGCGGTCCAATTGCTGTGGCATCCCTATACATGACACTTAAATGCACAGCTGCAAAATAATGATAATAATAATAGCCAAATGTTTATCTGTCCCACCCCACTTCCCATTACATTAAATAGAATTTGCCTGTTGTGGGTCCTAACTCTATGTCATTAGTAACTACACCGCAAACAAGCGAAATCCAGTGATGTAGATCTCCAATAGGTAAGTTCTCCAATATGTTAAAGAGGAGGGAGTCAGTGGGTGGTTGCTGTTTGGGGCGGCACCTACACATTCAATGCAGTGTCTAGAATGGCCTATAGATCAAGGATGTCGTTGGACTACAATATGCACCATCACTGACCATTGGGCCTGCTGGCTGTGGCTGATGTGAGTTGCGTTCCAACAACATCTGAAGGGCTAAAGGTTCCCCATCGCTCCTGTAGATGCTTGATAGCTTCTCCTGCGAGCAACGCCATGATTCTCATGAAGCCAGGTGCCCCAACTCTAGTGGGCCAATGTGTCTTCGCCCTCCTCAATGTTTGTTGGAAAGGGGCCCCTTATTGTGTGTGCATGATGTCACATGGATCACATGTTGTCAGTTCAGTGGCCGGCTCCTCCAGACGATGTGACGTCATGCAGGCGCAACACGCAGCTGGCCCACTCAGTCTTGGGGGCAACCTGGTGCCTCCACACAAGGCATCGTCTGAAGCCTTTTCCCATGAGGATTTGAGCACATCTTCTCAAAAATACCTCTCATATCTGAGTGCTCCATGTTAAAATGATGCTTCTGGTTCACAGTGCCATTCTATACATGACTATGGAGAAGTAAAGACCCGTTGAGTGCAATGGAACTTACTTCCTGGTCAGCAGATATAGGATTGCGGTGCCCGTTTCATCTGTCTATGGTTTCCAAAACAAATAGTGTTTTTGCATAAGGGAAAAAGAACAACAGATGTCTTCCTGGGGGGAAATGGTGATGGTCTAAAAATCAATTAATGACATAGATTATTTGGCTCCCCATCATTATTAGTTAAGGGTTGTTTTTTGAATTACCTCTGGAGATGGGGGTATCTAAATTTTGCCCCTTCTTCTGTAAAGCTCCCTTGACATTTTTCAGTGACATCAATATCATCCTTCCAAAATGTTAACCATTTCCTACTTCTAGACTGAATATCTCTCCTTGCCAAGTGCCTGAGCATGTGCATGGAACACTATAGCCTAAATGCACAGACACAAGCAAGCCTTATGGAATAGCAAATCCATACCTGGCTGCTATTGCTACATATGTGGTTGAGCGTCATTTGATACAAGCAAATAGTTAAAGTCTTTGCTACGGAGAAGACTTTTGCAGCAATATATGCCGTTGCCCCCAGCACAATCCTGGTGAACTCTGTAGGCTTATTCCAGAGTAAGAGCTAGTTTAACTGAGCCTTTTAGAACTGTACAATATGAGCTGACTCTACCCATAAATGCATAAAAGGAACCCTGATGCATCAATCCCCATCTAATCCAGTATCCTGTTCCCAATGGAAGCCAACCAGGCATCTTCAGGAAGCTCAGAAATCTGGGCATGAAGACAACTCCCCTCCCATGCTGTAATATAATAATAATAATTTATTATTTATACCCCGCCAAACTGACTGGGTTTCCCCAGTCACTCTGGGTGGCTCCCAACAGAATATTAAAACCACAATAAGACATCAAACATTAAAAACTTCCCTAAACAGGGCTGCCTTCAGATGTCTTCTAAAAGTCAGATAGTTGTTTATTTCCTTGACATCTGATGGGAGGGCGTTCCACAGGGCGGGTGCCACTACCGAGAAGGCCCTCTGCCTGGTTCCCTGTAACTTCATTTCTCACAGTGAGGGAACCACCAGCCGGCCCTTGGCTCTGGACCTCAGTGTCTGGGCTGAACAATGGGGATGGAGACACTCCTTCAGATACACTGGGCCGAGGCCATTTAGGGCTTTAAAGGTCAGCACCAACACTTTGAATTGTGCTCGGAAACATACTGGGAGCCAATGTAGGTTTTTCAGGACTGGTGTTATATGGTCCCAGCAAACTCTCCCAGTCAGCAGTCTATCTGCCGCATTCAGGATTAGTTGAAGTTTCCAAGTCACCTTCAAAGGTAGCCCCACATAGAGCGCATTACAGTAGTCCAAGCAGGAGATAACCAGAGCATGCACCAATCTGGCAAGACAGCCTGCGGGCAGGTAGGGTCTCAGCCTGCATACCAGATGGAGCTGGTAGACAGCTGCCCTGGACACAGAATTACTGTGCCTCCCCTCCGAAAAACCCCAAACCCACATTCACAGATATACTGCCTCTAAGGCTCCAACTTCCATTTGGGTATCCTACTTTGTCTAATTTCCCTGCAAAGCCATCTGAGCCAATAGCTGTCACTACCGCATCTTGTAACAGGAAATCCCACAAGTTTATTGTTCTTTGTGCTTGTCGGCACATTCTCCCATTCATTCCAAGTTGGCATTCTGAACCTGTTCTGCATTTCAGTTTGGCCCCATGGCGAATCCAGGGGAGGGCAGGCTATGTGACACATTTCATCACATGCCTGAACTGCCCACTGAGTTAGTCTTCATTTCAGTGAATCAGCTACATGGGGTGGGAGAGCTGCACTTCATTTTATTTAATTGAACATGTCAGGGTGGGGATGTCCATTGTCTGTTTTCCTCTGCTATTCTGCAGAGATGCAGTTATCCACCTACGTACCCACAGAGGCTGGATTTCTGGATCAGCACTTTCGATTGCATTCGAATCAGATGGCTCACTCCCCACCCACCCCCAGCAATCTCTTACACCTTGCTCTTTCGAAGTGTACAAAATGGTTGTTTCTTGTTGCTTCTGATGTTGCATTCTCATCCTGTACCTTCTATTTCACTTTCGCCCCCCTCCCCAGAAAAAAGTGAAATGAGTTTTTTAAGCAGGAGGGATATCCACCTCCTAGCAACTGAAAGGCCCTTTGTGCCAAAGGGAGAACAGCCTTGCTTGCCTTACACAGAGAATAGGCAGCACAGCTGCCGCTCCAGCAGCATGTTCCGTTTCAGTGCTGTGCTTTTGATGGATTTCTTGTCAGAACTTAATCTGCTCTGCTGACCTGGACCTGAACAATCAGATTCCCTTCCCTCCACCTCTTTCCATTTTCTTCGGTCATTCAAAGAATTTCCTTTGGGAGATTAATTAAAATATAAATGTCAAAAAGAAGTATGCAATGAAACAATACGTATAGTGCATGCCACACTCTGGATTTTGCAATGCTGTGGATCTCTATGCTTAGACCTGATTAGAATTAAGGTGTGTCAAGTTTATCTTTTGTTATGCATGTCACAGAAAGCAATAATAATAATAATAATGGAGCACCTTGACTCATAAGTGTGTGTAAAATATAAGCATGAGTGCATTTTTACAAAAGCTTGTTTTGTTTTTCTTTTTTCCTTAAACCTGTCTCTTGTAGTCGGCCATGCCTTTAAAAAAAATGATAACGCTGATTCAATTCATTAAAGTAAATTTCAAATCACTAACATGGAAAGGTAATTAGACTCTATCTAACATGTGAGCTGTCCACATCATTATCAAAAGACAAGAAGAAGAGGGGGCAGAATAATTACCAACCAACCTCTTCTCAATAATTTGCTGGATATTTGTCAAGAGCTTTCTCATGGAGAGAACCTGTAACCATTAATTTAAAAGGTGGGAGAGGACTGGCAGATAGACACAATTAATTTCAGTGATCTGAAAGAAAGAGAGAAGGCAACTGCTATAGCTCTTCACATAATTAAAAAGCAAACACAGCAAAGCCTCTCAAGATGTGGTCTAAAGTCACATGAAAGAGAACCTTGTAGAAGCTAAGCAGATCTGTGTCCGGTCACTACCTGGATGGGAGGCCAGATGGGAACCCTTCTGGCTTGAATTCCATCATGGAAGGACAGTGGGATATGGTTGTAAACAAATATATATAAATATAACAGCTTTCGCATTACAAAGTTGTGCCCAGCCCAGATTCTCACATTGAAGTTACAGGAACCAATGCTACCTTGGTAGGATATCAACTTTACATCTGGTTTTGTAGTAGTCCAGGGATGGGTGTCTTCAATGCATGCTTGGTTGCAGCCAAGTTTCCTTCATTTTTGGCTTTCAAACTTTCAGTTGTCATGATCTGAGAAAAGTTTGAAAAGGTATAGCCTCAGACACTCAGAAAAAAACAGAGAGCAGGCCTTCTAATGAACCAGAGATCTTTAGAAAGGTCTACCACCCAAAAGAGCAATTGGTCCCTTCAACCAAAGTGACGGACAAATGCCATTATTTCCCTCCATACCTAGGGTTTTTTGAGATGCTCATCAGCGTTGGCAACAGAATATGGAATAGGCTCGACCTCTTCCAGAGAGGCTTTCCTTATGAATGCAAGCCACCGCTCCACTTGTACAAATAAAACTGAAACTGAGAGGTCTTGCACTAGAGGAAGAGTCAGAGAAGCAGCCATCCATGCACTTAAATTATTAGCAGTCAGCCTCCCATGTTAAGCATGGTGCTGACCCAATCCCCAGCAAACATGGACTCCTTTGTCATTTTGCGAGATACAGCGAGCTCATTAAAGCAGCTTGCCAATACACGTGTCTGTTGCCTGCACCCAGCTCATTTATATCTCTGAAATTTGCAGCTCTAAAACGCAGTTGGCGGTTCCGCACTTGGTGAATAGTCAGCAGTTTTTGGAGCCTTTGGAAGCGCTCTTCTTTGAGAAAGAGAAGCCTAGCAACTCTACACTTCAGATACGCCTTCTGAGCTTGCAGGAAGCCTTCTTTCCATCAAAGCTTGCTGTGAGATTAAAAGACGAGCGAGTCCGCCGGACACGAGAGTTTGCCAGACGCTAATCTCTGCATTAAATCTATCTTCCTCCATTGAGTACACCCTACTCACAAACACTGTGGCGCCATGCAGCAGCCTACAGTGACAAATTGATGCTGCGGCGAACTCCCTTTCTCCCCTCCGCCCCACCCTCCAGTCTTAGCATAAAATGGTCAAATGATGTTCCACTGCAGAATTCAATTTCACAGTTCAGTTGGATCCTTGATTACACTGCCAAATTCAGATTAATGTGCATTTAACTAACATGGATCAGGGAACTCCTGGCTGCCAGCCAGCGGTAAAACTAGCAACGGAGAGCTGTTTAAGAGCTCTATGCTTTGTCCTCCCTGTGCGCCACCACTGAAATTGATTGATTAAATAAATTCACAGCTATAATTATTTGTAATTGTGCTACATCATGAGTCTGTGTCGAAACCCCCCACCCACGTCGGAGATGTTACACACATTATCCCAAGCTCTTTTGCTTTGAACAAAGCTGAAAATTATTCCTTTTCAGAAATGGTATACATTTTCTGTTGTTGTTAATCTTGCACCCTCATAGGTACAATTTCCTCAGACTGGCTCAGAAGAATATTTGAGAATGTCAAGAATAAATGGATAAAAAGCTAGGTGGGAGATTTTAAAAAAACAACAACAAAGAATGCAATAGTCTGAGTTCTAAACTCTCGCAAGCAAATCTGATTAACCATAAATGTAAAACATCACTGTCATCTTGCAAAGACTGCAACTGATTTAATTTCTTTTTGACTTTTTGATTTAAACAATAGGATTTTTTTAAAAAGAGTTGGTCATTTTAGGAAATAATTCAGGAAATGGCTAACTCCTGTATTTTTCCTTGAGAAGGCTCCTTTTAAAAAGAGGCTGAGCTCCTATTTGATATGCCCATCTTATAAATTCCCTCAGGGATGAAATCATATTGTGTGATATTCTGTGCTATATACACATACTTCACTCAAGTTGCATGTATGCTACTGATTGGAGATTACACACATAAATATACAACCGCACCCCAGGGGTTAGCACAGTGCTTCTCAAAATTGGGTCCCCAGCTGTTGTTGGACTACAACTCCTATCATCCCTACCTAGCAATACCAGTGGTCATGGATGATGGGAACTGTAGTCCAACAAGAGTTGGGGACCCACGTTTGCTCTCCAGATATTGTTGACTACAATCCCCATAATCCCTTGCCATTGGGCATGCTGGCCTAACCCCCAGCAAACATGGACTACGTTTTCATTTTGCCAGATACACAGCTTTGTAACATTATAAAGGCAGCTGGGGAACTATTTTTCCAATATCTCTTCATCCAAACGTGGAATGCCTGGACCATCAATCCTGTGAATTATCTGTTCCTACAGGTTATGTGGAGATGCTACATCTTTTGGTTTTGAGTCTTTGCTAGTGGTACTCTCCACCAGTTAAAGATTGTTAATAAGTTCAGCTTTTTGGATTTCACCCAATTGATCCATCCATCCATCCATCCATTAATTAGAATAATATTTAAATAAAGTTAAACATTGTAAAACCACATGAAAAGTGGCTTTTTAAAAAAATGCTGAAAGAAGGACCCTTTGTTCAAGCCCATATTAGTTCATTCCCTGACATCGACAGTTCAAGGGCTTATGGTAGCTGGTACTATCAAAACCTTAGACCTTAGAGAACCAATGCTATAATCAAGAAAGACTCAAATTTCACCCACTGGGAGGCGGCTTCATATGCCTAGAGAAAAGTATTTATCCTAAAAACAGCATTAAGGTAAACAGCTTTTAAATCAAGCATAAATAAAATACTTGAGTTAAAACACCTTCTGAGAACAAGGAAGTTCTAGGTCCATTGTATTAAGAACATACAAAGCTGCTGTATGGTCCATATGGTCAGACCAATGGCCACATGGTCAGACCAATGGTCCATCTAGCTCAATAATGCCTTTCTGACTGACAGCAGCCCTTCCTGGAGATGCCTTAGGACCTTCTGCATGCAAATCAGATGTTCTACCACTGAGCTGTGGCCTTTCCTCATTGTGCTATTGTGATAGATTCAGGTTTAGAAATGACATATTGAAACATTGGCACTGATTTCAGTGGACCATTGGTAGCTTCAGTCACCTATAGCTCATACTGTGAAGAACATAAGAACAGCCATGTTGGATCAGACTGAAGGTCCATGTAGCCAAGCGTCCTGTTTCTTACATTGACCAGAAAGCCCACAAGAAGAAGATGAAGGCAATAGACCTCTCTCCAGCTGTTCCCCTCTCAACAGAAACTGGTATCCAGCACAGATTACCTCATAAAGCCCCATTTAGAGGTCTGTCTTCTGTGTACTTGTTCAACACTCCCCTTTTAAAGCCATCTAAACCAGTAGTCATCACCACATGACAGCCAATTCCATAATTGAATTATGTGCTTGGTGAATATGTCCTCGCTCTTATCAAAATGGAATCTACTGCCATTCAGTTTTATTTGTGAACACCATTCTTCAAACACACACACACGCACACACACACACACACACACACACACACACCCTTTCCCTTGAAAACTTTCACCTTCCCTCGTAGGAAAGATGTTCCAGCCTCCTGATCGTATCACCTGCTGTTGTCCGCATTTCCCTCCGCTGTACAACATCCTTTTGTGGAGTAAGAAACTAAAATGTTCAGAGGTGCTAAGACCACCCAAACAGGTCAAAGGATGTCTTGAACCAAGGATATTTAGGCTCCATGCAGAATCACTGGCATCACAGCAGTTTACCCATAAGGCAGGGGTGGCTAACCCAGGGCTCTCTAAGTGTTGCTTGACTCTACTCCCATCCTCTCCTACCAGATATCTGCCATCTTAAAAGGCTATTTTAAGCCTGATTCTCGTCAAATGGCCTGTACTCAGCTACTTTCAGTAGCCTCGTGCTTTTGATTTTAGAATCATAGATGCAATGCAGGAGTCTTCTCACAACTCAAAACCCTGAGATTAAGAGCCTCATGCTCTATTGGCTGAGCTATCCAGCAGCTAGCTTTTGTCTGGTTCTTTTCAGTCCCAAAGGTTAATCAGATCGCAAATTATTTTACATCTACAATGAAACCTTTAGTTGATAATCTAGTATGTGGTAGAATGGACATCGCCATTCATTTCCAGGAACCTGCTAAAGCAACTCATTGCAATTTCATTCTTTTTGAGCTTAATGCAGGAGCAGGGAACCTGCAGCCCTCTTGGACTACAACTCACATCATCCCTGACCATTGGCCATGCTTGCTTAGGCTGATGGGAATTGGAGTCCAACAACATCTAGAAGGCCGCAGATTCCACCACCCCTGACTTAATGTATGGCCTCTGATAAATTGTTATCCTTAGGCACATGAAAATGCCAGCAATGAGGCAAAGTTTTGACAAGGATACAATCCCTCTTAGCCCAAGACTTACGATTCTGCAATTAGGGAAGCAAATTCACAGGGGGGTTGGGAGAATTTCTGTTCTGAAGACTGGGTTGTAAACTAAGCTATTTCTGAACTGTTGTGGGCAGTATGAAACATCTCCTGACTAGTAAAACAAGGGGAATAGTCAGGGAAATTGGTTGCGTGTTGTACAAACAGATGTTGCTGCATCAATCTGTCACGGTGGACTTTCATTTGATAGGAAGCTGTGTTGCTTCACAGGCTTCAGAATGCCAATAAATGTTGCGCAATAATATCCCCTCTAACCCCATCAAGAAACGCTTATTCACACTCATTACAGGGGGTGCGGGAGAGAATGTATCAGAAATTTACGTGGCACATGCTCTTTGCACTGTGTTGTGTTCCCTCCTGCTCTCAGAATGACTGGGCAGCAGCAGCAGCTGTTCTGCTCAAACCACGGACAGCTAGAATCAGTAGTGGCTGGCCAGATGAAAGGAACTTCTTCCTATTAACAGTATGAAAGGGAAAGGTCTTATCCACACTAAGCTTTTCTCCACTCTTTCCAGGCATAGTCTGCTCTTTAAAGCTCCATGTCCAAACACCTTTTTCTTGTGGCTCTAGAGCAGCGGTTCTCAACCTGTGGGTCCCCAGATGTTGTTGGACTACAACTCCCATAACCCCTGAGTTCTGGCCTTGCTAGCTAGGGGTGATGGGAGTTGTAGTTCAACAACATCTGGGGACCCACAGGTTGAGAAAGGCTGCTCTAGAGCTTCCACTGTGAAAACCTCACAATCGAAGCAAACATCAGTCTGTGGGAGATCTGAAATGACATTTGCTCTGATTCAGCTTTAAAGGGGGGGTTGTGGGGAAAGCTTTTTGGGGGGGGAACCAGCCCAGAAATGCTCAGATGTGGAGTGTTAAGGCATGGATCTCTGCCTGGAAAGAGTTGGCCAAAAGGTAACTGGATTTAAAAAAGATTTGGTCTGTAGGGTCAGATTCTACCAGTAGATGATTTCAACCAGGGGTGCCAACTATAGAGGGCAGAAGGGGCTTCAGCCCCCTCAATATTTCTAGGCGGGGGGCTGACCCCCCCATATTGAGGGGACTGAACACTGGCCTGCTGGGTGAACTCTGGCCTACCAGGTGGGGGGGGGGGAGGCATGGAAGGTGATTTTCACCCTCTGCCCCCCCCCCCGACATCACATGATTCCACCCGCCCCCCCCAATTTGTGTGTGGGGGTGTAAGTCAGCACCCCGGATTTGGGCTGAATAAAAATGCAAGAAAAACCCAGACTGCTTCAGATAGGACAATAGTCACTGTAGTTCTGGAGAGTGACAATATGGTCACATTCCACTGATGAGGAGATCTTGCCAGTTAAGAAAGGTGCTGAGACTGGCATATCTGCTATAGGGTTGAATAACTGTAAAGACCTGAGCTGTGAATAAGGTACATAATGGGACTCCTAAAATCCTGCTCAAGTCAATGAGACCTGCCTTAACTGTGCACAGGTTTGCAATTCCAGTATACAAGAGAACATGTGCTGCGGAAGCAGCTATGCAACCTACAATGTGTGTTTAGTAGCTATGCAACACACAATGTGTGTTTAGTAGAGAGCCAGTGTGGTGTAGTGGTTAAGAGCGGTAGTCTCGTAATCTGGGGAACCGGGTTCGCGTCTCCGCTCCTCCACATGCAGCTGCTGGGTGACCCTGGGCCAGTCACACTTCTTTGAAGTCTCTCAGCCCCACTCACCTCACAGAGTGTTTGTTGTGGGGAAGGAAGGGAAAGGAGATTGTTAGCCGCTTTGAGACTCCTGAAGGGGAGTGAAAGGCGGGATATCAAATCCAAACTCTTCTTCTTCTTCTTCTGCAACCCATGGTAGAAGGACACAAATGTAGGGTGAAATCTAGTGGGAAGTTCTCCTGAACTTGAGATGAATGGGACCTGCGATAGTTCAATGCAGATTGTGCAGGACAATTTCTTTGTGGATTGTGCCCATGGTCTGAAGGCTATGTCTGAAGACCAAGGATGAGAAGCCAGTGGACCTCCATATCAGACGCAGCCAACGTGGCCAGTGGTCAGGGTTGGTGGAAGTTGGAGTTCAGCCACAGGTTCCTCCCCTCCATCTGGCTTCTGTAGAATCGGCTGCAATTATCTCTACTAAAGTCAGAGAAATAGCCGTCTTGGAAAAGCAGGAAGTCAGTAATATTTGAAGACGCCTTGTTCTAAATCAGATTACTGGCCCATCTAACCAAGTGTCACCTGTGCCAACTGCCTGATGGTCCCCAAGGGTACAGGCAGAAATATTTCCCACCCTTGCTATCAAAGATCCTTTTAACTGGAGATGCCAGGGTTTCAACCTGGGATCTTAGGTATCCAAAGCATTTGCTGTCCACGAACCTGTGACCCTCCCTATGAAGGACAGTTGCCTGCAATCTACCTGCACCAGAGTTCAACCAGTTGCTTCCAGCTGCAGCCATCAGTTGCTCCCTTCCCTAACCACTGAACTGTGGGATTTACTCTTCTTGAAATAAGGTGTTTCATTGAAAGAGATTACTGTGTATTGGTTGAAACAAGTAGCATATAATCATAGATGGTAGAGTTGGAAGGGACCCTTCCCTGCAGTGCAGGAATACGCAGCTGCCCTATGTGGGGATCGAACCTGCAACCTTGGCATTATTGGTACCGCCAAGTACCAATTGGTTCTAACCAAGCTACCCACTTAGTAGGGGCCAGCATTTGGTTCCTGAGAGATGTATTGAGTAGGGAGATGGCCAGCTCAGATGGCCCAACTTGAGAGATGCCACAAGAGCAATCACGTCCTGTCATTATTTGGGAAACACTCATAATAATAATAATAATAATAATAATAATAATAATAATAATATACACTGACTGTGGCAAAGTTTCTTTCAGAGGTCACAAGAAACAAAGACCATCATGCTCTGGAAGACGTAACAAAATTACTACGTCAGTCTCTTTCGCGTGTTGTTTGTTTGTTTTAACTGTATCTTGTTTTGAAACTGTTTTGTGGGTCTATGGACCACAATGAAGATAATAATAATAATAATAATAATAATAATAATAATAATAATAATAATAACAATAATTTATACTCTGCCCATCTGGGTGGCTCCCAACAGAATATTAAAAACACGATAAAATATCAAACATTAAAAGCTTCCTTAAACAGGGCTGCCTTCAGATGTCTTCAGATCGCTGTTTTTTCCTTGACCTCTGGTGAGAGGGCATTCCACAGGGCGGGCACCCCTACTGAGAAGGCCCTCTGCTTAGTTCCCTGTAACCTCACTTCTCACAGTTAGGGAACCAACAGAAGGCCCTTGGCTCTGGACCTCAGTGTCCGGGCTGAACGATGGGGGTGGAGACGCTCCTTCAGGTATACTGGGCTGAGGCCTTTTAGGACTTTTAAGGTCAGCAGCAACACTTTGAATTGTGCTCGGAAACGTACCGGGAGCCAGTGTAGGTCTTTCAATTTACGTGAAACCACGCTTACCTGTTGACTTGCTTCTTTTCACAGCTGGATTATGATCGAGCACAGATGGTTGTAAGCCCACCGCTGTCTGGGTCAGACACTTACCCTCGAGGCCCAACCAAGCTACCTCAAAGTCAAAGCAAAGTCACGTATTCAGGCAGTGGCTACCAGTACCCAGCAGTCTATCACAAATTCTCCCACTATCACCACCAGCCTTCTCTCCAGCCAAGCTCACATTACATTTCCACAGCTTCTTACCCAAGCTCCCCAAGCATCACTTCAAGTGCTTATCCTCCACCAAGCTGGGGCTCTTCCTCAGACCAACAGCCCTCCCGGGTCTCTCACGAGCAGTTCCGAGCAGCCTTGCAGCTGGTGGTCAGCCCTGGTGACCCTCGGGAGTACCTGGACAACTTCATCAAAATCGGGGAAGGCTCCACTGGTATCGTTTGCATTGCCACAGAGAAGCACACGGGGAAGCAAGTTGCAGTGAAGAAGATGGATCTCAGGAAGCAGCAAAGGAGGGAACTGCTCTTCAACGAGGTAAGCCATTTTGGAAGTGTGGGAAGGTGCTTCCACCCTACTGATTTCAACTGGGCTTGAGCACGCTGTTAGATTGTGCCCATTCGTTTTAAGTAGAGATAAGGAAGCCATGTGTGGGATGCGGGTGGCGCTGTGGGTTAAACCACAGAGCCTAGGACTTGCCGATCAGAAGGTCGGCGGTTCGAATCCCCGCAACGGGGTGAGCTCCCATTGCTCGGTCCCTGCTCCTGCCAACCTAGCAGTTTGAAAGCACGTCAAAGTGCAAATGGATAAATAGGTACCATTCCTGCGGGAAGGTAAACGGTGTTTCCATGCACTGCTCTGGTTCGCCAGAAGCGGCTTAGTCATGCTGGCCACATGACCCAGAAGCTGTCTGCGGACAAACGCCGGCTCCCTCGGCCTATAGAGCAAGATGAGCGCACAACCCCAGAGTCGTACGCGACTGGACCTAACGGTCAGGGGTACCTTTACTTTACCTTTAAGGAAGCCATGGGGAACGAGGAGAACTGGTCGTGACATCTTGAGCTCCTTGGAAGAAAGGTGGGCTAGAAACGTAATAAAAATAAAATTAGAGGGAAGCGTGCCTCCGGATTGTGCCCATCAATTCTAATTGGTCTTAAGGATGGCACTGAATTGGACAAAGTATCATTAAAAGGCATATTCTCTATCCACGTGTCTTGAAAGACAGCTCTGTGAGCTGTTGGATGTCTGTGTGATGTAAAGTTTACAGAGGGCTTAGCTAGAAACCATACACAGAAGCCATTGCTTTGATTTAGTCACCCTTCTCCCATCATTATGTAACAAAAACATTTATTCCCCCCAACCCACTATCTCCTTAGCTCCAAACGAAACAGAGCCTTCAACAGCCCTTATTGGCAACTGCCCCCAGAAGCTGCTAATCTCATTCTAAGTTGCCAAAGGCGATGAAGGAAAAGTTGCGTTCAGGAAGCTAAAGCAAGGAGGTCCAAAAAGATCAAGGTGCTCTCCAGAGTCCTGGGGACACCGGCTTACACAACCAACAGTTCCTCTATCTATCTATCTATCTCAATATTGTCCGCGCTAACTGGAGTGGGTCTCTGAGGTTTTCAGAAACGGAGTCTAATAATAATTTCCCCAGCCACTCTGGGCGGCTCCCAACTGAATATTAAAACACAATACAGCATTAAACATTAAAAACTTCTCTAAACAGGGCTGCCTTCAGGTGTCTTTTATAAGTAAGATAGTTGCTTATTGCCTTGACATCTGATGGGAGGCCGTACCACAGGGTGGGTGCCACCACCAAGAAGGCCCTCTGCCTGGTTCCCTGTAACCTCACTTCTCGCAGTCTGTCCCTGCCCTTACAGTAGATGCCAGGAATGCAACCTGGGACGTTTTGCATGCAAAGTACATGTTCTGCCCCCATGCTACCACTCTTCTCTGAGGGTAGATGCTGGCACCAGACCATCTGCTGCAGTGCTGGCAGTGGTCATAGAGTGCCACTCAGATGGGACCAGCCCATTCCCATTCCCTGTCTTCCCAAAGCATTCATGCCACCTTCCTTAAATGTACAATTCATGATTCAGAGAGCCAAGTTTTGCCTATACAGGGCAAGCTTTCTTTCTCTCCATTTGCCAGCAAGATGCAAAGGAGAACAGCGCTCCTGTGTTGCATCTTTCATAGTTTAGGGAAGAGGCATTTCAGCAGCTTAATTCAATCCAACTTGCACCCGCCTCAAATTCTACTTCTACACATTTGCTGTGGGCACAGGAACCCTTTGCACAATCATAAACCCATCACTTCACATTGCAAGTCACTTTTTTAATTCACTGGGGGAAGACTGTCCAGAGTTACCAGGCAGGATTTGTGTGCTTCGACCAAACATATACCTAAAGCCCAGTTCCACATAAGGATTTCGTTTTAGTTCAAGGTCAATGTTTTAGTTCAATGTTATTTGGCTGATAATTCAGATTAAAACTCTTTTTTAAAGATGTGTGTGTGTGTGTTGCGGCTGCTGTTTTATAAAAAAATGTATTTACAATTTGGCCTATGTGAATTAAAAAACAACAGATGCGCAAAAACCCATTAGCACACCATTCAGAGGTTCTCCTCTTCTGTTCTTTAAGGTTGTAATAATGAGGGACTATCATCACGAGAACGTGGTCGACATGTACAACAGCTACCTTGTGGGAGATGAGCTGTGGGTTGTTATGGAGTTTTTGGAAGGTGGTGCTTTGACCGACATAGTGACTCACACCAGGTAAGCTGCATGAAATGGGTACGTTTTAAGACAAGCCAACCCTTCCAGGCATCTGATAGTTTGCACCATGGTTTGGCTGCCTGCAAGAGCTTTCCCCAATTGCTGAAACTGGCTTGATCTCACTACATCAGGGTGGCATGGGTGGTTCTGTGGTCTAAACCACTGAGCCTTTTGGGCTTGCCAATCGGAAGGTTGGCGGTTTGAATCCCCGCGATGGGGTGAGCTTCCGTTGCTCTGTCCCAGCTCCTGCCAACCTAGCAGTTCAAAAGCATTCCAGTGCAAGTAGATAAATAGGTACCACTGTGGCGGGAAGGTAAACGGCATTTCCATGCTCTCTGGCTTCCATCACGGTGTCCCATTGCACCAGTTTAGTCATGCTGGCCACATGACCTGATAAGCTGTCTGTGAACAAACACCAGCTCCTTTGGCCTGAAAAGCAAGATGAGCGCCGCACCCTATAGTCGCCTTTGACTGGACTTAACCAACCAGGGGTCCTTTACCTTTACATCAATGAATTGAACCCCTGTACATGGAGCATCCGCATGCATACAGAGGAAGGTAAAGTTTGTAAAATGGTGAGAAGGGACGAAAGGATTTGGCATTAGCATTAAGTCAACACATTATGCCATTCTATCATTAGCAGCAGCAGCAACAACAACAACAACAGAGGAAGACTAGTTGGAGGGAGCCATACACATTGGGTACATCCTATCCTGCTAATTCCTATTCATTGCCTTGTCATTTCCATGGCAACCTGTGAATTTGCTAAACATAGTTTGGTTGTACCATCAGATGTATCAGTAAGATACAAAGGAAGTGTGGGAGTCTGCCAGGCTTGATTTCCAACATGGATGTGCTGGTGCCTGAGGAACTTGGAAGTCTGTGTGCTTAATTCTGTACACTAGCTGATTCTCAAACAGGGCACAATCTCATTTGCTCTGTAACTTTTCTGCTGTGGCTATTTTAAAGACCCGCTTCAGCCCAAATGCTAAAAAAAATATCTTGTAGCTTTCATTAGGAGCTATTTTCTGAACTGTTAGTCACCGTGCCAAATATTTTGACAGGCATTTAATTGCAAACAGATGCTTCCAGAAAACTCTTAAGTGCTGTCATTAGGGCCGGGATTCATTAGAAGCACTCCTTTCTTGTTATTTGAACATTTTATGGCCATCTCTCTAAGGTTTCATTGAAGGCTTTGCAGTGGGTGGCGCTGTGGGTTAAACCACAGAGCCTAGGACTTGCCGATCAGAAGGTCGTGGTTTGAATCCCCATGACGGGGTGAGCTCCTGTTGCTTGGTCCCTGCTCCTGCCAACCTAGCAGTTTGAAAGCACGTCAAAGTGCAAGTAGATAAATAGGTACCGCTCCAGCGGGAAGGTAAATGGCGTTTCCGTGCGCTGCTCTGGTTCGCCAGAAGCGGCTTAGTCATGCTGGCCACATGACCCGGAAGCTGTACGCCGGCTCCCTCGGCCAATAAAGCAAGATGAGCGCCGCAACCCCAGAGTCGGCCACGACTGGACCTAATGGCCAGGGGTCCCTTTACCTTTACCTTTAACACGAGGCCACAGTGGGCAAAATGTTCATCATGCCTGATGGCTTGACCACAGCCAGGGTTGCGATTAGCTACTGACCTGATGGCTTGACCACAGCCAGGGTTGCGATTAGCTACTGACCATTCATTAGGCAAGAGATGTTGGGAGTCTTCATCTGCCCGCACTCCCTGTCTTCACGATGGCAATCTGAACAAGCAGTGTTGGCTCCATCCTTGTCTTGAGTGCTCACAAGTATTTGCCAGTGGGATGGTAAGAGTTTAAGACTAGGACCTGGGAGACCAGGGTTCAGATCCCACTTCTGTAGCCTTATTAGACTATACTGACTGGTGGGGTTTGCGTTGCTCCCGGGAGGGAGAAAGGAAGTCAAATGACACCGAGGTTTGGTTCAGAGAAAGAGTTTATTCTGCTCTCCGGATAGCAGAAGGCACTTGCGTGGTCAGTTGACAACAAGTCCAAAGAAATGAGAAATTTCATGCAGTATATATATCCTCCAGGCACCCTCTCCCCCCTTCCCCAGGAATCCAACCACGTCAGCTTATACACGTAAGTTGACATCCATGACCATAAACAGATATTCCTGTTCCGGTATTCCTGACCATAAAAGGTTGTTCCTGTTCCTATACTCTTATCTTGGGGCAGGAGGTCACCAACTCTGAGAACACTCCTGGCACCGTTCCCGGACAAGGTCTGTGCATCATTGTGGTCAGGAAGTAAGATAAGACCCAGATGTGTCATCCCTGCTCCACTTTGGAATGGACAAGGCCATTCATTAGGCGTCATGGACTGATAAAGGAGAGAGCTTTGTTTATACAGCTGGGTTCTTGGCTCAAGTGCTCAAGTTAATGCATTTTAGCTAGTGGAGAAGGAAAAATGGGATTTTGGGGCCTGTTTCAGACTGACTGCACAGTCAGATTTTAGATTTGGGAAACCCATTCCTTCACCTGCAGCAATGAATCTCACTGGGGGACTTTTGGCCAGCCTGATCTACATCACAGGGTTGCTGTGAGGAAAAGGGGTGGGGAGTGAACCTTATGCTCAACTTTCAACTCATTATAATTTGGGGTGTGTGTGTGAACTCAAACTTATCTGTATAACGAAGTTGTTCATAAAATCACGGAATCATAGAGTTGGAAGGGACCATGAGGTCTAGTGCAACTCCCTGCAGTACAAGACTCTTTTACGCAATGTGAGACTTGAACCCACAACTCTGAGATTAAGCATCTACCAAATGAGCTACCGCCCATTTATGTTATGTCAAAACAATTTAATAAAAACAAAAATTAGATTGATGGATTATTATTTAATTTCTATACCACTTAATATGTTGAAAACATCTCTAAGCGCTGTACAAAAAGCTTTAAAAAAACAGACAATTTAAATATTACAAAATTGCACCGTTACATGTTAAAGTGTTCCATTAATGCAAAGTGACTAATGTATATAAATCAATGTCAATTAATTTTCCTTCCTTCTGAGTCTCCGAGTTCTCACCCAGGATCCAAACAAACTCTCTGCTCACCCTCAAAAGTCTCATAATGAGAAGAGTTCCTGGAAGCGGCAGACATCACTATTACTCTAGACTTGCTTCCCTAGTGCCCCTGTTCCCTGCCTGTTCCCACCAAATGGAACAGCCTTTCTCAACCATGGGTCCCCAGATGTTGTTGGACTACAACTCCCATCGTTCCTAGCCGGCATGGCCAGTGGTCAGGGATGATGGGAGTTGAAGCAGATGAAAACACTACAGCAGGATTTGTTTCCATGTGTTGCTTTCTTTTAAAAATTCCAGAATGAACGAAGAACAGATTGCTACTGTCTGTCTGTCTGTCCTAAGAGCACTGTCCTATCTGCACAACCAAGGAGTCATTCACCGGGATATAAAGAGCGACTCTATACTTCTCACAAGTGACGGGCGAGTAAGTTTCTCAGCAGTTGATTTATTATTATGAATTAATTTTGTCTACTGCACAGACTCATCTGTAAACTAGGGGCTCATCTATAGGTGTTGCTTAATGGGGATAGAAAGCTTCCTGTACCTCCATCTTTGTCATATGAGGTGCTCCTCAAAATCATGGCATTCCCACACTTTTTCCTCTCCATGGAGGATCCTTTTTGGAGTATCCATACCAGAGATACTCCAAAAAGGAGAGGGCATAAGAAAATGTGTTTTGTGGAAGGGGAAAGTGCAAAAGGCAGTGACTCGGAGGAGAACAATGGATATTCCTGGTTCCCTCTATGAGTCAAAATCTTCCTCTAGCCTGAAACTCTTTTAAAAATATACCAATCTTCATCCACAGATCTCAGTGCAGTTCACAACATGAGCATGTTTTTGTGTTGTACAATTTCTTCTTCTTCTTCTTTTGGATATTGCCTCATAGAACATAACTCTGGGTTTTGCGTGTCGAGGTCCCCCAAGCCACCCCTAAATAATTCACAATTCACACATAATTTTTGCTTAAGGTTTTTGGCATAATTTTGGCCACAACTTGATTAAAATACATACATGTGAGTGGTTGCTTAGGCATTGGTTATGACTATCCGTCCCCACACCCAGGGGCAGAACTGACTTCCGGATTCCAGCAAAAGCCAGTGAGAGAAAACAATATTGGGGAGAGCATGGAGCCAGGCACCAGGCCCTCATCCCCCCCCCCCCCCCCCGCATGCTCCCGGGAGCTTGCACAGCCCTAAGCCCCATTCAGGGATACGGACGAATGAATGGCAAGCCCCTGGATTCCTTTAATGGAATTCCCTTTCCGCAGCAGCATTGGAGGGGCAGGCGCTTACCCCTCCACCAACCAATTTTTTTAACCAATGCCTAACCGCAACTTTACAAGTTGTGATGATTTGGTAGGCGAAAACCAAATGGCACCAGTCAATCAGCCAAATGGACAAAATTCCTACCAGGCCCCTGCCCCAAAAGCAGACGACCCCATGACAGGCATAGCAAAGTCAATGCAATAGCCCTAGATTAGGGTGGGCGGGCGGGTGATCCAATGCAAGCAGCAAAAGAGCCCAGTCAGTGCTGCGTGACTTGATTTTATAACCTTTGGTCCGTCCCCCTAAATGGCAACACCAAAATTTGTCCAGCAACCCAACTGCCCAATCACTACGGATGGTCATCCATACTAACCCGCCCAGCAACAGAGGGGTGGTCTGTTCAGACCCCACCGCAACACATGCTCTCTATGAAGGAGAACACACTTTGCGCAGAAATCAATTATAGGAAACTGAGGCCAGAAACATGCCCCAAACATGAAAAGGGAGAGCTTCTGTGTACATGCAGAAAAAATGGCATTTCTTTGCGGCCTGCTGCTTTGCACGGTCCTTTGGCTTGTAGGGGGGGGGCTGCTGCTGGAAGGGGGAGCTGAACTGAAAAGCCCCATGGGCACGAGTGGAATGCCATTGAAAGTGCTTTGGATCCCAGCCAGATCATATAAAACTTGGTTTCTGTTTCCTTTTCAACTGCACCTTACCTCTCCTTCCCAGTGCTACAGAGAAAAGGTGTGGCTGCTGGCTGCCAATTAGCTACCTGTTCAAAGTGTTGGTTTGGACGTATTTTTTATGTTTTCCCCTGTACAGCCTGGGATCAGAACACCTGAAAGTTTGTCTCACTGTGTGGCCTCTGCCATTTGCAATTCCCTTCCCTTAAACAGGCACGTTCTCTGTTGTCTTTATGGAACCTGCTGGAATGACAACAAAATAAGAATTCAGGACTGCCCCCTTTCTGCTACCATGAAAGCTCACAAAAGTATAGGTCTAATGGCAGCTTTTTGTGACAGTATTCTTCTTTTTTAAGATTTTATTTATGTTTTTACAGTACATTGGTACATCCATTTCACAATATTCTTCTTCATCCTTCTACATTATTCGACTTCCCCATACCTTGCTCCATGGGTTCCTTTCGACTCTTAGTTGTGCTACATTCCCTTCCACTCCTTCTAGTTAATTTAGCTGCTGCTCATACGTCTGGTCTTACTTGGGGATTTATATAACTGTTGTAATTCTTAAATAATCTGCAAAGTTTTCCCACTCATCTCCTATGGTATGCTCATCCTGGTTTCTTATCTTTGCAGTCAGCATCACTAACTCTAGATATTGTAACTTATTCTAGCAATCCTCTTTTGTTGGACCATTTTTTGTCCTTCCACATTTGTGCATAGGCTATTCTGGCCGCAGCAGTTGCATAAAGAAACAGATTTAATGCATTCTTAGGTATCTCACCCTCTATTATACCCAAAGGGAACATCTCCGGGCGGGGTGTGTGTGTGTGTGTGTGTGTGTGTGTGTGTGTGTGTGTGTGTCAACATTAGCATCTTTTTTATTTCTGTGTATATCACCTCGCAATATTCCTTAGCTTTCCCAGCCAGATGGGCAGGGTATAAAAATTTTATTCTTATTCTTATTCTTATTATTATTATTATTATTATTATTATTATTATTACATTCTTCAACCTTGTATCCTCAGAAGTTGTTGGGGCAATGATGCCCTTCCCCCCAATCACTGGCCAAGATGGCTGGGGATGGGGGGAGTTGTAATCCAACAACATCTGGCGACTCAAGGTTGAAATATACCTCTTTCTGTTATCAAACGGCCTAGGAAGGTTGTGCCAAGCATTTGTTCCCCAAGAAGTAGAGATGCAGCTGGCTGCCACTGCCAAATAATTCTTTATCTTTCAATGTTCCTTCTGGATTCAGGCTGCATACACTTAGGCTTACCAAAATTGTTGGAATGTTGAGGATAGTAGGAGAGGATATATTGATTAAATATTATCCTTCCTCACTCACACTGGTGAGCTAGTATCTGAGCACATTCCCTTGTACGTTGTAGGAAGCTAGTTGATGGATTCGTGAGAATCATTTGAGTTAAGCAATCCAGTCTGGCTTGTCCAGATTGGATTGTTGCTGGTAAATCCCCTTTTGTTGTTGCTGTTTAGTCGTTTAGTCGTGTCCGACTCTTCGTGACCCCATGGACCAGAGCACGCCAGGTATTCCTGTCTTCCACTGCCTCCCACAGTTTAGTCAAACTCATGCTGGTAGCTTCAAGAACACTGTCCAACCATCTCGTCCTCTGTCGTCCCCTTCTCCTTCAGCCCTCAATCTTTCTCAACATCAGGGTCTTTTCTAGGGAGTCTTCTCTTCTCATGAGGTGGCCAAAGTATTGGAGGATCTGTCCTTCCAGTGAGCACTCAGGGCTGATTTCCTTCAGAATGGATAGGTTTGATCTTCTGGCAGTCCATGGGACTCTCAAGAGTCTTCTCCAGCACCATAATTCAAAAGCACCAATTCTTTGGCGATCATCCTTCTTTGTGGTCCAGCTTTAGTTCCCTCTTAAAAACAATAATGACACAACAGTCTTCTTTTAAAAGTCATGATGAGGTTTACCGTACTTATCAGTTCAGTTCACCGTATGGTTCTGAAGGCAGGCTTTAGCTTGCAGTTACCATTACAGTGAAAAGTGTGGGTTCATCCTCTGTTGGGGGTGAGCCCATATGCTGCTGGCTGAGAGCCAACAGACAGCAAAAGGCATCAAGGGTAAGAGTAAGAAGGAAGGGAGGAAGAGGAAGATGGCTGTGTGACTAGCCCCTTTATAGGGTCAGCCAGGATCATCATGCCCATCTACCTGATCACACGCAGGGGAAGGATGCTCCAGATCAGGTGTGACAGGAAATCCTCCCTGTCTGGAGCAACACTCTCCTGTGTATCCAGTCTGAGCAAACAGGAAATGTTGTATCTGACTGCTTCAGTGATGTTACATCCCACAAAAATCCTATTGACTTCACAGGGTTTCAAGTTGACTGTGCACACCCTCAATCACTGACAAACCCGCTGCTCAGTTGCGATAGAGTTGACCGCTTGCAGAGTTTCTGAGAGAGAGTGATGGACCAACATCAAAAAGGAAAGAAAATTATGTCCATCATCATGAATAGATGTTCTTCGGTTTTGCTTTTTTTTAAAAAAAAAAGGTGCTGATGAAAAGCCATCTCCCCTCTGCTTTGTAGATATGCATACAAAGCCTCATTATGCCTATTACTCTCTACAATGCACATTTTGTCAGGAGAGGTTGTATAATCCTTTTATTTTTCCTCCTCCTCCTCTTCTTTTTTTAAAAGGAGCATCTCTTTTATCTATTCAGAGGAGCAATCGACATGCAAAAACCTTTTTGCGCTCCTACAGCAAGGGAAATGGATCTGGCACCCAAAACTTGCCTTGGCTGCATCTATTCTGTAATGATATAAAAAGAAGCTTGTGCTTATGGGTGCCTTTGTTTTACAAATAGCAACCATTCTTTCGCTTTTCTTTTTTTCAACTCGTGGGGTAGGAGAAATGGGCAAGAAGAACTTGATTAAAAGTAACGTACGCACCGATGCCAAAAAACCAGACAGACAACGCTTATAATAAAACGCTGGTCTCTGCGATTGCAACCATTTATGCAGCTTCCTTATTAACTCTTCCTTCAACTTTCTGTTCTGGATCCCATACAGAACCCAAAGACTTGGGGTTCGATCACAAGCCAGGGTATCACAATAGGTGCTATCTGCTATCTGGATGGACAATAACATTCTAAAAAACTGGTTCTGCTATGAATTCATAAAAAGAAAAGTTCCTCATTTTGCTCTAAGTACATCGTTGTTTTGCTAGCAGAGCTGGCCAAACTGCTGTGCGAGCTTACATAATGTCTATTGTGTTGTCGTTGTTGTTTAGTCGTTTAGTCGTATCCAACTCTTCGTGACCCCACAGACCAGAGCGCGCCAGGCACTCCTGTCTTCCACTGCCTCCCACAGTTTGGTCAGGCTCATTTTTGTAGCTTTGAGAACACTATCCAACCATCTCGTCCTCTGTCGTCCCCTTCTCCTTGTGCCCTCCATCTTTCCCAACATCAGGGTCTTTTCCAGGGAGTCTTCTCTTCTCATGAGGTGGCCAAAGTCTTGGAGCCTCAGCTTCAGGATCTGTCCTTCCAGTGAGCACTCAGGGCTGATTTCCTTCAGAATGGAGAGGTTTGATCTTCTTGCAGTCCATGGGACTCTCAAGAGTCTCCTCCAGCACCACAATTCAAAAGCATCAATTTTTCAGCGATCAGCCTTCTTGATGGTCCAGCTCTCACTTCAATACATCACTACTGGGAAAACCATAGCTTTTACTATACGCACCTTTGTTGGCAAGGTGATGTCTCTACTTTTTAAGATGCTATGTCTATTGTAATTAGAGTATATTAAAGCCAAGAGAAAAAAGGCTCGAGACACGATGGAGGTGCTTGCAAAATGAATTTCTTACTGTATTACCATTGGTCCATCTAGCTCTGCATTGTCTACACTGCTTTCCAGGATTTCAGACAAGATTCCCTCCCAGCCTAACCAACGGTCTTCATTCAGCACATCCCTGGATGAACCTTATTCATTTCCCCTTATCTTGATTACTTTGTGCTGTTGGTTTTTTCCCCCAAAATTGTACTTTTCAGCTTTATACTTTTCATTAATTTTACAATCAATTTAATATTTCAGAGCTTCACTTCCTTCCCCCTCTTTCTGCGGTTCCTTGAATTTATTTTATAAAAAGTATCTTCTGCATATTCAGATTCATTTAATTGGCTCATTTAATTATCTACTTTAAATATATGCTCTTATGAAACTGCAGGTTATTCCAATAATCCTGCCAATGTTTTTATCGGTTTGCAATTTATCTGTAAACATTCAATAAACCATTTCCATTCTTTTTTTAAAAAAGTTTGTTCTCTTGATTTCTTATTCTTCCAGTACCATTTCTGCATATTCCATAAGTTTTTGTATCCATTCTTCCTTTACTGGGACTTCTGCTTCTTTCCACTTTTGGGCAAGTAGCATTCTTGCTGCTGTAGTAGCATACATCAATAAATTTCTTATAATTTAGGTAGTTCTGCCCTATAATTCCCAAAAGAAAAGCTTCTGGGGTTTTTTTATATATACAAAGGCTACTTTGAACATCCTTTTCAATTCATTATATATCATTTCCCAGTAAGCTTTAACCTTACTACAAGGCCACCACATATGGTAAAAACAACCTTCTTTCTCTTTACATTTCCAGCATTTGTTTGATTTAGATTTATACATTTTTGTCAGTTTACTTAGTGTTAGATACCAATGATATATAATTTTCATACAATTTTCTCTTAAACCACAACATGCTGTAAATTTTATATCCACATTCCACAATCGTTCCCATGCTTCCATATCTATATTATGACCGATATCTATTGCCCAGTGTATCATTGAGGATTTTCCTAGATATTCCTAGGCTTGATTACCTAGTTCCTCCCAAGGTGAGGGGAAGTGGACATAGCCAAGTCTGGATGGACAGCTTACTCTATGGTATTAACACCTTCATGCACATTCCCCAGTAAGCTTTATCTTGGCTACTTTGGGAAATATGCAATTCCATCACTTACCAAAGCAGAGCCTTGCTTAGTTTTAACAGAGAATTATCAATACTGTACAGCTAAAATGATGGGCATCTGCTAAATATGTCTGAACACTGCTCACTGGATTATTTATCTGATGTGTTATTTATTTGGTGTGTTTTTTTTCCATTTCAGATAAAATTGTCAGATTTTGGATTCTGTGCCCAGGTTTCAAAAGACGTTCCAAAACGGAAATCACTTGTTGGAACCCCCTACTGGATGGCACCTGAAGTGATCTCCAGACTGCCTTATGGAACAGAGGTAAGTACAACTGGTGTTTTGTTCCATACAGCAACATATATTCATTTTATCAACCGTTCCATCAAACATTTATTAACAGAAGCACATTATCGTCAAAGCAAAAAAAGACTTCTGGGCCAGCTTACATGCCATGAAGCAAAACAAAGATTGTCCCTACGCACAGCTTACACTCTAAAAGAAACAGCACAAAAGGAAAGGGAGGAGGAGGGAGGAGGAGAGCAAACAAACCCAGGCACATGACAGTTCTTATAATGATAAGCTAAAATGGAAAGGAAGAGCCAAATGGATCTGGCTTCTCAGAGAAGTGCAGAATTCAGCAGCCAGATTGCTCACTGGCTGCGCTGGCTGCCAATTAGTTTCTGGGGTAAATTCAAAGTGCTGGTTTTGACCTATAAGGCCTTAAATGGCTCAGGATTGCAATACCTTAAGAATACTCTTTCCATATGAACCTACCCAGACCCCAAGATCATCTTCTGAGGCCCTTGTTTGTGTGCCTCCTCCTTGAGAGGTCCGGAGGGTGGTAACATGAAAACAGGCCTTCTCTGCAGTGGCTCCCCATGTGTGGAATGCTCTCCCCAGGGAAGTTCACCTGGCACCTTCATTATACACCTTTAGGAGCCAGGCAAAAACATTCCTTTTCAACCAGACCTTTGCTTGATTTGAATGTCATCCTAAGCCCTTTTAAAATGTGGGGTGTGTTTTTTGGGGGGAGTTATTGGGTTGTCGTTTTTATTTTTATTATGTATTTTGTGGTTTTATATCTTGATTTTGTTCTGTGAACCTCCCCGAGACCCCCGGGTATAAGGCGGTATATAAATTATAATAATAATAATAATAATAATAATAATAATAATAATAATAATAATAATAATAATAATAATAATAATTGCCCCTGCTTCCCACCACTCCCTGTACTGCAGCCTGATGTTATCACTGCTGCCAGGTAATAAATACAGTGGTACCTCGGGTTACTGATGCTTCAGGTTACAGACGCTTCAGGTTACAGACTCCGCTAACCCAGAAATAGTACCTCGGGTTAAGAACTTTGCTTTAGGATGAGAACAGAAATTGTGCTCCGGCGGTGCGGCGGCAGCGGGAGGTCCCATTAGCTAAAGTGGTGCTTCAGATTAAGAACAGTTTCAGGTTAAGAACGGACCTCCGGAACGAATTAAGTTCTTAACCCGAGGTACCACTGTAGTTGATGGAAGAGCCCAGTGGAGCAGGTGTTCCAGCAGGTCCAGTAAAGTGGCCCTGTGTGGCCCCATCTCTATTTCTGCTGCACTGGGGTGCATTATGGAACCCCCAAGTAGCCAGTCTAATGGTCCCTATGAATACCAACTAAGTTCTACTCAAGAGGAGACCCATTGAAATCAATGTGCCTATCAGGGGCATCTTGCCCATAGAGGCAAGTGGCGCGGGACGCCAGGGCGCCAAGTTCTGGAGGGCACCAGGGAAGAGGCAGAGGATGGATGTGGCTCCTCCTGACATCAGCTCCCTGCCCTCGCCAGCCTCACTGAAGCAGCGCTGCGCCCAGAGCCTCAGCCTCTTCCCCGCCGGAGGAGCTGCCCTCCAGCCGCTGCCCGCCTCCTCCAGCCCTGGCAAAGCTTCTGGCATGATGGCACCAGATATACTTAAGACGGCCCTGGTGCCTATGTTAGTCGTGTGCATTGATTTCAGTGGGTAGAACTAGCATTGACTACAAGCCACAGCTTCAAAATGTCCTTGCACATTTAACCCTTTCCCATGGGAGAAGCTTCATGGGAACGGACAGGCCTTTGCAGCAGTTTCGGTGCCCTGTAGAAGCCATCAGGGTCTCAGAAATTGCTGCAAAGATTCTCATGTACCAGCAGTTCGCATGATACATTTCTCCATCCAGTAATCCTTGGTAATACTGCATGTTTAGAAAGGGAAACTGTAAGTGGCCATTTGGGATGCATTGATTATGTAATCTATTCCTCAGTGCAAAGTGAAAAATCCATCATGCCTTATGGCTGCACATAAGATAAGGTCATTGCATTTTAGGGCCTATCATACCGAAGTTGCAAAATAAACCACGGTTCAATATTTAATACTGTGTTTTAGCTTTCTGGTGTTGAGTATTTTCTTAAATAAATAAGTAAACCTACCCACTAAACAGGATTTCTGCTCAGATGAATTCTTGGGCCAGGGTGCCTGTAGCTGATGGGCAAAGCCACCCTGTCAAAAATATTATTGAAAAAAATAAAAAAAAATTGTCCAGTAGCACCTTAGAGACCAACTAAGTTTGTTCTGGGTATAAGCTTTCGTGTGCATGCACACTTCATTACTATTTCTTTGATGTTTGATCGTGTTTTTAATATTCTGTTGGGAGCCGCCCAGAGTAGCTGGGGAAACCCAGCCGGATGGGCAGGGTATGCCTATTATATTATTATTATTATTATTATTATTATTATTATTATTATTATTATTATCTCAATGAATCCCGAATCCAGCATGACACACTCAATTGAAAGTTATAACAACAATTTGCAGCATCTTTGAATTTAGCTACCCCACCCCCCACAAAATCTACATGCTGACTGTGCAAGCACAGAAAATATAAATTAACTCATAATCAATCTCAGTTCGAATTAGAAAAATGTTAACGTTCATTGAACCAGAGTCAGGGCTCATTCTACAATCAGGGGTTAACTGTACTGCACTTGATCTTCTCCAAAAGGCCGAGAATTACAAACACACTAGATTTTGACTTAATTAACTGACTAATTTCTAGTTTCAGTGGCATTACTAAATTTAAGCATAGGCAGTGATAGCCAGTGAAACCCAGTGCATGGAAACTGGTAACACAGTCTATTCCAGCAGGAGAAGAAATCCCAGATTTTTAAAAATCCCAACTGCCTGGGTTGGGATTAGATATCTTTCCAGAGCCACCCTGAACCAAATGTGTAATCTCACTCTTGGGACTCAGCTACATTAGTATTATTTTTTTTTTAAGTGTTTTGAATGCATTATAAACATTCAACTCCAGATGGCACCGCAGAGCAAAAAAATATATATGTGATTTTTACATAGCATTTTTTCCTTTGTTCCAATGATTTAATTTCTGACTTATTCATAGCAGGTTTTCCCCCTGTGTGTAGATCCACCCTGTGTCATCAGCCCTTCAGGAGAGATTTTCACCAAGCAGACTTAACTCTTTTAAAAATATTGATAGGACAATGTCTCTATGGGGATTAGACATCTGTGTGCAGCACCTTTCAGACTTTAATACATGGATGTATATTGCAGGTGGATATCTGGTCCCTTGGCATCATGGTCATAGAGATGATCGATGGAGAGCCGCCTTATTTCAATGAGCCACCTCTCCAGGCAATGCGCAGGATCCGAGATAATTTACCACCAAGGGTGAAGGATCTACATAAGGTTAGAGGGTCCACACTTTCATGAAAGCCCTGGTCAGTCATTCTGAGCCTCAGGCAAATAGAATTGCATGAGGGAGAGAGCAAAGAACATGCTTGATGGTCCTGCTCCTGTCTTCACATTTCTGTCGCCCTGTGTCACCAACATAAACATGATTGGAGGAGGTGGTCTGTAGTGGTGAAGCTGCTCTATGTCCCTGCATGATCATGACTCAGTCTAAACTATGCACAGGGAGCCTACATCTCCGGATAAAGCTCACCACTGCAGACCTTTGCCCTCTGATGTGTGGAAGGTGATGGACAAGGGTAATAAGTACATGACTGAAGGGTTGTGGGCAGCTGGGGAACCTTTGGCCCTACAGATGTTGCTGGTTCATAAGTCCCAGAAGCTTTTCTTTTGGGAATTATAGGGACAGAACTACCTAAACTGTATAGAAACTTATTCATGTATGCTACTACAACAGCAAGAATGTTACTTGCCCCAAAATGGAAAGAAGCAGAAGTCCCAGCAAAGGAAGAATGCAGACAAATCTGTGGATCTGGTAGAACGCTCTGTCACAAGAGACCAGGGCCCTGCGGGACTTGACATCTTTCTGCAGGGCCTGCAAGACAGAGCTGTTCCACCAGGCCTTTGGCCAAGGTACAGTCTGACCCCCTCCTTCTGTAATCCTCATAGAACTCTAGCCCAATGGTTGCCATCAATTTGATTCTGAATTGATTTTAGAATGTATTTCAATTAATTGGCTGTGATTTTATTTTTACTGTTGTTAGCCACCCTGAGCCTGGCTTTGGCTGGGGAGGGTGGGATATAAATAAAATTTTATTATTATTTTATTGTTAAGAAATATGCAGAAATGGTGAAACTTACTGGAAGAATAAGAAATCAGGATAAAAAATTTTTTAAAACAAAATAATGAAAATTTATAAACAGATAAAAACATTGGCAGGATTATTGTAATATGTTTTATATGAGTATAAATTTAAAGAAGATGAATAAATTAGCAAATTGAGTTAATTTGGATATGCAGAAGATATTAAAAACGAATTTAAGGAACTGCAGAAAGAGGGAGAAGGAAGTTTTGAAGTGTCAAAGTCATTTTAAAATTAGTGAAATGTACAAATTTGAAAAGTATAAACAAACAAACCTAAGTCCCATCATCCCTGACCATTGGTTGTAATGGCTGGGGCTGATGGGAGTTAGAGTCTCACAAAAACTGGAGGGCCAAAGGTTCCCTAGCCCTGAGTTAGTGCATCCCTAATCTCCCATCATCACTTTAAGCACTGATGGACTGAAGCCTTGTGCTCATTACCAGCTACCTTCATAAGAACCTAAGGAGAGGCCTGCAGGAGGAGGTCAATGGCCCTTCTAGTCCAGCATCCTGTTTTCACAGTGGCCAAGCAGATACTGATGCAATTAGATTCATCCTCAAGCACATCCCTGAACAAACAGGTCTTCAAACTGCCTCTTCTTAGAGTTAGTTGGATGATGGCATTCATGGACCTTCTGCTAAGGAATGTAATCCTCTGCCCCAAAGCCAAAGCTTCCCCTTTTGTTCACCCTTGGTACCTTTGGGGTTATTTGGGGTTCAGAGAAAGAGGAAGTGGTTGGGGCTGTGAACAGAGCACTGTTTGGCACATACCTGCTCAATGATTTGCACACACCCGCTCATGAAGTTGGCTCCTGTTGTAAGCCACTTGTTTCAATTTCTTGCAAGATTTGAAGAGGCACAATCCAGAACTTCGCCACCTTATTCCCACCTTTGTTCTGCTGCATGCATAGACCGGGTCTTGGATAATGAACTCCTGAACACATGAAAGTCCCACGGCTATGCTGCACACTGCTATTAAATGACAGAAGGCTGCAGCACCAATCATGCCTTCTTCACAATGTTGCTTTTGCTTTTCCAGGTTTCCTCGGTACTCCGTGGCTTCTTAGACTTGATGTTGGTGAGGGAGCCTTCCCAGAGAGGAACAGCACAGGAGCTGTTGAGACACCCATTTCTGAAACTGGCTGGGCCTCCTTCTTGCATAGTGCCTCTCATGAGGCAATACAGGCATCACTAAATCCAGTAGGGTACTCCCCCCCCCCTTCGCTTTTTTGTTTCTTCTGGAGGAGCTGGATGAAAGCTGGCAAGTAGGCTGAAGGCACCTCTGTTGAGCTACCACTGCTGGCACACCATGAAGGAGACTTCCCTGAGTTTATGAAGATACTTTTCCCCCTTTGCTTGGTAACCAGGCATGTTGACGGTTAATACTCCTGTGTGGGGGGTGCGCCTTTCATAGAATCATAGAGTTGAAATAGACCACAAGGGCCATCGAGTCCAACCCCCTGCCAAGCAGGAAACACCATCAGAGCACTCCTGACATATGGTTGTCAAGCCTCTGCTTAAAGACCTCCAAAGAAGGAGACTCCACCACACTCCTTGGCAGCAAATTCCACTGTCAAACAGCTCTTACTGTCAGGAAGTTCTTCCTAATGTTTAGGTGGAATCTTCTTTCTTTCTTTCACAATCCATCGGTGTCATTAGTCTGTCAACTATCGAAGCAGAAGGACATTACTTGTAGCACAACCCAGATGGAGCATCCATTTTTTATTTGAAACCGAAGCAAGGCGGCACTTCTACTTCAGAAGGACTTTTTTCCTGACAAAAACGAACAAGCACTTTTTATCTCAGTTGTAGCAATGTGACGTATTTTGAAATGAATTTGTAATTTTCTGTACATTGCTTTTGATAATTTACAGTACTTTGATGTCATAGCGGTCGTGCTGGTAGAGGTGGTAGATGTAAGTTAATAAGCATTTGAGCGAGATCTTTCCTACTTTTCTATCCCTTTTGATGAGAAAGGAACACACACACACACTTTAACAGCTCAGAATGTTGACAAGAACTTTTCATCTGTGTTAGTCAAATGTACATCTTCATTTTGCAAACATTCAACTTGCTGAGCAATACAAGATACTTTTTCCCCCCTTGGAAATAATGTGTAAAGATTTCAGTATTGTCCAGAAGCAATGAGTATCTTACAGAATACACAGGACCTTATGCCAAGGGCTGAATTGCATATTTATATTTATCATGTCAAACTGACAGCTATTGTGTGGCGGTATATCAAATCATCAGTGGCCACAGAAAGTGTCCAGATAGAGATTTGCTTGCCAAGAGGTAAGCTTTCCAGTTGTGAAAATATTTCAATTGCAAAGGCTGCAGTTGAGTGACATATGCCACTTATGACATATGCTTATAGCTGGATGCTGTTTTTGCTTATGTTCAAACTCCCGCAGCCCTGCCATTGCCTTTGTTTCAGACAGGCCTGCACAATTTGTGAACACCAAACTAAGCACACACCACTGCAGTCACCTGCTGTGGCCTGCCAACAGCTCAGCATACCACCTTAACCATTCTTGGCCTGCAGAAACAGAAGGCTACAGCACACATAACAAGCCACAATGCATAGCTAGCAAGCTGTGTCCCTTTTGGTGAGTTGCACAGATGTTGTGCAGGTCTGGTTGTGTGCAGCTTGTAGTGTAGCAGCAGGAGTCTTGGGGCCGTACCCAATGAAGTCATCCCATTCATGCAAAGACTCCCCGTTGGGGCAATGCAACTCTCCTTCTTCTCCTCTCCCACCTCCCCACTGTGCCCCAATAAATCTCTCCTAGAGTGTTGGAGGGAGGGACCAAACCAGATGTTGGGGGAGATCCACAGGAGAGCAGAGAGAAGGAAAGCATTATTGCAGAAGCAGAAGACCTCACATGGATGGGACAACTTCATTTTTCGAGTGGAAAAAGTAAACAAAAGAATCCCATTGACCATCCAGTTTCACATCCTCCTTTACAGGGCAACATACAATGTGTCTGGGGACCCAAGTCAACTGGAGAAGAAAGACTTAGTGATTGGGCTCAGCTAGCAATGTGGGTGATTCTTTGTTTTAGTCTGTGTTGACTCCAGTGTCACAATATTCGTATTCATTATTTAGAGTCACGCTTTGGGAGTCAAACACCAACCTCAAGATGTCCAGCAAGAGACAGGGCATTTCCCAATTTGAAATCCAAGCGTCTGTAAGATTCCAGTCGACATGTTCAACATTCAGGGGGAAATGCTGTGTAGACCCTATTGGAATGTGAATTCAGCAGTGACTACTACAACCAATTTTGTGTTGCTTGTTGAATATATTTGCATGTTTACCATAGACCTATAGCACGTTGCCTTTATAAGTGCTTCATACTTATTTCCATGATGGAGGGGGTTTATTTATTAATGATTTTTTAAAAATTATGCACAATATGAAAGCCATGTATTTTCCAACCTTTTTTGTTATTACTGACTTCACTTGAAAAAAATTATCTGACCCAAAATCTAACATATCTGGTTAGAAGGTTTTGCATTACGAAGGGTGTTTCTCCCCCCTCAACACAAATAAGTTGGTCATTACCTATTGTAATAAACGAGAAGCAAAACAACAAGTTAGAAGGCTGCTGATTCTAGATAGATTTGTCAATGGTAATGAAGATCCTGTACTTTATTCCATCACAAATACAGTAATTCTTTTTTTAAAACCAAGTCAAAAAAGTAACACACTAAGTAACGCTTCTTCAGTTTGCATAACACCTTAAGGCTACAATCCAATATATACTTACCTAGGAGTAAGTCCCATTGAACTCAGTGAGACATCTTTCTGTGTAGGCTTGTGCTGTTAGTGCTTATGGGGATTATCACAACTAAAGAAATAAACCACAAACTTACTTGAGGTTGGAAGCGGGTGGTGCTGTTTGTTAAACCACAGAGCCTAGGGTTTGCCGATCAGAAGGTCGGCGGTTCAAATTCCCGCTATGGGTGAGCTCCCATTGCTCAGTCCCTGCTCTGGCCAACCTAGCAGTTCGAAAGCACATCAAAGTGCAAGTAGATAAATAGGTACCACTCCAGTGGGAAGGTAAATGGCGTTTCTGAGCGCTGCTCTGGTTTCGCCACAAGCGGCTTAGTCAGGCTGGCCACATGACCCGGAAGCTGTACGCCAGTTCCCTTGGCCAGTAAAGTGAGATGGGCACCGCAACCCCAGAGTCGTCCGCAACTGGACCTAACGGTCAGGGGTCCCTTTACCATTACATGAGGTTACAAAAATAATTTGACAGTGAAGCCTATGTTGGTGTTCACTCTTACAATTTTATTTGGAACTAATGGCCTGATCTTATGAGCTACTGAAACTAGACCTGAACTTCATGATCGAGCTTCAGATGAAATCCTAACGGAGCATCATCCATAAGGTATTCCATACCAGTACTTACTCTTAGGTATCTATAGCTACATCATAATATCATAATCAGAACAACCCGGGATCCCCTGCTGCATACCTTTTGAGCAGTAAGTAGAATGTTCATACTTTTTATTTAATTTAACTTTGCCACCATTCTGAAGCATCCAGGGCCGGTCCACCCATGAGGCAAGGTGAGGCAACTGCCTCTGGTGGCAAGATCCACAGGGGCAGCAAATCCCTATCTAGATATTTATTGCCCTCTTGTTCCTGGTGTAGATCTTCACTCACCCTTTCTTTCCAGGCAGGAATGGGGTTGCCATTTTGTGGTTTCCATCAAGTCGTCCTTCCTCCTCTACCTGGCTTTATCCTTAACCTCTGAACTTTTTCCATCTTGCCCATCTCATGTTGATGGAATGCTCCCTGGGTGGCAGCTATGGCTTGATTTCTGGCAGCCGATGAGGAAGGGCTGGACTATACCACTTCGGACTACCAGGAGGGGGGGGGTCACAAGATGGAATGTTCCTCCATGGGGGTGGAAGCCACTGCTACTCACTAAAAAAACCCTTTGTGCAAGACTGCCCTAGAATTCTCCCTGGCATGTTAATTTTTTATGTGCAGGCAACATTTCTTGTCTGGGAGACTTCCTAAGAATGTGAACTTCCACCTGCATGCTGGCATGGTACAGCCCAGATAGTCCCATGCTATTGCTGTGTTGTTCTGTGCTCTGACTTGCATGCTGCTTGTGCAAATCAGTAATAATAATAATAATAATAATAATAATAATAATAATAATAATAATAATAATTCTTCATTATTTATACCCCACCCATCTGGCTGGGTTTCCCCAGCCACTCTGGGTGGCTCCCAACAGAATATTAAAATACAATAGTCTATTAAACATTAAAAGCTTCCCTAAACAGGGCTGCCTTCAGATGTCTTCTAAAAGTCTGGTAGTTGTTTATTTCCTTGACATCTGATGGGAGGGCGTTCCACAGGGCTTCCACTACTGAGAAGGCCATCTGCCTGGTTCCTTATAACTTGGCTCCTCGCAGCTAGGGAACCGCCAGAAGGCCCTCAGCACTGGACCTCAGTGTCTGGGCAGAACAATGGAGGTGGAGACGCTCCTTCAGGTATACTGGGCCGAGGCCATTTAGGGCTTTAAAGGTCAGCACCAACACTTTGAATTGTGCTCAGAAACATACTGGGAGCCAGTGTACTTCTTTCAAAACCAGTGTTATGTGGTCTCGGTGGCCGCTCCCAGTCACCAGTCTAGCTGCCGTATTCTGGATTTGTTGTAGTTTCTGGGTCTCCTTCAAAGGTAGTCCCACATAGAGCGCATTGCAGTAGTCCAAGCAAGAGATAACTAGAACATGCACCACTCTGGTGAGACAGTCCGCGGGCAGGTAGGGTCTCAGCCTGCGTACCAGATGGAGCTGATAAACAGCTGCCCTGGGCACAGAATTGACCTGCGCCTCCAAGGACAGCTGTGAGTCCAGAATGCCTCCCGGGATGCGTACCTGGTCCTTCAGGGGCACAGTTACCCCATTCAGTACCAGGGAGTCCTCCACAGCTGCCCACCTCCTGTCCCCCAGTGTGGAAGTGTGGAAGAACTAACTCCGACCAACCCACATGCCAAGGGGTGAATACTACTTTAGTCAAAGCTACATAAATGTCTGTCTGCTTTCCTATAATAAAGCAGATTCATCGGATCAGGAGTCAATCATTTCACAGAACTTGAAACCCAAAGCAAGTATATCTAGACTCAAACAGTCATCCGCATGTCAGCATAAGAGCTCAGAGTTATATTTAGGTCTCTCAGCTGCCTTCAGGTTTTCCGCCCCCATCAGGAACCCACTCTCTAAAAACATGGGCTTAGGCTGCATCTGCATACACTATAGGTGAGATTCATCTAATGATCCCCATCAGCTGAAGCCCTGTGCAAGAGCTTCTACAAATGCAAGAGGGCTTCCCCCTTTTTCCACCTGCTGCGTGTCCTCAAAATTGGCCCAAGGACTCGGGAGAGCCTTCGGAACAGTGCACAGGAGAGGAGACGTGGGGGTTGTTCCTTATGGCAAGCTGATATGCTTGTGTAGACGGAACATTTGTAATAGCACAATGATAAAGTCAACCCATTCTCTTAAGAGCACATTCACCTCCTCAAAGAATCCTGGAACTGTTGCTGGGAACTGGGAGCTTTGTGAGTTTCCCAAGATTCTTTGGAGAAGATGTGCTTCAAAGGTATAATGCATGGGTAGGTAAACCAAGGCCCGGGGGCTGGATCCAGCCCAATCGCCTTCTCAGTCCAGCCCACACACGGTCCGGGAGTCAGGGTGTTTCTAGAATGTGTGCTTTTATTTAAAATGCATCTCTGGGTTATTTGTGGGGCCTGCCTGGTGTTTTTACACGAGTAGAATGTGTGCTTTTATTTAAAATGCATCTCTGGGTTATTTTGGGGGCATAGGAATTTGTTCATTTAATAATAATAATAATAATAATAATAATAATAATAATAATAATAATAAAAAATTATTTGTACCCCGCCCATCTGGCTGGGTTTCCCCAGCCACTCTGGGCGGCTTCCAACAAAGATGAGAAATACATTAAAATGTCACACATTAAAAACTTCCCTGAACAGGGCTGCCTTCAGGTGTCTTCTAAATGTTAGGTAGTTGTTTATCTCATTGACATTTGATGGGAGGGCGTTCCACAGGGCGGGCGCCACTACCGAGAAGGCCCTCTGCCTGGTTCCCTGTAGCTTTGCTTCTCACAATGAGGGAACTGCCAGAAGGCCCTTGGCGCTAGACCTCAGCGTCCAGGCAAAACGATGGGGATGGAGATGCTCCTTCAGGTATACTGGGCCGATTTTGTATTTTTCCCTTCAAAATATAGTCTGGCCCCCCACAAGCTCTGGGGGACAGTGGACTGGCCCCCTGCTGAAAGAGTTTGCTGACCCCTGGTATAATGTGTACACAGCCCCTGGTGGCCCAAACCTTTACTGGATCTTTGCCTCGACTGGTAACGTTGGTTGGTAGCATAGCCCTCCTGGGATAGCAACGAAAGTGCAAAACAAAGCACCCAGAGCATTCTTTTCATTGGGCCCCCTCGTTTTCTGTGTTCTGGTGTTTACCAGCAGCAAGAGATTTATTCCCAACATTAATCTTTGTCATCAGTCTCAGCAAGGCCTGATGTTACCTTCTCCAACACAAAAACTACCGGTATATACTTGAATGTGTATGCTTGAGAATGTGTTGCCCCACAATTGTTTTTTTGCTCCCATGGGTTCAAGGGATTGATCCTGGGAACATTTGCAAAGCATACGCTCTAACCCTGAGCTACAGGCAATCCTATAGTGTGCAATAGTACTCTGCCCCTTTTATGCATCAGAAACTATAAATTTATTTTTAAAGAAGATTAATCTTCACACCAGAAGGTGTATTGTACAAAGTGGCCTTGACAAAGACAAAGGAATATTTCAGCAGAGCACATGTTCCCAGAACAGATAATTGATTAAGAATGAAAGTACAGTGGTACCTCGGTATATGAACTTAATCCATTCTGGGAGTCCATTCTTAAACCAAAAGCGTTCTTAAACTGAGACGTGCTTTCCCTATTTAGGCCTTTCACTCCCAGTGCCCTTCCACCATTTGGATTCCATTCTTAGACCAAGGTAAAGTTCTCAAACCAAGACACTATTTCCAGTTTTGCTGGGTTTATAAACCAAATCGTTCTTAAACCGGACTGTTCTTAAACTGAGGTAACACTGTAATGGGGTTCTATTTTCCAGTAAAAAAAAAAAAGTATTTATTAATAAAAAGGATCGTGTTTAAAAATATAATTTCCATAAGTATTTGATCAAATGCTTGTTGCAACGTGAGCCACATTTTAAAATTTAATGTGTGTGTGTGGGGAGAAACATCTACATTTCTGATCCATAAGTATCCCAACCCCCCCCCCCAGCAGTATCCATTGCATTGCTTAGAAGTCATTGCTATCTTCAAAAGATTTTGTGCACACCAAACAACTCAGCAGGAGAAATGCAGGGGCAAATAAAAACATCCATATTTGCAATCTTGCTGTGGTGAATGTCTTTAACTTGCATATCCCGTACGGAAATCTACCTCGGTTTATATTAGGGATTTCAAATGTTGCACTATAGCTAAGGGAGAAAGAGTAGCATGGAGGTCTTCCTGTTGGAGCTTGCGTTTGACCGAGCTGAAATAGCTCTCTTCCACAACGTACTTCAGAATCCATCAGGCTCTCCTCCTCCGACGGTGATTAACGACCTAAGCCTTTGATGAGGCTTCAGGCACGTTCCCCCATTCCGCAGAGTATACAAACATTTTAGGAGATGGAAATATGTGCTACATCGCTATGTTTATTTCTAACTATGCAGGACAGAAAAGAATATGCACCTGCTCTCTGTGAGAGAGTAACATCAACATCCATCTCCCGTCTCCCATGAGACTTCCAAGAGTCTGGAATGTAAACAGAGTCTTGTGACTCCAAAAACTGCACAGTGGCATAACAGAAATCCAACAATTCCTAGCATATGGAGAATCTGCGGCTGCTAAAATGGAAGAGGGGGTGGAATGAGAAAAACAACAAAATGCACTCAAGGCTTCTGCCAAAGCTGCAGTATGTAAGCATAGCCTGTCTTTTTTCTTAAAAAAGAAAAGAAAAAATAATAATTGAAGCCCTCAAGTGGCTCAGATACTTATAATATTTCATCAAATCACTCTCTAACTGAAATACATTCCAGTAATAACTCTGGTTACACTTATACATTCAAATGAGGTTGGCTTGTGAGTACCAGATTAAGAAGGGTACTTGCATCTGAAGGGCATGAGTGTCTTTATCTATGTGTACCTTCAGTTGATTAATATATTACAATTGATCGGATCTGATGTTAATAATAATCCAAGACATTGTTCTGCAGCAACTCATTCAATCGGGGAAGTGAAATCGGTTCTTGTGGAGGTGCTAGTCTGGTGGCCTGTGAATTGTCATTCAGCCAATTGGTTCATTTCATAGACTCATACCTTGACTTTTGACTCGACTCCTCAAAGTGGTGAACATGTATAAAATGCAACAGATTAATCAAGAACCACATGCTCACACATCACACATCAAACAGCCAGCCCCATTGAAACAGGAGCTGTTTTCAGGTGTTCCTTCCCACAGGACAGACAATGTCTGTTGGCCCTAGGGTAGGTAGAGGAACCTCCCACTGGGAAAGGCCTCCTTGCCTGCCCTTCCCCCACTCCAATAATTGCTATAGGAGATTAATCTATAAAGGAGCAGAGCACACATTAAGATGAAACCAAGCTGACCATAACGCAAGAAAAGTCCTTGCTAGACTTGACCAAATGTCCACTGGAAGCTGAACTGTTGGGGTAAACAGTTGCCCCCATCAATTTCAGTCCACCCTCAGCCAGCCCTTACATCCAATCAGAGGAGTGGCTTTTGTCTGATATTCTCCAGCCCCCGTGACCCACAGTTCCCCAGTAATTAATGAACACACGTACACAAGTAATTTTGGTTTATGGGTTCAAATAGGCCACAACTTTATTGGTTACAGATGTGAGTGGTTTGGCTTAGGCATTGGGTGAAGCCCGGCTATATCTCAACTCCTGCCCATCTGCAGGGAGTCAACTAAGGGTAAACCACCATTAGGGGGAGCCCCTCCTTCTGATCCTGAATCTTTCCCCCCTATACATAAATCCGGCACCGCAGGAGAGGGAGGCCCCTGGCCTCACCGTGGTTAAATCTCCTGTGGCCACACCCACAACCAGCACTGATTGGCCAGCGGGACCACACTGGGGGTGTTCCCGCCCAGCTCTGATGACGCAGCCAGGGTGATGCAAGTCAGGAGCGTCAATCCCTACCCCTGTGCCAGATCACTATCAGATCACAGCTGCCTGGCCACAACGCCACCCACCAGAAAAGGTGAGTGGACTTCCTAATGACTTCCTGCCTTCTGCCCTGCCAGCCTCAGGTGGCATCAGCCACCACTGCAAATATCTATCAATTCCAGCATTTTCTTTCTGCAATAGTAGCCATCCAGATGACTCTGCCTCTCTGTCTTGTATCCAGGTAATGATGAGGTGTTATCTGAGTTGAAGGACACATTCCAGCCAGGCAAGAACACTTAAGGAGGGTTTGAAGCAGAGCTAGTGAAGGATGTTCCTGAGGAAAGGATCTTGGATAGAAGAGCCCAGGAGGGCAGAATTTGGCCACCAGGCATGACATTCTCCACCACTTGATGCAGTGTGTGAAAGGGACATCAGTTGGAAGAGGACCCATATTGCTTTCCCCCATAATTCCCTTTGGCAGGACCTGAGGCAATGTTACCCTACAGCCAGTGCTGCTGCTTCATTTTCGTGGTGAAAGATAGTGCATAAATTGGTCACTAGAATAACAACAGGTAATTAACAAACAAATAGTGCTTTTCTGATTATTGTGGACTAAACTCACCCACAAATTGTGACCTGGTCACCCAGGACTTTGGAGATAATGTGCAATCAATCACTATCCCTGTTGAAATGGGTTATAAATAGAACTAAAGGATGGCTGAACATAGGACTCATTTGGGTATACTGGGTTCATATCCATTAGCTTTCTTTTATTTAAAAATTGGACACAAAATAACTGAGCAGATGTTTTCGCTTTTGCTGCAAATATTTTTAGCTGGCCATATTCACCAAGTGACAACTACTGGTAGCATGCCAGCCAAAGCTAGTCGCAACCAACTTCTTATACAATTAAATGAAGGAGTCTTCAAATGAGGAAATAATTTTCTGAGGGACTAGACTTAGAGGTATCGTTCGACTCCCCCTGTGGAGCCCATCTTCCCCTGCCTCTGCAGGGAACAGACATAGGGTTCCAGGTCTCCTTGGAAGATGAAAGAGAACCAAGAAAGGATAAATTCTGAAAAAGAAATTCTAAGAAATGAAAAATATGTTTAGATTAAGGGCACACTGTCAAGGCTTTTCTCTCCATGCTTGGAGTTCTGGAGCCTCTCTAGGAAGCTACCATACCAAGTCAGATCATTGCTCTATTGAGTTCAGTACTGTCTACTGGCAGTGACTCCTGCAGCTCTGTCTGGAGCTCCCAGTGATTTAAACTGGGGCTTCTGCAAGCACAGCACTGAACCAATGCCCTTCTCCAAACTCTTCTTCTGCATCTCAAACTCTTTCCCCATTTACAGATAGGTAGCCGTGTTGGTCTGCCATAGTCAAAAAAATAAATAAATAAAAATCCTTCCAGTAGCACCTTAAAGACCAACTAAGTTAGTTCTTGGTATGAGCTTTCGTGTGCATGCACACTTCTTCAGATACCTTTCCCCAGATACTTTCCCCATTGTCAGTCTGAGGCAACATCAGGAGAGATAAAAGTTAAGCTTAGGACAGTGATGAAGAATTTCAGAGCTGGGGAATGAATGTGACTCTCCACCCCTCTCTGTCTGATCCTTAGGACTATCCCCAAGCCATACACCCTTCCAAGCCACACCCCTGTCCCCAAGCCACACCCATCTCTTCCTGTGCTTCACAACCTTCTTGCAAGTTTTTGATTGGCCATTCAGAGCAGTATCTGAGTTGCTCACCCTCCCAGCTGAGGATGGATCTCTCCATCAGGAAATGTGAGGACAAGAGCACAACCTTCACACAATCTCTCTCTCACATAGATCATTTGACAAAATTCTCAGTGACTCCCATATACCCTACCTCCTTCCTGGCTAGGGGTTTCAAGTGCCTTAAAGCCACCAGATACTCACTAGTTATAGGGACAGAAATTTGGAGGGAGGGTCTGAGACATTTCCTCTCTGACTGGGCTGAAGCTGTGTGTGTTTTCTCTTGAGGAGCAGAGTAGAATAAACCCCAATTGGGGGAAAACCAAAACCCTCTGGTTATTAAACTCCAAGCACATTCCAGAGAGCTGCTTTCTGACAGAGGTCCATCTTCTTACACCAAGCCAGAAAGCCATTGGATTGCAAGAAGGACACGAGATTGTCTGTTCCAAGCACAGTTGTAGCTCTGAATAATGGCACATTTGCACCATGGGAAAGCCCAGGGAGCCACTTGTGGTGTATTCCATTCCAGAGATATAAATGATCTTGGTTTCACATAAAACAGCACAAAATTGAATGCAGCTCCTCAGCTGATTTATGGTAGAACAGTAAGGGATACCAAAAGAAACTTACCCAGGTAAGATGGAAGCACTTTGGATGGGCGGACCTTCTAGTCCATCCATTCAGTCCCAATGTGCTCTACAACACATCATGTTGTTGGAATGGAAAGAGGAGAAATAGAGTTGTGCACAAATGCCTCTGGAAATTCGCCGCCATGTATACAGGCAGAGAAATTGGGAAGACCACCTCCTCCAAAGGGATGGAGAAATTTCACAACAGTTTCTCATAGATGGGGGCTCACTCATTAGCAGTGCCAGCAGTACAATTTCTCTGCTGAAAATAGCAGCTTCAGCAGGGCAGATAACAGCATTGGGAGCACTTTTCAATGGGAAATCAGCACAGGGAATGACAGCAGCAGACAGTGGGAGCATGTGTTTCTGTGCTCACATGAGCTCCAAACGAAAGGAGAGATTAGGGAGAGTAAATAGATTAATACATTAATACACCACACATAGCATTTTCACAGTAAAAATGCCCATGAGGTTTTTATGCTAGAGCAGGGTTGGGAAACCTTTTTGATTTCACGGGACCGGTTCCTTGTGGGCCAAGTTTGGCAGGTGGGCAGGGCTGCCTGCCAGCCATATAACATCATTATGTCATCACGTGATTGATAGGTAGGTTGTCTCACCCACCAGTCAAAATCCTTTGTGGGGTTTTTGGCCTAGACCATGGGTAGGCAAACTAAGGCCCGAGGGCCGGATCAGGCTCAATCGCCTTCTGAATCCGGCCCGTAGACGGTCCAGGAATCAGGGTGTTTTTACATGAGTAGAATGTGTCCTTTTATTTAAAATGAATCTCTGGGTTATTTGTGGGGCCTGCCTGGTGATTTTACATGAGTAGAATCAGTGCTTTGATTTAAAATGCATCTCTGGGTTATTTGTGGGGCATAGGAATTCGTTATTTTTTCCCCCTTCAAAATATAGTCTGGCACCCCACAAGGTCTGAGGGACAGTGAACCAGCCCCCTGCTGAAAAAGTTTGCTGACCCCTGTTCTGCACAGATCAGCATCTGAAGTTGTGGCAGTCTTATTATTATTTTTTTATAAGATGTGACCAGTCCTATGCATGCTACTTATGCACTCTTAATGTGTCATTTGGTCCCAAGACAAGCCTGATTCAGAAAGGGAGATCTTCAAATGTGTGTGGTGTTCATCTGAGCCACCTAAACTTGATGGAAGTGACTTATGCAGAAGATACAGAATTTCCCCTTCGATGGCATTATTTCGCCCCCCCTGCGAAGTGTGATGGCCTGGAATGGGACCAGCTTCTCTCAAGGAAGCACCCTTACTCCACCTGCCAAAGGCCTTTGTAAGGGAAGCACTGATACGAGGTGCTCAATTTACCAAATCTGCCTGACATTTTATTTGCATCTCATTATTTGTACAGAAGCAGAGGTCACTTCCAAATGAATAAGAATGCCAATAAAATATTATTTTACATATTTATATATTTGCCTATGTTTCAAAAATACTCTGCATTAATCAACATAATTCAGGATTTATTGGGAGGGGTTTTTCCCCCATATATATATTTACACATATATATTTTTAACACCTGAAGATATCTGCATAGTCATATGAACGTTTTGTGGCTGTTGTCTTAAATGAAGTCATCATGGAGTGGTAGGCATTTTTTTTTTTCAATCACAGTACATGCAAGGTGCTCAGCCCAGAAGCATTTCTCACTTGGCTTACAATAGCATGACGCTCTTATGTTTTGAGCAGCAACAACTATAAAGTTGTTCTGGTGCTAAAGCATTCCCATTAAGCAAAAAACAATTTTTCCTCAAGCTAAGATCATGGGTTCTTTTCTCTTCCCCCACCCACCCTGCCTGATTGAAATAGATTCTTGGTTGAGATGAACTTGAAGTGAAGCTATGGCGGTTTAACATAAGATGAGCAGGATTTGGCTGGTATTTTTGTTTCTTTTTCAAAATGGCATCATTCCTTGGGAAATGTCTCCATAGGATGCTATCCTAGATTCCAGGCTCCTTAACCATCCCTTTGCTCCCATAGGAAAAGTTGGAGCTTTGGGAATATAGGGTGATGGGTTGGATCCAAAGAAGCTTTTCCATGGATGGAAGAAGTTCTTCCATTCAAAGGAAAAGACTGTGACACAGAGGAGGTTTTCATTCATGGATGGATTGGAGATGATCTTCAGCATTTTCTGTTCTCCTTCAGCCTCCCATCCATTTTTTTCAAGAAGCATAAAGGGCTGTAGGATAAAAGGAGGGAAATATGTCTTTCCTCACTCCTTCCATTAAAATTATGGATCTCCATTCCCAGATCATCGGATCCAACCCATCCTAGCAGCAGCAGTAGCAGCAGATCAAGCAGTACTCAGAGCAAAACATACACCTCCATCCGAATTTCTTCCCTCAGAACATGAATGGGAAGGAAGCTGCCATTTTACATCAATGGTCCTTCCAAGAAGAAAATGTTGCCTTGTGCTCTGAAGTACTGACTTTTGAGAAATGGCTGCTCCTGCTGCCCCCCGCCCCCACCCTTTCCTGCCCTCCCCCTTTTGGTCATTATAAAGTAGTTAAGTTTTATTTCATCACATGGGAGCCCCTGGCCTACAGGAGAAAAAAGTGCTTTTGCTTCAGCTGGCTGGTGAGCGTGCCAGCTACTATCCCATATGTTTGTACTCAGATCTGTCTCGTGGGATTTGGACTTGACTAGCGGTCATTTTGAGGTGGAGATGGTAAACGCCGAGAGTGATCACAATAACAAGTCCCAAGATCAAGCCCAGAATGAGAGGGAGGGTTTCTTCCAACTGTTCTCTTTGGTCTACAGGGCACTTATGTTCTGCAATATAAATAAACAGAAAACAGGGAGGGGCAGAAAGACAGAGAGAAAGAGTTATTTTCTGTACCAGTAAGCATGAGCTTATATGAAACAAAATGGACTCTTTTCCATACAAAGAGCTCAAGGCAGCACATAGAATATTCCCACAACAGCCCTGTGACATAAGCCAGCCTGAATACAAAAATATGGCCCAGACTCAACCTGTGAGCTCTATGGTTAAGTGAGAAATTGGACAGTTTGGAGAACATAGGTATAATCCCTGTGGATCAGAACATTGGCCCATCTAGTCAAGCATCCTGTTTCCTGCAATGGCCATGATGGCTCCAGGAAGTTCACATGCAGGGGAAGAAGGCTGCATGAGGGAATGTCAGAGCAGACTGGGTGTCAGGGACTGGACATCATCGGATGACTGGTGGAGACCGCTTCCCCCTCTTCATGAACCTTCCAGAGAAGAGGAAGACAGTATAGATTTACAGTAGTGGTTTGCAGATGGTCACGGCTCAGAGGTAGATGAGGGGCAAAGTTGGGAAATAATGGGAGAAGAGGCGGGGGAAGCAGAGCCAGAGCAGCTGGCTGACACATGATAACTAGAAAGCATTCCAGACCCTCCTTCTCCCAGAACCCGACAAACATTGAAAGTAGGAGAGCAAAGGACTCAGAGGCAAATGGCCCTAAGAGGCCACCATAAGGTGAGTGCTGCTGCTGACGATTGAGGAGAGGAGGAGGGTGGAGTTTACTCAGAGCAATGCCATTACTCCAAGAGGCTACATTTCCAAGCCTCTCTCTGTGAATATTGAATAAAAGATGTTGGTACGAGCTTTCCTTGTCTAACTATTCCTGGCAGCCTACCATGGCGGGATCGGATTCCCTGACACCTGACACTGGGGGAAGGCATTGATTGAAAAGATGCATGGCCTTCCCAGTTCCCCAACATGCCACTGAAACAGGGAAAAACATATACCAGTCCTGGAACTGCTGTAAGTATTTTCCCTTCCATTGGAAACAATGGGAAGGAAATCATTTAATGGGCAGCCCTGAAAAGAACAAAGTAATGCAAGAATGCTTCTCCCACTCATCCTGCTGGTGTGGTCTTGCCAGTCCCCCAACACACCACTGCTGCTGCAGTCATTGATGACAGTACTGAGCTAGGGCTGGAAACGGGTAGCCAAAATGATCAAGAAACTGGAGTGCCTTCCCTTTGAAATTGACATAGTTTGTAATTTTATCATTAAGGAAAAACAGGTGACCAAGGTCAGATGTGCATAAAATCCTAAATGGTGCACAAGAGGCCTTAACCCTAGTCTTTAGTCTTCGCATTAACCCTTGGGGTCACTGAGTTAAACTGATGGGCAGTAGTTTCAGAGCAGAAAGTAGAAATAACTTATTTTTGCAGCACTTAATTAATTTGTGGAATTCACTGCCAGGAGATATAGTACAGTGGTACCTCAGGTTACATACGCTTCAGGTTACATACGCTTCAGGTTACATACTCTTAAGGTTACAGACTCCGCTAACTCAGAAATATTACCTCGGGTTAAGAACTTTGCTTCAGGATGAGAACAGAAATTGTGCTCCGGTGGCGCGGCAGCAGTAGGAGGCCCCATTAGCTAAAGTGGTGCTTCAGGTTAAGAACAGTTTCAGGTTAAGAACAGACCTCTGGAACGAATTAAGTACTTAACCCAAGGTACCACTGTAATGGTGATTGGCCCAGACAGCTTTAAAAAGAGGATGGACTTTTAAAAATTTTAAAGGATTTATATACCATCTAATTATCAAGACCTTTAAGCAGTTGACATAAAACAATATAAAATATTCATTAAAAACAAGTCAACCTATAACTTATCAAAACACAGTATACATAATCTTGTTGGTTTTTTAAAGGAAGAAATATGCATGATAAAACTAAATGTTCAGATTAGATAGATAGGTCTGGCAATGGCATTTTGCCATGATAGATAAAATGAATATCTGTGTTGAGAGTCTGAGTACCTCTGAATACCCATTGCTAGGGTCAAAATAAGGAAGGGTTCTTGCCTTGATTTCCTACACCTGGGATTCCCAGAAGCCATTGGTTGGTTGCTATTGGACGGTTGGTTGCTGGACTAACAGGACCCTTGATGTAATGCAACAGGGTCCTTCTTATGTTTGGCTTCTACCTGTGCATATAAGACTTTGACACTCATATGCCAACAATTAACAAATTTCCACCTGCATATATATAATCACATGGAAATCCAGAACATTTCGTAAACCTGAAACCTTCCACTTTTTTTCTGCCATGAGTAGTTTATGACAAAAGGAGTACAGTCATACTTCGGGTTAAAGTAGCTTCGGGTTGAGCGTTTTTGGGTTGCACTCCGTGGCAACCCGGAAGTAACGGAATGCATTACTTCCGGGTTTCACCGCTCACACATGCGCAGACACTCAAAACGATGTCACGCACATGCGCGGATGCTACAAATCACGACCCACGCACATGCAGATGTGGGTTGCGTTCGCATCCAGAGGTGCCACTGTATCTACAATATCTATTCTATCTGAAAGGCGGTTGGCTAAATACATTGGTAATGGTTTACTGCTCAGAAAATTTAGAGCAGGACTGAAGAAGGTGAAGCAAAGGATTTGGACATTGCCCTTTTGGCTGTGGCATTTTGCCAAAATAGTGATCTGTTATGAGAAGTGAGCAATATAGAATCCTCAGTCACAGCCACAAAGCACTTTCAGCTATGAATGGAAAACTAAGGGCAGGGGGATCATGTTAGAAATTATCCACCTTAAACAGAAAAGCAGGTTGTAGAATGTAGGGCAGTCTAAGCCCTTGCAATGGGTTTTGGGGCCAACACCTCCAACACAAAGACCAGGTGCCAACCCCCTGCTTATTCAGCTGCCCCCCCCCCAAGCAGTTTCAGGATTCTTCACTGCTGAATCTTGCTTCCATACAGCCCAGTGATTGGCACTATTGCTCCAACAAAGAAAGTTAGAAGTAAATAAGATCTATTCAATTGAAGTAGTAGGAGCATGTCTTCACCTGCCTCCTTCTCCAGGAACAATTATTGTCCTCAACCTAATGCGTCTTCAGGACCAGGCAACTTAGCCATTCCTAGCCATTATAGCATTTGTATTTATTTATGCCATTTATTTTTAGAAATTAAGAACCTGTAATACAATTAAGTTATAAATTAATACACTTAGTGAACACTTGTTTGTGCCCACAAATGATTTTATTTGTGAGTCAATGGTCCTTGATGGAAAAAGCATCCATTATAAGATAATAATGGGATGGGGGAAATCTGCTTGTTCCTAGCTGAAGGAATGCTATTCTTAGCCTTGGTCTGAGATTCCGGACAGGATAACTTATTCTTTCAAAATAATAATAAAGAAGATGTGTTGTGTCCCTTGTCCATCCCAGCTTTCCATAGAAGCTGCCTTCTTTGCTGGCCAAGTGCTGCCACCTCATCTTTCCAAATGGTACCCAAACATCTCCCAGCACCCGCAAGACCCTTACCTTCACTGAAGGTGAAATCAGAGCTGATGTCAAAGGGCTGAAGGCGGACCTCCGACAGCAAGAGAACTACAGATTTTTGATGGTCGCTGGAGGTCAAGGTGATTGTCTGCTGAGCTTGGCATTCGTAAGACTTCCCAGCTGGGGTGACTAAAGCAGAAAGATGGCGTGTGGTAGATGTGTGTTTCCCGGCTGCCAAAAAGAGAGAAATGTCAATGGATGAGAACCACTCCTAAGGCTTGGGATCCTCAGTATTGCCTATTTGAAGAGACAATAACTCCCCTGCTTTCACTGACCAGACTTAAGCCTGTTACCACTATGACCCATTTTTCCCCATTCCACTGGTGGAACACTGCTAGAGGACCATCTCAGTGATGCTAGTGTCATCCCTGTCTGCTGACAGAGCAGCACTCATGTGCCAAGGCCCTATGACCCACAGTTCCCTAGTGATTAATAAACACATGGACAGGAGCATTTCAGTTTATGGGATCAAATAGGCTACAACTTTGTTGGTTACAGATGTGAGTGGTTTGGGTTTGGCTTAGGCATTGGGTGGTGCCAGGCTATATTTCGACTCCTGCCTGTCTTCAGGGAGTCCATCTAAGGGTAAACCACCAACAGGGGGACTCCTATGACTTACGTCAAATAGGGGCACCCCGAGAGGTCCCTGTTGGGGTCATGGCATGGCCCTAGCCCATGTCTGGGCATCGGACAGAATCCACACCCTGGATCCCTTTAACAGGATGCCCTTAATGAGGAGGAGCAGGCAGAGGCTATAACTTCCCCTTCCAACTGAACAAAGGGCCACCACGAAAGGTGTGTGGACTTAAGCAACTTCCAGTGGTCCCTTGGCCAGTTTTCTGATGGGGCATGGACTGCATCCTTAGTTGCCGTCTTCAAATCCGGATTCCACCCAAATAATTCATATTGGTCAGGCCAGCTTAATAGCCAGAAAATCTTGCTTTCCCAGAGCTGGTTGAGGACAGAGGCAGGGTTCTCTCATCCACTTCACAGTGCATTGGTTTCATGTATTCTTTACACTCTGGTGAGACCCAAAATTCCTACGACTTTCTAGATTTGTGGAAAAGGCAAGAACCCTTTCCCAGGACATTTATGGTGCAGGCCTTGTTATTGTCAATGATGATGAATTGGGAGGGGGGTGGAGGTTAAGAATGAAGAAATATCCATGTGCAGAATTGCCAACACTTGGGGAATTATGGAGAAAAAAGCCCCTTTGTCAGAATATTTATAAATCATCATAAAGTGTGTGTGTGTCCGTATACGCTATTGGGGTCCTTTGCACTTGGAAGACTAATGTGCTTTTGCTATGGCAGCAACTATGATTATTATGCTAAAGAATACCAACTATTAAGCAGATATGCAGCTTCGCCAGAAGAGATGTGTTGACAACATCTTTCTCTTACTAGGTTCATCTCTACAAATGCAGCATACCACTCGATTTTCTTTCTTATTCTCATTGCTGAAGGCATCCCCACAGCATCACTCAAAGTGCCATCACTCGTGCTGTGTTCCCTGAGGACTATTCTATTTGTATCTTCCCCAGGGTAGCATTTTAGCCTCGGACATGCCCTGTGAGATAAGATTGAGATGGTGTGTGACTTGCCCAAGGCCACTCAGTAGGCATTGCAGCTGAGGCAGGATTTGAACATGGGATCTGTACACCCAATATCCATCACGTTAGCCATTTGCGACACTGGTTCTCATAGCACAGCACTCTGCGCAAAACTGTACATAAATCAATAATCAGGGATAATATTCCAAAATAAAACCTGAAACATATACAGATTTGTAAATGTGCTTAATTTTAAGTAAGAATAATGACAGTGAAATGTGCATGATGCTCATATGATGAAAGTAAATCCATAAATCTTAATAAGTAGGGCTGAAATCCAAAAATAAAGAAAAATGAGTATTGAAATTAATGGCACATAACTGCTTAACTTATGCACCTATGTCCCACTGAACTGCTTTCTTTGGATTGAACCCTTTAGCTGCAATCCTATGCTCATTTACTTGGGAGTATGATTCCTTTGAAGTCAATGAGACTTACTTCTGAGTAGGAACATCTAAGATTGCACTTTAAACCTTCAAAAATTAAATATTTTTTTGAAACCCACAGCTAATCTATGTTTGCATGTGATGACAATTCCCAGTAAATTTATTAGTGCAGATGGTAGATTTTCAGACCCTTTTGAAAATCAGTCATGATTTCCCTCCTATACTTTATTTTAAAATGAATATGACTTTCAGCACAATTTATACTTAGGAAGGAGATAAATAAAATTTGGCTTCAATTTCTGAATATCAGGAAATATTCAAAAGCGATGAAATTTATGAACAGTGGATGTGACTTTTGTTTGCTTCAATGCGACAAAAGGGGGGGGGGATCCCAGGATGGGGGGAGCCACAGACAATCTCTTGCAGAACATCCTGCACTGCAGATATACACAGCAACAAATAGAGGCAGCAGGAGAACATCTAAGATCAGGTTGAGAGAGTAAGGCTAGAAAATGAGACAGAATCACCTTCAACAGACAAACTACACCAAAAGCTGCCCACATCTTCTAGGACATTTGGATGTATTCAGGATGAAGCAATCACCACCACCATTTCAGTGAAGGGAAAACTGAGGTGGCTTCGGTTTTTTTTTTAAAAAAAGAGCATTTAGAAAGAACAGTCCCAAAGTCCAAGCAATAACAAGAAAAACAATAGGAGTTGGTTTTGTTATTTACATTTGAAGACAGGTTTAGGAGCCCAGTCTCTACGTTCTGAAGTGCTTGCAATAAGAGCATGAAATTCACCCATACCTGCAAATCTGATTCTGTAAAACTCAAAAATACTTTACACACGAAGCCTAAACTATAGGTACAAGAGACAAATAATATAGGCAGCAAATCCATCTATTAAAGCTTTCACAGGGTCACCTTTACCAATGGAGACCAGTACCAATGGAGACCAGTTTTAATTTGTGAGTTAAGAGCACATTTTATTTTCTTAATAATATTTTTCCCCGGTTTTAGTTCTGGCACGTTGCTGTAAATAACCGATGTGGTCTTTTCTTCCTGCGATGAGTAGTAGCATGTAGCTTTTGGTTTTTAATTTACCATTTTGCACTTTCTTGTTAACACGCCAGAAAGGCAACTCTATCGGAGGGTTTTTTGTATTTACATTTAATTAATTTATTGCTTTGGTCTTCAGAGAAACCATTGTAGCAAGCCCTATCTGTTGAAAGGTGCGCATAGACCAGACTTGCAGCCCGAAGGGAAGAACGTTTCCTTACAAAGCGAGGCTTACTGAGTTCGGTTTGATCGCAGCCGCACAACGCAATCCTAGGCAATGATAACTCAGTAGACTCCCTTGAGTTGAGCAGGACTTACTCCCAAGTAAATAGGCATCGGATTGCACCCGCGGTTCTTTGTAACGTGTCGGGCCACCCTTTCGTTTCAAAAGGCTCCGAACTGACAGAAATCGGCTTCTAATCTGTCGAATCGTTCACTCCTGAAAAGCGTGGCCTTGTTCGCCGTTTCGAGGCGGCCCAAAGGCAGAAGAAAGATGCCTCTTGAAATAAGTCGATTTTGCGCACAGGAAAGGGACCTACCTTCCAGGAGGGCGCTGAGAAACAAGGCAGGCGGGGAGGGGGGGAGAGAAGGCGGGGATCCAGCGCCTAAATCCACCCGAATCCGGGCATGTGTTCAATCCACCCAAGGGAAGGAGGGTGGTTTGAGGTGAAGGGATGCGGTTTTTATCCGCAGTGCGGACTTGGGGGTGTAGAGGAATCTAGCCTAAGGTAGGCAAAGCGGACAAAAAACCGGAGAGAAGCGACGCTCCGTGTGAAAGCAGAGCGAGCTGGCACAAAGAAGCAAAGGCCGGGGATGCAATCCGGACTTGAAGAGCCCACGAAATCAAGACTGCATTTCGCTGTGTTGTGCTCTAGGTTGTGTCCTCAAATCCTAGCCCAGACACCCCCCCCCCCGCTTTTCCAGGTTCCTCTCCTGATCCGCTGCCACCAAACAACCCCGCTCTCTAGATTTTCCTAGGCCTGCGCCTCTCTCTCTCTCTCTCTCTCTCTCTCTCTCTCTCTCTCTCTCTCTCTCTCTCTCTCTCTCATAGCACATCAGGACTTACGGTTAACCGCGTCCTTGAAGTAGGTGCGCTCGGAGCTGTCGTAGACGAACTGGACTTTGTTCATTTTCCACCAGGCCTCGGGCCCTGTGCTGGTGTTGCGACCCTCCTGTCGATTTCGGGGTGGAGGAGACCGGGGAAGGGAAGGGAAGAGGGGGGGGGGGTGGGATAGAGAGAGATAGACGGAAAGACAAACGGTTGATATTAAGGACGCATCCCCTTGGGACCCTCCGCATCCCGTTTCGGCCTGGTGAGAACTTTGGTTGAGCTTTGGGAACCCTGCGCCTTCCCAATAAATAAAAATGCTGCGCGATTTCTCAGATCTGTCATGGCATGAAAGAACTTAGAAGCTGCGGGGAAAGAAGCGCTTCGTGGGCCTTTAGTAAGGATACTGTGCGAACTAGAAAAATAAAAGACAATGCCATCCTGGTGTTTTTGGACCGCCCGTTTTCTCTGCCTCTCATCTTCTCTCTCATGCTCTCCCCTTTATTTCCTTCCGTCTCTCATCCCCACTCCTTTGACTCTCCCTGAGTTTCTGGGCTCCTACGCGGGTGACCCTGCGGTCGCCATTATTTACCTTGACAAAGTAAAGTCGCAGGGTGTAAGCTTTGTCTATCCAAAAAATCTGGAGCTCGGCTTCGTTGCTGCCGCATTTCCCCTGCTCTTCTGCTCCCCGGGAAATCGGGATGTAGGCTTGCTCTGTGATCAGCTGGACACAAGGGCACAACAGGCTCAGTCAACGGAGAAGTCCAAAGACCTCCCCCCACCCCCGAAGTCCAACGACCTCCCCCCCCAAAAAAAACCCTTTAATAAGGATTTCATCCGAGGCAAAAGGCTCTCAAAGAGACTGTCAAGGGAAACATGGAGGAGTCGACATCCCCCTTTTCCCGATGCTGCTATAACAACAACCCACAACAGATGGAATGAATACAGGTGTGTGCAGGGTCATAGAAATGAGCGGATTTCTCTGTTCACAGCCAGGTAGAATAATTGCCCATAACCTCTCCACCACCACCCGCCTCCCCGTCCCGGAAGATCAAGATGGGCAGTTAGATATGGTCGGATCTCTTTTCCACTCCCATATGAAAAAGCAAATTTCATGCACTTATAAAAGCATTAAACCCAAGAATCCCCAGCAACAGATAGGAGCCAGCATTCCTTGGGGTGGGAGACCGAGAGAGCGGGGGCGTTTATTCTCCGAGTACAATCTTTTCTCTCGAAGCTACAAACATCAGCCTGACCAAACTGCGGGAGGCGGTGGAAGACAGGAGTGCCTGGCGTGCTCTGGTCCATGGGGTCACGAAGAGTCGGACCCGACTAAACGACTAAACAACAACAACAACAATCTTTTCTCATTCCAAGCTTAACTACTTGCAAATTCGGTGTGGGTTGTTGTTGTTTTTTTAATTTTCTTCTTGTGTGTGGGGAGCTGGGGATCTGCATTACCTTAGCAACATCAGGCAAGAACTAAGGCGAAACATGCTTGGGATCCTCATATTCTAGATTATTCCTGCTTCTCCCTCCCTCTCAGTCACACAGTATTTCAAGTCAACAAACATTTCAGAAATACTACAGCTAAACCTTCCGGCTCTTTTATTGGATGACAAAATGCACAAAGTTGGTGGAGTCGGTGTGCGTGCGTGTTTGGAGAGAGATGGGGCAAGCGAGAACTCGCGCGCAAGATCCTTACATCTACATAATTGCTGGCCCACACGTCATAGGGAACGATGAACTTCGCCGCGAATTCCGCCATAAGACAGGTCGTTCCATTTTCCCGAACTACAAAAATAGCCTTTTCGGGGTTCGAAGACAGACCGGAGAGGTTCTCCACTTCTTGTTCTGCCCGGCTGCTGGCCACTGCGTTATATATAAGAGATCACAGTCAGGAGGGGGCATGGTTTTCAGGTTTAAGCTGCGAACCTATACGCATTTGTTAGCGACCAAGACCTATTCAACTCAATCAGGCATTCTTCTGAGAAGGATTGCACTCTCAATCACAAAGCTTTATTGAAAACGGGAGTTTCTAATCAGCGGTCAGTTTTTGTCTGATTATGTGGGTAGGAAACTACCTGTCTTTCTTAACTGCACGGCATTTCCCAACGAAAGCCCAGCCCGCTGATCGACATATCCTTCCCAGTAAGACCGAGGAGAGATCATAGTCATCTCCCCACAACCAACCGCAAGACACGCAGGGCTGTCTTATGGCTGTTTCCCATTTCTCAGACGGCCCTCAAAGCAGGGATGCTAGTGATGCGCAGCCTAAATAGACAGACTCGCCAGAGGAAAGTAGCTCTGGTCGTCCGCCACCCGCATGGGAAAAGCAGGCATTGATACTCACATAAAAATAGAAGCAGTACAGGGAGTCTTAGGCTGGATGAGGAGGTCTCGCGCCTTCTCAGATCCATGCTTCCAAAGCAGAGCCCGCGAAGATGAAGCTGGGGTGTTTTTTTTGGCGGAGTGGGAGCTGCTCCTGGAAGAGTCTTTCCTCTTCGCTCGCTTCGCTTCCTGTAGTGTTGCTTGCGCGGAGGCGAATGCACTCCGATCACTTTCCTAAGCTCGAGTAATACGAGCTGCGGGAGGCGGGGTGTACGTGGAAGGCCGGCGGGAGCTGTCCAAAGTAACCTAGTGCTGAAGTGCCTGGTACTTCACGCTCTCCTCAGCTATGCTGCTGCAGCGTCGGAGAGCGAATACTGTGTAGAGGAGGGTCGCGAGAGAGCTGTCCAAAGTAACTTAGTGCTGAAGTGCCGCCGTTGGTACGCTTTCCTCAGCTATGCTGTTGCAGTGTCGGAGAGCGAACAGCCGAAGGTCGGAGGGAGCTGTCCAAACTAGCTGCGGGTTGCAAATCGACATATAGGAGGGAACTCGATAATTTCCTTGCGGTACTCACCTAAGACCGTAAAAAAAGAGCTGTCGTTGTGTCGCTGTTTCCGATTCCACCACCCCCTCCAATATTTACATTCATTGGGCAGCTCAGCCTTATATTGTCGAAGCCCAACAGCCTTTCCTCCTCCCCGACATCCCTTTTCCAGAGGCAATGCCTCTTTTATTTATTTCACACCCTAGCGAGGCGAAGTTAAAGCGCTCTCCCGTTCCATGATCCTGTTTAGAAGTGGTGGATGAGGTGGCGGTGCTTTCCCTACAAAACAATTAAAGCGCTGCTTCTGGTGTGCTAGGCTCGGAAGTCGTCAGCTGACATCGACGGAGTCAAATATACCCTTAGAAAGGGGTTGAGGCGTCAATGAAGCGTGTTTATTGTAGCCACAAGGAACGATTGCTGCAGTTCCCATGATCGGTGTGGATTTGGTGGCCGAGGAGAGGAGAGCAAGTTATCAATGACCTCTATTGTTGAGCCTGCTTGGCTTGATAGCTAGCTTGCTAGAATATCTGGCAATGCAGAAAATGAATACTTATGAAACAGGGAAAGACTGAACGACTAGCAAAGGCGTGAGGTGGGGCATGGAGGGGAGGCCCTGAGAAAATAATACCTCACTCAAGTGAAACCAACCAGAGCAAGTAAACTTTCCTTCCAACCTCATTGTCTCTCACACGCAGAGGGAAGGAATGCACCCTTACCCTTAACTCCTCAAATAGTTTACCCATATTGACAGGACAAACTCATCCGTAGGTGGATTTTATGAAATTAACATGATTCTTCAAACAAATTCACAGAGACACGTGATACTACTTTGCACTGCCTTTTGAAATGTCTTTCTGACTGATTGTAATTAAGGGGAGTTCTTCCATACAGGTTGCAATAAGTGGTGGATTACATAATAGCGGCCAAGCAAGGCAATCCACCTGCAGTAGACTGGCTTCCACCTTTTGGCTTGATTCCATGTGACCACCGCCATTTTCTGGTGGTGGTTGACAGAAGCCTGGAGATCATCCAGACTGTGGAGTGCATGCTAAGATGAGAAACATGAAAATGTTTGCTCTGTGGAGCACTTGACATGGGATGTCAGTTTTAATTAGACCGCTTCACAATGTGTGGCCTGACAGTCTCTCTTATACCCCAGCCTTCTCAACACACATGAAGAGCACATTCTATAAGGTCTCATGGACCCTCTTTTAAAGACCCTGTGTAGGCTCATGGCATTTACTTATTTTTTTGCTTCTATACCTTTATAATCACAGTAAATATTTCAACACTTTACGTACCAACAGTTACTTATTTATATCAAAGACGTACAGCTGGACTTCTAGTAATTTATTTCACTTCCAATGGAAGGCTTGACGTTAAATGTAAAATGCAGTACATCTAAATGCAACTTTCCACAAATGGAGTTGTGTTAAGGTCACAACCCTGTGCACATTTTACCTGGGAGTAAGCACCAGTGAATTCAATATTCCATGATTCTCAGTAGAAATGTGTAGATTGCACTGTAAAATCTCAGTGAAACTAGAAGTGTCCCCAACACATGAAATATACTAGGGAAACCATAACTTTTTTAAAAAAAGTTGATTTGAACAATAAATATTGTTAATATATATATAGAGAGAGATTTAAAAGTCCAAAAATCAGCATTTAGTGTTAGGGAATTGCATTTTTTAAAAATGAAACAACCAGACATTTGTTGGAGTTGAATCACTGAATTGATTCACTGCCATTCTACTGCAGACACTAACTTGAAGCTGCCATCTCAATCTACTGCTTTAGTGTACCAGCTGCAGAAGATCAGCCCATCCAAATTACATGAATTTTCAAGCTCATTGATCCCTTCCCTAAAAATATATTGGACCAAAATTAGTTACCACAGTAACAAAGGAGGTAAATTAACCATTAATTAATTACTCTGCTGCATCTAATCAGATCCTTGTGTGATGTATGTTTTCATTACTGTGTGGGAAAGCTGCACATTTCAGGAAAGAAGTGACCCATTGGAACCAGCTCCCACATAATTATTTATTTGTTATCTCCAATATTAATAGACTGCTTTTTGCCATAGAAAGTCACAAAGCAGTTTATGCAGCAAGTAAAATAAATAAATAAATGAAACAAAATATTTTAAACAAACAAAATCCACAGATAAAATCTCTAATCTGACAAATAGGCATAGTGTATAATAGGCATTCTGATATGACGGATATACATAGAATAGGTGCCTTCTTGTTATTTTTTGCTTTCTCATGCTGAGCATCTGTCTAGTGCACTCATCTTTCATGGCAAAAGCTGAACCAAGAACATTTAAAACATAATTCTGCATGAAGGATTTCCCATAACCTAAGAGATCGTTTAGCAGTAACACATCAAACATGTACTTGAAGATTAAAACAATGAAACCAGCAAGGCCTAATGAAGAAAAGAGAAAACCTCCTATTGATGGCAGTGTGCTAAATCGGGAGTCTTCTTTAATCCTTGTCCACATGTTTTGGTTGTGGTGGTGTTAGTAGATTGAGATGACATCAACCTTCTGGGGGTTTCTTCCCTGCGAGAAGCCAAGCTACAGGGAACCAGGCAGAGGGCCTTCTCAGTAGTGGCACCTGCCCTGTGGAAAGCCCTCCCACCAGATGTCAAAGAGAAAAACAACTACTGCACCAGACTTTTAGAAGACATCTGAAGCCAGCACTGTTTAGGGAAGCTTTTAATCTTTAATAGATTGTTGTATTTTAATATTCTGTTGGAAGCCACCCAGAGTGGCTGAGGAAACCCAGCCAGATGGGCGGGGTATAAATAATAAATTATTATTATATTATTATTCCTTGATCCTAGTCTAGTGCAACATTCTGACCACTACACCATGCTGACTGACCCATCTTGAATCTGTTTACTGAAGACGACTTGTTTAGACAATGCTGGCAAACGTTAAAGCAGCATGGATTTGGTTTCATTGATGTGAAGATTAGCTGCATCCTGGGGAAATGTCCCTCCACACCTGTCTCACAGTAGAATAATGACGCAAGCCAGTCTTAAAGGCTTAAGCAAAGATATACAAATGGCTCTGTGCTGCAGCCAAGTAACCTTGGATGTGTTCTGTGCTCTATGTACTGAGATTTCTGTGTAAGATAGAAGCTTAATGAGCATTGCTCACTGAAGAAAATCCAACCACTTAATTAATTGCAATGAGGGGAAAGGAAAAATAAATAAACCAGCAGTAAACTCATTTTCATTTCTGCTGGTGCTTTAAAGAAAGCCAGTGGTCGAGATATTAAAGGTGGAAGAACTGAAAAGGCAAAATTGCCAAAGGTAACTAGACAAATATATGCACAGTCAAATTTATGAAAGTGAAGGAGACCATTCAAGCTCTTTTATGTCATAGTATTACAACCTTTCAAAAACCTGGCCTGGGCATCTTTGGTGTGGCTGCCACAACATGCCCCCCCCACTCACATTGTCATTTCAAGCAAATGCTGTCGTAGATACTACCATTCTACGAATGAATCTAATTCCGTCAAGGGGAAGAAACAGACCAATAAAACAAGGCATTTTATGGCTGCGTTCAGTGCAGAGAATAAAAGGATCCAATGTCATCTGTCCACGGATCAGTAGATATTTTGCTTAAGAAAGGCAGCTGTTTAATGTGTCGATTTAGCAGCAAGCACTAAAACTGCTGGAGGAGAGAAGTCAGCAGCAAGGCTCTATACCTGGGCGTAAGACTATGAGCTGGTTTTTGGAAGAAAAGGAAAACAAGAAAGGAACTCCCCCATAACTTGATGAAATTATAAAGAGGCACACAAGGTTTGTGAGCTGTGAGTGGGGGCAGAGGCAGAAGTGAATGGATGCAGTTTTGACTTCTGCAAATTAAGGAGGCTAGTTTCAACACATGCCCATGCGTTACTCTCAAGAGGCGCTATATGGTGGAGGGTAAATTTGAGGCAGGCAAAAATGCTAAAGAAACATACAAAAGCAGGTCCAGCCATAAGAGACATTCCTGAGGGCCAGGCAGAAAAGGTCGAATTCAGCCCCTGGGTGTGAAGTTCTATGCCTCTGGCATAAAGAACAGTGATAAATGCATGCGGTATTCAAGCTTCCTTTTGAAATCTGTGCTTCTGGAGCAGAAAAAAATGTCTACCAGATATTGGGATGAGCAAATCTGTCCATTTCAGTTTTTCTGTTTCTCATTTTTCCTATCTTGACTTCAGTTCTCCACATATGCTGTGTTACTTTTATTGTTGTTAGCTGCTCTGAGTCCAGCTTTGGCTGGGGAGGGCAGGATATAAATAAAATTTTATTATTATTATTATTATTATTATTATTATTATTATTATTATTTCTACAGCAGGCGGCATATTCAAATTAACCAGCATTTAGTGCAAATTCGCCATGATATATAGGCAACTCCCCACTTGCATGGGGGATACATTCCAGGCCCCCCTGTGTGCATAAATGAAATACACATAAGTGGGGAACACCCTCTAAAAAGCTTCCAAACTGCTTTTACCCTGTGGCACCTCCAGTCTCTTCAATCCTGAATAAATTCAGTGACTTTACACTTGCTTTAGTTCCCCCCTCTTTCTCTCCCTAAAACTGAGCTTTTCCCTTTGCTGTGGATTTTACCTTTGGCTTTTTGAATTTCTTGTGGATGATATCACTTTGTTTCCTGTCTTTGTTTTTTGTACCTTTTTTTGATGGAAGGGATAAGTTCCATGACTTGGTTCCTTTCATGGCTTTACTTTCCCCTCACCTGCTGCCCCGCCTTTGCCAGATCATCAGAGCGGGGACCTAGGGTGATTTAAGAAGTATCAGAAATACCTTCTCCTTTTATACCTTTGACTCCAGATTTCCAGAAAGGGCACGGAACAGCACGCTTGTGCCTACTGCAGTATAGTATCTGTATCGCTGCTGCTGAGCAGGGTAGATTGGCAGTAGAGAGAGCTCCCATAGGTAAAGGACCCCCCAGATGGTTAAGTCTAGTCAAAAATGACTATGGGGTTGCGACGCTCATCTCGCTTTCAGGTTGAGGGAGCCGGCGTTTGTCCAGAGACAGCTTTCCAGGTCATGTGGCCAGCATGACTAAACTGCTTCTGGCGCAATGGAACACCATGGCGGAAACCAGAGCACATGGAAATGCTGTTTACCTTCCTGCAACAGCAGTACCTATTTATCTACTTGCACTGGTGTGCTTTCAAACTGCTAGGTTGGCAGGAGCTGGGACAGAGCAACGGGAGCTCACTCCATCACAGGGATTTGAACCACCGACCTTCCAATCAGCAAACTCAAGAGGCTCAGTAGTTTAGACCACAGCACCACCTGTATCGCAGAGGCTCCCATACACCATTTTGGAATCCATAAGTTCTTTTTTATTTTTTAAAGCCTTTTTAGCCTTCATTTCTGGACTTTTTGCTCTGGGGAGGGTCTCCTTGTGCACCACAAGGACTTTCCAGCTCTTTCCCACCATTTCCAGGTCTCAGTTGAATTACTTATTTATTTCCTGGCACTGCACATATGCATGGTTGTGTGCAAGTCAATCGCGCCTAAGTGCGGGGTGCCTGTGCACATTTTTACATGCAATTTTGCTTAGCATTCACATTTTTACAAAGAAATTTTCCCCAAAATTATGCATTTTGCATGCTCTTTTCACTATCTGCTTATCTATACACCCTTTATCCCAGTATATGCACTTCTATACATGCTACTTGGTTGGAGAATTGCACCACAAATGCAGAGAAGAGTAAATTTTGAAGGATGGCTGCGTTTTGGATCATGTGATATCTCAGAAAGTGCAGATTAGGTTGTTTCAGCTTTGAATACAAACTGAAATGAATGTCTTCCCAGATCCCTAGAGATAAATAGCCAAATGGAACTTCAACATTGGTATTTGAGCACCCCTTCACTTATTTCCACCACTGCAATTCCTGCTGGTGCTCCTCCTTCAATCTTAGGAATGAATTATGAACTGAATTCTGTATGGAAGATCAGGTTGCTCTAATAACCAATGACACAATGTAACTAATGGAATGGCTTTGCACTGTGATGTATAATGTGATAAACACCACCCGTGTTCAGTGATGCCATCTAGAAGTATTGGATGTCATTATGCGCTTATGCCACTTAAGAATTGATTACATTAGCGAGCGTAATTAGTTTTTAATCATGGGAGAACTTTGTGGATGGCTGCTGAAAAAGATCATCCAAAAAGGAGTAAATTCTTCTCTAAAAGAGAATATGGAGTAGAACATAACAGAACAAATTAGATTATGCTTTTCAGTAAATGTGTTACAATACACTTCTTACTGCTTCCCATACATTTACCCAAGATGATCTTCCACAGATCATTTCTGCAACAGGCAGTCAAAAATTGAGGAACACATCTTCACACACTCTCCACTGCAAATTAGAGGGGCGATCCTATGCACCCTGGAAGGATGGCTGAGAAGCTGAACGTTGCTGCAGGCCTCCCTTGCCTGAGAGTACGATTTGTGAGCAGCTGCCTCCTCAATGGAGCAACAGAAGTTCTGCCACTGTTCCCGCATAGTTGGTGATGATTCACAGGCAGTAGTGCCAGCAATAGTGTGTGTTGGGTGCAGGTACGGGAAGGTCTTGGATAACTAGGGTCCCCATTCCCTTGATCTGCTTCCAGAAAAGGCAATCAATCAATCAATCAATCAATCAATCAATCAATCAATCAATCAATCAAATAGTCTCAGAACTGGTTTATTTATTTTCTCTCCCATTAGTTTCAATGGAACAGAGGGGGGGACACGTGAATACATATTGGAGGGTGGGCTGGAAAAATTGTCCGCCCCCCCCCCCCCAATATTCCAGTGTGGCTATGTGTCATGGGCCAGGGATTGGCTTCACCTGCTGAGCAGCAGCCTGAAGGTGAAGTGACTCCACCTGCTTCTGATCAGCCTTCTTGCTCCTGATGAGAACCAGCTGGCTCCAGCTTTCTTAAGCAGGGCTTCCAGGCTCAGTCAGTTGCTGGAAACAACATTTGTAGTTCCTGACCAGACCTTGCTGCTTCTTGCTTCTCATGACCTTGGAACCTCGGCTTTCTTGACCCCCCTGGGATTGTCTGACTATGTGAACTGAGATACTCCTGACCTTAGGACTGGACTGGGCCTTGTATATATGGTCTCTGCCTCTAGGCAAGTACCTCCCTGAGACACAGCTGGTTGGCTGACTTCTACCTCCACTGAACTCTGCCATGGCTGGCAACACAGGAATACAACACTATGGACTAAGGATACAGCAGAAGTTCTACCATGGTGTTCTCCTTCCCAGGTAAAAAGAATTGCTCTGTCCATTAGTCAAGTGTAGCCTGATCCTGATAGGTGTAGGACTATGGTTAAATTTACATTTGTGAGAAAGCTATTTCCCTCCAGTGGTATTTTCTTTGAGCTGTGAAAGAGCTTGGCACGTTAGATTTTTAGATCACTCTGCAACAGAAGAACAAAAAGGGAGCAGCCATAGGAAGGAATGGTGTGTTCTCTTCCCCATCAAAGGACAAATGCCTAAAAACATCTGCCACATGGCAAATGATTCATCTGAAGATACTTGCCATGCAAGGACTGCCCCTGGCTCCATGCCACAGCAGTGCATGGCTGCCCAAGAAGAACCACTTACGTATGTGCACCAGCTCTAACCCAAATAAACAGCCAGCCAAACTTCCCAACATGTAATCAAAAATGGCGGCTTTGTCCATTGAGGTTCGTTAATTCTCTTCTTAATTTTAGGACCACTCATATCTAATTAAACACAGTTGGTCCAGTAACATTGACTCCTCTCAAAAGGTGACATCACAGACTTGTAGGTGATTTTTCTAGCTCTGTTAAATTTTTCACACGCCCTTGAACTGCACCTCCTAAAAATACTCCACCCAATGTGGTTTCCCATTTGAAGAGACAAATGTGGAAGAGGCAATATGCTGCCCACAGGAGGTGTCTTTCAGAAGAGCAGCTTGTCTGCAGAATAGGTTCGAGGTCCCTGGAAAGAAAGAAAACAGCAGCCCTCATCCCTTTCCTCAGTTAATAGTTGCCGAATGCAGCAGTCGAAACAAAGATTATTGGCTTCTATTGACGGAAAGATAGCCGTGATTTACAATGTAATTTCCAAACTTGATGGGGTGGAACTGAAGTCTCCAGGTCTTGTCAGGCTGGACAAATGGGAAAGAGAATGGCATTCTACACTAGCTGTGCCTCACTTTGGTACAGGACGAAGCCGTTTTTAAGATTCTAAGCAGGCGATTTCTGCACACTGATTTCACCACTTAAGGATATTGCTGTGCTTGACAATATCACTGGACAAATATGGAAATCTTTACTATGTAACAGCTACTATGCAAAGAAAAGAAAGGGGGCAGTACTATTAAGGTGGTCTGACAATATGGAAAGAACAGAGACTTCCAGGGGAAATTGCCTTGATAATGTAAGCAGCAGAGCTTCTCTATTGGCAAATGGTGAGCTCTGTAAGATGTCTTAAGTTTCAATGCAGGTGAAGATGACACACACCTCTGTGCTAGAATTCATACTGTGCCATGTAAGACATCAATGGAACTTAGCTGGAAATTCATATTACTTACATGCAGAATGTCCCATGTTCAATTGCAGCTGTCTCCAGTTAAATGTAACACAGGATTTGGGTGCTCACTATCATATTACAACTACAGCGGTACCTCGGGTTGCATACGCTTCAGGTTACAGACTCCGCTAACCCAGAAATAGTACCTCGGGTTAAGAACTTTGCTTCAGGATGAGAACAGAAATCGTGCTCCGGCAGCGTGGTGGCAGCAGGAGGCTCCATTAGCTAAAGTGGTGCTTCAGGTTAAGAACAGTTTCAGGTTAAGAACAAACCTCCAGAACGAATTAAGTGCTTAACCGGAGGTGCCACTGTACTATAAAGGGTATTAAACATAGAAATTGATCCTGGATAATTTCGGACTCATTGTTAAAACCATGTTTATGGAAGACAATCTTACTCGGCTATGAGTGATCGCTGAAGAAGACGACTTAGTTTAAGCATTGGACAGGCACAGTGTTGGTCAGAGGGGAGGTTGTAGCTTCGGCCAGGCCCCTCTGAAATGGGGTATCCCATTAAAGGGAACCACAGGAGATGCTTCTGTCTGGACGCCCAGGTGGGGGATGAGGGACCACAGCAGTCCAGTAGGGGAGTTACCCCTTGATGAAGGTCAGGGACTCCGTCATTTTTGGTTGACCCCAAAATTTATTCTGGCAGGGGGGCCGGAAAGGGTGGGGACTACCCAATGCCTATGCCAAACCTTTTACATCTGTAATCAGTAATGTTGTGGCCTGATTTCACCCAAATATTGGACTGAGGAGTAGCGGGGATGCCTTGCCATGCAATTCTGCATTCAAAGAAAATTCTGTTTCATCTTCTTTCCTGTTGTGTACAGTGGTACCTCGGGATGCGTTTTGCTGCTTCCGCACATGCGCGTGACGAGTGGCGAAACCCGGAAGTAATGCACTCTGTTACTTCCGAGTTGCCACGGAGCGCAACCTGAAAGCGCTCAACCTGAAGCACATTCAACCCGAGGTGTGACTGTATTCTGCAAAATCCTTTAAAAATTCTACATACTACATAAAAACAAGCCACCGCCATCAAGTATTTCTCCATCTCACTAAGCACTGTGCACCAAATGTGTCCCCTCCCCATATCTGCCAGGGACTGAGCAGAAGAGGAATGGTGGAGAGTGCCTCCCCAGCCTGACCCTTCCAGAGAAGAAGAAAGTTCAGAATTACAACAGGGGTTTGAGGGAGGTCACACCTCAGAGGAAGATGAGGGGGAAAGTTGGGAAATAATGGGAGAGGAGGATGAGGCAGAGCTGGAATATTATCACTGGAAAGCATTCCAGACCCACCATCTCCCAGAACCCGGCGAACCTTAAAAGTAGGAGAGCAAAGAGCTTGGAAACAAATGGCCCTAAGCAGCAACTGTACGGGGGGGGGGGGTGCGTGCCGTTGACAAATGAGGAAGTGGGAGAAAAAGTGGGGTGGAGATTTACTCAGGACGACACCATTATTCCAAGAGGCTGAATTCTCAAGCCTCTCTCTGTAAATATTGAATAAAAAGCACATGGTAGGGACTTTTCCTCGTCTTATCCATTCCTGGCAAACTGCTGTGGGGGTTGGTTCCTCTGACACCTGACAGTATCTAAATCTGACCCTTGGGGCTCTCCCTCAAGCCCAAGCCCCCTCCATAGGCCACACCCCTCAAGTGCTTTTGAATGGCTGGAATGGGTTGTTGAACTCGGATGATGTTTCCTGCTTTTCTGAATGAAGATGTGCATGTAGAAACCTAAAGCTTTTCCATACCTGGAATGTAAATCTATTGCACAAGGGTAAAATCCACACCTGTTGTTTCCATCCTTTGTGTGTGTGTGTGTGCTTCTGGAACCAACCCACTCCCTGGTATGTGGTTCCTGCTATGGTATCCTGCAGGGAATGCACCCCTTTGGCTAAAAAAACCCCATCCCATACAAGTGCAGTTGTGGTTCTGATCCACACTATGTGTAGGTAGAACTCTTGACAGAAAGCAGGGAGAGCAATCTTGGTTAATACCCCCTTCCCTTGCAGCCCTTTGAAAAGCTGTTTCAGAGGAGCCGGGGGCCCTTTGGAACAGCATGGGACGTGGGTGAAAGTCTTCTCCTCTCCTTTCTCCAGCACTGGAGTTCCACTGGAAGTTATTCACTTCTGCAAGCCAATGGGCAAGCCTGGATCTAATAGCCACTGCATCTGAATATTCGCTGCTGACACAACATCGGTGACGGTGCAACACTATAGGCTTCAATAGTTTTAGCTTTATTGTAACAGATAACATTTAATGCTTAATTTCTAGTGTAGCCATTCATTTAGAAATTCTGGAGTGACTTCAGTTCCAGATCCAATTGTGAGTCCTTTCTTATACTTCATATAAAAATGTGAACTGCTGAGGCTCTGGCTAGCTGACAAAATGGGGAGGGAACAAATAAGATGCAACAACGTATGTTCCTAAATATCTAAATTTCCCCATGAGCTAGTTAAACAGTACGTAAAAATCTTCCAGTTTTCTCCAGGGATTCAAGAGAGTGCAAAACCTATATAATTTAAAATATTTGAGTATTGATTCCCAAATAAGCTTAGGGGGTCAAGGGATAAGAGGACAAACCCTCTTATAGATCAGTAATTGGTTAAAGAGCAGGGAGCAGGAAGAAAAGATGTATTCTTAAGTATCTGCATAGGTCTGACGGAATAGGAAGGTTTTCAGCAGGCATTGAAAAGTTGAAAAAAAGAATCTCTGCTGAATCTCTATCAGCAGAGTATTTCACAAGTGGTTTCTTGTTGCTGTCAAATGAGCCTCACGGATGACTCCAAGTTCTTGTGGATGGTAAAGGCAAACAGGGGGGTTGTAAGGAACTCCAAAAGGGTCTCGTCAAACTGGGTGACTGGCCAGTAAAATGGCAAATCGAATTCACCTTAAACTGATGCACAATACAAGAGGGTGTGTGTGTTCACATATAAACTAATGGAACCTAAACTGGTGCTGACTTATTGATCTACTACAACATTACTTTTCTCACTCCCAGTCATGTCAATTGCAGGTTATTGATCTTTATTCTCCTTTCCGTTTTCTCTTTCTCATGCTGCTGTATTTTCCTTATGTTTGTATCCACCCTTCTTCCTGGTCAAAAGCATGCATCCAGGTTATCCATGTTTGTTTTGAAAACCTCCTCCCCCCCCTCCATCTTCTTCTTCTTCTTCTTCATACCTGGTGGTGACCGACCTGGAAAGCCATCTTGAATAGAAAGCTTGATTAACATCTTAAGCCTGCATGTAGCTTTTGTGAAAAGGGCAAATTCCACATTACAGATAAAGAGGAAAAGAGCCAATATCATAATAACTTTAACTTTATACTGCACATTTTACACTGTACAGATTTTTGTTTCCCACCTCTCTCAAAGAATATTATACTGCGGAGTTGTAAAAGGGCAGACAAAATGATCAGAGGGTTGGAGCAATTTCTGTATGGGGAAAAGTTACAAAAGTTTCAACCTGTTTAGCTTAGGAAAGCGGTAAATAATTGGGGAGGGGGTATGATAAAATGATGGATGATATGGAAAAAATGGAAAGACTCTTAACTGTAGCAGGAATTGTGTTTCTGTGAAGATTGCAGAGTCTCTAAGCAGGCAGCAGGAGCACATTGGTGAAAGGGCAGAGAGGAGGAAATGTGTAAAGTCTCACAAAGCAGAAAGATCAGCTCTGTGTTGATCAAACTAGTGCTATTGTGATTGCTGAAGATGTAAGGTTTTCAGTCCTTTCAGTCACACAGCAAACAATTACAGAGACATCACAAAGGAAGGCTTCAGTTGCTTGGGAAACCGTGTGATACAAAGCTTGACCGTGGTCACTCACTTCCTGTGTAGGACAGCAGGACGGATGGCTCCAGCAAGGCAGGTTAACCAAATAACAATGATAAGAAAGAATTTGTAAGATACGAATGTGCGCCTTTTAGTAATGCCAGAAGAGTGTTGTTGATGGATTTCAACCCAGGATCAGTTTCGTATGATATTTTAAAAGTAAAGATGGAGAAAGGTCAGTGGGATTTCCAATGAAAATGCACTGAGTCACAGCCAGAACGTTTTCTTATTGGAGATCCATAACCTAGAAATGAATTACAGGTTAAAATTAAAGACAGGAGTGATAACCTGTGGGTCAGAGATGGCCAAGCAAGTTCTGTGAAGTAGAACTTGCCAGGAACTGCAGTTTTACTTAAGTGGGGATCTGCAAGGTGACAGTCCTGATTAGACAAATTGCTGCTACTGGCAATAACAATTTAGTGTTGTGCATCATTATTCTTGTGGGTTTTTTTTACAGGTTTCATGTCTTCTTTTCATTCTATCTGATTTTGTTGAAAACTGTCCTGTGGCTTGTGCCAAGGGTGGCATACAAGTCACCTAAACAAATAAATATTGGGATCTGACTGGGAGATAAAGCACTCTTGCCTGATTTTCACTAAGTAATCTCTAAAGAGCAGGCACAGCACTTTATCTACAGATCTCTGCCCTGAGATTGTAATATAAAATCCTTGCCGCTGTTTAGAGACCCTCTCTAAAGAGCAGCTAGAGGGGCTTTCTTTCTGGTCTCTGTACGGAGCACTGTGGCACCAAAATTGGAGACAAGTTCTCTGCTTCCTCTTTCAGAGTAGAAGACAGCATTTCTTGCCCCCACAGTGCTGGAGCGAGGGGTGGGAATGCTGACTTTTGTTAACATTTTGGTCTTCCTGATTTCTGACTCTTCTGGTCATTTTTGCCATTTCAGCATAGTCCATTAACTTCATCTGTCATTCTTCTCTGGTAGGAACGTTGTCTTCTTTAACAATGGGGGGAAATTTATAACTTATCTTAAAGACCATTGTAAACAGTTGAAATCGCTAGTAGGATTGGAATAACACTTGTAGTTTAATAATAATAATAATAATAATAAATTTTATTTATATCCCGCCCTCCCCAGCCGAAGCCGGGCTCAGGGCGGCTAACAACAATAAAACAGTACAAAAGTACAGCATAAACAACACTCTAAAATCATTCATTATAAAATTAATTAATTCAGGCCACTGGGAACCATTGGGCCAGAGCTCCGCGAAGATTGCCGAGGGAGGGAGTCAGGCTGTGCCCTGGCCAAAGGCCTGGTGGAACAGCTCTGTCTTGCAGGCCCTGCGGAAAGATGTCAAGTCCCGCAGGGCCCTGGTCTCTTGTGACAGAGTGTTCTACCAGATCGGAGCCACAGCCGAAAAAGCCCTGGCTCTAGTTGAGGCCAGCCTAACTTCTCTGTGGCCTGGGACCTTCAAGATGTTTTTATTTGAAGACCGTAAGTTTCTCTGTGGGGCATACCAGGAGAGGCGGTGAATTTTGGACACAATGGAGATGAAAAGATTTGAATCATCATAAAAGATGAAGGAAATGAATAACCATAGGACCCACAAAGGGGAGGAGGGAAGTCCAAGAGATTCGTTGGAGTTTTGTTTTTATGATTTATGATTATTTCTCTAAGATTTAAATTTGAAAAACCAAATAAATTTAAATAGGGAATGGTGCCTTTTGCGAGCAGGCTAGGGGATTTTAGGTTGATATTCGCACTAAACCCCACAGTGCTCAGATGAGAAATATTACCACTGCTACTACTACTAATTATACTCCACCCATCTGGCTGAGTTTCTCCAGCCACTCTGGGCTGCTCCCAATCGAGAGTTAAAAACAATACAGCATTAAATATTAAAAACTTCCCTAAACAGGGCTGCCTTCAGATGTCTTTTAAAAATATGAAAGCTGACATCTTGACATCTGATGGGAGGGTGTTTCACAGGGTGGGCGCCACTACTGAGAAGGCCCTCTGCCTGCTTCCCTGTAACTCACTTCTCGCAATGAGGGAACTGCCAGAAGGCCCTCGGCGCTGGATCTCAGTGTTCGGGCTGAATGATGGGGGTGGAGACGGTCCTTCAGGTATACAGCTTTCTGCCTGCTCTTTTAGCATGAAGGACAGCATTTCCATCAACCATCACTCTCTACCATGATTCTTTGAAGTGTGGTGGTAAGGTTGGTTTGGAGCACAGCGGCAGGTGTGACTGATTTGTGTCTCTGAAACAGTCTCAATTTCATGGCCACCCTACCCTGTCACCATCCCAGTTTGTGGCAGCAGACAGAGACAGACAAGCAGGAGAGCTGGGAAATATTAGAAGGAGGAGGGTGGGACTGCGGCAGGGCAGCCAGATGACACGCTGTCAGTGGAGAGCATTTCTGATCCCCCTTCTCCCAGAACTCAGCGTTCATTAAGAGTGCAGGAAAAAAGGACGCGGAGACATTTGACCACGAGTGGCCACCATAAAGGGGGATGCTGTTGCTAGGGAGCCAGTGTGGTGTAGTGGTTAAGAGCAGTAGACTCATAATCTGGTGAACCGGGTTCGCGTCTCCACTCCTTCACATGCAGCTGCTGGGTGACCTTGGGCTACTCACACTTCTTCGAAGTCTGTCAGCCCCACTCATCTCATAGAGTGTTTGTTGTGGGGGAACAAGGGAATGGAGATTGTTAGCCGCTTTGAAACTCCTTCGGGTAGTGATAAAGCGGGATATCAAATCCAAACTCTTCTTCTCTTCTTCTTCTAGGGAGGAGGGAGGAGGAGCCCAGTTTGGAGCAACGCCATTGTTAAGGCTTGCTGCGTTCTTTTGTGTCTCGCTATTATGATAGAATAAGCTCATTAAAAAGGACACTACCTTGTTTTCTCTGCTCTCGCTGCAACCGGGGGAGGAATAGCTTTCCTGAAGCTTTGACAGTATGTGAACAGAGGTGTCAATTATTCCTCTGGGGGAGTGTGCCTACATTAGGGCAGGGCGATACCTGGTTCCCAACATTGTGATATATCACCAGCTAAACATTGCAATATACTGATATATCACAATGTCTGAAATAAGGATGGCGCTATGTAGAGGCATTGGCTGGCCCACATCATTTTGGCACAGCACACACACACACATATCATGATTCACAATATATTGCCAAGTTAAAAAAATGTGAAACTGATATCATCATTTCAAACCAGTTTTGGGGGATAATCGATATACTACCCAGCCCTAACCTACATGTGAGTATATGAGAGTGGGAAAGAGTGCTGCATGTCTGCATTTGAGGTGAATGAGCATGCATATTGTCAGTTTGGATTTCTTAGTGCAGAAAGTATTGATCTGATGTGCAGAGATCTTTCCTATTCTAATTCAAGAGGGTTCTGGAAGCTTCTCTGTGTGAAAGAAACAGGCAGAAGGTTCATGTTATTTGGGTTATACTTTCAGAGAAACTGAGTACAGCTGGTTTGAACTGGTTCTGTTATCTCTTCTGTCAAGGTCATGCTGACTATAAAAATAGGCCAGAAGGAGCCTGGCTTTCACCCTTTCACTTTCTATCTCTTTTCCTTCTGGTCCGGTGTTCTGTACATAGTATGCTTAGTGTTAAGGTTTAGACTTATTGTAAATTAATGTATTTTAAGTCTGCTGCAACTGGATTTCTTACGGACAGTGCCAATCCTGAATGTATTGGATTTGTGACCATGATGCTCATTTGCTTTTAGTAGCAGTAAAGCTCTGCTGGATGAAATAGAATTGCTGCTGGTCTATTTTTTGGGAATCCTGCAAAGTGTTTAAGTTTTTACTCTGCTAACTATACGTTGGAGTTCTGCTCTGGATCAATATTGAGTAGAATTTCCCCAGTGATACCGCTGCCAGCCAGTCTGGGATGCATGTGTACATTAGCCATGTCCCCTGCTGGCACTTGGCTCTCAGAGATGTGGGTGACTCTCAATGCAGCCCTTAGCCCTAAAATGGGTTTCCCACGTCTGCAACAGAAGGCGAAGCTGACTAGATCAATACGTTTCTTCTCTGGAGCAACTTTACAGAATTATACCCTAGGCAGTCTGTGAACATAAGAATAATTTGATTCGTGCTACCGGAGACTCCATGGGTATTTTTCAAAATTTTATTAGAGAACCTGAAAGTTATTATCTCGGGACAGTTACATCATTATGTCATTTTTAAAGGAATACGTAGAATCAGTTTGTACAAGCATATACAACAACATGATTGGTATTCAGCGTTACTGAAATCAGTTGTCTGATTTGTTCTAAACTACCAGCTTCCCACAGTCTCTTATGTAGACAATTCCAAGCAGAAGGCTGGCATGCATTGTTCTGCGTTGTAACTACAGCGGGCTTTGAGAACATGCGCGTTAATACTGTAGCAAATTGTTTGGCGATATATATATATATATATAACAGACATAAAAAGGGTTATTCCTGATATGAAAGTCTGAAAATCTGCATAAATATATTGTGTAAAATTAAATTAATATACTTTCTTTTTTCAACTAGAACTTGAAGTATTAAGAATGCCCACATAATTCATATACACATATATTTATATATATATACCCCTATGTTTCGTTATTTATTCAAATATTCTGTCTCATAATCATACACAGACTCTATTTGTTTACCAGTAAGAGAATAACTGGGCGGTCATACAATAGTCACTGGAAAAAATTGGTGTCTGTACCACATGCACACAGGTTTTTGTTTACTACTGCCGACAATGTCGAAACAGGAACGTGATCTTCTACAATAGTGTGATTGCATGTGTATAAATACTCTACATTTTCACAGTTACAAATTCTCCCTACCCCCCCCCCCCCAAAACAGCTATTTAACAAAACTTAAGATACAATGAGCTGTAGTATTGGGGGCCTGGTAACAAATGGATCAATATGCAACTGTTAAGTAGGATGTAAACGTTTGTTAAAGTGCCTACGATACAGTTCCTTTACTTTTTGTCATAGTAAGTAGATTTGGCACAAAGACTGGTTTCTTTTTGCCACTTGGCAATCCTTTCAGCAGCATTGTACAAAACAGTAGCTTCAACCAGACAAGACCAACCTGATACAGCACTTCTTGATGACGTAATTCTGAGTACAGGAAAAAGAACAGGGACAGATTTTATACTGCATGTTTACCTTCTCTACTAACTTTAGAGAGGGTGGTTTCTTAATACATTGTTTTAATTTGCGCCATCATTAAATCTGGTAGTTCTAGTTTGTCTTTACAGTAAAAAGAAAAACTCCAGAGACAGTTTTCTTTAAGCTATGGTGTCAAATTTATTGCAATTTACTCAGGGGGGGGGGGGACCCAGTGCCCCTTTTCAAAGGCTCTTGGGTCAGGATGCTGCGAGGTGCTGGGAACTCCTGGTTTTCTCAAAAGCAAAAGAATCCCAGGCAAAATGTGATATAAAATATCAATATAAGTTAATAATAGACAAGTGCAAATTATTATAAAATAATAATGTTTTGCTGTATTAGACTGGTCTGATCCTGTAGCCCTGACTCTCTCTCTCTCTCTCTCTCTCTCTCTCTCTCTCTCTCTCACACACACACACACACACACACACACACACACACACACCCTTGTTCAAAGGGGAGCATTTTTCTTCTGAACTGGACAGAATTTAAAAATCTTCTCTTTTTTTAGAAGCATCGTCGATTGCTAAAAATAAAATACAGTACTCCAAATGTTACAAAAATTCTAAGTTCTTCATCAGTGATTCCCAGCTATGCTTGCTTGACACTAAGTAGAAGAGACACCGCCTTCCAATATTTAGTGAGTTGGCTTTGCAAATACAAAACATACGGGGTTTTCAGACTTCAGTTTGTGTGTTGGAGCATTATACCACTGTTGCTGGCCTGCGGTCCATCTCTGCTTCTAGCTTCACCATCTGCTGCATTTCCTTCGCCTGCAAACCAGGACAATTGTGCAGTTATAACAGGACAGAACACAGTGGTGGGGCGGAGGGGGAGCAGAGACTGTGCATCTGAGTACCACTTTCAGACTGTGATTCCAGACTGATTTGGGGGTTATTGGAATAGGGATAAATGTACAGAGCTAACCTTCAACTCAAGGTAAATAAACAATCATAGATTTGTAGCTCTTCTTTGTAATGCAACGTGTGTGTGTGTGTGTGTGTGTGTGTGTGTGTGCCTCAGAGTTGCTATGCATGCGAGAAATAACTGAATAAACGAGGGCTGTTTTCTATTTGCATGCACACCAGCTAAACACAATTCTCCACTAACCAAATTCAAATATAAAAGTGAGGGATGGATGCTATTGCTATGCTTCTCTATGGAAACCACTGGATTTTTTAGAAACCTAAAAATCTGAGCAACACAAGCATGAAAGGGCATTGCAGCTCCTTCCGCCTTCCTTTCAAGTATTTAAGTCAGACATTAATGGGCAAAAATCATAGGTGAAAATGTGGAAACATAATGTATGGCTCAGCAAGTACAACCTCTTTTGAAATGCTGACCTATATATGTATATTTCAACATCTGGAATGTTCCAGATGAAATTCAGTTACCTGTCGCCTTCCTCAAACCATCTTTAAATGACTAACCATGGCTTTAGGGACTGTTTGAAGATGGACTATATTCTCATAAGTTATCTTTTGCAACACTTTCAAATTAACAATGGGGAAGCAAAATATTCAGGAGTCTAAAAGCGAAGCCTTAGTCATGATGGGAGACAAAATTTGGGAAAGCCTGATTCAGTCATTTAATGTTGAGAAAAGGGACACAAAACAGACCTTTAGATATATTACTAACTAAATAAGTTTTTCAGTGCGGCAAACATGACTCTTAACAGCAAAAGATTAGAGATGCAAATGAAGATGAATTCTTATCAAAAGAAATTCCAATGAATGCAATCTCATTTCTGCCTACATTTTTCAGGAATGTGTAGTAGAGTTGTAATTGTTATGCCCTTGGCACTGCATGAATTTAGAGGGGGAAAGGGTTTAAAATGTGGCATCTTCTTGCATCATTCATGATCATGAGTTTAATAGGAAAGGTGGCTATCTAATTTCATCTACAAAATTCATGATAATCAATGCAAGAACACCTTATGGACAAATTCAGGAAGTAAAGGTGGACTGATCAAAGTTTTTCAAGTCCAACATTTTGTCGAATGAAGTTATCTTTTATAGAGGAAACCTACTTGTTGATTCATTTTGAATGACTTATCACATACAAAAGGCATGGTCTCACTATTATATTATAGTTTGACCTGTAGTGCTTCTGAAACAATGAAAACACTGGGTTGTTCTGAAACATTGTCTTTGTTATGCAAATGACACATCCCAGCGATTGCATCTATAAATGGTACTAAAATTTGTATTACCTGGTACAGCTCACAATGATTGCGAACTTGTCCAATGCTTGTAAACTTGTCAAACTCACAATGCTTGGCTAGATTATGAGCTGAACACCATTCACCCTATAATTGCTTCTCCAGTTCTGGGTATTAAACAAGATTCTGCGCATGTATGGTCAACACTCACCAGACTCTTGGTTCTTGTTGGGTGTTGAGAAACTATGGGAACTTTTTTTTAAAATAGCATGTTTTCCAAAACAATACCATGCCATAAAGGTAAAGGGGCCCCTGACCATTAGGTCCAGTCGTGGCTCATCTCGCTTTATTGGCTGAGGGAGCCGGTGTACAGCTTCCGGGTCATGTGGCCCGCATGACTAAACCGCTTCTGGCGATCCAGAGCAGCGCATGGAAATGCCGTTTACCTTCCCACCAGAGCGGTACCTATTTATCTACTTGCACTTTGACATGCTTTCGAACTGCTAGGTTGGCAGGAGCAGGGATCGAGCAACGGGAGCTCACCACGTTGCGGGGATTCGAACTTTTTTTAAAAATAGCATATGTTTTCCAAAACAATACCATGGCATATGAACTACTAAACTGGGGAATAGCCTAGCTAAGTTCAATCTGTGTTGATTGAAATGGCAATCATGCATGAGGTACCAACAGAATTACAGTTTCCAGGGGCAATACATATGTGCACAGCACGTCGGTGCACATGTGACAACATTATGAGCTAATAAAGAACTCTTGGGAAATGGACGGGCTTTCCAAGCTGATTCGAAATCAAGCCAAAGGTAGCTCATCCATCACTAATTAGATCTACACACACAAAAAGAGAGTCTCAGTGAAAAATGATTTGTTTTAGAAGGAAAGCACACTGAATGTAGTAGCTAGCTCAGTACCGATCAATCCTACCTTGAGTTTGAGAGACTGCATGGCAGGATTTCAAAAGCTGTTTGCACAAAAAATAATGTCAAAATTGAGAAATACAACAAGGCAAATAAAAGGAATGACAGCTGAGATGAGAACGACAAACAAATGGCAGGAAAATAAATGGAAATATATAAAAAAATTTTCTGTTCGTTTCCGCTTTCATCCGCACGTCTCCATTTTCCTCTGGTAACGAAGGTTTCACAAAATGCTTGCTACCACGTTTACTCAGAAGTAAGTCTCACTTAGCTCAGTAGACTGAGTCCCAGGTATGCAGGTAACAAGACTACAACCTAAGTGACTTTTAGATGTATTTTAATGTATTTTTATTCTCCTGTTGGAAGCCGCCCAGAGTGGCTGGGGAAACCCAGCCACATGGGCGGGGTATAAGTAATGAATTATTATTATTATTATTATTATTATTATTATTATTATTATTATTCAAATGAAGTGGGCTGCAAGAATACTTTGACACAGAACCTTTCATACCGGAGGTGGGGTCCTAGAGCCCTCCCACCTCCTTCCCAAAACTGGTAAAATGATGACTAGGTTTTGGGAAGGAGGCAGGAAGACTTAAGGACTTTTGTCAAAGCCCTCACACCTCCTTCCCAAAGCCCAGCACCTTGCTTACCCAGCTTTGGAAAGGCAGTGTGAGGGCTGTGGTCAAATTTTGGTTGAGGGCCACCAAAATTCCTCTAGGGCCACGCATTGGACCACTCTGCTCTAGAGGATATCTGGGTTTAAGTTTCATTAGGCCTCTGAGGCTGGGAATGCCAAAGGAGAGAGGAGCTGGTAGGGTCACTGTATATACCAGGCTTCCTCAACTTCAGCCCTCCAGATGTTTTGAAACAATTCCCATCATCCCTGACCAGTGGTCCTGCTAGCTAGGAATCATGGGAGTTGTAGGCCAAAAACATCTGGAGGGCCGAAGTTGAGGAAGCTTGGTATACACCCTCCCAGTCTCAACTTGGTGCATGAAGGAACACTCAGAAGAGGGTGCTCTCTTTTTGCAGGGACTACAGGACTTTGAAAGGCTTACCCACACCACCCCCCAAAAAGGAGAAGCACCTATGGAAAGACACAGGTTTCTGGCTTTGCTCTTTCAAGTTTTGTGCTTACTGAAAGTGAAATAAAACCTAGTGGAATGAGAGAAAATAAACTGGAAAACGAAACAATTTCAAAACAGCATTTTGAAAGTGTCAATCCTAAATCTTTCAGTGCTAAGACTATTAAAATAAATATGATCTGCATTAACAGGTGAGACTGAAGGTGACAGTGTATGACACATTAAAAACCCTAGGGCGGGCACCCAATTCAAGAAATCCTAATCAGGTGTTTTAGTTATATTCTCTGCATTGATCTGACTAAATTCACATCCACTTGCAAATGGAAAAAAAGAAGTACTGTTGTACCTTGGAAGTCAAGTGCAATCCATTCTGGAAGTCCGTTTGACTTCCAAAACATTCGAAAACCAAAGCGCGGCTTCTGATTGGCTGCAGGAAGGTCCTGCAGCCGACTGGAAACTGTGGAAGCCCCATCAGACGTTTGGCTTCCAAAAATAATTCGCAAACCAGAACACTCACTTCCGGGTTTGCAGTGTTTGTGAGCCAAAAAGTTCGAGAACTAAGCTGTTTGAAAACTAAGGTATGACTGTACCTTTATTTTTTGATGAGGCACGCAGGTATTATAAGAGGCAGTCCCTGCTACGTGAACAGAAGGGGAATATGCCTTTTAAGATGGAGCCTGCCACCATTCATTTTTTCTGAGTACAGTGGTACCTTGTGTTGAGTAACCTCCAGGTTATGGAATCTTCAGGTTATGGCCGCAGCAAACCCGGAAGTATACACTTCCTGGTTTCGCCTCACACGCATGTGCAGAAGCGCTCAATCGCGCCGTGTGCGTGTGCAGAAGGGCACCTCTGGTTACGAAGTTTTCAAGATATGTCTGGGCCTCCAGAACGGATCCCGTTCGTAACCGAAGGTACCACTGTACTTCAACTAAAAATAATATACACAAAATACACAGACACACACATATCAAATAAAGTATTTTAAAATATATATATTCTGGGGCACAATCATGTATTTGTGATCAATTACTCCAATAACCAATTCCTTAACTAAATGCTTCACCACCCCCCACTTGCCTTTCATAGGCCATTGCACAATTACCTGCTCATTTTGTTTCTCCAGAATTTCTAGGTGCTCAAGTTGAACTTTCTTTAGCTGGTCCATTTCCTTTGATTGCTTCATTGCCAGCTGTAAACAAAAACAGGCAAACGCAAAAACGAAACATCAGAATTTTCTAAGGGGCTGTTTGGACCATTAAAAGTAGTAGCCAGTCTTCTAAAACTTTGTGGAGGGATAGATCCTTACTGCTATGGTGTACATAATGAAGGAACTGGGTGTCTATGTGCCAAAAGCAAAGGCTGGTTCTTTGGCACTTCTGATTTATCATTTGCCACCACTCCCCTTTTTATGATTTTCTCTATCAAGAGGGAATTGAAGAGGTGTGAAGTTCAGATGTTGTACAGAGGGTATGTTGGTAGGTTATTGTTATTACTATTATTATCATCATCATCACTACTACTACTATTATCACTACTACTACTACTACTATTACTATTATTGAAAAACAGTACAACAACCACGTATACATTGAAGAACAACACAAACTGAACACCTAAAGCAGAGACCAACTAGTGAGAAAAGCTTGCCAGAAGAGACTATCAGAACATTGTGGCGAGAGTGCCAGCCCTCTTCCCTCCCCATTGCAAACCAAGTGAGAACCATGAGATGTCTTTGCTCACAGCAATGTCAAGCAAGGTCAACTCTGATAGGCTATAAGGGAAAGCAAGATGTTGGGGGAAAGCAAGACCCTGCTTCCCCATCCCCTTTTAAGGAGAAGCAGAGATGGGGAACACTGGATACAAACTGTAACACAAACATGTATGAAGAAGATACCACTTAAAATGGGAAGGGTTTTTTTGACTGTGGGTGAAAGTTTGGTGTAACGCTACCCTTCCAATTAATTACTCAGGTGGCAAATTGAAACAACAGTGTACTTAGACTTACTGTGAAGTTTCAAATAAGCAAACAGGTGAGTTTTTGAGAAGTGTGGGGATATCTATTAAAAGGAGAGACTCTTTGAAGTGTATGATGCAGATGTTTCTGGATATGTGAACTAATTAGCTACTTACTCGCTTTCTCTCCTCCAGAAACTTCTTTGTGTTGCTGCTGTTCAGTTCCCTGACACGCCTATAAAAGACATTTCTAACATTGTAGAATCTGTTTGTTTTTAACAAATAAACGTCAGTGAGAAGAGGGTGCTCAAACTAATGATAGTGCAAGCAGCTCAAGTTCAATTTCTGTTAATCACAGGGATTTGGAGCTTTCAAGTTGAAGTTCCCAAGTGTTGACAGAAGGATGAGAATGATGGGGCAACTTGTGGTTTTAGGAGGGTGACCAGACGCAAAATAGGACAGGGCTCCTGAACCTTTTATCAGCTGTATAGAAGGGAGTTTAAAAGCTGCAGCTTGTAAGTCCTACACAACATAAAAAAGTACAGGACCCTTGACATCTTTTCTCACCTCGTCACCCTAGGTTAGTTTTTAGCAACGTTCAAAATAGAGAAGTTAGCAGTTAAGAGAATGAGATTAGAATTCCTTTAGGGACATACATGAAGCCCCATAAAATGGAGAATTTCCACCCATTAACTCCTTCACTAGCGGCAACACATTTGGCCCAGGAAATTATTGTCTTGATATGGAGAAACACATGTTTGAATGCTGCTCCAGGCAACAGGATTAGCTAACACGGTGCCATCCAAAGGGTGTTGGACTACAACTCCTATCATCCCTGAGACGTAAGTGGCGCTGTGGTCTAAACCACTTGAGCCTCTTGGGCTTGCCGATCAGAAGGTCAGCGTTTCAAATCCCCACAATGGGGTGAGCTCCTGTTGCTCTATCCCAGCTCCTGCCAACCTAGCAGTTCGAAAGCACACCAGTGCAAGTAGATAAATAGGTACCGCTGTGGCGGGAAGGTAAACGGTGTTTCCATGCGCTCTGGTTTCCATCCACTGCACCAGAACTGGCCACATGACCCGGAAAGCTGTCTGTGGAGAAACACCAGTTCCCTCGGCCTGAAGCGAGATAAGCACCACAACCCCATAGTCGCCTTTGACGGGACTTAACAGTCCAGGGGCCCTTTACCTTTTACTTATCACCCCTAGACATTGGCCATGCTAGCAGGGGCTGATGGGAGTCCAACAGCCTTTGGAAGGCAAAACATTGGCTATACCTGGGCTAGAGTGTTGGGTTTAGATGTGGGGAAGTTTGCTCGATCAGTTGCGAAATTTACTGGGATGCTTTGGACACCATGCTCCAGGTTCAAATATCTACCAAGTCATGGTCTTGGTAGCCTTGCCATCCTGGGCTCCTTTGGGAGGAAGGGTGGGAGATACACCGAATAAACAAATAAAACCAATTACTATCTCTCTGCCTAGCTCACAGGCTTGTTGTGAAGAGGGAGACATGGGATAGAACACATAAATAATTAATAAATAAAACCTCTTTTGCGGGCTTTCTGGAGATAAGATATCACCCTTGGAAGAAGAATGGGATTTAATCATAATACAATAAACAAAATGTTCTCCATATATGGCTTTAAAGCCCCAGGAGGTACTCTCCTGAAGAATGGGGACAAGTGACCTGTTTCCTAGGGCGGACTCAACAAAAGGGTAAGGCAACTTGCTGCTTGCACATTCCTGTAGACACACCATCAGGAATTACAGTAATAACAGAATGTTGTAATGAAAGGGGGATGGCTGTTTTCCACCATGGAATTATAAACAGAACATTTTTTGCCCTCACAGAACAGCCCGTATTACATCAGTCACGACATTTTTTCCTCATCTCCTGTTATCGGGTATCCTCCATCAAACAATTTATTTGCCCCACTCACTTTGTTGTCAATTTGGTTTCCTGTGCGACTCCTGATATTCTGAGGACACCAATATCTGTGCTCAAAGTGATTTATCTGCTTACGTGCACACAGGAAGCTAACGTTTCTGTACCTGCATTCCAAATAATAAGTTCTCAAAAAAGCTCAGCAAGTGAATCATGTAGAGACAACTTTCTTAAAATTACGAAGTTGGAAATGCAAATTTTAACAGACTGGTCTGTGAGAATTTATCCTATATACAGCAATAGGACGAAGTACTTACCTCTCTCTTTCCGCTTTGTTTTTGATAGATTTATCTTGGCTTATGGCTTTACTATTTTCCATGGAAATTTTTGCTTGGTTGGCACGCATTTCTTTGCTTTCCCTAATAAAATGATAAAGGCAAAATCATGACAAAAAGCCTACAGTCTTATAACACTTTCTTGGGAATAAGCTCCACTAAGCTCAATGGGGCTTACTTCTGAACAGACATACATAGGATTGTTCTGACAAACTTTCAGGCTGAAGTTTTATACCCATTTACCCAGGTGGAAAGGGAAGCGGGTGGTGCTGTGGGTTAAACCACAGAGCCTAGGACTTGCCGATCAGAAGGTCAGCGGTTCGAATCCCCACAACAGGGTGAGCTCCCATTGCTTGGTCCCTGCTCCTGCCAACCTAGCAGTTCAAAAGCATGTCAAAGTGCAAGTAGATAAATAGGTACTGCTCTGGTGGGAAGGTAAACAGTGTTTCCGTGCGCTGCTCTGGTTCGCCAGAAGCAGCTTAGTCATGCTGGCCATATGTCCCGGAAGCTGTATGCTGGCTCCCTCGGCCAATAAAGTGAGATGAGCGCCGCAACCCCAGAGTCAGCCACGACTGGACCTAATGGTCAGGGGTCCCTTTACCTTTACCTTACCCAGGCGGAAACTCCATTAAACTCATAGGGACTGTCTTCTAACAAGATCTGCATTTAAGACTGATTTTTGTGTGTGTGGGGGGGGTGGTACTTAGCTATATCAAAAGAACCAGAATGCCATGTTCAGTCTCTTTAAGGCTTGCCACCACAAAAAGGCCAATTTCTCCAGAGGCCTCTCCTCGCCAGAAGTTAGCAAAACACCAAGCCAGGTGGGCTGTGAGATATCTCCATCTCATAGAATCATGAGGAACGCCCTCCCTTCAGATATCAAGGAAATAATGTTTTTAATGTCTGATTTTTTTTGTGTGTTTGTACTATTCTCCTGGGAGCTGCCATTCAACCATTCAACCTCTGGTTAAAAATCTCCAAGGAAGGAGAGACCATCTCCCGAAGGAGACTGTTCCACTGTCAAACAGCTCTTATGTCAGACATTTTTTCCAGATGTTTAGCTGGAATCTCCTTTCTTGAAACTTGAAGCCATTGCTTCAAGCCTTACCACCCAGAGCAGGAGAAAACAAGCTTTTGTCCTCTTCCATGTGACAGCCCTTGAGATATTTAAAGTTGGCTATCCTATCTCCTCTCTCTGTCTCCTCTTTTCCAGGATAAACATACCCAGCTCCTTCAACTGTTCCCCTATAAGGTTTGGTTTCCAGACTTGGTTTCAAGGCTTGGTTTCCAGATCAAGGGCTTTTCATCATAACTTACCAGAATTCTATAAATCAGGAACAGTGAACCTGTGAGTCAATCTTGACCTGCCAAAGGGTCCAATTTGGCCTACAAGACCATTTCCCCCAAACCACATCACCTGTCCATCACTTGAAATCACTGGTTGATGGGTGAAAGGGCAGGGTTTAATCCTGCACCAGCTTCACACTATTCCCACGGAACATTAAGGATATAGAAAAATCACAGAGCAACCCTAAAAATTGGTGTGAGGAAGAACTCAAAGCAGATGAACTAATGGTTTCAATGCCTGGCCAAGTTTGCCAACACTCCAGAGCAGACTTCATGGGATGTAGGAAGAAAAGGAGGAATGAGGAGCTATGTTAAATGAGTGGAGGCCTGCTATAATGGATTTCACCCCTTTATCTGCAACTGTGTGTGCATTCATGTGTGAGAGTACATGCAAACAAATCCATAACTGAAAATATCATGGGAAAAATGTCAACAAATTAAAGAAGTATAATCTGAGGGTTGAAGATGTTTGATAAAAATCAGACAACTCATTAGAGCAGTGAATTGCTAACATGCATCATCTTTTCTATGTTATTAAGGACAAATTACATTCTTGGATTAGCTTAGTGTCATTAATGCTTCATAACTTGCACAGTCGTTACATGAGCTGCACGAATATTCATGAAATATATTTCAGAGAAGTTTTCAGGTTCCAAGATTTGGGTTGGGAAGAGCTTAATTGCAGAAGCAGAGTACCAAACTGAATGTAAAGAAAATGTCAAATTTCAGTAGCAACCCCCTGAAACAATAAATCCAAGAAAACAGAGGGTGTTTGATTCTCCTCCACCATAGTACAACAAGAAAGATGGTGAGCATTTAAAAATACTACTTTTAAAGCTGATTCTGAACAAGGCAGTTTTTCTTCAACTTCTACTGACATCAAAAAGTAGTTTATTCGGTGCTCACAGTCTGCCAGGTTGCTTATATAAAACTGCATAGTGAAGTCTGCACAGGATTGCTTACTGCTATGGTGTTGCAGTTTTGTAAAATGAACCAAATCAGCTCCCAGGCTCAGAGGCCCCCTCTGTCTGAATGGGAGCACCGATATGCTCACCTGTCATGTGAAAGCTTCAATTGCTGGGTCTGCTGCTCATGGGCATTAATTAGCAGCTTCTTTAGTAACTCGCACTGCTGGCTCAGGTGGAAATCACGCATCTCTTGCTCTTCGGCACTGTGGGTGTTGATCATCTCGGACCACTCTTTTGTGTGCTGTGCCACAATTTCTTTTACCTTTTAGCAAAAGAGGACTGTGTCAGGCAGGCTGTCAAGAGGACTATTCTGCAGGTGGTTTTGGAAACCATTAGCATACATATGCATGCACAAAAGGAATAGCATAACATAAATCAGACGTTGCCATGCAACTACTGTGTATTATCAAGACTAGAAGCACCTCCCCACCAAAAAATCCCCACACCTATTATATGATGCAGTGTGAATGTAGCCACAGATTACAGGTAGAATAGGGACATGGATGGTGCTGTGGTCTAAACCACTGAGCCACTTGGGCTTGATGAATGGAATGTCGGCAGTTCAAATCCCCACGATGGGATGAGCTCCCGTTGTTCTGTCCCAGCTCCTGCCAACCTAGCAGTTCGAAAGCATACCAGTGCAAGTAGATAAATAAGTACTTCTGCGGCAGGAAGGTAAACAGTATTTCCATGTGCTCTGATTTCCGTTGCGCCAGAAGCAGTTTAGTTATGCTGGCCACATGACCCAGAAAGCTACCTGTGGACAAACAGTGGCTCCCTCGGCCTGAAAAGCGAGATGAGCGCCGCAACCCCATAGTCGCCTTTGACTGGACTTAACCGTCCAGGGGTCCTTTACCTTTTTACCCTTTTAGGATAGTCTAGCAAGGTATCTATATTTCTAAGGATATAAATACTTTGTAATGCTTCCTTCCACAATGAGTTTATATAAAAAACTGTTATTATCCAAAGGTGTTTCTCCCTCCCTCTCCCCAGCTTCTGCTTATGCAAAGCCGAGAAGTCAATTTCATCAATCCTCTCCTACCCAATGCTCTCCAAAAATCCACTACTGAAACTCAAGGGATTCTCTGAAACAGTCTGGGATATGGCATAAAAGGATGCAGTGGGTGGGTTCAGTAAAAGCCAGATGCCTCAAACAGCAGGAGAGGAAGCATTTTCTTCTTGCACAAAGCCACCAGCAGAAGCCTGCATTTATAAGTATACGACAATTTTAAAGCTACAGGTTTCTCATCAAGTCGGAAAGACCTAACAGGGATCCCTGCGTTGCTTATGCCTCTAATATTCACAGAGATGAAAAACAAACACTAAAACCCTTTTTAACAGTACCATGGGTCCCGAGTTACCCTACATTCAAAGAAAGGACTCAAATCCAATGGAGGCTTCCATTAGTGGAAAGGAGATGTTTGCCAACTCCTTTTTCACCCAGCAGAACACAGTCTTCCCTCCTACGCTGCATAGGAGGGCATTCCACAGTCCCCTGACACAGATTTTCAGAAGCCACAGAGGGCTGCAAGGGGGAAGGGAGGGAATAAGTGTGAACAATCTCCTCCTCTTTTCTGGAAGTATCCCCTTCAGCTGATGACAAGTTAGGATCCAAGTCAATGCAAGGATGTTTTAAAGCAAAAACCCACCAAAATTCTATTCAGAGCACTTGCACAAACCTCTTCAGGAAGGGTCTTCCTTAAGAGGTTTGCAGAACCCCGATCAGTAGAAATGGGATGCCTTAAAACTGGTAACTCCTAAGGGAAGAAATAATCCATTTGCCTTGTGATATCCTTCCTCCCAAGTTCCCCCAATGGAAAGGAGAAGCAGCCTAGACCACAGAAGGGTTGGAGGCTACTCAATTCCATAAAACTTGTGGCTTGTTTCACCCAACTCTGAGCAGACCTCCAGTCTTTCTTTCAACGCCTTGCTGCAGGAGCACGTTCTCTGCTGCTTCTGGGAGCACCTATCTACCCAGAAGACCTTCACGTGATAGAATGCACTGTCAAAATGCCCAGTTCTTCTCTTACCTTAGATTTGTGATCTGATGTTAGTATCTGAATTTTATCTTCTATTTCTTTCTTCACCTCAAGGCAATTATTTCCTCTGGAAGAAAACAAACAAGTAGGGAAATGTCAAGACAAGAGCCACGTATCAAAACACCCTAGTCAATTGTGGAAAACAACCAAATATCAAAGCATATCTGAATAATATTATTCCTTTTCACTCACTAGCCATACTTCATATGTTGTTGGCTTACTGGCCTATAAGGCTGCAATCCCAGCTCCCGCCCATGGGTTTGTCAGAGGCGCCATCACATCTGCAGTTTGGATTCTCACAGTGGTTGCAGAAGAAGGAAGGGGAGGAGGACCACTAGGCTACACTGTCAGGGCAATTGCTAGTAGGCCTAACCATGTCAGTTGAGAAGTATGCCCTACTGAATTCAATGGGGCTTACTCCCAGGTAAGTGGAGTTATGATTGTGGCCATGCTTTGTACACACATCATGTTTATGTGCCCCACCAGTCAGAAAGGTACACCCAGAATTTTTAGAGAGGACATGGAAGAAGTCTGACTACACATTATAGTATTTGTGTGTATGTGTGTATAAGAGAGACTGAACATGACACAGAGTTTTTATTTTCAATTCTAATCCCATATTTTTGACATAGACTCAGAGTTGAAAGGGACCCTGAGGATTATCTCATCCAACCCCTGCAATAAAGGAATATGCAGCTGTCCCATACAGGGATCGAACTTGCAACCTTGGCAATATCAACACCATGCTCTAGCCAACTGAGCTATCCCAGCTGACATTTGCTTGAGTGCGCTGTCTAAGTGACAATTAGGCCACATGAGACACTATGGTGACTGCATGAAGGTAGTGGCTGTGCATCTCCTTGAAAAATCTAACAAACTACATGTAACATTCATGTTGTGAGTTTCAGCAAGCAAAGGGGAACAGGGGAAGGGGAACTTGTACAATAGAAAGGGCAAAAGGGGAAGGTAAGAAGTCCACCAGCACTGGAATTGTGAGTGTATTCCAAAACTGTCTCTGGGTTCAATTGCAATCTCTGATACAGAATCAAAATGGCTGCCCCCAATTCAATGGAAGTGGAGAACTGGGAAGAGCAATCTCATGATTGCTGCAGTCAGCATTTGTTCTGAATTTGAAATTTGTGTTTGTGGACTTGTACATTTAATTGCTGTTGCTGTCGTACAACCACAAAGTTCTAATAGCAAGGCTTTGGGTTTACGAAATTAAAAATGTTTTTTATAGACAATCAAGTGGTTTTGAGTTTCTCTCCTTCCTCCACACAATTATGCAGCTGCCCTGCCTGCAATCTGAAGTGCTACAGCCCAGATTGGCTTGAGCACCTCAGTGACAACTAGGCCTAAGAAATGGAGGCTGGAAGCAAGGAGATGGCACCATCTCTGGAACCTTCTGCTGAAGGCAACTGTTCCATGTCCTCATTGGGGTAGCGCAGCCCTCTAAAAGTTGTAATGACTTTTCTGGGAACAAGCCTTGCATCAATGAGCATCTCAAGGGCCTTATGCTCCAAGCCAAACTGGCCTGCCTCATTCTCAGCTTCCAACTTCCCATACCAAATTCCCCACACAGATATAGCTTAAGCCGCCAATGGAGCAAAAGGACAGAATCATTAATACACTTAGGTATCTAACTTCATCAGGCTCTCCGATGCAGAAGATACATCCTAAAAATGAACAAGCACCAACATTTCCAAAAGACCTTACCCCTTTTTCTTGATTGCCTTCTCGAGGATTTTCTCATAAGCTAACTTTTCTTTGTCGTAATGTGCTACTATTTTGTCAACTTGCGTGCAATGTAACTTCTGCATGACACAATGTTCCTGTAGCAGGGGGAGAAATGGCATGTTAGTCTGGAGTTTGGGTTATTAGGCATTTATGTGTGTATCACAGCATATAAATATGAAGGTCAGAAAAAACCCACTCCTGGTTCAAGGTAAAGGTAAAGGGACCCCTGACCTTTAGGTCCAGTCATGGCCGACTCTGGGGTTGCGGCGCTCATCTTGCTTTACTGGCCGAGGGAGCCGGCGTACAGCTTCCGAGTCATGTGGCCAGCATGACTAAGCCGCTTCTGGCGAACCAGAGCAGCACATGGAAACGCCATTTACCTTCCCGCCGGAGCGGTACCTATTTATCTACTTGCACTTTGACGTGCTTTTGAACTGCTAGGTTGGCAGGAGCAGCGACCGAGCAACAGGAGCTCACCCCGTCATGGGGATTCGAACTGCCAACCTTCTGATCAGCAAGCCCTAGGCTCTGTGGTTTAGACCACAGCACCACCCGTGACCCACTCCTGGTTCTAGGTACTGTTATATTTGATGGTGCTTGGACACTGCATGAATACCTTTTCTTTTTATTTCACCAGACATTTGGTCCCATAGTTCCAATGCCCTATTATAATCAGACCTGTTACTAAGCCCATCTATGTGTAAATAACTTCCTCTGTTTAGCCCTGCCCTCATATTCCTTCCCTTTCTCCCCTTTTTCTTTTGTAGTGTGTAAAATGCTGTACACACTGGGGTACTATATACCAATATCAGTCCATCCATGATTTTTATGCCAAATATTCTGTCTTGTTTTATGTCCCTTTAAAAATCCTCATTGGTTTTTGTTATGTGCTGAGTTGAATAGGATTCAGAATGCAGCAGGCTGATTGGTCCTAGAACAATAGGGTCCAGAATGCAGCAGTCTGATTGGTCCACAGGAGCCACCCAATCCAGATCCAGGTGGAAGTGAATCCGCAACCTGATTGGCCTACAGGTGAATCCTGGAATTAGCCAATCACGTGGGGCCCATTTGTAAATAATATATATAAAGCAGACCTTCTGGGGGAACTTCCATTCCTCCTCTTCACCACTATGAGCTGAATAAAGAGCATGAAATCCACTCTCGACTCCGAGTATATTTCAGTTTTACTTGCTGATGTTAGCCAATTTGTACATTTCAGATTGAAGCAGAAATGCAGGACACCAAGCTGTTACTTTTGATGACACTAATTATGAATCAGTTTGCAGTTGCCTCTTCATAACACATCTTTGTATGATAATATGTTGTTGTTATTTAGTTGTTTAGTCTTGTCCGACTCTTCGTGACCCCATGGACCAGAGCACGCCAGGCACTCCTGTCACATTTCATATAACTTAATCCATGCAGAGTCCTTTACAAAATCTCAAAGGAGAATTTCTCACTCATTTTAATGTGTGAGAAAGTGAATGTTGGCCAACACTTTGAAGTTCAAGTATTAAAATATAAACCTGAATTCCAAAATAAGTTGACAACACTTCTGGGAAACGAATCGCACATAGTGCCTATGATTTTCACTAGGAACAAAGCTCAGACATTGCTGTTCCAGAGAGATTTCAAAGAAAATTGAATCTGAACAGCATCATTAAGCTGTCAGCTTTATCGAGGGATATACATGCTGATTAAGGAACATTAGAGCAACTGCTTAGAGAAAGAAGGAGGATGTAATTTTGACAAAGTTAGACATCCACAGAGAATCCCGACTAAAGGAATACCTGAGATGAAAAAGGATAAAGGGCAGTTCTGAACATTTTCTGGATGAAGAGTACATGGGCTGTGCTTTGTTTTTCTGTGGTTACTGTAAAATTCAAAAAAGGAATTTGGGAGGGGGGCATGTTCTAAAGGCAGAAACTCTTCCAACATTTATTTCCATCCCGATCTCTGCAATTCTCTTTTGGATTTTACAGGACCTCATTTATTTGCGTTTTCTTCCGAATATTATGCGTGAGTTCTTAGGCCATGTTTCTTGCCATATACTTCTCATGGAGGGAACACAGTATCACCTCAATATAATGTGGGAGGTGTCTGAATGACATTACATCTGGGGGGGGGGGTGTATTCTCTTTTTGCCATCATGTTTGCTTCCTGGAGATTTTCCTTTCCTCGTGGAGGGGGAAAGAACATATTCCAGGAAGCAACACAGATCATGACAGTTTTTGCTATATAGTACAGTTTGTTTGTTTTTAAAGAAAACTTGTAAGTAGGTTTAGCTAGTTCTGAGATGGTGACTGAGCCTCACCTACTAAAAAGTGGTTTAGGCTGAGGGACAGAGGCAATTCACTAGACACATGGAGACCCACAGCTTGAGCTGGGAAACGCTGCTCCATTTAGCTGTTATAATTAACCTTAGTGGGTTATATGAGTCTGACCAAACTGCGGGAGGCAGTGGAAGACAGGAGTGCCTGGTGTGCTCTGGTCCATTGGGTCACGAAGAGTCGGACACAACTAAACAACAACAACAAGTGGGTTATCTGAACCAACAATTTTGCAACTGATCATAACAACCAATCATTTCCCAGCTCTCCCACTCCAACTCTCAAAACAAACAAACAAACAAAAAAGGCACAAAACACTATTAAAAACTTGCTTTAAAAATTCCCGTACCTTTGCATGTCTCTTCTTCAAAGCATTGAGCTCTTTCTGCTGTTTTTTCAAATGCTTTATGTATGCCTGCTCCACATAAGAAAAACCACAACAAAAAACAAACTTGGATTAATTTCCCTTCGGATGCATCTGAAATCACAAGAATTCAAAGAACAGCACCCAGAAACATTTCTCTTGACTTAAAAGCTACATTATAAATGCATTACCATGTTTAAACATTGGGTAGCTGACATACAATACCATGTCGTGTATATTACTGACCAATGTACGGAGGAATCTGAGGTGGAGACCTGGGGGTGGAGACAACTGGCTTGTTCAAGTAGTCCTTGTATGTCTTAGGTAAAGGTAAAGGGACCCCTGACCATTAGGTCCAGTCGTGGCTGACTCTGGGGTTGTGGCGCTCATCTCGCTTTACTGACCGAGGGAGCCGGCGTACAGCTTCTGGGTCATGTGGCCAGCATGACTAAGCCGCTTCTGGCGAATCAGAGCAGCGCACGGAAACGCCGTTTACCTTCCCTCCAGAGTGGTACCTATTTATCTACTTGCACTTTGACGTGTTTTCGAACTGCTAGGTTGGCAGGAGCAGGGTCCGAGCAACGGGAGCTCACCCCATCACGGGGATTCGAACCGCCGACCTTCCGATCGGCAAGTCCTAGGCTCTGTGGTTTAACCCACAGTGCCACCTGCGTCCCTCCTTGTATGTCTTATCATTTTCCAATTTATAGTACGGTAGAAACCAATCAGGAAAATGCCGAGAGGGAAGGGAAAGAGGAAGGTTTCCTGTTTCTAATAACGCCTAACCTGCCCCTTGCCCATGCTAAACTGTGATGAAAGATTACCTTAGTTTTCTAGGTACAGAGAAATGCAAAACCCAATAGTGTATGGTGAGGCAGAGTGTGTGGGGCACAATTGTACTCTTGGTTTCTCAACACAGTAGGTTATTGGCGCTTACTGAAAGGCAGAGGGGTGATAAACTTGGCCCAGTGTAGTGTGGGATGGATTTTTGATACTCCAGAGAGTATCAATAATGTCAATTGACTTTGGAATTCTCAAGGGGCTAAAGAGAGGTCAATGAAAATGTAAAATACCGCTTGGTTAACGATCTAATAAGCAAGCAGTCCTGTGGTAGAGAGGCAAGCCTGTTTTTTGAGAATTATAGGCTTATGATTCATGCTGAGTCTTCCACAAGGTTTCAGTTTCAAGGGCAATTTTACCCCATGGTAAACAATTTAACATACAGTGGTACCTCGGGTTACAAACACCTCGGATTACAGACTCTGCTAACCCAGAAATAGTACCTCAGGTTAAGAACTTTGCCCCAGGATGAGAACAGAAATCACACGGAGGCAGTGGCAGCCCCATTAGCTAAAGTCGTACCTCAGGTTAAGAACGGTTTCAGGTTAAGAACGGACCTCCGGAATGAATTAAGTTCGTAACCAGAGATACCACTGTATTATGTTCCCTAGGCTTTAGAAAATCTTGCTAGGTTTTTGCATACACATACCTTCATTTGCTTCAAGTCCTCTATCTTTATTTGAGGAATAAGGTCTATACCTTAAAGAAAGAAAACAAAAGCATCAATACTCTTTTAATAACAGCAGCAGTAATTTTAATAGCATTTTATTGAGCTATCCAGACTTGCTGAAAAGGTGTGTGGATTACTGTAAAATACGCTTTACACTCCTGCTTAATACAGACTATATTTATTTTCAGTGTTTGTACACCACCCAGGACCAATTAAGTTATTGGGGTGTTTTAGAATTTATTCCAGCGAGGAAAACAATAGAGCTCAGGGTATGAAAAGCACTAAACATGTTTTTAAATGGAACATTTCTAGGAAAATAAAAAAAGGTGCTCAGTCAGTCACAATGGATCCCAGTACGTTTCTGAGCACAAATCAAAGTGTTGGCGCTGACCTTTAAAGCCCTAAATGGCCTTGGTCCAGTATAACTGAAGGAGCGTCTCCACCCCTCTCGTTCTGCCCTGACACTGAGGTCCAGCGCTGAGGGCCTTCTGGTGGTTCCCTCACTGCAATAAGTGAGGTTACAGGGAAAGCCATTTCCGAGCTTGGGAGGAGAGGGGGTTGCGGGTTACCCCCTCCCACACACGCGGGGGCTGGCCTTTTGCCCCTGCGAGATCCAGGGAATCCCCGGGCATGCCTGCGACCCGGCCCGCCAATCGGCGGGCTGGGGAGGCATGGCCTAGCCTTCTTAAGGCCAGGCACGCCCGGGGACCGCCCTCTTTCCCCTTGCCAGCTGAGCGGTTTTCCCATCCCACCCACCCTTAGGCTTAGCTAGCTATGACCTTGCTATGGACTCCGGTTGGTCGCCGCAAGGGGCCTGGTAGGAATTTTTCCAATTTGGCGCACTGTCAGCCTTTTGGTTTTTTCGCCTACCTCGTAGCAAACGTCACAACTTCCGCGGTATTGGCGGTTAGGCATTGGCAGGGGTTTATTGTTATGCAAATGAATGGGGGGGAAGGAAGCGCCATCACCTTCCCCCAAGGAAAGGGTAGTCCGGTAGAGGACTCCGGGGGGCGTTGCCTTGTCCGAAACCTAGGGAGGTAAGGGCCTCCGGCACGCCCCCGAGCGGTGACACCCGTGGGATCCTAGTTGGCGTACTTCAACAGGACTCCCACGGCTTGTGAATAACCCTTCCCGGTCTCCATGCCGGGTAGTCGATAGGAGCCAATGCCTAAGGCCAATACCTTTCAATTCTGTAATCAATAAAGTTGTGGCCTTTTTATGCCCATTAACCTTAAATAATGTGTCCAGTGTCTTCATTTCACATGGGGGAGGGGACTTGCCACACAACCAGGTGGAGGGCCTTCTTGGTGGTGGCGCCCGACCTGTGGAACATCCTCCCATCAGATGTCAAGGAAATAAACAACTACTTGACTTATAGATGACATCTGAAGACAGCCCTGTTTTGAGAAGTTTTTAATGTTTGATGTTTTGTCACTTTATTATTATTAATAATAATATTCTGTTGGGCACCGCTTACATAGGAGATAGGCAAGCCAGGTGTGAAGATCATTCCACAAGTAGGGTGTCATCACTGAAAATGCTCTCTATTTAATAACCATCCACCCCAGCACATTCTGCTGAAGCACCTTCATTCATTTCTCCAGGAGAAACAGGATATAGCAAGAAATCTTTGAAATCCTTCAGATGCGAGTTTACCTTTCTTAGTTTCCACTCCAGGCCCTCCCCCAGAAGTGGTATTTGGTCTAAGTTCGGAACTAGTCTGAGGAGTGACGTTTGCTTTGGGGTTATTAGCTTTGCCTTTCTTGTCGTTCTTTGAGGTATCGTTGGGAACATCGGCTATGTCACTCTGCAAGAAAACAAAGGGTTCTTCTTGTAAAAAGACCACCAACAGATCTGAACTTAAGGATAATATCAGCCAAAGGAAACTGGATGATGAATGAATGAATCTTTATTTGCGTCAGCCATCGGCCATAGCAATAAAACAACAATACGAGATACAAAGAACAGAAAGTCAATTATATAAAATACATTTTAGGGTTTTGAATCAATAGTCAAATATTGGATCTTATTCTGATTGCCCCAGCTAAAAACCTTGCAACCTTTGCTGTCGCCTGCTCGTCTTGATCTGCCAAGAGAAAGGACACTGTGGCAGTGGTTGGGTGACCCGGAATGGACAATAAGAGAGGGGTGATAATCTCATTCCTCAAGTCTTTATAAAGAGTGCAAGCCAGAAGGGCATGCACCACCGGTTCGAAACTGGATGATGTGAAAAGGGCAAGCTTTTTTATTAGGACTAACAGGAGATGAAAGGAGATAAAATAGACTTGAAAAATGTAATTATATGTAATAGAACAAAAAGAAAAATGGGAAACCAGGGGTGAGACCAAGTAGTCCCAGATGTATAGAAACTGAAAATGTTTTAAATGTATAAGAAGACCGCTCCACTTCCGGGTGGGACGATGTTGCGGTCAGACCATGTGGTCTCTGTACACGGTGGGGGGTTGGCCTTAGTTCCCACATCATCTGGGAGTCCCTGGCTGCGTCACGGCCCCCAGCCAGCCAATCCGTGTGATGGTGGGGCCTAGCTTACCCCCTTTTAAACAGCCACGCGGCGTGGGGAATCCCCCTTCTGGTTCTGGAAGTGTAGCTGCTAGCATCTATAGGGACAGTGGTAGCCGCCAGCCCATATCCAAATGGATATTTTTGTGGACTAAGAGCAAAACTCTTGGTAAAATTGGCAACCACTTTTGGACTGCAGAAGTTGTGTGTGTGTTTCACGGTTCCACATCATTTGCATGACACTTAAGCAACAGAGATGCAAGCCACTGGCTGTAGTGTTGCAATGAAATCCTTAAGAATCTTATGTCTCTGCCCAAGCAACAGGGGTAGAAAATATTGTTGTGCCCTGGAAATTTCATCATAATATAGTCAACAACTTATTGGTGAAAGCATGAGATCTCCATTTCAAATGTTAAGCAAGACATTCTCAGTTACCACAGGTGACCTTACACATTGCCTATGTTGCAAAATATAAACAAGCACAATAATGCAATTATTATATACAGTAATGTAAACCTATACCTCTGGCCAATACATAGTAATGGTGGAGCTTACCTAAATTTTGCAAATAAAAAGTTGGCCAATCTTGTCAGTTATTCTCATCTTTTAAATCTTCCAGGCAGAGAGGCTTTAAGTAAAAAATGCAAATCTTTTTTCATACCCGCAGTTAATTACTACTTACTGTTTCAATTCCCATAGCTCTCATCTGGTCTGCTCTTTTCTCCATGACGGATAAAAATTTCTTTGGATCTGACAAGGCATCGACGATGTCTAAAAGAAATTTCAAATTAGTAGTCAAGCTATTTTCCACTTCAGATCCCTTCAGCATTTGCCATGGAATTTCTACAAAGACTCTAGGCTTCATTTTGTCAGAAACTAACGACCTCTTCATCATGGACTAATCAAGTGGAGAGCCACACTATCCTTGGGAGGAGGTGCAGAAGCATACGTCCAATTCTCCCCATGCGAGGAAGGATTGTACCATCATTTTGTATGGCTATAACCCAGAGGTGTGTGGGATGTTAAGGGAGGGGTAGAATCTCTAGTGGGGGACGCATCGTGCTCCTTCTGGGGTACTTTGTCCACCTTTGGTCTCACCCTGCATTCAGCTCTCACCTGTTAGTGGTGGTTGGCAAGCCAGCAGGAAGAACAACAGGCACGTTTCACCTTCACTGCAACATTGTCCCACCTGTCCCCACAAGAACTGTACTATTTCCATGCAGCTCAATGGAAGCCATTCATTTCTATAGTAGAAAATAAATGACTTTGCTTGGGGACACCACCGAGGTAGAAACTAAACCCGTTCCATACTCTCTGGGTAATCTAGGATTGGTATCGAAACCAAACGTCTGTCTCTCAGAATTAATGGGAAAATCTGTGGGCATCAAAAATGGGTGCTGGGGATCACACATGGCCTCTATATTAACAGGGCAATTCTAACCATGTCTACCCAGAAGTAAATTCTATTGAATTTAATGGGGCTTACTCCGAGGTGAGTGGGATCAAGAATGTTGCCTAAAGCATTAGATAGTAGTTGAAGACACAAGCCCTTCCAAGACTATGAGTCTTAGGATGGACCCAAGACTATATATTTGAACAACCATTTAAATGCACAAGATTGGCTGCACCCTAAGCTAGTTGCATTTAAGTTCCATTGATTTCAAGTTAATCATTATTCATTTTTCACATTGAGTTCAAAGGGACCTAAATGCAAATAACTTAGTTTGCATCTAATCGCAATGTTTTTGCACCCATTGTTTTATGTTAACACTAAGAAATGTTTAGGATCTTTAGGATTGTGAGAAGCCTCTTCAAGTATATTCTTAATTCTTGCATACCCAAACCCTCAGTTTCCATCAACAATTTGATTTTTTTTACCTCCAAAGCCATCAGGCACGTAAGTTTTGAGTACAATGTTGCAGAAGACGGTGGGCAGAGATAATGGTTTATTGCCTTCGTTTCGAAGAGAAATATGTCTGTAACCTGCCTGAAGACCATCCAGAGGCAGGATCCTTTGGCCAATCAGTTTGTTGTTGTCGTCATAAACAGCTATCCTCAAGACTGCAAGGTCTGGCAGAATGACCTAAGAAGTGTGCAAAGTTGGTTATTGATCATCACAAGAGGACACGGTCTGCAATTTGAAGGAATCCAGGAATCCTGTCCATTCTAATGCAGTCATACGAGAGAAGTGCTGCCTGATTTAACCTCCGCAATAATAGGGTCCATACCAGAAGTACATTTTGAGGTGCTGTATATTAAATTTAAACGAAGCATACAAACAGTGGGAGTGATGGCCATGAAAAGGGCTTCAAAGTAGAGGAGCTCTCCCACTTCTTGCTCAAATATGTATAAGCAATCTAAAAATATCAATCTCTTAAAAACACACACATAAAAACACTAAATACAAGATCAGCATTGTCACCACCAAAGGGGTCAAAAAAGAGTGAAAAGTTAGGAGGCCTCCATAGGGCCCTAATTAGGGAACAACCACTTCTAACTTTTTACCCTAAGAACTTAGTCAAAGTAAATAGTTCTCTCATTGCAATAACGAATGGAATTTTTCAGTAGGTCCAATCTCTCTCTCTCTCTCTCTCTCTCTCTCTCTCTCTCTCGGGAAAAAGAATTTACTTGAGGATACCCAAGAACAGTATCATTCAAGGTAGGAGAATTTGATCACTCCACTATATTTTTATAGCACCTTCCTACTAAAGGCTGCATCTGCAGAGGCAGCAGAAAAAATTGGAGTGCCTAGGAATGTGTGAAGTGGTTACTTTGCAATCTTCATTTATAGAGGCACTGCCCTGAAAGGCTGCAATGTAAGTGGCCCCCTAATGGAGTGCGTTACACTGCCATGCGTGTGAGAGAAACAAGTCCTTTTCTATACATACGTCTCAACAATAGAAATTTCTCAGCCACCTTGCAAAGTTTGATTTGAATAGGCTTTTCTGCTTTTGAGCACTGCTTAAAGAAAGCAAAACAGGTCCTCTATATTTCAGATATGGGTCATGTGATCAGTGCACAACCACCAATGTTCCTGAGAGCTTTAGTGTCTTCTGATGCTAGCTGGTAAAGGACTTTCCAATTTTGTAGTTCAGTTGCTTGACCAGCTCTAGCCACAATCTGTCAATAAGTTCCCCACTCGAAGGACCACTCTGCTTTGTCTACCTGTTGATTGCTCATCAGTCTCTGCCCATTGTCAGAGCCTAGGCAGTTCTCCCACTGCAATCGATGCACAAGCCTGTGCATCTGGTGTCTATCATTGTGTTTATTCTCTTGATTTCTGGTGTTGGTTGGCCCTTAGGCAGCTCAGAATAATTTCACCACAAGGAGAGAATAGACCTAGCCGGTTAGGAACATGTAAAAGGATAGATGCTTGCCTGCATATTTGGTTTGGATAATCCAAAAGGAACCACTGCAAAGTCATAGATACGGGGAAAGAATGTGTGTGGAGTGTGTGTGTGTGTGTGTTCATTAGCAAATGGCATACTGAATAGTCTCCAATCAAGGCTCTACCATTTGCTACTGGGAAAGACCTGCTATGAGAAGTCTGATGGCTGCTCCTCCACTTCCTGTTCTTAGGATCTTGCAGTAATAATAGGGGCTTCATCCTAAATTCTCTCCCACCACCAATTGAGAATATGACTTCAGCTAGAAACAATTAACGGTGAGGACTCTCTGTAAGGTAAAGGTACCCCTGCCCGTACGGGCCAGTCTTGACAGACTCTGGGGTTGTGCGCCCATTTCACTTAAGAGGCCAGGGGCCAGCGCTGTCCGGAGACACTTCCGGGTCATGTGGCCAGCGTGACAAAGCTGCATCTGGCGAGCCAGCGCAGCACACGGATATGCCGTTTACCTTCCCGCCAGTAAGCGGTCCCTATTTATCTACTTGCACCCGGGGGTGCTTTCGAACTGCTAGGTTGGCAGGCGCTGGGACCGAGCAACGGGAGCGCACCCCGCCGCGGGGATTCGAACCGCTGGCCTTTCGATCGGCAAGCCTTAGGCGCTGAGGCTTTTACCCACAGCGCCACCCGCGTCCCAGGACTCTCTGTACGTGTGCTTTATTATTAAGTTAATAATAACTTATGCTCCATTTGGCTAACTTGCATCAGTATCAGTTGTGAATAGAGAGAAGCTAAATGGAAACAAGGTCCATCAGTTTCCCAAACTGGGGTGGAAATTGAAAACAATGTAGTTTTCAGTTGGTTTCACTGATAGACTCATGACTTACATGCAGATCCAAATTAAGAAGAGCAAAAGTAGACTAGCCAGCCAAATCTTGTTAATTAGCAATCCACCAAAGGAATCCCATCAGCAATGATTCCCTGCCTCAAAAAATATTTTGCAATAGCAGGTTCAGAATAGGCCCAGGAAGAAAGCAACCTGGTAACTGCATTTGTCAACCACAATGGAATGAGATTTTATTACATTTATTAAATATATATATATATATCTTGCCTCTACCTGAAAACGGGCCTCTGGGAGACTTAGCAATAAGTGCAAATTAATGCACAACAAATGTTGAGGCAGCAATGAAAGGCTTTAGGAGGAAGATAATGGAAAATATCCACTCCACAGGTCTTAGATGCAGTATTTGTCTTATATGATTGAGCCAAATGTCCCATCTCCTGGCCATCTACTAAGGACAATATTACATTGTATTTATGGCAGCCTGCAATATTGCTTGAAGCCTCCAATGGCCCTATAGGAACAGGCTGTTAGATGATCCACCTTCAGTACAGTTTACTTTTTTTTACTGTGATAAAATCAACTATTCAGAAATATCTAACCTAAAATACATGGTTAAATGCAGCAAAACTGATCCAACATAAGCATTGAGAAATACTACTGTACGTTACAACTTACCAATATCTCACAGTGGAATGACAACACAGAGTATGTATTACAACAGCTGTAGTTTTATTTTTTTTTATAGAAACAGGAGGACAATAAAACACAATCCAGACATTACCTGCTAAGAGTTTGCATTAGCTTCATGTTATAGCGGGAGGCATGATGAAGTCTAAACCTACTGCCTAAAGCAGTGATGGCCAAACTTGGCCCTCCAGCTGTTTTGGGACTACAATTCCCACCATCACTGACCACTGGTCCTGTTAGCTAGGGATGATGGGAGTTGTAGTCCCAAAACAGCTGGAGAGCCAAGTTTGGCCATCACTGGCCTAGAGTGTAAATAAGGTGATTTTCCCACTATAGGGCTCTGGTGCTGTGCTTATTTTAAGTCATTTTCCAAAATGTTATAAGACTAATGCTATTTTTTTTCTCTAGAAAAAGAGGTACCAGAACTCACCATGAACACCTCCCTTGTTCTCACAGAATGGCAACAGTGCCCACCTGAGAGGTGCCGGAACTGAGTTCCAGTGAGTTCCGGCTGAAAAAAATGCCCTGTACAAGACCAAATATTGGCCATATGTGCAAAACTATTTGGGAAATTTATATTTGGCAGCATGCAATTAAAGAGGGCATGAAAGGATCCGCCGCTGAAGGAAAAAAGCAGGTAACCGTTCTGCACTCTCGACAACAGAACAAGTGAAAGGAGAAGAGACATTGTCAAAGACGGCAAGCACTAATGCACATACTTTGGATGAAACTCCAGTTGACAAAAATTAAAATAGAATGGGATATAAAAAATTATAGACACCACTGATTACAACTGAGGGTGGATTTATGTGTGTAGTTCTGACAAATCTTTCTTGCAGTACTTTCATGGTTGAAGGACTGCACAGGTGTTCCACCCAAATATTCACGAAACTGAGGCAGACTGAGGTGGGAATGAGGTGGCAGTCCTGAAATGTTAGAATGGACTGTACAATTTTCACCTGCAAGTGGGGGGAGGGGACGTGCTATTTCTGAATGCTCACCTATATGGTAAAGACCCTGCAAGTGTCTGGGAATCAGCATACCAGTGAGAAGGTTGGAGTCAAACCATTTTCTCTTGATATCATTCACTTGCAGGAAGATTTTACCTGAGGGAACCTTCAAAAACCACATCTCTCCCCCCCTCCACTTCAGCCTGATGTGGTACGGACCACTGTACCACCTCAGGAAGATGCCAACTCATTCAGCCACGTGTTCAGACTAGACCTTGGAGACATCTTGAAAACACATTCTTCAGAAATATTGCTTGTTTCCAGCACCGCAACGAGAAAGATTGGTAAAATGGCACATATAAAACCACCCTCAAGAAGCAATCTTTGAAAACGGATTTACCAAATGGTGCCCAGGACATTTTTGGTGGAAGAGAGGAAAATGTACACGATGCACACAGGACGAGGGAGCTAGCCTCAGACGTGGCGGCGGCAGCACCCTCCTGACTTAATCCACGTAATGACATTGACCTTGAGTTTTTTTTGGGATGCAACATCTCACCTGCCCTCTTGGCTGAAGGAACAGTGCAAGATAGCAGCCACTGCCAGGGCAGGGAACAAGTTGTGATCTCCAAGGGATGTAGAGGTTCACCAGCTGGAGCTCATTCTGAGCAGACTGCATACCTGGAACTCAGGCATAGCCCCGAACGAGGTGGGTTCCTCCAAGAGGGAGGAGGAGGAAGCAAGAAGAGGGAAAAGCCAAACAGAAAAATAAAAATCACGAGATAGCTAGAAGAGTTCTCTCTTAAAAAAAAGAACACCCTGAGATTAAATCAGCCTTAACCCATGACAAAAAATAAAAATAAAAATGCATGACTGTGCAGCCTTCTAAACGAAGGGAGTGCATTAGCAAGACTTTATTCTCTTGGGGGAAAAGCCTTGTTTAGGAAAGTGGTCATTTTGAAGCAAAGAACAAGCGTACTTTTGAAACACATCATACCTTTCGGAATACAAATGACTCTTCATTGTAAACTGGATTCAAACCATTGTTCATCACCATCCGTGTTCGAAATTCTTTTCGTATTGTATCGGTGGGCAGGCCGTACATATCCACTTCTACGTACGTCCCAATTTTTTTGTCTGACAAAAACTGGCCGGATATTACCTTGAAATGAAAGCATAGAAGTTTGTTTCTTCTAACATTCAAACCCATTTTTATATAGCTCAAAACAATTATAGACTGCTTATTCTTTGAAAAATGCCGAAGTGATGTACAAAAGATTAAAAATGATACAACAGGTAATAAAGAAAGAGCATAAAAAAACATATAAATTCAGGTCGGTTTCTAAAATATAACTGGAAAATTGTTTAAAGTATTCTCTTTGCAGGTAGTTCAAAGACTGGAAGTTGAAAGGAATTCTCCAAGAACTTTAACTGAGGTGGCAGTCCTGTACATATATTTTGGCATTATAGCCTGCCAAATTTACTTCACAGTAAATGTGCATGTGTTTGAACAGTGCCTTTGACTTTCAATGAAAACAGAGACGATGTAACCCAAAAATCTTTGATAAAAACAATTTTTAAAAATACATTACAGAGACAGGAAAAAACCCCCTGAAACTATAGAGATTTACAGGACTTCAGTCAGATGAAAACTATAAAACTATAACTAACTACTGCAACTCACAGGACAGGGGATATTTAGTCTGAGTCATACATACAGATATATATCTACATATATGCACACTACCTGCCATAGGAACCAACTCCTAGAGCCCCCCCCCAAATATTTTATTCAAGTTGGCACCCCAGCTACCTGTGATTCATTCAGTTATTGTTATGTATTGGATTTAACACATTTTATGTTACAAGGCACATTCTAACCAATCGTAGAAGGCGTTGGTAGATGAACGTTCTAATGGCAAGTAAGCGCATGCTCTTTCAACTGCCAACTGCCAACGGTCAGTTCATGCTTGGGATTGTTATTGTGTTGTCCAGTCAGTTTAGTTGAGGAAATTATACTGCCTTCGGCTTCCGACTTTTTCCGAACATTTAACAGTTATGAAATCAATGGATATACTGAGCTAATTGAAGGTAGGTTGGCTATACAGGACTAATTTTAACAGCCTGTTTATGGGGACACGGGTGGCGCTGTGGTGTAAAACACTGAGCTTTGGGCTTGACAATCGGAAGGTCGTGATTCAAAACCCTGTGATGGGGTGAGCTCCCATTGCTTGGTCACAGCTCCTGCCAATCTAGCAGTTCAAAAGCATGTCAAAGTGCAAGTAGATAAATACGTACCACTCTGGCGGGAAGGTAAACGGCTTTCTGTGCGCTGCTCTGGTTTCGCCAGAAGTGGCTTAATCATGCTGGCCACATGAACCAGAAAAACTGCCTGTGGACAAACGTCGGCTCCCTCGGCCAGTAAAGCGAGATGAGCGCCGCAACCCCAGAGCTGTTCACCACTGGACTTAACTGTCAGGGGTCCTTTACCTTTTTTAAAATTTTACATACTACGGGATTTATGATACATTATGGAAGTAATCAACATTCTAACATGCTTCTTTTGGGGATTATTATATTCACTGTGTGTATGCACAAGTGCATGTAAGCGAGGTAAAAAAGATAAAGGACCCCTGGACAGTTAAGTCCAGTCAAAGGCGACTATGGGGTTGCGGCATTCATCTCGCTTTCATGTTGAGGGAGCTGGTGTTTGTCCACAGGCAGCTTTCCGGGTCATGTGGCCAGCATGACTAAACTGCTTCTGGTGCAACGGAACACCATGACGGAAACCAGAGCGCATGGGAATGCTGTCTACCTTCCTGCCACAGTGGTACCTACTTATCTACTTGAACTGGTGTGCTTTCGAACTGCTAGGTTGGCAGAAGCAGGGGCAAAGCAATGGGAGCTCACCCCATTGCGGGGATTTGAAACACCGACCTTCAGATCGGCAAGCCCAAGCGGCGTTACGTTCAGTAGTTATTGTTATAAGGTTTCATTTATGACTTTGAAAGCTGCTCAGAAGTTTGAGAAAATCTAAAACAGCAAAGAAGAGTGGAAAATTAAGACTGCAATTCTTGACACTCTAGGGAGTAACCCTCCCTGGGCTTGCTTCTGATTAAACATGCATAGGGAATTATTAGAGTAATTGTTCTGGCTAGTAAATCAGTTTGCAAAGGCAGCTTGGAGAGCTGACCACGAATAACAGCTTTTTAATTATGACGCCCAATTATTGGCCTGTGTGCCTCATTGTAAATGTTCTTTGCGGCATCAGAATGAAGTTTTGCTCAAGCGCTCCAGGATCTACACTAACGTTATGAACATGTAAGCATAATCTTGTACCATCTGGTACCGCCCTTGAATCTCTGAGGCAAAGGCTCTGGGACATAGCACATAGTGATCTCCGATCTCAATCTCATGTTATCTGTGGCCCGATAGCAGTAGGAATTCATTATGGGTACAATTTTCAGATACCTGCATATCTTAGAAATCTGTCTGTACCAATTTATCAGCGTCTCTTTACCAAAGCCAGATTAAATGTATTTCCACCAGAAGTGCTAAATGGCAGGCTGAGAGGCATCCCTTATCAGAATAGGCTCTGTGTATGATCTCAGGATGTTGATTGTATGAGGCATATCCTACTGCATTGCAGACAATACGAGCAAGCTAGGGATCTATTGATTAAACCCCCACTGGCAAATCGGCCGGGTAAATCTGAAGCCTACTATACTAAATACCGTATTTTTCGCCCTATAGGACGCACTTTTTCCCCTCCAAAAATGAAGGGGAAATGTGTGTGCGTCCTATGGGGCGAATGCAGGCTTTCCCTGAAGCCTGGAGAGCGAGAGGGGTCGGTGCGCACCGACCCCTCTCGCTCTCCAGGCTTCAGGAAGCTCTGCGCAACCCTCGGGAGACCGGCTCTGAGGGTTGTGCAGAGCTGCCTGCAGTCCCGGGCTCAGCGCAGCTCTGCGCGGCCACCGGGAGCCGGGCGCAAAGTCCCGCCCCGTTCCCGATGGCCGGGCAGAGCTGCCTGCAGTCCCTGGCTCAGCGCAGCTCTGCGCGGCCACCGGGAGCCGGGCGCGAAGTCCCGCCCCGCTCCCGGTGGCCGCGCAGAGCTGCCTGCAGTCCCAGGCTCAGCGCAGCTCTGCGCGGCCACCGGGAGCCGGGCGCGAAGTCCCGCCCCGCTCCCGGTGGCTGCGCAGAGCTGCCTGCAGTCCCGGGATCAGCGCACTTCTCCACATCGCCAGCCCCACAAGCTCGGGGGACAGCGGGGAGGCAGAGCGCGCCTTCCCGCTGTTCCCCGACCTGGTTCTTCCAGCCCCACACCTGGGGGGGAAATAATTTTTTTCCCTTTATTTCCCCCCCAAAAAACTAGGTGCGTCCTATGGGCCGGAGCGTCCTATGGGGCGCAAAATATGGTACCTTCTGGACGACAAGTCTAATGATATCACAGTGGCTGTGGCAAAGTTTCTTTTGGTAGTCATACGTATCAAAGACCATCATACTTAAGACTAAACAAATATCGTCTCAGTCTCCCTCGGGGTTGTCTGCATGAATCTGCATTTTATTCTGAATCTATGTTATGGGTTTTTGGACCGCAATAAAGGTTATTATTAATCCCACACTCTGGTCATAACAAACAAAGCCCCGAACAGTTTTCATCTTAGAATTCTGAGAAGGCACTATATAATGAGATCCACCAGCTTGTCACCATCCAGTGGTAATGCTATGTTCACAGTTGCAGAATACATTTGATCTGCCGAGGTTCAACGTTAATGTTATATTAGGTTGGAATCAGAGAATCACAAGAGCCGTCCTCCTGAACGTAATCCCTGACACCCCCTATAAAACTGTATCCAAGGACCCCCCCCCCAAATGTCATGGGATGTGGCACAATAGGATGCAAGGGGAGGAGATAATTAGGTGGAATCAGGACATGACAGCTTACATGAATGGAAGCCCACTCTCTCACCCAAAGCGTCACTGCCCGGTTTTGGCCAATTTTGCCTCCCATGTCTAACTGCATTCCATTCTGGAGGTCTCTTGACCCTTAAACGGCTCAGGACCGCAATACTTAAAGGACTGCCTCTTTCCATATGAACCTACCCAGACCCTGAGATCATCTTCTGAGGCCCTTCTTCGTGTGCCTCCTCCTCGAGAGGTCAGGAGGGTGGCAAAACGAGAACGGGCCTTCTCTGCAGTGGCTCCCCATCTGTGGGATGCTCTCCCCAGGGAAGTTCGCCTGGCGCCTTCACTATGCACCTTTAGGCACCAGGCAAAAACGTTCCTTTTCAACCAGGCCTTTGGCTGATCCATTGCAAATGCACCTCCTACCTGCACTGAACAAGTCGCTGCAATCACACCATCGACAGGCGTTTCAGAGAAAGGGTCAAAGGTTCGATCTGGGCGCCGCATAAAATCTGGTTTAAGAAGATACCTTAAAAAAAAAAATGGCATGTTTTTGTAGGTGAAACTTCATGCTGCTTTTATAACTTATTATTATAATTGTTGTTTCTAATTAGTAATAAGCTTTTAAAGTAAGTTTTCAGGATACACATACAGAGTCTGTGAACATTTTATCCCAGTTTGACCAGGACAGGAATTGAACTTTCCAAAAGGTTAATGACACTTTTAAAGAAAAGGTGCTCTGTGTTGTTCAAATCTATGTGCTCTAGCGCCATGCTTTTATCACCTGACTGAATGTATCCAATGGGACTTGGAATTCATTTCTGATACACACCAAGAGAAAAAGGGTATTGCAAATGACGAAGTACAAAAAAAGAAGAAGATAAGATTTGTTTAATACTATGTACCACAAATCCCAAGCGTTCACATTTTCAGCAAGTTTCAGCTGATTAGATTAACTTGCATAAAGGACACAAAATTGAATCTGGCAAGGTCTGGCTAGGAGCAAAAATCCCAGAGGATTTCTTACTGTCATCCATGCCCTATCTGCAAAATCCTCCCAGAGGATTTCTTACTGTCATCCAGCCCTATCTGCAAAAAAACCCCCAAACCTCACAAATGTACAAAGTCTTCTGCCAATGAGACTTGATTTTAAATAGACGGCACAAGATTGATTGGTGAATGAAGCAGCTATGTACAGCACAGTGGAATTTATATTGCACCAAAGAGCCTATTGCGATTGAGTTTATTTGTAAGACAGCGGTGGCTCAAAACTGATGCAACTTTTCGGTAACTTCTGGAATTGCATGCAAATATTGTGGGTTGAATCCCTAGCCGGAATTAAGATTGCCAGAAGAAATATCAACAACCTCAGATATGCAGATGACACAACATTGATGGCAGAAAATGGGGAGGAATTAAAGAACCTTTTAATGAGGGTGAAAGAGGAGAGCGCAAAATATGGTTTGAAGCTCAACATCAAAAAAACGAAGATCATGGCCACTGGTCCCATCATCTCCTGGCAAATAGAAGGGGAAGAAATGGAGGCAGTGAGAGATTTTACTTTTTTGGGCTCCATGATCACTGCAGATGGTGACAGCAGCCACAAAATTAAAAGACGCCTGCTTCTTGGGAGAAAAGCAATGACAAACCTAGACAGCATCTTAAAAAGCTGGACCATAAAAAAGGCTGATCGCCGAAGAATTGATGCTTTTGAATTATGGTGCTGGAGGAGACTCTTGAAAGTCCCATGGACTACAAGAAGATCAAACCTATCCATTCTTAAGGAAATCAGCCCTGAGTGCTCACTGGAAGGACAGATCGTGAAGCTGAGGTGCCAGTATTTCTTGGCAGGAATACTGGAGTGGCTTGCCGGTTCCTGCTCCAGGTGGATCACGTTTGGTCAAAACTCTCCACTATGACCTGTCCATCCTGGGTGCCCTGCACGGCATAGCTCATAGCTTCTCTGAGTTATTCAAGCCAATTTGCCACGGCAAGGCAGACTCTTGAGAGTCTCATGGACTGCAAGAAGATCAAACGTATCCATTCTTAAGGAAATCAGCCCTGAGTGCTCACTGGGAGGACAGATTGTGAAGCTGAGGCTCCAATACTTTGGCCACCTCATGAGAAGAGAAGACTCCCTGGAAAAGACCCTGATGTTGGAAAAGATTGAGGGCACAAGGAGAAGGGGATGACAGAGGACGAGATGGTTGGACAGTGTTCTCGAAGCTACTAACATCAGTTTGACCAAACAGTGGGAGGAAGTGGAACACAAGAGTGCCTGGCGTGCTCTGGTCCATGGGGTCACGAAGAGTCGGACACGACTAAACGACTAGACAACAGCCTCTGGTTGGTTGAAGAGCCTTCAGTCAGCAAAGGGATGCATCCTTGCAAATATTTATTATATTTGCCAGTTAAGTCCTGAACAATGACTGCTCAATATAAATATACTTTTTTAAGAAAGGAAGATACTAGTACTCACAGTCCTTTTCTTAGGATTAATGTAAGCCTTTTCTCTCTCTCCCAGCATGCAACTGCCCCCCCCCCCGCCATTCCAAGCAACTCCAAAGGCGAGATAATTCAACATCAACTGATCATGTCTACAATAGGCTTTGATCATTAAATGAGTGAGAGTGTGCATGCATGCATAAGCAAAAGAGAAGTGAACTATTAGTAACTTGTCTGCAATCTGTTCTTTTTTGACAGAATTAGGAGTCGGGATTTATTAATATGTACACATAGGAGAGATTAAAAGAGAAAAATATATTTATTGCAAACATTGGTAGGTCCTCTGTAGCCTGTTCAGTCCCACCTTAGCCTACAGATGGCCTGCAATCAGTGATTCTAAAAATCGGGAGCTCAAAATGCTTGTCTCCAAAAGGAAGTTAACATGATGAGCTTTCAAATTCTTCTCTGGCTCAGATAAGAACCTACACTCTTGCCTCAGTGTAGGTAGGAGTATTTGTGCTGCCCCGGCTGTTCTTGGAGAGGCTGATTTTTTCCACCTCCTATGCAATGCAACGCAGACACCAGTGGTGTTATGAGTGTGGCGGTTTGAATTTAGATCACCTCTGAAACGAGCTAAGTAATTTCCTGATTTTTTATTTTTTGAGAAGTGGCTCATCTTCTTTATAAGGCAATCCAATGTGTATGATCCTGTAATTAACTTTATATCACTTAACTGGGCTGTGGTGATCAGGTTATGCCTATATAAACTAAAGTTATTAGCAGAGAATATTCCTCTTAACCAAAATATACTATATGGAAATTAACAACTGAAGAACAAAAAATGGAATGGTAGCCAAGAGGCTGATATTGATGAACTGGGAGAGCAAAGATATGATCTCCTTTAATCAGTGGATTGGTAATATGATAAGTCTTGCAACCTACGAACAGACTGCTTACAGATACAGAATCTACAACAATATTTGAATAAATTTATACAAAGTGTAGTAGACTATTAATATTTCTATTAGTATTAGGATAATAATATCAAATTTATAAAAGAATGTATGGGTTAGGGTATTTTTGTATATATTCATATAATTCTTTTTTCCTTTACACAGTTCTTTTTCCTTCTTGTTGTATCACTTTACTGCTTTATATTTGATTTTTTTCCAATAAAATATCAATTAATAAATACAAAAAAGGTTATACTTATATAACCTTAATGCACACTGTTTTTTAGATCATTGCAGTGCAAGATTCTATTGATCTTAAGCAATTCAACAGAAATGAGTTGAATGAATAAACTCATAAACGTGGCTGTTACTATCCTAGCTCTGAAACATTCATATATTTACATGGCTCTGTTTGTTTGTTTGTTTTTGTTATAGCTCCTATTTATTCTTTTTTTAAAAAAATAGTTATTTAGTTTTTTTTTAAAAAAAATAGTTGTAACTCAATGCATTCCAGGAATATAATATATAGTATTAAAGAAAAACAGAGAAATACAAACCTGTTCCAGTCTGTTTTAAATCTTTATTAGATATTCTGATTTTGTGATGGCTCTAGGACAAGTACCCCCTAAAGATTCTACTTCAATTATATTTTAAAATTCCAGCCTAAATTTGCTAGACAATTCTTTCATTACTGAGAATAATCTTTAGCACGAGTAACCATGCAATCTTATACATGTCTACTGAGAAGCCCTATTGAGTTCAGTGTGAGACTTATTCCCAGGTAGGAAGGTATATATAAGATTGCAGCCTAAATCTCCCTTCTGTACTGTTCTGATCCTCCTCCTGTTATTTATAGAGCATTATTCCATGGTTCCTTAGCCTCTTTCTCCCAAGTCTGAAAAGGTCCAGATCTTTCACCTCCCTTTCATAAAAAAGAACAGAGAACCTCATCTCTACATCCTGTTTTTCATTTGTAGCACATAATTAAAAGTAACATAGCTCCACATAATGCTAATAGTTTAAATCGTTACTCACCCGCACGACCCATTATATTCAAATTTCCCCTGATTCAACTGCATTGCTAAATCTGTCAAGAGACAAAAATAGTTTAGCACCTTGTTCTTGAACAATAACAAGCTTGAACAGCCTTCTTAATCTAAGGGAAAGAATTTGTCCTTGATAGCCAGTTAAACTAAAACGCCTTATGTGTTCAGTGAAAATACTAAATTCTGAAATACAGGAACACTTAATAATAATAATAAAAAAATTTATTTATATCCCGCCCTCCCCAGCCGAAGCCGGGCTCAGGGCGGCTAACAACAATAAAATAGTACAACATTCTAAAATCATTTCATTATAAAAGTAATTCAAATCAAATTGATGGCAACCATTGGGCCAAAGTTCTGTGAAGATTGCCAAAGGAGGGTGTCAGGCTGTGCCCTGACCAAAGGCCTGGTGGAACAGCTCTGTCTTGCAGGCCCTGCGGAAAGATGTACAGCGGCTTACAATGCTTTAGCAATGCAAAATACATTTATAGCGTAATTTTCCAAACTGCATCATGTCATGACAGTTGACATGGGAGCAATGAAGTGCAGCCCATGGAGCAGCTTCAATTTCCTGGATTCTTCTTTTTTAGAGGAGGACATTTCATTTGATTCTGCTATTGTTAGATGCAAAGTCTGCCTGAGTGGTGGTCCTCCTTCTCCTCTCCTCCTCTAACCTCCATTTAGATGCTTCGTTGTCCCCGAGAGGGGGCAATGACAATAAAGATATTATTATTATTATTATTATTATTATTATTATTATTATTATTATTATTCTCTGTGTTGTGGATAGAAGCACCCAGCACTGATTATGCCAGAGTCCTGTGCTGGGCACTTGTAGCCACTCAGAAGCTGTGTATCTCTACAGTCATGCAGTGGTAGAAATTGATAGCTCTCCACAGATAACCTTACAAGCCACTACACTGGACCATTGAGATGGTAAGCATATTCCGGGTGCCGAAATCCCAATGGAGCAGAAAAGACTATTTATGTATGCGACTACCAGACAAGAATGGCAGATGAAGTTGATGGGACTCCAATGGTGTCCAAACTTTTTTCAAAGAGGGCCAAATTTGATGAAGTGAAGGGCCGTGAGGGCCAACCAAAGGGCCACCTTTTTTAAAGATTTTTTTTACCCCAAAGTTGTTGAGCTTTTTTTAGGGTTGAAGTTCAGCGATTGATTGATTGTGTGACTGCAGTATATTGCCTATTACTTTCATTTTATGGATCAGTGGTCTTGTTACATAGTAAAATTCATGTTTAATTGCTGTTTTAGGGGTTGTTTCTAAAAGTCTGGAATGGATTGATCCATTTTGCATTACTTTCTATGGGAAAGCATACCTTGGTTTTGGAACACTTTGGTTTCAGAACGGATTACGTTTGAGAACCAAGGTACCCCTGTACTATATAGGCTACAGCTTTGAGCCCCTACCACCACACAGATTAATCCTGCAATATAAAAGGACACGTAGAGACTTGCTTACTTTTTCACTGTTTGATTGATTGCTCTTGATCTTATTGCCTGCCTGATTTGACACACATTCTCATATTTATCCATGCGACTGAATCCCCCAATAATGCCAGGAGCAAAGACTACAACATCTGCTGGAGAGTTACTGCCCAAGCTGTTTTTTTCTTTTTTTGAAATTTAGATACAGTAGCCCCGTCTGCCTACCTGGGGTCTGATAGTTGAGCGAGACCATCTGGCATCCAGCGTTCCAGAAAATTTGAGGCATGTAATTGCTAGAATCCACTCTTCCTCCCTTCGGGTAAATCCGACTCATCTGCCGTTTATTATAGCTGTGTTGGTTTGTTAAGGAAAATGGAATAACCAAGCAATGTATAGACTTAACGATCATTTGCTCACATCTTTGTTTGGGGTTTGTATTTTTTTATGTACTAAGATACAAGGCAATTCCCACAGACAACCATCTTGCTGTATTTTATTAAAGGACTGTGCATTGCTTAGGCACAAAGCAGCCTCCGCAGAGGTAATGACAAAACATTCCCATTATAGCTCTCTCAGTGCAAGGATACTTGACAAACTCAATTGCGTGTGTTTTCAAATAACCCAGACCAACAGACTCATTAAAAGAGGACATATTGTAGTGAATGTTGCGTTCTAAAAAGAAAACAGAAAAAAACCTTCTGTACAGTTCTGAGAGTGGTAGGATTAGCACACGATCGATGCCCACTAGAATTTTAATAGTGAACAAGAGCATTGGAATAAAGGAAAAGGCAGGGTATAAACTGTCATGGTTAAAGTCTTTGAGGGCAGAAACTGGAAAGTGCTGGAAAATTCTAGAAGATTCATTTCTGATGCAAATATTGTTTCGACTATTTCAAGGTCATGCTAAGCCAGGAGAAATAAATTCCTGCACTCAGCAAACTGCTCTCTACCTCTCTCTTACTTTCATTTGTACCTCATATGTCTGAAGTTTTTCCCCTGAAGTTTTTTTAACAAGCCTTTGCCTTTTAGTAAAAGTTTTTCTTTTGGACCTTTGACTCTGCATGGTCTTTTTATTTATTTATTACAAGATGCTGTTCATCATAAACATCTGTATCTGAAGAACCAGAATGGCACATTAATAGTATCTGGATCATAATCATCAGCTATTCTCTAATCAAGGCTTCTTTTCTAAGCAATTGACAGGTTCAAAGCCAAAAAAGGCATGGAATTTAGATATAGTAGGTATTACAAGCAAAACCCAGGCACTTATGCCAACCATGTTTTAATGGACAGGAACAAGCAGACAAAGGTACATCAATATATCTGCAATATACAAGCATTTTAATTCATAGGGCTGTGTAGGTTATCATACTTCTCGTAATCTGGTGCCTCCATGTGGACAACGGAAGAAATAAAATGAAAGGAAAATGTGATTTTAAGAGCCATACGTGGGGGTTTTGTTAAGAGAAAGGAACTTGAGAGGCACAGTAAGGAGTAGGACAAATGTATTTATATATATATATATATATATTTAAAAATAATTACCTTCTGCTACATGGAAACCTTGAAACTTAACAGGCTGAGCGTAGTTGATCAACGTTGATAAGTACGGGTGTATATTCGTTGTGGCACCTACATATTTGTAAGAAGCCATCCATGCTTGCTCATCTTCTGCAGTTATGACACCCTGGAAGCATATTTAGAACAAACAGCATTTCTTTCTTTGTCCATGCGGGAAGAAGTTCAGGCAGGATTTGAATAGAACTTCTAAAAGCGAGCGCAAATGGAAAACAGCATAGAAGAGCCCTTCTCTAGCATCAGCGCATGGGCATAATGCTTAAATACGGTGAAGAAAGTCACAGGCAAGAAAGTCAAGAGTAAAAAACAAACAAACCCAAAATCCTCCTGTGATTATGTGACATTGTATGACCAATGTTACTAATTTTCACGTTATACCATCAGTGTTTTATAGAGCAACTTCAGAGGAGAGGTTCCTATCTTGGCTCCATAGCGCTTACGATCTAAATTTTAGGTAACTCTTGGAAGAAGGAAGTGAAGAAAGATAAACAAATGGGGGAAACGGAATAAAAGGGGGCAAGGGGTAACATGGGATGAGAATACAGAGCAGTCTTTTGAAATCTTATATACGTAAGGCTAACAGCTGATCTCTAATAGGACAGAAAGGAATAATACCCCAATGAAGGAAAAACCTCACAAAACTTAGGGACAGGAGAGACTGAAAGCAGGATCAGGATATAGTCAGATTATGTGTGTGTGTTTTCTTAAGATCCAGGTTGGTGGGACATCCACTTTGGGCAGATATTTAACCAGCTCTTATGGCACCAAGGACATGCAACTCCTGCACAACATCCCATCTCAAACTCTTGACTTGGAATAACGGTCATATGAGTGATGACAACAATCTCTGTTCTGTGTGGGGCTCTTCACTGCATTTAATACCCACCTACAAAGACGATGCCACAGTTGCATGTGTCAAAATGGCCACCTCAACATTGGCAGAGACCCTCATTCTCCTCCCCTGATGTCAACAAAGGGCTGGCGCTTGTGGTTTTTATGGCTGCGTATGGACTCCATTTCTTAACTGCTTGAATGTGGAGGGAGTTAGGGATAGAGCTGTATCCTGGCATCGTGCCACCCTGAAAGCTGGGAAGGGTCAGCACTATTTAAAGTTGTGTTTGCCAGTAAAAACAAGGCAGTTGGGGTACTCCGACCGCTGGATAGCTCAGCTGGTTAGAGCATGGCACTGATAATGCCAAGGTTGCAAGTTTGATCCCCATGTGGGACAGCTGCATATTCCTGCATTGCAGAGGGTTGAACTAGATGATTCCCTTCCAGCTCTACAATTCTGTGATTCTATTTTTTGTGTCTCCACAACCTCGGGGGCTGCTAAGGGGGCGGGAGGGAACTGGCCTGCCATTCCATCTAAGATGGATGGTGAAAAAATAGTGAAACATCTTGATCAGAACAAAACTACAGTGGTACCTCTGGATGCGAACGGGATCTATCCCGGAGCTCCGTTCACATCCATAAGCGAACGCAACCCAGATTCGCCACTTCTGCGCATGCGTGTGATGTCATTTTGACTGTCTGCGCATGTGCGAGTGGCGAAACCCAGAAGTAACATGCTCCATTACTTCCGGGTCGCCGCAGTGCACAACCCAAAAATACTTATCCTGAAGCAACTTCAACCTGAGGTATAAAGAAAAACTCAAGAGTTCCATTGCAGCACTAAGTATAATAATAAATAATAATAATAATAATAATAATAATAATAATAATAATAATTTATACCCCGCCCTCCCCAGCCAGGACCAGGCTCAGGGCAGCTATCATCAAAATATATTATACGTTAAAAACATAAGCTGAAACAATCAATTAAATACAGCTTAAAATCAAATTAAGATCAAAATAAAATCTGATGGCAACCCACGAATTATAACTATAGCGGTTGGGAACATTAAGTGTTCACCAGGCCCAACTGTTTGTGCTGGTCTTATATGGGCTGGTCGGAAGAGTTAGCAAGGCCACTTACACTTAAGTACTGCATGAAAGGTGTGACCCTTCTGTATGATGGCATGAAAAAACATGGGATTCTTTCTCCTCCAACCATGAAAGAATAGGGTCATCTATCTTTCTTTTTTACGTTTCTGTGATTGCATTCCTGATGGGGGTCAAGGGAGTAGAAGTAGAGAGGAAAAGGGATTGCCTACATATCTGAGGAAGCTCTCACCCAGAAAACACCCAGTAGCTCTTTTTCAAAACATTACACAACCTTCAAGCCTCATGCATGCTTTAGTTCGATCCAAAGAACCATGGACAGAAGGAAGACAGCCTCCAGCACCGGCCTACCTCTAACAGATAGGATTTTACAGAAGAGTTTGTGTTCTTACTTGTTCAAGAGCTTGCACAGAATGAAACCCTGCAGTTTAGTTTTAACATTTCCCATGCAATGTTATAGGGTGAGGTGAAGAACAGCCTTCTGAACATAGCTGTCAACTTTTCCCTTTTCCTGTGAGGAATCCTATTTGGAATAAGGGAATTTGCCTTAAAAAAGGAGAAATGTTGACAGCTATGCTTCTGAGTGGAAGAGGCCTTCTGCACCTGGAAGCAATAACTTTGGAATTCTGTGTTTTATTTCTTGCAAACCACTCACAAATCAATACTTATAAGTATTATTTCTACGATTCATAAATGGTTTTTTAAAAAAATAATTTAAATAAATAAACCAATTTCACTGACTATTGATTTACAGTTGAAAACTGAAGCCTCTATCAACAGCTTGAGTTTGAGTAGAGACCGGTCCGCTTTGCAATCCGGGAACTGCAGAAATCTTGGAGGACGCCCCCCCCCCCACCAACCCCAGTTACCACAGAACTGTTACATAAGCTGCCTGTTACCAAACAATACTAATTACAAGTGGCCACTTAGATTCAGCAGCTATTTTCATCTCATAAGCTCCTAAAATACAGGCTGTTTTTAAGGTGAGAACAAACAGCAAACGCTTTCTCATCCACCCCACCCACACAGAGATCCAGTCCATCCCCAATAATGTCCATTACACCGTCATCTTCCAATATATTGGAGTAATTTTCAGAGCAGATTGCAGTTTGCCACTGAATATCTTCTCAGTAGTCAAGAACCATTAAATGAACTGCATGGAGAATTTGTACCCGACATTAGGAAAAGGACTACAAAATGTGTGTTGCTGTTTCTGCGGGGTAATATAGACAGAACAGATATAAGTCCATTGAAGTCCGTTCAGAAGCCCATATTCTTCCAAGTAAGCAAAATATGCAAAGAAAGCTTTGGAATCTAATATTTCTGCTGTCTGAAAACCAGACATCAAATGTATGCATCCCCATTTGAAATAAAAGCAGGCGTACACAGGAGCAAAAGCTGCGCCACGGCTTTTCTTACTGAACTAAACTGATGGTTATGGCGTAACAGCAGGCTGCTTTAGGACCTCAAAGTTTTGCAAGACCAAACTCTGCTACGTAAACAGCAGAAAACCCCATAAAAGACGGGGCAAGCTGAATACTTGGTAGGGCTAGGAATCAGAAGAACCTTGATAGTAGGGAAATGGGGAGAAGACTGGGGAAAAGAGGTTCAAGCGAAGCATTTCTAGAAGAAAGTTTAACATGCAACCCCCCCCCCCACAACTCCCCCCAAAATAAAAAGGAAGAGAAAGCCAGAGGAGGATATGAAGAGATGAGAAAGAAGCAAAGAGTGGTTTATCGCTCTCCAATAAGCTATGTAAACATCTGCATTAAGCTAAGATAGAGGAGACATGCAGGCAATCCAGCATTCAACTATCCTACCAGAGAACTGAATTTGCTATGCACTACAAGGAAAGAGCCACCATCAAAATCAGAAACTATTCCTGAGGAATAGCTAAATAAAGAGAACAGTTAAATAATGCAGGAAGTTAAAGAATGCATTCTACAAAGCAGCTTTGTTAGATGCAGAGAAATAAAAAGTTGGAAAGCTATAAAATATCCCAAGGATCACCTTTTTATTGTTTTCTTGTTCAGAATCGTCCACAGCCTAAGGAAAAAATACATATATTATCCAAAGAAGTTGCAGTATGACACTCATATCTCAGAGAAAGCAGGGCGCAAGAGAAAGCGCTGGGCATATTTCTTCAATACGGTGGAGACCCAGCTCCAAAAATTCCAGGATGAAAGCGATTATATTGACCCATTTCAGACTGACTTCAGACCAGCTTTGGGGAGTCCTAACTGTATATGCTGGGAGCTGGAAAAAGGGGGTATATGCTGTTAGCTCTGCTAGACTTTGCAGTTGCTTTCAGCACCACCAACTATGTCAGCTGTCCTCGTTGTCTTATGGTAGGATGGGACATTTTCTACAGCAAGCCCCCCTTACGTGGAACTTCCTATCCCAAGAGTTTCTGCCATCTCCTTTTTTATTTAAATTCTGCTTATGGCCGAAAACTTTTCTTTTTCATCAAGCCTTTGATTTGGTTGCTTTCCACTGATTATGTCATTATGCAGGGGGGTTTTTTTAATGCTGTTTTTAGTCTGGAGGTTTGCTTGGTATTTACATGGTTATTTTAAAGATTCGATCATTGCCATTTATTTATTTATTCAATTTACTTTTGTTGTTTATTACATCCCGTAAGCTCTGTCAAGCGTCTCCGCTGGAGGAGAAAAGTGGAACAGAAATGTTAGTATGCACTGTTAAGAACAAATTCAATACATCATTTCTGTTGGATCCATGTGTAAATCATGGCTGCTGTTTAATTTTAAAATGTTCTCAATGCGGGGAAGGAAAGGCTCCCTGTACCAAGGTGGCTGTTGGATGGGGGTTCAGATACGTAATTGAAACAGTTGGAAGAAACAAAAGTGAACTGAAGCTCTTATCTGACCAAACAGATTCTACAGCTGTTTGAAGCACATTCTGGATAAATGTATCAGACAGAGACCTGCAATTCTGCCCCTAATCCTGAAAAACAGTGACTAAGATCCAAAACAATGGCTAATATCCATTGCATAGTTGATTATTGGAGGAGCAAAGAAGCCAATCCAGATCACAATCCAGGACAGCCTACTAAGTGGTCACTTGGTTCATTAAGTAACTACCTTCACCCTAGTCTATGAGGAGTTAGATGCAATGTAGATACCCAGAGGAGGCAAAAAGAAAGTACATAGGGTATTATCATTTCTAGATTAGCAAATCCTATTCCAGAGACTTAAGTTATCATTATTGGGAAGAATATTGGTAATCAAAATGAATGTACTGCCAAAAATGTTATTTTTATTGCAATCAATACCCTTGATCAACAATGCAGGAGACTTCAGAAAGTGGCAAAAAGATATTATTAGATTTATCTGGCAGGGGGGGAATCCAAGAATAAAATATAAATTGTTTATAGATTCTAAAGACAGAGGTGGATTCTCCCTGCCAGATTTAAGATTATATTATGAGGCATCCTGCTTATGCTGGCTAAGGGAATGGATATTATTAAAAAATACTGATGTTTTAGACTTTGAAGGTCATGACAATAGATATGGTTGGCATGCCTATTTGTGGTACGAGAAGGTTAAAGTACATAGAACTTTCCTAAATCATGGAGTAAGAAAATCGGTTTATGAAGTATGGGGAAAATATAAAAAATTATTAGAACAAAAAACACCATGGTGACTTTCCCCACTGGAAGCGATATCTTTAAAAAAATTGAATATGAGAAATGACTGGGCAACATACAAATAACTGTTGATAGAAGTAGAATATCAACTAAAATTAAAGAAGTTTGAGGACATAAGAGGAATTATTAACTGATTGGTTACAATACCATCAACCAAATGATATATTTAAGAGGCACAAAAAAAGATTCTTAATGAAACCTCTAAATTTCAAAAAGAGCTGTTAATAAACAAGACTAAATTGCTTTCAAAAATGTATACATTAGTATTACAATGGCATACAAAAGATGAACAGGTTATGATACACTAAGCGAGGGATTTTGGATATAATATACAATTTACAGCATGGGAGAAGCTATGGAACAGGGATTTCACAGCATTGAAAGAAAATTATACATTGAAAGAAAATTATATGAAAATGATGTATCATTGGTATTTAACAACCTAGCAGTTTGAAAGCACATCAAAGTGCAAGTAGATAAATAGGTACCGCTCCGGCGGGAAGGTAAATGGCGTTTCCGTGCACGGCTCTGGTTCACCAGAAGCGGCTTAATCATGCTGGCCACATAACCTGGAAGCTGTATGCCGGCTCCCTCAGCCAGTAAAGTGAGATGAGCGCTGCAACCCCAGAGTCGTCCGCAACTGGACCTAACGGTCAGGGGTCCCTTTACCTTTAAACTACCTTAAAATGTACAAAACAAGGTCAATGCATGCTGGCAATGTAAGGAAAAAGAAGGCACCTTCTATCATACGTGGTGGACATGTAAGGTAGTAAAAGAATTCTGGGAGATGATATACAATGAACTTTAAAAATGTTTAAAATAACCTTTTCTTTAAAAAAAACAACCTGAAGCTTTTGTTTTAGGAATTCCAGGGGTCAAAATTCAAATGAATCAGAAAAGACTATTTCTGTATGCAACCACGGCTGCACAGATGTTAATGGCCCAGAGATGGAAGGAAGATAAAGTCCCAACCAGAAAAGAATGGTAGATTAAGTTGATGGACTATGCTGAATTGGCAAAAATGACTGGAAGAATCAGAAACCAGGAAGACCAGAACTTTAATAAGGAATGGGGGAAATATATAATTTATCTTAAAAACCATTGTAAACAATTAAAATCATTAGTAGGATTGGAATAACACTTGTAGTTCAATGTTGTATTTTGAGTATAATGGAGATTTAAAGGATTTGGATTAATAAAAAAGATGCAGGAGGAAAAAGTTAATATAAGGACCCAAAAAGAGGAGGAGGGAAGTTCAGCAGATTCTTTGGAATTCTCTTTTTATGTTGGTTGTTGGATTATTGTTTGTAAATTTTGTTTCGTAAATTGTTGTTTGTAAATTGATCTACTGGTATCATTTCATACTGGCCCCTTCAGATGTGCGCTTCCTGTTACTCGTCAGACCTATAGTTCGTTCTTGTTCATATTAGCAATGATTTACCATTGGGACGCTGGTGGCGCTGTGGGTTAAACCACAGAGCCTAGGACTTGCCGATCAGAAGATCGGCAGTTCGAATCCCCGCGACGGGGTGAGCTCCCATTGCTTGGTCCCTGCTCCTGCCAACCTAGCAGTTCGAAAGCACGTCAAAGTGCAAGTAGATAAATAGGTACCGCTCCAGCGGGAAGGTAAACGGCGTTTCCGTGCGCTCCTCTGGTTCTCCAGAAGCAGTTTAGTCATGCTGGCCACATGACCCGGAAGCTGTACATTGGCTCCCTTGGCCAATAAAGCGAGATGAGCGCCGCAACCCCAGAGTTGGTCACGACTGGACCTAATAGTCAGGGGTCCCTTTACCATTGGAAGCATTCAGGAGGAACCATACAGGCAAATAAAAGAAGTTTCTAGACTTTCAGCAAGGAACAGAGTCAGGCCCTTTCTTTGTGACTTTGACCAAAATCATATGTTCTTTCTACCTACAATTAATAAGCACCGTGACCCCATTCTCCTGGACATGTCAACAAATGAGAAGTTGTCCAATTAAAACGTATGCGAGAAAAGCTATCCCACCTTTTTCACATTGTTGGCCACTGATTCTTTTTGGCTCAAGTCGTCTGCAGACAGCTCACTTCCAAATTTGTATTCTGGATGGGCTTCTTCTTCCTGGTCGGCTACACAAAAACGGAAGCAGAAAACACTGAAAGACGACTAGAATGCCAAAAGAGCCAAGAAGTAAAGCAGAGGCTTTAAAAAAGCAACATGAAAGCATCTAAGAAGCTTTAATAGTTTTCTAAAAGAAAGTTACATTTCAGGAACTACAACGCTGCAATACAGTGGAACCTTGATTCTCGAACGGCTTAGTTGACAAACAAATCAGTTCCTGAACACCAAAAACCCAGACATAAGTGTTCCGGTTTTCAAACGTTTTTTGGAAGCCGAACATGTGCGTGGATTCTACTTGAGTGCAGGAAGCTCCTGCACTCAATCGGAAGCCATGCCTTGGTTTTCAAACATTTCGGAAGTCAAACGGACTTCCGGAATGGATTCGGTTCGAGAACCAAGTTACTACTGTAGTTAAACTACTGTATGGCTTCACATCTACATAGATAAAGGTACCCTATGCCTGGTAACTCTTCCCCTAGTGAGGTGACAATTCCCCATTATCTGCTCTGTTCATCCAGGCCTGTTGACCACCATAGGACCAGTCCACCATATTATCAGTCCACGAGTGATGTTTTTATGAACTCCCTGGACTTCTTGCACATATCTTTGGAATCCAGAGCTCAAATATAAAACTAAGGACATTTATGCTGGAAGTGAATGTTTGCTTAAAGCAGGGGTTGTCAATCTGGTCCCTACCACCCACTAGTGGGAGTTTCAGGATTCTAGGTGGGCGGTAGGGGGTCCTATGGCACAAGCTGAATCCTCCTTCCACTGAGCACTGGTGGGCGGTAAGGAAATTTTACCATCAAGAAAGATGCATTAGTGGGCGGTAGAAGATTAAAGCTGTCATCTAAGGCTATACCTCTCAAATGGTTTATCCGCCAAGCTATCGTAATAGTCAGAGGAGCTGAAAGGAGAGTGATTTTGAGAGCCACCTTACCACTTTCTATCTCTTCTTCATTGTCATCTTCCAAGATGCTAACAGGAGCAGCCGTTTCACCAGCTTCCATCATACTTTTCAACGTTTCAAGCTGTTCTATTTAAAACAAACAGGCACACACGCACATACACACAGAAAGGCAAAATATATTTCGTAAATAAAAATACAGTCATACCTCGGGTTCAAGACACTTTGGGTTAAATCTTTTCAGGTTGCGTCCTGCAGCGACCCAAAATGAAATTCACCACCCCATTGAGACTAATAACTAAAGAACTATCTTTTATGCAAAAAAAGAGATATTTTGTAAAAGCATAAGGTACACTGAAAAGGAAAAAAAGCACTATGACGACATAGCAATTCAGCAATGCTAGAGAACAGGGTTCCCCAAACTTGTTTTTGGACTACAATTCCCATTAGCCCTGACCTCTGGTCCTGCTAGCTAGAGATGAAAGGAGTTGTAGTCCAAAAACAGCTGGAAAAACCCTGCTTTTTGAAGAGACTGTTACTGCAGTGCTTCATGAAAAACAACAGAACAGTAAAACAGAAAGTCTATTTCGGGTTGAGAAAATACTAAAGGTTGCCGTGATCGTATAGTGGTTAGTACTCTGCGTTGTGAGAAAATACAAAAGGTAACTCTGAGACAATTTAGACAATGCTGGTGTTCTTGTGAGGCTTGCACTTCAATACTTTAAATAGCACTTTACTTACTTTTTTCCACTTCAGTTTTCAACCTTTTGTTTTTAATCAGGATTTTTCTTTTGAGATCATTGGGGGAAGGCAGGGGTCTTCCTGGTTCGAGCTGCAACCAAGAAAAGAAGCATATTTAGGAAAAGCACACAAACATTTACAATTCGTATTGGCAAAAACTGCACAGAACCTGCCTGCAGCCTTAAAATCTAAACAAACACACACAGGAGGGGAAGAGGATGCTAAGGGACAAATTAAGACGAACAGAAAGAAACACAGTGAATTAAATAACTCAGTTACAGTACAATCCCGTATGTGTCTACTGAGAAGCAAGTCCCTTTGAGATCAATTGAACTTACTCTTAGGTAAGTAGATAGAGGACTGCAGCTGTAATTGGACAAAAGCCTTGGGAAAAGAGATATACCGTATTTTTCGCTCTATAAGACGCACCAGACCACAAGACGCACCTAGTTTTTAGAGGAGGAAAACAAGAAAAAAAAATATTCTGAATCTCAGAAGCCAGAACAGCAAGAGGGATTGCTGCGCAGTGAAAGCAGCAATTCCTCTTGCTGTTCTGGCTTCTGGGATAGCTGCGCAGCCTGCATTCGCTCCATAAGACGCACACACATTTCCCCTTACTTTTTAGGAGGGAAAAAGTGAGTCTTATAGAGCAAAAAAATTATTATGTCTTAAGATGCTTCCTAAAAGGGAACGGTCATAAATATGTCCTGATAAACAAAAAGGTTTCCTGTATTCTTGTGGAGGGATGGCTAGGCTCTTATGAATATCTAGGAGCGACGAATACCGAAGATAAGATGCCCACAAAAGAAAATAGGAGGCTGATAGGCACATGAAGCATGTCATCTAGCTAAAAGAGTGCATCACAGGAAGGCAGGAGTATGCTAATGTATGAAGGCAGAAAAGTCAACAGGATTAATAGATATTCTCAGGGCACTTCATTATGGACACCCTTCAAACCCAGAGATCTATGGATATACAGCGGTAGAAAAAGAAGAGTTTTTGATTTGATATCCCGCTTTGTCACTACCCGAAGGAGTCTCAAAGCGGCTAACATTCTCCTTTCCCTTCCTCCCCCACAACAAACAGTCTGTGAGGTGAGTGGGGCTGAGAGACTTCAGAGAAGTGTGACTGGCCCAAGGTCACCCAGCAGCTGCATGTGGAGGAGCAGAGACGCGAACCCGGTTCCCCAGATTACGAGTCTACCGCTCTTAACCACTACACCACACTGGTACCTCTACTTACGTTCACCTCTGGTTACGTATCCTTCGGGATACGTGCACGGCAAACCCGGAAGTATTTTTCCGCGTTTCGCTGCACGCGCATGCGCAGAAGCGCTCTATGCACGCATGTGCAGAAGCGGTACCTCCCGATATGCACACTTCACGATCCTACCAGAGCTCCAGAACGTATCCCGTGTGCAACCGGAGGTACCACTGTACATAACCTTTGTCACTAAAGTTTTCGTTGATTTTTACAAGAAGATGTAAAGAAAACAGTTGGAAGGTACCTACTGGATGAGTTTCCAGCGGCTGCTTTAATAGAAGGTCTCCAAACAGATCTTCACAGTATTTTGACATTTTGTATTGTTGATATTTGCTGGGAAACAATATAGTGAGTTTTTTATATATATATATATATATAAACACGAAGCACTGTTATGAATCAAAATACAACAGAATATGGAGACTATTCTTTTTCTCTCTCTCTCTTTCTGTCTGCTTATTCCACAACCGAAAGTTATTAGAGCAAAATACATTAACCATGAATAAAAGATTAGCATAAAACCAAATACAATTGGAAAATTGATTTAAAACGATTATATGAAAGTGGCTTCCAAGTGTATTAAAGCTATTGTGTCATAGTATAAAACCCAAAAAAGGCAAATGCGACTTCTGTCTGTAATTAAAGCAAGTGCTGTACTCAATGTGACCTTGAATTAAACTTAAGCCAATTGCCTTAAAAAGCTGTCATGTACAACAGTTGCCCTACTTTAAACTTTGCCACAATTTATCTCTCAGCTCATTGTGGAAATATGCAAGAGGAATAATCCTTCATAAAATATGTACCTGCAGTGATTTTCAAAGGACAGGATGACAGGATAATCAGATGTTACAAATGCTGTTTCCTTAATGGCTTGAATCACATCCTTTAAATGAGCAAAAAGATTACATGTGAGAAAACCAATTCAATTACAATCAGGAACATAATAAAGAAATTGGAAATATGCTGTGTTTTAAGAAAACCCCAGATGCTAAAATAGCTTCACATTGATCTTTTCAGTGTTGACTTGTTCAATAAAATTTCCCAAACTTGGGTCTTTAGCTGTTTTTGGACCACAACTCATCCCTAGCTAGCAAGACCAGTGGTTAGGGATGATGGGAGTTGTAGCCCCAAAGCAGCTGGAGACCCAAGTTTGGGAAACACTGAATTAAACTGAAGAGCAGGTTTCTCAAAGTTCTCCCTGTAGCTGAAGGAAGTTAACTGTGTCAATAAATGACACATCTTCACTAATGCTTTGATCCATGCAGACCACTCTATGCAATCTATTGCTAACTGCAGGACCTTGCTCAACATAAATCATACCCATTCCCTTTGCAATGATAAGAAAGGAGAATTATAAAGCCCAACAGAGCCAGAATAAATTGTTCTCCATGAAGCATGGAAGGATTCAAATGAATGCTGCTGTATAGAAGCATTTTAGTGGTCAATCATAAGCAAGCTATAGTATAACAGAGGGGGAAAGAGTGAGCTCTTTATATGCTCTTTCCATACTTGGGCAGAACTGCAACATTACACATTAGAAGGAGTTTACACAACTTGCAACTGAATTCCTGGCAAACCAAGGAAATTGCTGTACTAACTGACCTGTGGTTTGACCTTTTAAAATTCATCACAGGTGATGTTTACCTTGAAAAGAATGTCCGTACACATTGCCTTTCCGTGAGTTATTATCGGTTCCTGGTCTTCACCTTTGCCATCCCAGCAATCGAGTTCGACACACCTGCAAACCAGCGAGAAATAAGTACTGAATCCCCTTTCCGTTGCGAAAGCAACGGAATTCCTTTCAAACTATCTGCCATAGCGACAACAGTGGCTACTTTGAAATGCATTCTATATGTGCATAAGCCATACGAGAGAACAGGATTCAGTATTTTGACCTTTTTTTAACCTTGATTTGAACTGACCATTGAATGCTATGGTTGTGAGGAGCACCGGCATGCTGGAGTCTGGTTGTGTGTGGCGTGACTTTGGTACAATGGCCCCACTCGCCTCCTGCTTATGGAGTCCCTTCTTGCATGTGGCACATGAAGGAGACATTGTTCTCAGTACAGTGAATGTACATGTGGTTAAGGGTGGGATCTAAATTCTATCAAATTGAAATTAAATCAGCCTCTCTGCAATGAATTCAAATAAGAATTATATAAATAAATGTGAATGCAGATTAATTTAGATACAGTATGTCAAGGTTGCTTCAAGATCCTAGCTCACAGAGGATCACGCTAGCCAACGGTCATTAAGTAAAAGTCTTTATTGAGTTACAGTTTCCATTCTCAAGCTGCTGCGTGCAACCCTACGTCTAGTAGCTAGATCGGCGAAGCTCCGTCTGAATCTCCGCCCCTCGTACACCAACTTAATATCCTAGCCCTGCTCCACCTTTTCCGCCTGACTGTTCTTCTCTGGGTCCCTCTGCCCCCCTGGGTCTCTTCCTTCCGGGATTCTTCGGACGCTGACCCCCCGGACTCTCCTGTCTCTTTGCGCCGGGCTTTAGGACCCGGCTCTCTTTCCGGGCTGCCTACTGCGCCTCCTTCCTGTGCATTTGAACTTGGCGCGCGCGCCCAACCTTCCACCTTCCGTCTAACCGTCTCTTCGCTCCCAGATGGAGGTGTGGCCACCCCTGACTCGTGCCCTCCCTCCTGCTGTGAGCTGCCAGCGCTTGCCCCCTGGCTCCTTTCCTCTTCCCTGTTCTCTGGCGGTGACGCTGGACCCGATCTCCAACTGCTCTCCTCTGATTCCCCTCTGGCTCTATCTCCCTGGGGTGCCCCCCTAAACTCCCCCCTTGCCTTGGCCACTGGTGCTCCTTTCTGTGAATCCTCCGACTCACTGGAGAGACTCGGAGATCTCGGGTCGTCGTCATCGCTCATCCTTTCTTCTGCCTCCTCCCCTTCGCTCTCTGTTTCCTTCCTTGCCCTTGCCTCTGCTCCTGAACCCCTGACATCCATCCCCCCCTCGAAGCCCCCCACTCCCCCTTCCCCTCCTTCCGGTGCTGGAGCTGGGTGCTGCTGCGTCAAGGAGACGAATGTCGGGTACCGTTCGGTTCCCGTAGCGGGCCTCCCTCCGAAGTCTTCCGGTTCTTCCTCCCTTCTCTCGTCGACGACGGTCACCTCTGCTTCCATCTCTGTGCCGCCGTGCTCGAAACCTGGATCGTCCCCGAAAATGTCCATGTCCGTCTCTCCCTCGCTTCCTCCAGGCGGCGTTGCTCGGCCTGGACCTTCTTGCCACTTCCTGCGCCACTGTTCCTCTGGTTTGTCGTCCCACCAATACGAGGGTTCTGAGGCAGATCCCGAGGGCGACCCCTCCGGGGAACGGACGTCTCGTATCGGGTCCTCGTCCGAGTCGAACCCCCGGAACGTGCTGCCCGAAAGCGTGGGTGTGAAAAGCCAGTCGTCGAAAAAGTCTGCTGGCATCGGTCTATGTGGGAAGAGGGCATGAAACTCGTCTTTGAGCAGAGGTTCGTCCAAGGCGTAGTCCGGCACCCAACTGTTCGCACTGGCCGGGGTGCCCTCCCTGGCGAGAAAGTATTCTACCCCTTCTTCCCCCCATCTGGAATCCAAAATCTCTGTGACTTCGTTGATGCGCTCCTTCTGTGCCACTCCTGCGTGCCCTGTTCTGTCTCTGGCCGGACTCTGCGCCGTTCCGGGTTCCTGAAACCTGTGCGGTGCCTTGTAGGGAGTGAGCACCGATCTGTGGAATACCGGATGCATTCTGGAACCCTCCGGAAGCGCCAGCCTGAAGGCCACCGGGTTGACCTGCTCTTCGACTTGATAGGGCCCCAGTTGCTTATGCCCTAGTTTCTTCTTGGCCAACGACCTGGCCGGCACTGCGTGGGCTGCTAACCAGACCCAGTCCCCCACGTGTAGCTCTTCGCCAACCCTTCTGCGTTTGTCCGCTTGTACCTTGTATGCGTGCTTGGCCAGTTCCAGGTGGCGCCTCAGCTGATCGTGGACTTCCTGCAGTTCCGACGCGAACGCATCTGCCGTCTGCGGCTCCCCTTCCCCCAGCCTTTCCAGTCCCGGGAAGGTTCTGGGGTGCCTCCCGTTGTTGGCGAAGAACGGTGTGACCCCCGTGGACACGTGCTTCGTGTTGTTGTAAGCGAACTCGGCGAGCGGCAGGTAATCCACCCATGTCGCAGGCTGTTGATTTGCATAACACCTCAAGTACTGCTGCATGATGGCATTGACCCGCTCTGCTTGCCCGTTGGTTTGCGGGTGTCTCGCCGACGCCAGGTTGATCTTGACGTTCAGGAAGCCCATCAGCCGCTGCCAGAAATTTGAGATGAACTGCCGCCCCCGGTCGGACAGAATAGACCGTGGCAGACCGTGAACCTTGAACACGTGGTCTATGAACAGTTTGGCGGTTTGTTCCGCCGTGGCCACCTTCGCACACGGAATGAAATGTGCCATCTTGGAGAACAAGTCCACCACCACCAGCACTGCCGTCTTGCCCCTCGAGCTGGGCAGATCCGTGACAAAGTCCAGGGCCACCCTCTCCCAAGGTTCGGCCGGAGTTTGCAGCGGTTCCAACAGTCCGGCCGGCGGTCTAAGCACTGGCTTCGCCCTCTGGCAGGTGTCACACCTCGCCACGTAGTCCGCGACCTCCCTTCTCATTCCAGGCCACCAGAAATCCCTGGCTACTAGTTCCACCGTCTTCTCCTTGCCGAAGTGCCCTGCAGTGGGCGCGTCGTGCATCTGCTGCAGCACCTTGGCGCGAAGTTCGTCTCCCGGCACGTAGATGGCCCCTTTACGGATGAGCAATCCATCTCTTAGCTGGAAACCGTCGGCCGCTGCTTTGCCCCTTTGCACCTCTGAGATCTTTGCTTGCGCGAAGGAGTCCCCCTGCAACGCTCGTCGCACCGCCTCCAGATCCACGGTTGCCGCGGCGCACGCCCACACTGTTGGTGCGAAGATGTGCATGGCGGCCGCTGGCGTTGCTTCCTCCAGATACTGTGGCTTGCGGGAGAGAGCGTCCGCCATGATGTTGGTGTCCCCCGGGACATACTCTATTCGGAAGTCGAAGTTCGCAAAGAACTCAGCCCAACGTATCTGCCTTTGGTTCAGGAACTGTGCCGTGCGCCAGTGCTCTAGGTTCTTGTGGTCCGTGCAAACCTGCACCGTGTGCTTGGCTCCGATCAGAAAGTGCCTCCACGCCTTGAACGCTGCATGAATGGCCAGCAACTCCCTGTCCCATATGGTGTAGTTCTGCTCGGACTTGCTGAGCTTCCTGGAGTAAAACGCTCCCGGTCGCCACACCCCCTGCGGGTCTTTCTGCAGCAGGACCGCCCCCACGGCTCTGTCCGAGGCGTCAGTCTCCACCCTCATCGGCTTGCTGGGGTTGACATGAAGCAGCTGCTCTTCCGACGCGAAGAGACGCTTGAGTGCCTGAAAGGACTGTTCCGCCTGCTCTGTCCAAATGAACTTCTTTTTCTTGGAGCTAAGCGTGTCAGTGATGGCCGCCGTCTGCATAGCGAAGCCCTTGATAAACTTGCGATAGAAGTTCGCAAAGCCGACAAACCGTTGGACCTCCTTCCGGTTGCGCGGGCTCTTCCAATCCAACACCGCTCGAACCTTGGCGCTGTCCATGGCGAGCCCCTTGTCAGACAGCTTGTAGCCCAGAAAATCCACCTCCGTCACGTCAAATTGGCACTTCTCCAGCTTGGCGTAGAGCCTATGGTGCTTCAGCCTGTTCAGTACTTCCTTGACGTGTTTGTCATGCTCCTGTTGCGACTCCGAAAGGATCAGGATGTCATCTAAGAAACAGACGCACGTCTTGTAGAGAAGTCCCGCCAACACGTGATGCATGAATGCTTGAAAAACGTGGGAGCCATTTTGCAATCCAAAAGGCATAACTCTATATTCGTAGGTCCCCAGTGGCGTGAACATGGCTGTTTTCCACTCGTCTCCCTCCCGCATGCGAATGAGGTTGTACGCACCTCGCAGATCCAATTTGGTGAACACTCTGCCCTTCCGCACCTTTGCGAGGAGGTCGTCAATTCGGGGCATGGGGAAGTCCGACGGCTTAGTCACACTGTTCAAGATCCTGTAATCCACTACGAGCCTCTTTTGGGGCGTATCCCGCTTCTTAACGAAGAACACCGGGCTGCCTCCCACCGCCTTGGACTCTCGGATGAAACCGCGCTCCAAATTATGATCTATGAACTCCTTGAGTTCTTGCAGCTCGTCCTCTGACATGGAATACAGTTTCCCCTTAGGCAGCGCCGCCCCTGGCAGCAGGTCAATCTTGCAGTCATATGGCCTGTGAGGGGGTAGCCTGTCTGCCTCCTTCTCGCAGAAAACTTCCAAAAATTCTGCGTACTTGTGGGGAATCGCTTGCAGCGTGCCTAGCAGTAGCTGTGACTCCTCTTCCTCTCCTTCCTGCCTGGGCACGATGCAGTGTTCAGCACAAAAGGAAGAGCCGAAGGTCAGCTGCCTCTGGTACCAAGCCAGCATTGGGCTGTGTTTGTCCAGCCAACTCATGCCCAACACAATGGGCGTGTCCGACAATTGAGTGACGTTGAAGCTGATGACTTCTTGGTGATTCCCAAGTCGCATCACCATCGGTGGCGTCTGCTGCACCACTTGCCCTCCTAGCAGCTCCCTGCCATCCACCGTGACCACCTGCAGGGGCAGTGTGGCCGGCAGCAACTGTATAGCATGCTGGTTGACAAAGTCCTGCCCCATAAAGTCCGCATTGCTGCCTGAGTCAATGGTGATTGGCACGTCCATGGTGATGCCATTGGGCAGCTGGAGCGACGCGGTGAGCCTCACCACTGGTTTGGGCGGGAGGGGGTTCACGGGCTGTAAAATCTCTGGGGACTGCATCATTAATACGTCTGGCTGGGCCCCAGTGCCTCTTCCTCCAGCCAGACAGCGTCGTTTCCCTGCTGTGGTTCTCCTTGCTGCGTTGCTGCAGTCGCCATTGCTGAGGCTGCAGTGAGCTTGTGGAGCCTCTGGGGACACTCTTTCGCCATATGCCCTGGCTCCTCACAGACGTAACACTTCCTGTTCCCTCTAGGAGGCTTCGCTTTCACTGCTGCTGGTGCTAGGGCTCTGGTTGCTGACTGAGCCCTGGCACCTCCAACCTCCATCGGTTCAGCTCCTCCCCCTGGCGGAGGCGTGGATTGCGTACGTGCTGCTTCTCTGGGAAAGAAGGAGGAGCCCCTGGCTGGTTCGCGCCCTCCACGCCCTTCGTCCCTGCTCCACGGACGTCCTTCCAGCCGTACCCCCACTGCCAGCGCCCTCTGCACGACCTCCTGGGTGGTCCGGGGTCTCTCCCCCCTCGCAATCTCATCTTTTACAGAGCTGTTTAGTCCCTCCCAGAAAAGGTCTCTTTCAGGGGTCGCATCTCTGTCCCATTCTAGGGCACTGGCCAAGGCGAAAAAGCGGGCATGGTACTGCCGTACGCTGGCCCTTCCCTGCTTCAGTCCATGAATCTGTTGCCGAGCAAGATCCACGTCAATGCTTGATAAAAAACACGCATCCATCGCTTTAATAAAGGCATTCGCATTTTGGAGCGCCGGATCGTTATCCCTCCATAAATTGCGCAGCCATGCTCTGGCATCCCCATGCAAATAAGACATGATGAACCCCACTTTCTCTTGCTCATCTCTAAAATCTTTACTCAGCAGTTGCAGTGCACACAGTACGTCTGCTTTAAAATTGGGATACTGTTGCAGGTTCCCATCGAAGTGAGAGACCAGACCGCCTGTGCGTCTCCCCAACCCAATCCCCTCTGGTTTGGGTGTCTGTTGCCCTTGCTTCGTAAGCACTTCCAACCTGACCTGGAGATCCCTGTAGGCGGCAGCTGCGTCCTCCTCTCTCTTCCTGGATGCGAGAGCCTCGGCATTCAGCTGTGACACTGCTTCTCTGAGTTCCGCTATCTGCTGTTCAGCCGTCATGTCGGCTGCCGTTCGTGAGCTCACTAGTAGGCACCTGCTTCTCTCCTCTCCTCGAGGCTGTAGATGCCCACAATACAGGAGACGGAGCTTACTGTCAAGGTTGCTTCAAGATCCTAGCTCACAGAGGATCACGCTAGCCAACGGTCATTAAGTAAAAGTCTTTATTGAGTTACAGTTTCCATTCTCAAGCTGCTGCGTGCAACCCTACGTCTAGTAGCTAGATCGGCGAAGCTCCGTCTGAATCTCCGCCCCTCGTACACCAACTTAATATCCTAGCCCTGCTCCACCTTTTCCGCCTGACTGTTCTTCTCTGGGTCCCTCTGCCCCCCTGGGTCTCTTCCTTCCGGGATTCTTCGGACGCTGACCCCCCGGACTCTCCTGTCTCTTTGCGCCGGGCTTTAGGACCCGGCTCTCTTTCCGGGCTGCCTACTGCGCCTCCTTCCTGTGCATTTGAACTTGGCGCGCGCGCCCAACCTTCCACCTTCCGTCTAACCGTCTCTTCGCTCCCAGATGGAGGTGTGGCCACCCCTGACTCGTGCCCTCCCTCCTGCTGTGAGCTGCCAGCGCTTGCCCCCTGGCTCCTTTCCTCTTCCCTGTTCTCTGGCGGTGACGCTGGACCCGATCTCCAACTGCTCTCCTCTGATTCCCCTCTGGCTCTATCTCCCTGGGGTGCCCCCCTAAACTCCCCCCTTGCCTTGGCCACTGGTGCTCCTTTCTGTGAATCCTCCGACTCACTGGAGAGACTCGGAGATCTCGGGTCGTCGTCATCGCTCATCCTTTCTTCTGCCTCCTCCCCTTCGCTCTCTGTTTCCTTCCTTGCCCTTGCCTCTGCTCCTGAACCCCTGACACAGTATAAGAAAATAACTCTCAAATGCAGGTGGCTCCGATATAATTAACATTTTCCTTTGCTGCAGTCAAAAGCAAATGCAGCCAGATTGCCAAACCAAACCCTACTTTGCTCACCATGTCATTTATTGAAAGGCATGATTTCCACAAGTTCTCCGAAGAGTGAAATATTCCTTTCAATATTTAAATCAGTTTGTTGTATATGTATATTTGTGTGTCATACATGCAATATACATGTAGTAGTGAATCAGATGCATTTAACTAGTTTTTATAGTATAGCATCTCTCTTAAATATTCATTTGAATAATTGTGTACAGCTGAAAATGTTGGCAGCCTTGAGATAAATTAAATGGTGTAAATAGGTTTGGATGGATGCAATAATGGAATAATGAATGGTATAGTTTTTTTAAAATATGAAGGGATTTATGATATGTAAAATGAACCATGGAAAGAGAAGAAGGCAAGTCATTGATATCTTATGAAAAATGAGTATCTTAAACTGTAAAACAGAAAACCTAATAAAAACTATATACAAAAAAAAAAAAAAATTCATTTAAACCACCAATGTAAATGTCCGACCTGCATCCGGCTAAGAGGACTTGTCTATACATCTCCACAGATGATTTCCCACCAAACTGTCTTCCAGTGAGATACGTGTTGTGGGAGGAGCTAATGAAGTAGTGAGCCAAGGGTTGTTCCATTTCTTGGTATAGTTCTAAACGGTCCAGGAAAACAGGGGCATTCTCATCGGACATCAAGTACCGGCAAAACCCATCACTTGACATGAGACCTGAACGCATGAAAACAAAACATTATGGATTCTGTGCATTCATGCTGAGATTTAAAACACACATGAGAAACGCTGCTGATTAAAATCAGGGGGCGTGGGGGCAGTCCAGGGAGACTTTCAAAGCCTCTTCCAAGATGGGGTATTTAAAAGTGGGATATGGGGGCAGACATGCAAAAGGTCAATTCTGTGTCCAGGGCAGCTCCATCTGGTACGCAGGCTGAGACCCTACCTGCCCGCAGACTGTCTTGCCAGAATGGTGCATGCTCTAGTTATCTCCTGCTTGGACTACTGCAATGCGCTCCATGTGGGGCTACCTTTGAAGGTGACCCAGAAACTACAACTAATCCAGAATGCGGCAGCTACACTGGTGACTGGGAGTGGCCGCTGAGACTATATAGCACCAGTCCTGAAAGATCTACATTGGCTCCCAGTACATTTTCGAGCACAATTCAAAGTGTTGGTGCTGATCTTTAAAGCCCTAGACGGCCTCAGCCCAGTATACTTGAAGGAACATCTCCACCCCCATCGCTCAGCCCAGACATTGAGGTCCAGTGCTGAGGGCGTTCTGGCGGTTCCCTCACTGTGAGAAGTGAGGTTACAGGGAACCAGGCAGAGGGCCTTCTCAGTAGTGGCGCCCGCCCTGTGGAACGCCCTCCCACCAGATGTCAAGGAAATAAACAACTACCTGACTTTTAGAAGACATCTGAAAGCAGCCCTGTTTAGGGAAGTTTTTAATGTTTGATGTTTTATTGTGTTTTTAATATTCAGTTGGAAGCCGCCCAGAGTGGCTGGGGAAACCCAGCCAGATGGGTGGGGTATAAATAACAACAACAACAACAACTGTTAAGGCTTTACGACTTACCTCCACACTCCAGTTTGAGCCTCCAGAAGCTCAAATTGGGAGCACAGGAGCTGTCTTAAAGCCCTTGCAAAAGCCTCATTGAAGTAGTTCACAGGTGTGAGCTGCTTCCATGTGTACTTCTGCCCAGGGCTCCAATCCCCACTCAGCTAATGAGCAGGAATTAAATCCTGTTGCCTTGGCTGCACAAACCTGTTCCCTTCTGGACTAGACAGGCCTATGTGCTGACCCAGCAGAGCTCTTTCCATCTTGTTAAAGCTCTGACCGTGTTTTTCGGGGCCTTTGCAAGTCCCAGTAAACCACGAGGTATGAAATTGCAAGACCGGAATCCGAATCTCTGGAGCCAACCTTATAAGCTCTTCAGGCCAGTTCCATACCACAATCTAGCTTGGCAGATCCAATTTGACAGATGGTTGGGGTTTCAAAGCACCATGCAGGGCTTGCAACATCTTCTGAATGTGGGTAAACGAGGTTCATTGGAGAGTACTAGAGAATTAGCAAAGGTGTTTTTTTTGACTGAATCCTCCATGTATAAGATGGAAATAACTGAGTCGCCTCAATGGAGGCTTATTTCAAGGAGGATCAAGATAGGATGATGTTCACACAAAGGTTAAGATGGATCTTGCAGAAAACAGTACATTTTATAGAAATGATCACAAATTTATGATCTGGTTCTTACCCTTGCTTTTTAAATCATCATCTGGCTCATATGTCTCAATTATCTGCATTGCTCGTTTGGGATCATAGAAGGGAAATAAAATTTCATTCAGCCGAGGATCTCGTTGATGCTAAGATTAGAGGGGAAAAACAGGATTTAGAGGGATAACTAGAGTACAGCTTTACTCCTACAGACCTCTTATTAATGAGAGCATGGGAAGGGGACAGATAATTAGTTTTAAAACCAGAACACAATTGTTCAATGCATGTTTCAATGTTTAGGTTTGTTTGTTTTTTTAAATCCAAACATTGGTAGCTAAATTATTAAATATTCTCAGTATAATTGTATAACGTGTATTAATGTTGTTCATACGCAAGAAACACATGCAGTGCACATTGCAAATAATTTATTGCCCCATTTCAGGGTTCCTTAATAATTTCCTCTCCTCTTTCCTGAAATCTGTTTTAAACAACAGATGGAACTAGTTCACTGCTATCTATTTTAAACTTCCATGTAGAAAACCAGTACTGCTTTTATCCAAAGAGGAAGCCAATACATAAAGAACCTTAAAACCATACTGCGTTTCATTTAAGGAATTTCACACAATCAATCAATAACTTAATCAGCCTTTTAGGTTCATCTGGACACATTTCAGGTTATAAACACAAACAAAGCTGAAGTTATTGGGAGCAAACATTGACATGGAAGTAGGAAATTGTTACTAAGTAGAAAGATGATGTCAGTTGCCAATCTTGCCCCAAAGAAAACAAGAGTAGGGCTCAGGTTACGGGCCAAAATTTTAAATATCAAAGATGGGAAAAACTGCTGTCATCAATTTTACTTTCTTTTTAGAAGTAGTGGTATAAGATATCTCACAGAAAGAGTGCCCACCTCATTATTATATCGGTCACTTAAATTGCAAAAGCCCATTTTATCAAACACACTGCAATGTAAGATACTGCATCTTGCAGTAACTATGCTTGTTAAGGTTGGGTTGAGACAAAATGAAAAAAAAAGCATTATTATAGTATGATGAATTTGTGAGCAGGATCTGAACTATGAGCAACAGAAGGAATTAGAGATTATTTTATGGTGGTTATGATTTGAGAAAGAGTGGACAGGTTGCAGCAAGGGGGAGAAATTAAAAACACAATGGAAAACAGGAGGAAAAGTCGACAAACCCCCCCCCCCCAAAAAAAAAAAAATTTATGTTTTGGTGTGTATATGTGACATTTTTGAAATTTAACAAAATATAAACTGCAAAAAAAGCACACCTAGTTTGCTTGAGTGAGAGGCGACACATAAGAGAAGACATTTCAGGGTGAGAGACTGGGAGCAGAAAGGAAAACTCCCAGGTGAGAGCTGGGAAGATCCATCACTTTCTGTGGGTAACAAGGATTAAGAGCATGGGCAAGCAAACTAAGGCCCAGGGGCTGGATCCGGCCCAATCGCCTTATAAATCCAGCCCATGGACGGTCCGGGAATCAGCATGCTTTTAAATGAGTAGAATGTGTCCTTTTATTTATAATGCTTCTCTGGGTTATTTGTGGGGCATAGGAATTCATTCATTTCCCCCCCAAAAATAGTCTGGCCCCCCACAAGGTCTGAGGGACAGTGTACCGGCCCCCTGCTGAAAAAGTTTGCTGACCCCTGATTAAGAGCTACCTTTGAGAGTGGACTCCATGTTTTCTCTTTCTCTGTTTTTGTTTTTATTTAGATTAGTTTCTTTTATATTATTGTATTATGAAAAGTGTTAATAAAATTTTATGAGGGGGGAGGAAGGGCTGGGGAACAGTGGATAATAATTTTAGCTGGTTTATGGAACAAAATTAGACACGTTCCACTAAGACTGGTTAATGCTAGAGAAGAAACCCCCTCAACATTCATTGGAAATGAAAGTGTTATCATATGACAGTTCATTATGTCTGTATGGGCAATGAGAAAGGAAATGACTGACACCTGTAGTTTCACCTGCTCCCTCAATGATTTATTATAAATGGCTGTTTGGTAGTGAGAGTAGTGAACCACTTTACTGCCTGGGGAAATGCCAATTTAACAAGGTTGTGCGATCTAGTGAGTTAAAGCAGCTGTGTCATATGATGAAGTATGAGACAGACAAGCTCTTTTGCATTATCGGTCTGCAGAAATGAAAAAATAACACAACACCAAAATGCAAAGTAAATGTGACATTAAACACATTATGAACATGTACTCCATTGAGTTTAAACCACATAGAAAGTTTAATCACAGATTTACGGCATTCTGACAAAGTTGTTATTTGATGATGGATGCAGAGGAAAAAAATGTGTGTTGTTTTTATTTCTGTAGCACTACCAGCATGTGCGGCACTTTCCAGAGAACAAGGTCCCTGCCCCAAGAAGCTTACAGTCTAAAATTCAATGCAGTAAAAACAGCAGAGGGAGAGGAGGAAGGGGTGAATGGGGAAGCAGTATACAGTTCTTTCAGTTACACTTGCTTAGGCTTAATTCCAGGCTCAGCAACGTATGGGAACTAAGGGACTGTGCCAAAGCCTTCATGGGAAAGGTGAGTTTTGAGGAGTGATTCATTAAGGAGTTCTAGGATGGAATTCCAAACATATGCAGCATCAAAGTATAAAGGGTGGAATAATTTGTTGGAGCAGGAGGCTTTCAGATGGTGGAGGATGGTGAAGCTGGAGAAATAAAGCTCACAGGTGAGGATATATCAGGATATAAGAAAACTGAAGACCAGAGAGATGACTGGAGTTTTTGCCAAAGAGACAGGGAGGAAAAATCACCCCCCCCCCAGCAGTGAGACTTTCTTCCAAGAAAGTGTGCATAGAATTGCATCCTTAATTTCCTTAGATGAAACATGTGAATTGTGTAATATCCAGAATTATTGTTGTGAATTCAGGTTTATTTGCAGGAGACTTCTAAAATTCTAGGGCTTGAACTGCTATTGCATCAATTCTGCAAGATGGCCAAACATACCTCAAATCGCTTCTAAGAGACTAGTCTCCACTAACAATGTGCTATTATTTCTTTGCCTTCTAAATATGGCCCTAAGTGATCTACAAAATAAAGTCAATTAGCAAAAAGCAGCTACAGTTTTTTAAAAATTGAGAAGATGAGTTTTAAAAATGGGTTCAAATTCACTACTAACAAGAGTCCACGGAATGTAAGGGTGTTACTCTGTCATTAGATCAACACATTAGATTAGATTAGATCAACACATTAGATTAGATTAGATCAACACATTGTGCGCCTGATTCTCCACTGAATAACGAAAACAACAGCCAAGCACATTTCAGCTGGAGACTTCTAAGCATATGCAAGCAAAATAAATATATAACTATGGAAATCCTTCAACTAAAGTAAGTGCCCAGCTGTGAAATTCACTAATGAGAGTTTCAAAGATTGAATGCAGAGCACCGTATGTTGCAGATCAACAGTTTCAGAGTGGACTGTCTAATATAAGAGACAACAAAAGACATCTGTTGTAATTTCTTAAGTATTTTGAGGTTCTGTTCTTCATAGTGAAAACATTCATTGTGTCTACTGCCTAAGTTAATATTAATTTTTAAGAGACATTGACAAATCAAGACATGCAACTCTCTTAAATCAGGTCCTCCCTTAAAGAGGGCACGTATTGCGGTGAGACCTGGACAACCGACATCCTGTGTTGTGGGTGGGTACAACTGGTCAGCCACAATTGGTCAGCCACCCGATTGGTAGGTCCCTCATAGCTGGGTGCAATCTGGCCAACGGGACGCAGTCCAAATGGTTCAAGGGACCTATTTATGTCCATGCACGTGACCCAGAGCTTCTTCTTTCGGTGCGTGCATTCAAAACACCAGCCCACCTCTCCCTACTTTTAGGGCTTTGTGCTTGACCTTGCTATGCCGTCGTGTGTCGTCTGTCATAGGGACAGGGGTACAGCAGGAATTTCCCCCACTTGGCTGATTGGCTGGTGCCATTTGGGTTTCACCTGCCACATAGCAAATCGTCACAACTTGTAAGGTTGCAGATAGGCTCTGGTTCAGGTGATAGGGATGGGAGAACGCTCTCGCAATCCCTATGTGTAGGGTATCCCGTTAAAGTCATCCAGGGACTCGATGATTTGGTCAACCCCTGAGAGGGGGTTGTGCCCGTGCCTGAGTCCAGGGGGACATTTGGGTGGCGGAGTTAGCCCTTTCCCGGCTTTCTGCTTATCCAGGTGTTCACCCTTGGCTGACCTATGCTGGTGCCCTGGGTCAGCGCTACCTGTGTGGCAGGGAGCTAGTCGAACCAGAGCCTATGCAACCAGTCACTTTCTGTAATCAATAAAGTTGTGGCCAAAATTCTGCCAAAAACCAAAGCAAAAATTTGAGTCAAGTGTGAATTTATTTAGGGGGGAGGTTTCTGGGTCTGAACACGCAATCTCTGCTACAAGCAGTCACACTGAAAGTTACACTGAATTCTTGGATATCTAAGTTAAAGCTGATGAAATATGAAAGCAGTAGAACATATGCTGGTCCCTTGCTGAGTTTCCCATAAAAACAGAATGTCAGCATGCAGGTAATTGCACGTGCCAACAAAAAAATCATACCGCTCATGGTCAGTGGAAAGGTCACCATCTTCAGTTCCAATAAAATACTCAAAACATTTGAGTAACAAAGAGGGGCAGTTTCAGTTATTGCAACAACTGTCTCCTATCCTCACTACATTACACATGAACTCCCAGTATCAGTTCACAGATAGGCAATGCAGGAAAATAGAAGCAGAAGTGGAAGAAGCAAGAAAACCTTGAGTACTTGTAAACAAGAAATCATTGCCTCCTTCCCACCATTAAATATTTTCTCAAGACTTTTACATTCTCTCCATGCTATCCAATTTAAAACTTCATTGCACCAGTCCTGCTGTATCTGATCAATGGTCCATCCCTCGTCAGTCATTGTTTCCTACATCTATGGTCTGAAGTTGCTTCTGTCTTGTTCTAAAGCTGCCAACCATAGTTTCTCAGTTCAGGCAACACCAGAAACGATGGCCAATTTGAGACTTCATGGTTTAACTGTGGCTCACTGCAAAGGGAGAATGACTGCTTGCATAGGTAGAACACTTGCATATCTCTCGGCTTTAATAATATAAGTGAAGATATGATTTTCTGAATGCAACCAAAGCACATCTGATAATACCTGAGCCCCGTCTCATCCAAAAATGATTTGGGGGCATTTCATTTCAAGAACTTCTGGCTTGTTCATGTACAATCTGTTTCTGGGTAACTCTTACGACCCACTCCTACTTCAGCATTATGTAAGTTGCTAATTAAGCTTTTCTTCTGGCCTGATTTAATTTGCTTTGGGGCAGATATATTGACAGCCTTCTTTCATTAAGACTGTAATAACCAGGAGGCAGAATCTGTAGAACATGTCCATCTGTTTTATAATTTCTGTGCTGGGATTCAACAGTATATGACTGGTCCTTTACTGACCAAACTAATGTCAGTTCCATTTTATGTTAAATATCCAACAGAAGATAAAAGCCCCAAAGGTGGTGGCTAAATCTCTATCAGTAACAGGGAGAACACGAAAACAACTGAACACTTGAAACTAAAAGGAACATCTCCAAGGACTAATGAGATTGTTATAATTGCATATGATTGCTTTTGTTTTGCACCTTTGAATCCGTTTGTTCTGAGATTCCTATATATTGTGTGCTTCTTCTTCTTTGGTCTATTGGCTGAAATAAGTTAATTGATCGTGCAATACCTTCCAGATAGAAACTTAATTAGTTCCGGGGGTCTGTATGTACTCCAAAAAGTCAGTATCTAGAGTCGCCGCTTCTGTGCACACGCATAGCACGATAGAGGGCTTCTGTGCATGTGCACGGCATGCAGAGCGCTTCTGCGCATGCGCACATGTATACTTCTGGGTTTGCCGTGTTTGCAACCCAAAAGTTACGTTACCCAAAGGTAACGTAACCCGAGAATCCACTGTATATAAAAGTTAAGCAATCATGCCTAAAAGCTTTAAAGAAGGGAGCATCCTTGAAACTTTCATTCAATTAAATTTATACTAGAGAAAAGCACTTCATAGATGAGGTTTATGGTGAAAGGTAAAGGTAAAGGTACCCCTGCCCGTACGGGCCAGTCTTGCCAGACTCTAGGGTTGTGCGCTCATCTCACTCTATAGGCCGAGAGCCAGCGCTGTCCGGAGACACTTCCGGGTCACGTGGCCAGCGTGACAAAGCTGCATCTGGTGAGCCAGCGCAGCACACGGAACGCCGTTTACCTTCCCGCTGGTAAGCGGTCCCTATTTATCTACTTGCACCTGAAGGTGCTTTCGAACTGCTAGGTTGGCAGGCGAAAATGGTGAAAGGAGGGGTCTATTCTTCACTCCTTGCTGTTCTCCCTTGTTTTCTGATTGTCCTCTCACTGCCCAAACCACTCATGGTTTTCATATCATCAGCACTCCTGAATCCTCTCTCCGTTACTTAGGGAAAAGAGCACTGGAGATGGAGGAGCGGCAGAAAGAAGAGTTGCTTGGCTTTATCTTAAAATGGCACCATCCTAGAACGAACAAAAGTGGCTGAGCAAGGGTCAAGGGCAATCTTTCCATAATGAGTGAGAGAGGATGTGACAGGAGCTCCAGCAACTGTAAGGAGAGTAGGGGCACACCCCCCCCCCAAAGTGAGCCAATGGAAACATGGTAGGCAAATCAGTCCCTAAAGCAACAATAACAGCACAGCGATGACTAAAGGAGGGTGAGATGCAATTTATCTTTGACACAGTCCCTCTTCAACCTTTTTTTTTAAATAAAATAAAATAAAGCCCACCCTTCATCATGCTTGAAACAGGACACTATGTAACAGAAATGGAACAGTTGACTTTTAAGAGTTAGCTGAAGACAAATGAATTGCAGGCTATACTTTGACTCAGCCACATAAATATCATGTGTACTCATCTTAACACATTTATTAATAAAAGAACCTTCCATGAAGAACACTTTTTATCCAGATATTTAACTCACTAAATACTACATCGTCATCAATTTGCTTTTGGAAAGGACATACTGCAAGTGCCATACTTCTTACGATTCATCAGAAAGCATACCGGGGGGGGGGGGGGACACTGCATCACACATTTTTTTGAAACAGCAAATGGGCACTAAGAACTCCCATTACTACATGCAGAAGCCCAATTCTCAATCTCCCCTCTGCTTCCCCATCAATATTTAGAAGGATTGGTCCAGAAACATTTGACTCCTAAAAGCAAAAGATCACTTCAGTTAAAATTGCATTGAATATATTGACAAAGCAGTCAATAACACACACACACACACAACAGCTACACACTACGGCAAGTAATCAACACAAGCAATTTGCAAAGGCACATGAAGAAAGCAGGAGAATGTATCAAGGTGGAGCTGATTTTTGCACCTGGGTATTGCCAAAATGGAAAGATCAGCGGATCAAAACCACAGCAGATGGTAGCATGGATCATGCAATGAGAAGAAGCAAGCCACGGCAGACAGACTTGTATGGTAGTTAATGTATGAAAAAGCTTACTTCATTTAGAAAGCTCACTAATTGGTCTACCGTTAAATAATCAGTTTTGTCTCCATTGCTGAAAAGAAATTTATTAGAAAAAGTAAGTTTTCATATAAGATGCTACAGCAGATATGATTTACATGTTGACATTTTTTTAAATTTTCTCAACACAGAACTAATATTCTACCACTGATCTAAGCTTTGTGTTTCCAAAGCAGTCACTATTGTAATGGGTAATATTAACTGTTTTCTACAGAACAGGAACTTTTTCTCCATTTCATTATTTAACAGATAAAAGGGATCAACAAACCAACATGTAAGTCTTCCACATTAAAATCTTAGTGTATGAAATTTCAGACATTAAGACTTTCTTAACCTAGTTAGTTTACATATTGTGTTAATAATTTTAAAAACAGCAGGTTAATATTATAGGTTAGTAAAGCCAATTCAAAAACATTTCCTTCCAGGTGCTTCTCTTAATGCAGAAGATCCTGAAAAACGCAGCCTGAACATTTACTTTGGGTAAATCTTTGTAGAAGAATGTAGACCTGACTGCTAATATTAATATGGCAAAAAAGTCATGGCACAGTAATATTTATCATCCTTGGATTCAGTAATCAGAAAATTAAATTCATTTTATACTGCGATCAACTTACATTTTCCTAAAAAGATCCTCTATATCCGTTCGAGGACATATCTTCTGAGTCAGTTCATAAAATTTCTCGTAAGTAAAGGCCGAAGGCTCTATTTCATCATTCTGTAAAGGAAGAAGAAACATGACTATACTAGCCCCAAACACTTCCATAATATTTTACTCAACAAACTCAAAATTAATACTGAATCAAAACAGCGCTCCGATATATTCTTTCCAATAATACCCAGATCTAACTACTGTTTAAGACTAACACAGCACAGGACACTTAGGAGATTTCCTGCATAATGACACCAGTTTAAAGCACTGTTGGAATGCTAACTGGCAAGTGGAAACTCCCGGATGAAAACAATCATTTTACACAACCCTCATACAAATGGATGCACTGAGTGTCTTGCCTGTTATCATTTGACAGAAAAAAGCAAGAGTACTGGGATACATTCACAGCAGTATGTGCAATGTTTAGTGTGTATTAAAAAAAATGTAGTATAAACACCGACAACTGGGAAACACTGGCCTGTGAGTGCTTCAGCTGGAGAATTTACCAAAGGTGTCATGGGCTTTGAAGACGCTCAAACTCAGAATGAAAGGGAGAAACGTGCTAAGAGGAAGGCACGCTTGGCAAACCCTCACCGTGATCAACTTCTGCCCGGAAACCTATGTCCCCACTGTGGGAGGACGTGTGGATCCAGAATTGGCCTCCACAGTCACTTACATTCTCACTGTTAAAACTGTGCTTATTGAAGACAATCTTATTCACAATCTTATTCAGCTACGAGTGATCGCCAAAGAAGAAGCAGCTTTGCAAAAGAACTAATTAATTTAGTAGGGCTGGCAATACGTCTGGAACTTCCCAGACATTGCCAGACGTATGGTAACCCATGTCGGAAGTGATGATTTTGGCGAAAGGCCTTAAAAATAGCTCAGAAACATCTTTTCGTCTTTTGAGATAATTGCAAAAAAAGTTCTTTGTCCAGATTTTCTGAAATATGGCAAGCCTCTGATAGTTTGCTAAAGGTGGTTCAAAGTGGCCGTGAGTAACCTTCCACCAGCAATGTTTGTTTTTACTCATGACACAGATTAAAAATAAAGTCCAATATTCTTGAATATTAAATGTTTATACCTTTCCACTGGGGAGACCCAATTCCTTAAGTGCTTGAAAGATCACTTTTTCAGTTTTACCTGATGCAAAAGTTCTGGTAATGCTAGAGGAAAACAATAGATATATTATTGAAAGGGCATTCTGCATTCCCATCAGCATAACCTCTTCCACCTACAGAGGCTTCCTTGGGTGCTGAGCACACACATTCACACATGCTGCAGATCCACTTTACTAATAAGAGTGGCTGTTTTTCCAGTTCCATAGTTCTGCATTATTTATTTATAATAATAATAAAGCCAATTTTCCCTCCTCCCCTGAGATTACTTAGAAAGGGAAAAGACAACTTAGACTCCCTTCATATCCAAAGCAGCCCAAAGATTCCCAGACCCACAGAATTTTAGGAACTTTTCCAAGTTCCCCATGCCTCAAAGAGCTCAAATTCTCGATGTTGGCAGGGAGAAAGAGGCATTCAAGTTTCCGCTGCAGAAGTTCAGTCCAAATCTTTTATGATAACTAGTCTTCAGAGCATACCACTAGTTCTGATGCAATGTTGTATGCTTTGTCTGTGGGAGTTGATATTTGAGCACGGAAATTATATCAGTGATCCCCATTTGAATATACCTTATTTCAACAGATGATCTAGTAGTTTCAACCATCCCTCAGATTTTTATTTTTATTTTTTGCTTTGAAATATATCAGTAACCATTGGCATTCTGGGGCTACAAATCCAATGTATATTTTAGGCTACAGAATTCAGTATCCCCGGTAAGGTGTATGATTTGGAAAGAACTCTAACTCGCTTTGGGACGGGGAATCACAACTGTTGCTGGGCTCATCGCTCAACAACTGCACAATGTGCTTACCTTCTAACTGGAATCTTGCCATTAGCGTTTGTCAGAAATGCCAGTTTCATCCAGCTAGAAGTTAAGGGAAAACAAGGAAGAAAACATATTGGTTAACATGCTAAAATAAAGGGGGGGGGGGAGGAAGTGCAGAGAAGTACCTCATATTTCTGTACATGCTTCTACTGATGCGTATATAATGTGGGACTCACAGATTTTACCCTGAGAGAGATCTGAGAAATACCCTTGGAAAAACACATGCAAATTGTTTAAGAATCCACTTGGTGTTAAGGTGAATTTCATCATGATTTTCCTATGTTCCATGAGGGAGACCACGATGAATCCAGCCCCTTAAGCCCATGGGACTGACAACAGCTCTGGTCCCAGCTATAGCCATATAGCACAGACTGGGGCTTACAGAGAGGCTATAAACAAGTTCTGCCCAAGCATTAGTTTGGCAATGTCCGCAAGCTCCCACAACCTTGATCAAAAAAACTCTGTCCATTGAAAGCACATCAACAGGCTGAGGGTTTGTTAGATGAAAAACAACAGAATTTTGAGTAAATGAGAGTCTCAAAAGATCTGGGGGCCATAGGACCCCAAAGCCCCTCTTAACTGGATTTTCCAGAGTTCTTTTGACCTGTAAATGTGCTGTTGATTAGGCTTTGGGGCTGAATAAAAGCCTGAAGTGAAGCTTTCCCCTTCACACCTTGCCACTATCTTCGATTGCAGATGCTGGAATTTTTGGAGACTCAAAAGGAGGGCTTATAAATAGAGGAGGAGATAAACTCGCTTCAGGGAATTCTGAATACAATGGAGGGCTGGTGGGGAAGCATCCTGAATGGATCAACTCTTGCCATTTCAGAAAATTCTTGGAAGAAGCTCAGGGGGGGAAATGGACCCACTACAAATCAAAATGTTAACCAGAACATACATAATTGGGCAGACATTCTCCTTCCTGAACCAGGAAAAGTTCAGATGGGGCCAACAGCCACAGCCGCATCTCTCAACGGATTGTTATGTCCACCATTGAACTCTCTTACTCCTGAGACCGTATTTGACTTTGGGAACATTTTTATTTGTGGAAAAAAAGATGAAGAATAAATTAACACCACATTTCTCATGGATGTTTGAATTTGTGGGGAATGTCCCCTGCAGACTGCCCAGATATTTATCTCCTGCTGGACCAAGTAAGGAAAGGAATTTTTGGGGGGAAATGCATGCTAAGAAATATGAAGCCAGAAACAAAACAAGAATTGAAGAGGTGAGGGAAGAAAAGGCTTACTGTTTCTTGAGGCATGTCATGGGGCAGACATTGTTAGCTCGAAAGTTACATATGATTGATCGGAGTCCATCCACCCATTGCTGAAAGACAAGAAAAGCGCTTAAGCATTCAGCCGCTGGAAATACCAAAAGGAGAAAAAGAGAACATTATTGCCACGGCGCTCACTTCAACGGCAAAGTATCCCTCCATGTTGCTGCAGAATTAATAATAATAATAATAATCAGTGCTTTTTTCTAAAAAAAAAAAGTTTAGGGGTACTCTCATTTTGACTCAAGAAAACCATTATTTTATAGTTCAAATTGAGAAAAATAAATACAGTAAATGGACAAAAGGCCACTATCGGGGGTAGCAACAGAACTGACAATTCACCGTGTTAGAGAAACTTGTTGTTTTTTAATAGTTTCTTCTCCCGTTAGATTCACAAAATGTTTAGGGGTATGCATACCCCTGCGTCCTCCCAGAAAAAAAGCACTGATCATCATCATAGCTTGTTTATGTTAAGTGTTCATATATTGTCTTGTTTCAATCCTTATAATTACCATGTCACCTACATAAGTGTTGTTGTTCCCACACTGCAGAAACAGAACTGAGGCTGAGGGCTTGTCCACACTTTTGTCTGTCCCATGCCAAGAAACCTGCTGTTTACTGCTGAATCAGAACAAACGACACTCCACAGAAAAACTGACGGATGCTTGTTCCAATTCAGTAGGGGTTTTTTTTGGGGGGGGGCGGTGGGACAATTGGAAGTGTGAACGAATCCTAAGAGGACAGAGGCTTACCAAAGACCCTTAGCCTGCTCATTACAGGGGTGAGGTTCAAGGCAGATAATTCCTTATTCATAGCTTAGTCTTTTCGTCGTAACGCTAAAACAGCTCTTTGCTTATATATTACACGTGACATAGTTCTTTTTAATTATGAATTTATTTATTTGGCTTTTCAAATTAAAGTTTTACACTCACATATCCAACATACATCATAAAAACAAGATCCTAAGGAATCTCCTGCACTTCCCCCCTCCCCTTTGTGTGTCCTATTGTCAACCATTTCCTCCTGCATCTTTTGTAATAATCCAAATCTTTTACATCTCCGTTATACCCAAAATTCACCATTAAACTACAAGTGTTGTTCCAATCCCACTGAACAACAAGTGTTGTTCCAATCCCACTAACTATTTACAATGATTTTTAAGATAAATGGTAAACTCTCCCCATTCCGTATTAAAATTTTGGTCTTTCTGATTTCTGAGTCTTCCGGTCACTTTTGCCGTTTCGGCATAATCCATCAATTTCATCTGCCATTCTTCTCTGGTAAGGACTTTATCTTCTTTCCATCTGTGGGCCAATAACATCCATGCAGCCGTGGTTGCATACATAAATAATCTTTTCTGCTCCATTGGGATTTCAGCACCTACACGAAACATAGTTCTGGCCCATTTGTTGTTTCAGAAGCTAGGAATGACACAACTGAATGCCTAGCCCTAGATGCATCCCACACTCATCCGAGTCATGGCCATCGATTCCCCTTCTTAAATGTTTTCTTTCCGTATTTTTGAAAAATCTAGCAATAACAGGACAAATTTCCTACCCAAACTGGCTGTCATGACAGCCCCTGCACATGTTCTAATGTAGTTGTAGTACTGACTACGTTGCCCCAGGAACATGTAAAACTTCCCTAAACAGGGCTGTCTTCAGATGTCTTCTAAAAGTCAGATAGTTCTTTATTTCCTGGAAAACTGATGGGAGGGTGTTCCACGGGGAGGGTGCCACTACAGTGGTACCTCGGGTTAAGCACTTAATTCGTTCCGGAGGTCTGTACTTAACCTGAAACTGTTCTTAACCTGAAGCACCACTTTAGCTAATGGGGCTTCCTGCTACTGCCACGCCGCCGGAGCACAATTTCTGTTCTCATCCTGAAGCAAAGTTCTTAACCTGAAGCACTATTTCTGGGTTAGCGGAGTCTGTAACCTGAAGCGTATGTAACCCGAGGTACCACTGTACTGAGAAGGCCCTCTGCCTTGTAAGCTGTGTGTCTGTGGTGGAAATGTTCCTATTGGTGCAGAGGTGAAGGAGTAAAGGACGACTTGGCCTCATCCACACTTCCACTCAGCCTGTGCTTCCGAGACATGGGGTCACAGAGGTTTTTCATTGGCCCAACCACTTCCCCAGAGAAGTCTGAATGAGAAAGCCAGTGCGGTAGAGTGTTGGACTAGAATCTGGGAGACCAGGGTTTAAGTCACCCAGAAGCCATCAAACTCACTGGGTGAACCTACCCTACCTCAAAGGGTGGTTATTTGAATAAAATGGGGGAGAGGCAGAACCCTGTGCAATATCTTGTATTCCTTGGAGGAAAGCCACCTTTCCGCATATTTTATATCAAACCTTTCCTGAAAGCAGCCTATTCGCTGAGGGGGCTAACTACTGTTTTAAACTAGAATTGCCTCTAGTTGGACAAACAAGTTTATGCCACCAGATAGATGCTGAAGCTACAGCAACATAACATTCCATGGTCAGGCCCCCCTAATTGATTTATTAAGTGTTCCATTAATAGCCCGCACAAATATGAGCCTCTCTACTTCAGCTACCGTTGCCAATTTTAGCCCAAATTAAGTAACGTGTAATTTGTGCTGGCATTAACGGCATCTATTTTAGAACTTTACAACTGTGAATTGCCTAGAAGACTTCACAGGAAAGAAACAGCAATTGGTAGGAAGCTCTTAAGCCTACACAATGATCCTGCTACATTGCGTTCCCTTACTTCCTATTTTTCATCCCTGGAAATCGTTTCCACACTCATTAAGGTATCTTTTCTGTGACTATCACGCTGACTCGTGACTCCCATTTCATTATCATCCATACCCAGAATTTCCAAAATTGTCAAGTTTTAATTTGATGGTTCTGTGGAACACCATCTGCAGTCAGTAGCAGTCTTGGCAGCCGAAGCATAAACTGCCAGAACAGCATGAATACAAGAGCCTTTCTGGCCAATATCTGATCGGGAAACGATGGTGTAAATTGCAGGGCAGTTTACATAAGTTGCAGAGTAGTTTTACATAACTGCAGCAGTTGTGGGATGGTTTTCGATATCAAACTTCCCACTTCGTCTGCGGCTATAAGTATACATGCTACAAATTAGGCCCCGTTGAAACTCCAGGTGGGCAAATACCTCCTCTAGGTAAAAAAGGTAAAGGACCCCTGGATGGTTAAGTCCAGCCAAAGGCGATTATGGGGTTGTGGCACTCATCTTGCTTTCAGGCCAAGGGAGCCAGTGTTTGTTCACAGACAGCTTTCTGGGTCATTTGGCCAGCAGGACTAAACCACTTCTGGTGCAACAGAACACTGTGATGGAAACCAGAGCACACAGAAATGGCGTTTACCTTCCCGCCACAGCAGTACCTGTTTATCTACTTGCACTGGTGTGCTTTCAAACTGCTAGGTTGGCAGGAGTTGGGACAGAGCAACGGGAGCTCACCCCACTGCGGGGATTCGAACCGCTGACCTTCTGACTGGCATGCCCACTTGCTATTCAGAAGTATAAAAAGGTAAAGTGAACCCCTGACTGTTAAGTCCAGTCGGAAAAGACTCTGGGGTTGTGACACTCATCTCACTTTAGTGGCCGAGGGAGCCGGCATTTGTCCACAGACAGCTTCCGGGTCATATTGCCAGCAGGACTAAACCACTTCTGGTGCAACAGAACACCGTGATGGAAATCAGAGCACACGGAAACGCCATTTACCTTCCCGCCAGAGTGGTACCTATTTATCTACTTGCACTTTGACGTGCTTTCGAACTGCTAGGTTGGCAGGAGCTGAGCAACGGGAGCTCACCCCGTGGTGGCGATTCGAACTCAGAAGTATACCAACTCCAATAATGGAGGCAGTACATAGCCATCATGACTAGTAGCCATTGACAGGCTTATCCTAAAATGTGATTATACTGTATCTCTCATAATACTGTTTCTCTCAACCATTATCAGATTCCCACATGAAGTTTTCTAAGTGACCATGGACTGGCCACAGCCCCTCAGCCTAACCTGATAAAAATGGGGAGTGGAGATGTTTGGAGGAAAGTCAGGATAAAATAATAGTAGTAGTAGTAGTAGTAATAATAATAATTGCTGTGACTTCCCATTACAAGGGCTTCCCCAATAAACTGTTGAGATGCTTACACAACCAATTACAGAAAACGTTACTTCACGGAAACAAAAACAAGTGGGATAAGCTGATTCATTCTGTCACCACAGTACTGTTCCATTGTACCTCCATTTCTCTTTAAAAATAAGATAAAAATGAAACTTTCAAAATAATCTTGAATATTGAAAAACCACTGCTCCCCCCCATCTAATAATTTAAAACAAAACCAAACAAAACCCATAAGTACTGAAAGAGACACGTGTTAGTTAAAAAAAATTATGCCTTCTTTTGCAAGAATGCCACCAGGTGTCAGCAGTAGTACACTGTACCACACAGCTAAGGAGATAAAGAAACTAAGAAAACCATTGAAATAAACTCCAGTTTTCAAATGGTATTACATCCCTCTTGGTTCTAAGAAGAATTAAATTGGTGGAAAACCAGGATTCTTTAGACAGCCATACAGGGAGGTGGGGAATTCTCATTCAGAGGATTTGTCAGTCTTTATTTGCCATTCATATTGATAATGTGTTGCCTCTTTCCTACGTAAATGGGCAGGGAGATAAAAATGGATGCTGTACATAAACAAAGCTCTAAAATCTTGGGTGGATAGAATATACAATCCTATTTATTAATTACATTTTTTAATCTCAGTGCTTCCTCCTATAATAGTTCTCCACACACCTATTTTAAGCTAGGAGGCCTTCTACCCTTACGCCATTTAACCTGACTTTAACCTGACCTTCACAAGACCAGGATGAAGAATGCCTGTTTTCAGTTATTTGGTGCAGTATCTGCAAGAAATTTATTGTGAATCAAGTTTAAAAGCTTTGAATGTAACTAGGAATGGGCAATGTTGTCAGTTCTGGTTTCTCTCCGTTTCTCATTTTTATAATATTGAGTTCAGTTCAGCACATTTCCACATCACTACATGTGTTTGAGCCTCATGAAAATTTGTCAGCATTTGAGTGCACATTGCTCCTAATAAACACATTCTGTAAGCAGTGTTCATTCACTGTAAAGTGTAATATTCACTGTAAACAATGCAATATTCACTGTAAACAGTGTAATGTTCACAATCTGCGGCAATTTTCCCAAATGCAATGCATCCCCCCTACTTATGTGTACATTTTCATGCATACCTTCCTTTAAATGTGCACATTATTGTCCACTCTTCTTGGTTGGGGAACTGCATCGCAAAATTCAGAGAGGTGCACATATCGAAAGAGAGCAGTGTTTGGTTTCATGCATTGTTTTGGGAAGTGTGAATTAGGTAGGGTAAAGGTAAAGGGACCCCTAACCATTAGGTCCACTTGTGGCCGACTCTGGGGTTGTGGCGCTCATCTTGCTTTATTGGCCAAGGGAGCTGGCGAGCAGCTTCCGGGTCATGTGGCCAGCATGACTAAGCCGCTTCTGGCGAACCAGAGCAGTGCATGGAAACGCCATTTACCTTTCCGCCGGAGCAGTACCTATTTATCTACTTGCACTTTGACGTGCTTTTGAATTGCTAGGTTGGCAAGAGCAGGGACCAAGCAATGGGAGCTCACCCCGTCACGGGGATTCGAACCGGCGACCTTCTTATCAGCAAGTCCTAGGCTCTGTGGTTTAACCCACAGTGCCACCCACGTCCTGTGAATTAGGTAGGTGTCCATTAAAATGTGGACTGCACCAAATTTCCCCGCTATCCCTAACCTTAACACACAGCAGTTGGGCATATTTCTCCTTTCCCCCATTTTCGTGGAGTAATTTCTCTGCCAGAAAAAGTAGAATGTGAAGACAAACAGGCCCCACTATGAAGGACCTCAGTTACTGCTTCTTGCCAGATCAGACAATGACCATAACATGACTATCTTCGTATAACAACGGAACATTCTATTATTTGTTTTTTGTCTCTCTGGAAAAGCTAGTAAATGGCAGCACCCAGGAAAGAGGCGACTACTGAAAAACAAGTTTCACCCAGAAGCCACACCCAATCAATGTTTGGGACCCACAAAGTACTTGAGTGGTTTCTGTTTCTATTCAGGATGAAAACAAGCTTTGTTAGCACTGAAATAGGACATTCCACAGGGCAAAGGGCCAGTTCACCTAGTCATTTTCAACTGAAAACATCTCCAGTCGCTGGGTTCAACATACGAGAATGGCTGGAATAAGCACGCTTGGAAATACACAACTATACTTTCCATCAGCACTCAAGCAGTAATTTCTGCTTTCAGAGAAATGTCAACACCATCATTTGCTCACATTCATGTCTTCTTACCCCATTGCTTTCCTCAACTCCCTCCAGCCGGAGGAAGTTGTTTCTCTACCCTACTTCATGTCTGAATTATATTCTGATCTCTTTTGCTCATGTTAACCTTATAAAGCAGCGTGGGTACCGATGGCACCAAACAAGAGCTGCTGATACAGCCATCATCCCTTTTATTCTCTGTAGGTTATTGAATTTTGCAGAACAGCTTTTCCTTAACATCCCGAAAATATCAGAAGGACTGTCAGTGCAGCTGCCCATTTTGTGGAACAGTATCCCAACTGAGATACAAGGGACACCCATTATTCACACTTTCTGAAGAGAGTTGACATCTGGTTCAAGAAGATTTACTGGTTGGATTAAAAGGTCTACGTTCGGAATTCTAACGTAGGCACCGAAATCCCAAAGGAGCAGAAAAGACTATTTATGAATGCAACCACAGCTGTGCAGATGTTATTGGCCCAGAGATGGAAAGAAGATCAAGTCCTTACTAGAGAAGAATGGCAAATTAAATTTTATGGATTATGCTGAAATGGCAAAAATGACCAGAAGAATCAGAAATCAGGAAGACCAAAATGTTAATGGGAAAATTTTATAATGGGGAAAATTTATAATTTATCTTAGAAACTATTGTAAACAGTTAAAATCATTAATATTAGAATAACACTTGTAGTTTAATAGTGAATTTTGGACACAATGGAGAGGTAAAAAAATTGGATTATTACAAAAGATGCAGGAAGGAATGACTGACAATAGAATCCACAAAGCAGATTGTATGTTGGATATGTGACTGTAAAACTTTAATTTGAAAAAGCAAATAAATACATTTATTACAAAGAATAAAAGGTCTACACTAGATGTTAATTTTGTATCATTTTTAAACCTGTCTTTAGTTGGTTTTTCCACTGTTTAGAACTATTTTTAGCTGTTTTTAGTGTGTTTGTAAATTGCATGAAGACTAATATAAAAGGCAGTCCATCAATCAATCATCATCATACTATGTCTTTTAGATGCACAATGGACTTGGTCCAAGCAGCCATACATCCAGGGAGAGTTCCCATTAATATGGTGGGAATATGCAAAGCTTCCCCCATTTATCTCTGTGGCTTTGTAGGTCTTTTTAAAACTCTGGCAGCATTTGATAGTAGAATCGTGGTTTTAAATCAATATGATTAATGTAGTTCCCAAATTGCAACCAACAGCACTTGTGGTACATAAAGCACATTATCAAACCGTGGTAATAGTATATTCATAGCAATGAGTACTGTAGAAGTATTGGCCATTAAATGTGAATAGCAGTTTTGCAAATATGCTTGAGTTTAAGATGCTATTAAATGTTCTTGGCCGCTAAGTTAAGATTGTGTTTTCCCTGGTAGCCTATTTGCACTTAGGCTCTGTTCCCTAAAGTAGCATCTTCTCGAGAATGTTATCTTTCCTCGATATAAACTGATATCCACACATAATGTTCATAACAAAATTAAAACTGAGCTGGAAGTCAGCCCACTGCTATTCACTGAGTGTATATAAAATTGTGCGGGGACTTCTCATGTGGCTATTTAATGGGATGAACCAGCTATCACATCAAAATAGGGCTGCCATACATCCGGGACATTACCGAGATTTCAAAGGCGGGATGAGGATCTAGGTTTCGGGGCGTTTTTGTTTTGTCCCACTAAATATGGCCCCAGTAGCTTTCCCTGTGCTTTTAGCAAATGGGATCATCTTAATAGATGGCCCTGGTTGTGGCCAGGCTCAGTCCCACCCTGGTGTGGGTGAAGCTATCACCCTTACGCCGGGGTGGCACCACAATCACCCAAGGCTATTGCCCGATCATTTTGAAGGGTGATAGTGGCAGAAAGTATAAAAGCGGCAGCGCAACGTGTGTCAGGCTCCTGCTTTGGGCTGCCAAACACTCGCCTGCCCTCCCTTTAATTTAAGTGTCCATTGGCCTTGCTTTGGATTTTGGTTGGTTGCCCATCTTGAGTCGGGGATCAGGTAGGAATTTTTTCCATTTGGCAAATTGGCACAAGCCACTTGGTTTTTGCCTACCTCTTAGCAATTGTCACAACTTTGTAAGGTTTGGCAGTTAGGCATTGGCTTATTGTTGAATAGGGGAGGGGAGGTCAGCCATTGCCTGCCCCTCTATTTCAAGGGTATTCTGTTAAAGGAATCTGGGGCCTGGATCCTGTCCGAAATCCGCTTGAGGGGCTAGGGCCAAGCCAGGCCTCTGGGAACACCAGGGGAGATGCAGGTGGGTTCCCCCGAAGCAATTTCCCTTTGTGTGGTTTACCCTTACAGACTTCCAGCAAAGTGGGCAGGAGTCAGATACAGTCTTGCCAATGCCTAAGCCAATACCGCTCTCATTCCTGTACTCAATAAAGTTGTGGCCAAGATTTTGCCCAAAACCTTAATAAAATATCCATGTCTGTGTGAATTTCTTTATTCTAATGGGGGATTGGCTTGGGGGTCTTGCCACACAATAAGCATGGAATATACTGATACATGTGATGCGGGTGGCACTGTGGGTTAAACCACAGAGCCTAGGACTTGCCGATCAGAAGGTCAGCGGTTCGAATCCCCGCGATGGGGTGAGCTCCTGTTGCTCGGTCCCAGCTCCTGCCAACCTAGCAGTTCAAAAGCACGTCAAAGTGCAAGTAGATAAATAAGTACCGCTCTGGCAGGAAGGTAAACGGCGTTTCCGTGCGCTGCTCTGCTTCGCCAGAAGTGTCTTAGTCATGCTGGCCACATGACCCGAAAGCTGTATGCCGGCTCCCTTGGCCAATAAAGCGAGATGAGCGTCACAACCCCAGAGTCGGCCACGACTGGACCTAATGGTCAGGGGTCCCTTTACCTTTTTATACCAATACATAGCTGCTCTAAAGCTATTATGGCAGGGGGTTGCCTTAGAGATATTTATCTCCTGCAAAAAAATGTTGAAAGAGAGCCTCTCTCTTTCACTCGTAGCGGACTGTGCTGGTGAAGCAGTTTTTCTAGAATGTAATGAAACCTTGTCTATTAGTGAGCTTGGAGAACAGACTACGGTACTCCAAACTGTGTAACTGGGATCTTTGGTATTCCTGGGAACTGTCCATCACAAAAGATGCCCAGTCATATTGTAATTGCTTTGAAATGTTATGTGCATTGGAGCTTCTAGGAATCGAACAAATGGGGTCAGCTCTACACCGTCGATCTTTGGAGGGAAACCATTTACTGAAAAAGCCTCTTAAATACCCTATCCACAAAAAGGGAAGCAAGCCATTCTGCTTTGCTATGGTAAACCAAAAGTAATTTCACTGGAATCCAGATGGGGGGGGGGGGACTATTCGTTATAAACATGACCATTATCATCGCAGAGATGATAAAGAAGTTTTTCAAAATTGCAAATTCGCATAGCAGAATTATAACCAAAAAGCATATAAAGAAGAAAGGGGGAAAGGAAACAATCTCAAAAACATATTAAAAACAGATATGATAAAATCCTTATAATATGTACACAGACGAATTATATCACAGTGGGCTTTCCTGAATTGGGAGGCTTTTACTGCAAACTTCGCTGCAAGAAGCATGACTATATAGCATAATCTTAAAAAGAAAACAGAATACAAGATAACACTTGTAGCAGAAAGCAAATTGGTGTTATGTGCACATGTTTGAAATGCAGAAGGTTCCAGCATTGATTCTTGGCATCTCTGGTTTGCTGTTGGGGAACCTTTAAATTCTTGGAAAGTCTCTGCCAGGCTAAATTTAACCAATGATTTAACTCAGTATATGGCATCTCAACATGTCCATAGTGCTGAAATACATTTTTGTTTTCATTTCATCAAGCATCAAATATTTTATTTTTGCCCTCAGGCTCGACAGTTCGCAAAGGATAAATACATCATCATGCCCTTTTGAAAACAAAACCAAGATTATAATTGTATTCTTTTCCATTCTTCTTCAAATGAAAGCCAAGGTTTAAGTGATATTTAACAAAAGTCTCCCAGCAGTCTTACTTTGAAGAGTTGCAGATTACATCTTTCACTGCAATGCAAACTTTTTATCACACATGGACACACTTCCTAAATTGCCATTCTAACATTTTCCCATGTGGGGGGAACACCCAAACATTTGGGAAAGCACTGCATTAGGTTCAATGGAAACATTAGCTCAATTTTTGCAACATGCGCAACCCCATTTCAATTTCCACAGATCTGTGTCCAAATGAGAACTTGTTATCCTTCAGCAGAACACATGGGATTTTATATAGAATAGCAATGCAGTGAGCTTAAATATACAATACCTTAGCATCTTCGGTGCTTTCTGCTACCATATACGTGAAGCTGATGTTCACCAGATCTGTGCCGCTACAGACACAAACTATTTTCCCTTCAAGTTCGTTTTCTGTCTTGCCAACAGCCTCAAGAGCAGCTAATATTTTTGGATCCTGTTAGAGACAATGAATGCCTTGTTAGACGTCCAGAACTAAAACAGAAAGGAATTTTGTTCGCTTCCCCCACCTCAAATATTTAACATGTAAACATTTCTTATTCACCTTTGCTAAATCTTTTTTTTTTTAATCAATGCTTCAAGTCCACAGTTTGAAAGCATTCACAGCACAGCTGAGTATTTGTAATACAAATAATAATAATAATAATAATAATAATAATAATAATAATAATAATGTATTATTTATACCCCGCCCATCTGGCTAGGTTTCCCCAGCCACTCTGGGTGGCTACCAACAGAACACTAAAATACAATAATCTATTAAACATTAAAAGCTTCCCTAAACAGGGCTGCCTTCCGATGTCTTCTAAAAGTTTGGTAGTTGTTTTTCTCTTTGACATCTGGTGAGATGGCGTTCCACAGGGCGGGCGCCACTACCCAGAAGGCCCTCTGTCTGGTTCCCTGTAACTTGGCTTCTCGCAGCGAGGGAACAGCCAGAAGGTGGAGACACTCCATTCAGGTATACTGGACTGAGGCCGTTTAGCACCAACACTTTGAATTGTGCTTGGAAACGTACTGGGAGCCAGTGTAGGTCTTTCAGGACCAGTGTTATATGGTCTCGGCGCCCGCTTCCAATCACCAGTCTAGCTGCCGCATTCTGGATTAGTTGAAGTTTCCGGGCCACCTTCAAAGGTAGCCCCACATAGAGCACATTGCAGTAGTCCAAGCGAGATGATGTCACAAAGGCCTTGTTCCGGAAGGCGGAAACTTTATATGCCACAAAGCTGGTGGCAGCTTGTTAAAATTCAACCTTTAGGAGCTGACACACCATGATTCTAGGTTATTTATGCAGAAGCTCTTTAAAGGCAGGATAGCACTATCATAGTTCTGGAAAAAAGAATCAATTTCCAGCAACTGTTCTTTTACTCAATTGCACTTCCGATTTTTCTTTCCACAGCATGATGGTTTGCATTTTCATAAAACTTGGTCCAGTCATAGGTCAACTCTCTAAGCTATGATCACTGTTGCAGGTCACACCTTTCATAAATGGCACTGGGGGCAGTGTGACATATGGCTGACTCTTTTGTTTACCAATCTATGTCTTCAGAAGATTGTTTTGCAACCAGCTGCAGAACTGGTCGGCCCTGTTCCTGCCACTTCAACAACCTCAGGAAGGTTAGGGGAAAAGAATTAATTTTTAAAAAACTACAAATCTGAAAAACAGATTATCCTCCTGTAGTCTGCATGCAAGCCAGAATTGAAGGAATATGTAGACTGGAGAGTTCTTGCACAGACCCTATCATGTTACTCTGATGTAAAGAGATTTCCAGTTTATCGCTTAAAATCAGGAAAGCTCATTTGCATGGCAACATCTTCTTGGAGATCGGAATGCCAATGAATGAATACATTAAACCCTTATCTTAATAATGGCCATACATTTTTATAAGTGTTTGATGGCTCTCTGTTTGAAGTTGTGTCTAAAATTTAATTGGAAGAAAACTTTGGGCAAGCTTCACCCACAAAGACGGCATTTTTCAACCCTGCTAATTGAAATGGTGAAACTTAAGAACATGCTTAAAAAATGAAATTTGACGGAACTTAAAAACACTTAACTATGGCCTGAATTTTCAGGCATTTATGCCATATGCTGAAGCTTTGGAAGAAAACTGAAGTTGTTGCTTTGAAGACTAAAGGGGCCATCGAGGAAGCTGGGTTTTCTGAGGTTTTGTTGATAGCAACCTTACAAAGTAAACTCCACAACTCAAGTCAACACTTATTGTTTAAGACAATACCATTAAAGAGAATTACAGAAATACCTTTGGCACGGCTCCAAAGCGAATACTATTGATCAGAGAGCATTCCAAAACTTGCCCTTCCTGGAACGACAAAGGAAACAGGAAAATCTCAAGGGTTTGGTTATAATAAAGACCACATTAAAATAGGTACTGTAGCAGAAAGCAAAGCTGGAGTAGAATTCGCAATTGCAGTTAACACAAAGCAGTGTGTATTCTGTTCATTTCAGTTCAAGCATACAGATCAAGGTGATTTCACCACTTCAATGTGAGTGATGTGATGATGTTGATGATGGTGATATAATATAATTTTGGCTACAAAGCTACACATATTTAGCAACTACACAACAGACCCAAGTCCTTTCTCCTCCATTTTGTGTCTTCACATCAAATACGCAGAAAAGGTGGGATGTATCCTGAGAGAAGGTCACAAGACAGGAACAAAGTTGGGCTGTTGCTATGCTTCCATTAACAGCTGCCAGCTCAGAAGTGGGCGTAGAGAGACTAGCAGAGAAAGGACCAGGATTACATATCCCCAAGGCCATTAGCACTATAGTAATACAACTCTCTGCATTTACCGTATTTTTCTCTCTATAACACGCACTTTCCCCCCTCCAAAAATTAAGGGGAAACGTGTGTGCATCTTATGGAGCAAATGCAGGCTCCATGGCTTCAGCGAAAGCAACACGAAACCTCCGGAGGCTTTGTGTTGCTTTTGCTGAAGCCAGGAGAGCAAGAGGGATCGGTGCGCACCCCTCTTGCTCTCCTGGCTTCGCTTTGCTGGAGAGGCGCTGCGCAGCTTTCCCTCTCTACGCAGCGCAAGCGGGAGGAGAAATGGAAGGGGCTCTGTCTCTCCTGCCACTTCGCAGAAGAAGCGCTATGCAGAGAGGGAGAGAACTTTTTTTCTTGTTCTCCCCCTCTAAAACTAGGTGCGTCTTGTGGTCCAGTGCGCCCTATAGAGCAAAGAATACGGTACATCCCATTTTGTAACTCTGCGAACACAGTTCTGCTCAGCAAATCTCTCCTCCTTACAGTAAACAAATGGTTGCTGGGAGAGAAGAGGTGCCCAAAATATTGTTCCTCTCCCCAGTTAACTAAAATAAAGGGGGTGGAGTGGGGTGGAGGTACATAAAATATGCTTCCACTTGTGGATTTCCCCTCAACAAATGAACTGTGAGATCCTACGCATGTTTACTCAGAAGTAAGTTCCACTGTGGTCCATGGAGCTTTACTCCCTAACAGATGCTTTGGGGATTTGCTGCCCAAGGTATTTAGGAGTTGTGTTTCATGATGGAACAGGCAGCAGTTTGCTATATCACAAACACACATCCCACATTTCAAAGAGCGGAGCGGTAAGTACTCCAGAGAGAAAGTCATGATGTGGAAGTCATGGCAAACGGTACCTTTCCTTCACTTTTCCATGTGATAAAGAAGCCAAATTCATCCACTTTAAAGAGACAGTTTGGTTCAAAGACAAAAGATTCCTGTCGAAAGGCAAAAAGAAAAATATTCAGTGCTTCAAGTTAAATAACAGGTCTACAAAGTAGCAACCTCCATTTCTGTTTGGTTCTGAAACAAAATATTTTAAAACTCATAATGCCCCCACAAACCACTATGTTAAATATACAGAGACCCCAAAAGACAAACCCTACAACTAGGACTCAGTTCACACAGCATTGATTCAGGGCTAATGTCCCCTCTTCTTACAGATGTTGCAACAGAGGCATCAGTGGACAATCATTCTCCAAATGACAACTGCAACATCTTACCCAGACTTCTTAGGCTTGGGGCAACTCAAGTGACTATGTAATCAGCTATACAACTGCAAATAAAACATTTTAAATGTGTTGTGAAGTGCAATATACAAATGTGACACTAGAATTTTGCGCTATGCAAAATTCAAAATATTTTTTCAAAACGTGTTTTTTAAAAAAAGAATTTCCACAGTGTTTTTATATGTGTGTAGATTCCACCTAGGGCAGGGCCTCATCCAAATAACCTGCGTAGTGTCTTACAGGCCTCTCTGGTTCGGTTGGTGACCCAGCTAAAAAAAACCCCATTGGGACAGGAATAACCAAGCTTTTGTTCCCTGCGCTCTGGTAACCTCTAAGCGAGGTTTCTGCAATACATTAAGCATGGGGCTGCCTTTGAAGATAGCTTGGAAACTGTAGAATTCAGCAGCCAAACTGCTGGCTGGGGCAAGATGGGTCTGATCACGTTGACAGCAATCTTAGCATGGCTTTACTGGCTATTGATAAGTTTCCAGGCTCAATTCAAAGTGCCGGTTTTGATCTTTAAAACCTTATTCACCTCAGGGCCCTGGTACATCAGCAACTGCCTTTCCCCACTTGAAGAGGGCCGAATACTGCATTCATTTTCTGAGGCCCTTCTCCAGCTGCACTTTCTGAAGGAGATGCTTAGAGAGGCAGCGTGAGAATGGGCCTTTTCAGTGGTGGCTCCCCACTTGTGGAAGGCTCTCTCCAGAGGAGCAAAACAGGTGTCATTAGTTATGTCTGTAGCCTCTTTTAAGCTCTTCCTTTTAAGTATAGTCATACCTCGTTTGCGGTCGGGATCCGTTCCGGAGCCCTGGCCGCTAACCGAAAGGTTCCGCGTCTGCGCATGTGCAGGGAACAGTTTGCGCTTCTGTGCATACGCGAAGCACGATTTAGCGCTTCTGCACATGCGCAAGCGGCAAACCTGGAATTAACCCGTTCCGGTCCTTCCAGGTTTGCTGCAGATATTCACTGGAATGGACACTAGACAAGGCGGACGTTCGCGGAGGTATTACTGTATGATGTGCAAGCACTTAAGAACTTGTTTTATCTCTGTTTTTAAATATGGTTTTCCAGTGGTACCTCGGGTTAAGTACTTAATTCGTTCCAGAGGTCCGTTCTTAACCTGAAACTGTTCTTAACCTGAAGCACCACTTTAGCTAATGGGGCCTCCTGCTGTAGCCGCACCACCAGAGCACGATTTCTGTTCTCATCCTGGACCAAAGTTCTTAACCCGAGGTACAATTTCTGGGTTAGCGGAGTCTGTAACCTGAAGCGTATGTAACCCGAGGTACCACTGTATTTTTTTCTTGTCATTGCTATTTTTATCCTGTATGCAAGTCATTTTGAGCCATTTCGGTGTCCTGCACACTATATGGTGATACAGTGGTACCTTGGGTTACAATCACTTCGGGTTACAGACTCCGCTAATCCAGCAGTAGTACCTCGGGTTGTGAACTTTACCTCAAGATGAGAACAGAAATCGCGCAACGGTGGCGTGGCGGCAGCGGGAGGCCCCATTAGCTAAAGTGGTACTTCAGGTTAAGAACGGTTTCAGGTTAAGAACGGACCTCCGGAACGAATTTAGTTTGTAACCAGAGGTACCACTGTACCTCTGCTCAGGGCCGGATTTAGGTTTGATGAGGCCCTAAGCTACTGAAGGTAATGGGGCCCTTCATATGTCCAGCTGTCCTTTGTTAACAACAAATTGTCGCTTTTTTGTGTTGAATATATGCTATATGGTAATTGATGGACCTAATAGTTTTTAAAGCCATTTGCACATAACAAAATATGTATTTTATCCAAGCATTTTTTCCCTTTGGATTTTTTTGGGGGCCCCAAGAGAGTGGGGCCCTAAGCTATAGCTTGTTTAGCTTATACGTAAATCCAGCACTGCCTCTGTTCACTGGTGCCATGCCGAAGTGAAAAGCATCGGTGCATTTCTAAAAGCAGCTGAACTTTTAAGTTTAGGGGACGGTATTTGCTTGGTGGGTGTGTGCATAAACTGAGTGGCGAAGAGTCACTTTGCAAAGAAGAAACTTGAGTAAGCCATACTGTTCCTCGGTCGTTTATTTGCTGCCACCATGAATGTGGGAGATAAGATCTCTGGCTGTCTTGGCAGGCTTTAATATTTAAAAATATCTTTTCTTCATTTCAAGAGATTATGGAATGAAGCAAAATAATACTAAAGGGATTTGGTGGGACTTATTTTTTGTTTTATTATCGTCTCGCTAAACAGAGCTTCAAGCTAATCTATAGTGCTTGATAGATTAGCCGGAGGTTCTGTTTACGTGAAGTTTGCTAAGGCATCATTCGAGCCCCGCAAATCTAGTTAAACAAATCCATTCCTCAAAAAGACTGTAGATCGCATGATCAAATAAAAAGGAAACAGGCTAGAAATGTTCTCTTTTGCAAACATGGTATCTTCCCTCCCACATTCCTTGGAGCTATCCTCTTTTAAAGAGTTTACAGATATGGAAATTATATTGAATGAGCTTGCAATAAGTGTGTCTTGCTGGAACTGAATAGCCAGCTATAGACGTCTGCTGGTCTGAACTGAGATGTAACTGGGCTGGTATCCTTTTCTGGCATCCATTACACTACTGTCTGGCAATGTGTGTCATCTCCCCCCCCCCCCCAATATTCATTTCTCAGTGGGCGATCTACAAAGTTGGTAACAGAATTAAACTGTTGTGATTTCCATTTTCCAAAAAAACCCTCACCCCAACCACAGGCTGTCTCGCCAGAGTGGTGCATGCTCCAGTTATCTCTCGCTTGGACTACTGCAATGTGCTCTATGTGGGGCTACCTTTGAAGGTGACCCGGAAACTACAGTGGTGCCTCGCAAGACGAAATTAATTCGTTCCGCAAGTTTTTTCTTCTTGCGAGTTTTTCGTCTTGCGAAGCACGGTTTCCCATAGGAATGCATTGAAAATCAATCAATGCGTTCCTATGGAAACCGCCTTCAGACCAGGTCCGGGGACAGTCTGTCCCCTGACCTCTTCTGAAGGCTGGGGGGGGGACAAGGGCTTTTCTTCCCACCCCCAGCATTTTAAAAAACCCCGGGACAGCGGAGACTTCTCCGCTGTCCCGGGGCGATCTTAAAATGCTGGCGGGCAGCAGCGAAGCCTCCACTGCCGCCCGCCAGCATTTTAAAAAACCCCGGGACAGCGGAGGACTTCTCCGCTGTCCGGGGCGATCTTAAAATGCTGGCGGGCGGCAGCGGAGGCTTCGCTGCCACCCGCCAGCATTTTAAAATTGCCCCGGGACAGCGGAGGACTTCTCCGCTGTCCCGGGGCGATTTAAAAGCCCCCGGGAAGGCAGGCAGGGGGGAGCAAAGACTTTTGCCCCCCGCCGGCCTTCAGAAGAGGTCCTGGACCTCTTCTGAAGGCCGGCGGGGGGGCGAAAGTCTTTGCTCCCCCCCGCCTGCCTTTAAAAGCCGTCCGGGATAGCGGAGAAACGAAGGCTGGCGGCGGGAGGAGGTCTCTCCGCTGCGCTTCCCTGCTGTCCCGGAGATTTCCCTATGGGCTTTCGTCTTGCGAAGGAAGCCCATAGGGAAATTCGTTTTGCGAAGTGCCTCCAAAACGGAAAACCCTTTCATCTAGCGGGTTTTCCGTTTTGCGAGGCGTTCATCTTGCGGGGCACCACTGTACAACTAATCCAGAATGCGGCAGCAAGACTGGTGACTGGGAGTGGCCGCCGAGACCATATAACACCAGTCTTGAAAGACTTACACTGGCTCCCAGTACGTTTCCGAGCACAATTCAAAGTGTTGGTGCTGACCTTTAAAGCCCTAAACAGCCTTGGTCCAGTATACATGAAGAAGCATCTCCACCTCCATAGTTCTGCCCGGACACTGAGGGCCTTCTGGCGGTTCCCTGGCTGCGAGAAGCTAAGTTACAGGGAACCAGGCAGAGGGCCTTCTCGGTGGTGGCACCTGCCCTGTGGAACACCCTCCCACCAGATGTCAAAGAGAAAAATAACTACCAAACTTTTAGAAGACATCTGAAGGCAGCCCTGTTTAGGGAAGCTTTTAATGTTTAATAGGTTATTGTATTTTGGTGTTTTGTTGGAAGCCACCCAGAGTGGCTGGGGAAACCCAGCCAGATGGGTGGGGTATAAATAAGAAATTATTATTATTATTATTAGTCAATGTAAATCATTTAATACGGTGGAGAGCATGGCTTACCTGCAAGTAAGCAAAAAATTAACACAAATAGTAGCAATGGAAGGGTTTTGTTGCTAATTACGCACCCTCTGCCCCAAGGTCCCAAGGCAGGATACAGTAATTAAAATGCAATGTTAAAAATAGTTTAAAACAAGGTGGGTCCTAAAAAATATATATGTTGTGATAAGAGCTAATTGTGTACAGTCACCTTTGCAATGTCAACAAATGCCCAGAGATGTTTTTTTTTTTAATTTTATTTTTGGCAAACAGAGGTTGCAATTCTATTCACATTTACCCAAATATCTGCACTGATGTGTATAGGATCGCACTGCGAATAATTCAGTTCTAGTCTGTGATTGGGACCTGGTTATTCAGCACTGCAAAAACAAGGCCCAGATTCAAAGAAGGGGAATTTTTGAAGCATCCCTTGTTCTTTCCACTCTTAACATGTGCATGTATCGAGTCAAATTCAAAGCTCTAGTAATGATCTGGAAGAGTGTATTCACCCATGCTGTTCACTGTGGTTTTGCAAACACGTGAATAAGTAAACACAGAAAAACATTCTTTATTACTACTATTTCTAACAAGGTATGCACACTGTTCCCTGACTCTCCTGCGTGTGCTGATGATTTGCATTCACTGCGTACAACTGTGGCAGCCGGATGTCGTTTGACTTTATTGCTCCCATCAGTCCCAAACCGTTGGACATGTTGGCTGGTGCTAATGGGAGCTGCAGAGCTTTGGGAAGAAGATGTAAGGGCTCTAGAACCCTGTCAGACCCTTGTGCCTCACTTAGTCAGCTTAGAGAAGGCAGAACATGACATGGCAGAGTGTGGCCCATGAGTTTCATGTCAAAGTCTTCTTGCAGTCTCGGCCCAGTATACCTGAAGGAGTGTCTCCACCCCCATCATTCAGCCCAGACACTGAGGTCCAGCTCTGAGGGCCTTCTGGCTTTTCCCTCCCTGCGAGAAGTGAGGTTACAGGGAACCAGGCAGAAAGCCTTCTTGGTGGTGGCACCCGCCCTCCCATCAGATGTCAAGGAAATAAACAACTAAATGACTTTTAGAAGACATCTGAAAGCAGCCCTGTTTAGGGAAGTTTTTAATGTTTGATGTTTAATTGTGTTTTTAATATTCTGTTGGGAGCCGCCCAGAGTGGCTGGGGAAACCCAGCCAGATGGGTGGGGTATAAATAACAAATTATTATTGTTGTTATTATTATTATTATTATTATTATTATTATTATTATTATTATTATGCCCCCCGTGGTCTGAGTAGTTGGCCCTCCCTTTTCTAGAGGCAAAGACTCCTTGCTTGCCTTCAAACTGCAGGTTTCAATGTTTTGCTCTGGGGCAATATTAAGGAAGTCGCCTTACCTCTTCATATCTGTCAAACACGGCTCCATCTTGTAGAAAGGATGGAACTGGCTTCTGCCAGTTAAATTCATATGGCTTTGCCATTATATAGAACTGCCACCCTGAAACAAAACAAGCAAAAGTGAGGCAAGTGGAATGTAAAACTGCAAAGACTAGGATGAACATGTTCTCTCGCCTGGTAAGGACGCACAGTTTGGCTTCTGACCAGAGAATAGTTGTGGTTGTTTTTGGTTTTTTAAAAAAATCTGTTTAGTTTATTGTCGATTTGAATTTTTATTATACTGAATTTGTATATCATCTGAAGGTCACAGGGCAGTTCACAATGTAAAAATGAAAAAAATGAAAACACAAAATACATAATAAAAACAAAACAAAAAAGCAGTAACACCCTTTCCACAGGGCCATAGGATGCTAATGCCTTCTTGAAGAGAAATGTTTTCGCTGGTGTCTAAAGATATGGAATGAAGGCTCCAGGCAAGCCTCCCTGGGGAAAGCATTCCACAAACAGGGAGCCACCACAGAAAAGACTCTTTCTCGTGTTGTCACCCCCCTCAGACCTATCAAAGAGGAGGCACACAAAGAAGGTCCTCAGATGATGATTGCAGGGCCGGGGCCGGTTCATGTGAGAAGTGGTCCTTGAGGTATTGCTTTTAAAATATTTTTAATGGCTTGTTTTTCTCTGCATTGGTAAAATGTTAGTATTTCTTTTAATTGCTCAGAGTTACAGTCAAGTGGTATATACATTTCTGGGGTGGGTGGGGGAGAATTGTTCTACCCGGCAAGCCAAAATGCTTCTGCTGACAGAACATTCAACATGGCGTAGCCCTGAATTCTTCCCATGGCCGCTGATTCCAATGAGTAAAATTTGGTTGAACACAACCCATTGCCTTTAGTAACCAACCTGTGAGAAATATCTAAAACTCACCAAGGCCACATTTTATTAATGGACAGGAGAAGTGATACAATTAACTCTAACATCACCAAGGCAGAGCATGAGACTCTTAATCTCAGGGACGTGGGTTCGATTCCCACGTTGGGCAAAAAGATTCCTGCACTGCAGGGAGTTGGGACTAAATGACTTTTGGGTCTTTTTCAGCTCAATGATTCTATGTTCTCTGGCAGAAAACACTCCCACTTGGATTGGGAGTTTATAAATACGCCTTAACCCAAATGAAAAGACTCAATATAACACTAAGTACTATTTAGTCCTGGTCCTCCTTTTCAAAAAGAAGGATAACAAAGAGTATTTTCTAAGTAAAGCACATGGCTAGAAGCCAGAGAATACGGATAGCACAAGAAGCCAGAGGGGTTATACATAATTTACTGAACTTGTGATCTCATTATACAAACACTGTAATGAAGGGAGAAAACACAAATCAGCTTGGCTTTGAAATCTTCATGAGAAAGGCTACTAGAGCACAGAATTTTCACATGAATGGACTAATAAGAGGTTCAAAATTTCACAACAGCCTCTCACAAACTGTTTTGAGCAAATTGTATTAGAAAGACTGAAACACACACACACACACACACACACACACACACACACACATGGCTCTCTCCACAGAATTTAAACACACCCTTTTCTGGTTTAAGAGAAGGTTGGGAAGACAATGAGATTGGAATTTTAACTTGAAGAAGACCCACCCACCCATACATACATACATATGGAATGATGGGATTTAATAAAGACATGGCTTATCAGCTTAAGCAAACTCGTCAACTTCACAAAGTTATGATTTAGATTAAAAGTTAGCAAAGGAGTTTTTGTTTTTCCTTGGAGACAAGGCAGCCAGTGCAGACACATGACTCTGCCTACTAATAAAAAATATCTCAGACCTTTAGAGAAGGGCAAAGGAAATGATTAAAAATGTGAGAGCACCATCTCTAAGCTTTAATGTCAAGCAATTAGTATTGAAAGCAGATACATGAACAAACATGTACAATTAAAAAAGAGACAGATTATTATTGAACCCTCCTTTTTTTTCACCCACCCCCAATCTACCTCCTCCTCAAAATTCCTTGGGGATGATCTGATCTCTGCCTGAGGCATTATCTAGACCCAGTTCTTCAGTTATTACTTTTTTTAAAAAAAAGCCCAGAATCATATTTCTTCAATTCCTTTTAAGTGCGTATTGGTAGCAATTCCTAGCATGATTAAGTATTGGACAAAGTCAAACTTTATTAAAATCACACCTGATTTAATATCAGCTTGTTCTAGCAGTGCAGCAGTTTATTGTATTTTCTAAAGAAACTAATATGCATATGCACTTCTATTGCATACTTTTACGACAACTGGCCAAAATATGAGAGGATTATAAACGTTCAAATGCACAGAAGTACTTGTGAATCCTTCTGAAGGAGGTTTCATTATAGTCTTAAACCCTTGTCCCAGAACTCAGTTTACAGTCATGATTCATCATAGCCTTGATTTTTTTTCTTTTCTTTATTAGTTTTAAATGAGAGAGGGGGCAGTTGCGGAGAGCACAATGTACACACAAAAGGGGTTGCCAACCTTTATGGATCAGTAGACACATTTCAGATTTTGAGTGAGAGCTAAGGTGCTAGACACAGCTTACTGGGTGGGTGGAGAAAGCAGAAACACAAAATTATAGAGAGACAGCCACCCCCAACAATCTCCTGCCATGTCATGGAGTTCACACAATATTGATTTCACGCACACACACACACACACACACACAAACACACACACACACACTGTTGCTATCTAATAGCAAAAGGGAATCTTCCTCGGTGCCAGGAAAAATACACAAGGTGGCCACACACATTTCACAGAAATTGCTTAGAAGGCACCTGCACATTTTGCTCCATAGTATTCTTTCTTGGGGGGCTACTTACCTATTTCATAGAATAGAATCATAGAATCATAGAGTTGGAATAGACCACAAGGGCCATCGAGTCCAACCCCCTGCCAAGCAGGAAACACCATCAGAGCACTCCTGACATATGGTTGCCAAGCCTCTGCTTAAAGACCTCCAAAGACGGAGACTCCACCACACTCCTTGGCAGCAAATTCCACTGTCAAACAGCTCTTACTGTCAGGAAGTTCTTCCTAATGTTTAGGCGGAATCTTCTTTCTTGTAGTTTGGATCCATTGCTCCGTGTCCGCTTCTCTGGAGCAGCAGAAAACAACCTTTCTCCCTCCTCTATGTGACATCCTTTTATATATTTGAACATGGCTATCATATCACCCCTTAACCTCCTCTTCTCCAGGCTAAACATGCCCAGCTCCCTTAGCCGTTCCTCATAAGGCATCGTTTCCAGGCCTTTGACCATTTTGGTTGCCCTCCTCTGGACACGTTCCAGTTTGTCACTGGACAAATATTTTTCTATTCTTAAATGAAAGCTCAGAGTCTGGGGCACTTGCCCAAGGGCACCAGAGAAAGCATTCACAGGCGCCAACTTGGTGACCCATGCCCGAGGTTTTCTAGCTAAAGGACTGCATGTGATAGTGCTGGGGAACACCTGTATGAACTGTGACCTTGGGGAGCCACTGTCAGACAGATTAGATCAGGGGTAGGCAACCTAAAGCCCGGGGGCCAGATGCGGCCCAATTGCCTTCTCATTCCAGTCCGCAGATGGTCCGGGAATCAGCCTGTTTTTACATGAGTAGAATGTGTACTTTTATTTAAAACGCATCTCTGGGTTATTTGTGGGGCATAGGAATTCGTTCATTTATTTATTTTTCAAAATATAGTCTGGCCCACCACATGGTCTGAGGGACGGTGGACCGGCCCATGGCTGAAACAGGTTGCTGACGCCTGGCTTAGATAATTGGACCAATGGTCCAGCTAGCATTAGGTACCTCTATGCATTCATAAACCTGTATCCAGATATATCAATATTTCAGTATTTCTGGTCCCCAGTCCTCCAATCCATCCAGGGTGTTTGCTCTTGGTCAACCTGAGCCCAGCCAGAAAATGATGTCTGTGTGCTAAATTTGTTGGATGTGGGTCACTCACAAGCATGTGTGTGTGCTTGCTGCTGGAGGGAAATATCAAAACACAAGTTGTTTTCTATGTGCTATGGCCCTTTCCTAGACATTGAATGAACATCTTTTTATTTTCCTCCAGAATATTAGCTTAGGGACAGCTGGCCACAGTGAAATGATGAAATGAACTACTTATCTGCAGGTGAACAGAAAGCTTGCAAAAGAAAAGCAAGGGGAGAAATTCCAGAGAGAGAGAGAGAGAGAGAGAGAGAGAGAGAGAGGAAGGAAGGAAGGTAGGTAGGTGACAGCAGTCACGAAATTAAAATCGCCTCCTTCTTGGGAGAAAAGCAATGACAAACCTAGACAGCATATTAAAAAGCAGAGAAATCACCTTGCCAACAAAGGTCCGTATAGTTAAAGTTATGGTTTTCCCAGTAGTTATGAATGGAAGTGAGAGCTGGACCATAAAGAAGGCTGATCGTCAAAGAATTGATGCTTTTGAATTATGGTGCTGGAGGAGACTCTTGAGCGCCCCATGGACTGCAAGAAGATCAAACCTCTCCATTCTTAAGGAAATCAGCCCTGAGTGCTCACTGGAAGGACAGATCGTGAAGCTGAGGCTCCAGTACTTTGGCCACCTCATGAGAAGAGAAGACTCCCTGGAAAAGACCCTGATGTTGGGAAAGATTGAGGGCACAAGGAGAAGGGGACGACAGAGGACGATATGGTTGGACAGTGTTCTCAAAGGTACTAGCATGAGTTTGACCAAACTGCAGGAGGCCGTGGAACACAGGAGTGCCTGGCGTGCTCTGGTCCATAGGGTCACGAAGAGTCGGACACGACTAAACGACTAAACAACAACAGTGGTACTCTGGGCATCAGCCTGGTGGCCAGCCACTGCATTTTGCTGTGGCAGCAAAGGCCACTGTTAAAATCTACCTGTTGCAGGTAATTAAGGGGGGGCATTCAAAAAATATGATAAAATGGGGACAAAGAATGCTATGGGGTGGAGGTGGGGAAAACTAACATGCAATAATCCTAACCCAGATAAAGAAAGCAAGGGAAGTGGTTCACCAATAGTCGAACTACAAGTGATGCTAAATGTGGCTCTGTCAATCATGCCAGGGGTTTCTGTTTATTTTGTTTAAGCATGGAGGGCATTGTTTACTGGGCCCACAGCAAGCATGGAGGTGAACTCTACGTTCTCCAACCATGATCTCCAGAAAGACCCTCCACAGAGAGAGAGAGAGAGAGAGAGAGAGAGAGAGAGAGAGAGAGAGATTGCAATAAGTGATAGGGAAAGGGAAAGGGACCCCTGACCATTAGGTCCAGTCATGGCTGTCTCTGGGGTTGCGGCGCTCATCTCACTTTATTGGCCAAGGGAGCTGGCGTACAGCTTCCGGGTCATGTGGCCAGCATGACTAAGCCACTTCTGGCGAACCAGAGCAGCACACGGAAACACCGTTTACCTTCCCGCCAGAGCGGTACCTATTTATCTACTTGCACTTTGACGTGCTTTCGAACTGCTAGGTTGGCAGGAGCAGGGACCGAGCAACAGGAGCGAACCCCGTCACGGGGATTCGAACCGCCGACCTTCTGATCGGCAAGTCCTAGGCTCTGTGGTTTAACCCACAGTGCCACTTGCGCCCCTAAGTGATAGGCAAAAGGCTACCAATTTTCCCAATGGGAGCACCCCACATCCTTTACTGTAGAGAGTAGGGGGAGATTGTTGCTAAGCTTGCAAATTTCTCAGAAGGTTGTTGTGAGCATACAAGGATGGAGAAGCCTTCAGGCCCACCTGAGTCACTTGAAAGAAGTAAAAACAAAAGAACAACACCCCCCCCCCCAAACTGTGCTCATTTGTCTACTGTGGAACTGGGCAACTACAACAGAGATAACAAATTTCCAAGAAAAATCATTTCAGACTAGTCTTCAAGATGCACAAAACCAATCTGTGTTTTCTGTCTCGCTCACACTTGGAACTGTCCAACAGAGTAGCCATGCCTAAATTTATTTGTCAGAAAGTCTGCACCTTGTTTGTTGGGAAAGTGTTTGCCCTTGGCTACCATTCTCCTTCCTCTCTCCCTTTGCTCAAGAAATAGCAAGCGAGGCAATGCTGTTCAATATCACACTTTTTCCACAGTGAAAATGCGCTCCTGACATCTTTATAAATGTGTTGAGATCCCACGGCAGACTGAAGTGCGAGGAATACAAATTGTATGCCGTGCAGTCCTTGGTTGCAGTGGGAAACAAAACAAAATGAATAAATAAAAGTGCCAATGTGAACGTTACGTAAAGAATTTAAAAGAAAAATCTCATATACTCAAAAATTAGTGCACACACCCCTAGAATAAAAAGTGAAATCAGAGAAATAACAGGATGTTCCTCCGTAATGGCATAAAATACAGAAGGATGTGGAACAAGTTTCTCTGCAAGTTAGGAGCATCTTAATCAAACACAGAGCATCATAATCTCCAACCATCTTAAGAAGAATTTTAATTCTCCAGCAGCTGCTTATTTTGCTTACAGGGAAGCTCAAATGCAATTATAATTGTGATAGCCTTAGATAGGAAAAGGTTCACTCCAAGCTAAAAATAGCTAACCCCACCAAGTTCACCCGTCACTCAAATTCAGCCTGATGCATGACGCCTCTAAGGGCACACACAGCCCACAACAGAACTGCCTCTATAAAGAGCATGTGCAAAGATATGATGATTTAAATAGGAGGCATGATAATCCTGTATTAAGCAAACAATCCTATATCACCACTACCTTGACTTGGTAAGTTTTGTTGCCTAGGTAGGAAGGCCTCTGCACAGCTCAGCCTCTCTCTTGCCCAGCTTCCGCAAAATGGGAAAGGAACTGGTCTATGTTTGGAAAAACTCATACCAAATCAAGCAATGAACAGACAAATAAAAAGGTAGAAACCTGTTTCAATCGGATAACCCTTTAGCTTTTAGAAGTCCACAATAGATAGGATGGCAAATATGAAGAAACAGAAACGGATGGTGATAGCATAGGAAAAGAGTGACTGAGTTTTGTTCTGCCTCCCCTTCTTCTTCTCAGCCTTTTTAATAGTGCTCGACACTGTGGAAGACTGGAGAAGACAAACTGATTTTCACAATAAATAATAATTAGTTTCACTATAATGTTGATGGTTTCTGTTTATTGTCTTTCAGCTGCTTCTCATTAACTGACCAAACCAAAGAGTTGCTAGGTTCCTTCTAGTTTTTTGTAACAAAAAACTTTAAAAACTTAATTTAATTATTGTCTGAATAAACCGTAATATACCTGACATGATAGTAAAGGTAAAGGTACCCCTGCCCGTACGGGCCAGTCTTGACAGACTCTAGGGTTGTGCGCTCATCTCACTCTATAGGCCGGGAGCCAGCGCTGTCCGCAGACACTTCCGGGTCATGTGGCCAGCGTGACAAGCTGCATCTGGCGAGCCAGCACACCACACGGAACGTCGTTTACCTTCCCGCTAGTAAGCGGTCCCTATTTATCTACTTGCACCCGGGGGTGCTTTCGAACTGCTAGGTTGGCAGGCGCTGGGACAGAACGACGGGAGCGCACCCCGCCGCGGGGATTCAAACCGCCGACCTTTTGATCGGCAAGCCCTAGGCGCTGAGGCTTTTACCCACAGCGCCACCCATGTCCCACCTGACATGATAATTCTATGGAAAACCAAGACACACTTAATGAATTTTATGTTCCTAAAGTAACAAAGTGACTTCCGATATGTAGAGTACTTAAAAAACATACACCAAGTATTGTATTTATTTCTTTTTACACTTTTCCCAAAATTTTCTTTTTCCCCCAGGGCTTCAACCTTTCCAGAAAATTTAGCAACTCAAAATAGGACATCTGCTTGAGGACGTATTTTCTCTACATTGCTTTCTTCCTCCCTCAGCAAACTTCTAATTCCTGAGTGGTAATCTGAATCAAGGGTGGGGAACCTCAGGATCATGGGTCAAATCCATGCCTCTCATTATTGCCCTTGGACTCTTCTGCCAACCACACCCCCTCCCCACCCAAACCCCTGTCTCCTCAGGCCATACCCCTCTGGGGCCTTCATTCACACCCTCCTTGGATATTTGCAGCAGGCTTCAATGTGTTCTTGACCTCCAATACTACATCTTGCTTGTCTGGTTGGAAAACAAGAGAGGCATAAGAGAGGTAGAAAGGTAAAAATTACAGAAGGGAATGCAGACTTTGAGCTGAAAAGGGTTCCCCAGCTGTGATCTGATGAGTTATTCTACTGTGCATACATTCGATAATTGTTAGAGGGAGGTTGTTGCTCCTACAACCTAGCAAACAAATTGCTGCCAAAATCCAAGGGAGCAGAAAAGACTATTCATGTATGTGACCACGGCTGCACGGATGTTATTGGCCCAGAGATGGAAAGAAGATAAAGTCCCTACCAGAGTAGAATGGCAGATCAAATTGATGGATAATGCCGAAATGGCTAAAATGATTGGAAGAATCAGAAATCAGGAAAACCAAAATTTGAATAAGGAATGGGGGAAATTTATAACCTATCTTAAAAACCACTGTAAACAGTTAAAATCGTGAGTTGGATTGGAATATCACTTGCAGCTTAATGGTGAATTTTGGACACAATGGAGATCATAGAATCATAGCATCATAGAATCATAGAGTTGGAAGAGACCACAAGGGCCATCGAGTCCAACCCCCTGCCAAGCAGGAAACACCATCAGAGCACTCCTGACATATGGTTGTCAAGCCTCTGCTTAAAGACCTCCAAAGACGGAGACTCCACCACACTCCTTGGCAGCAAATTCCACTGTCGAACAGCTCTTACTGTCAGGAAGTTCTTCCTAATGTTTAGGTGGAATCTTCTTTCTTGTAGTTTGGATCCATTGCTCCGTGTCCGCTTCTCTGGAGCAGCAGAAAACAACCTTTCTCCCTCCTCTATGTGACATCCTTTTATATATTTGAACATGGCTATCATATCACCCCTTAACCCCCTCTTCTCCAGGCTAAACATGCCCAGCTCCCTTAGCCCTTAGAGATCCCTTAGAGATGTAAAAGATTTGGATTCTCATAAAAGATGCAGTAGGAAATGATTAACAATAGGATCCACAAAGGGGAGGAGGGGAGTCCAGGAGATTCCTTGGAATCTTGTTTTTATGTTGTATGTTCGATACGCGACTGTAAAATTTTAAATCTGAAAAACCAAATAAATAAATTTATGAAGAAACGAATTGTTATTCTTGCTCACACCTCAGTGAGAACTGATTCATGCACACAAATCCTATGGCGTTTCGGCATCCCTGATTCATGCCAAGTATTCAAAGGGATTTTACCAGCAGAATTACAGAAGAGTCGTTTCAGTGTTTGTACAACTGTAGGACTGCAAAAAGAAAAGAACCCACTATTATTACGTTAAAGAAGATGATGCACACGGAAGCAAGGAGACAGTCGTGAAGAAAACAGCAGACTCTGCCCCTACTATTTGTAATGTTTGGAAGTAAATTCTATGTAGCAGGGGAGAAGACAAAGCAGACCTAAACCCCAGCCCGGGAGGGAGAATTAAACAGTCAACAGAATTACCACTGCATGACATATTTACATTGCTGTATATTCACGGACTGGAAGACGATAGCTATAGACCCCAAGGTAAAAGCCTGTGATCCATAAACCAATTCTCATCCCATTTAAGCTCAATTCAAAACTGCTTTAGTCCCTTTTGCATAGGCTACTGAATTAATGCAAACGAGAGGGCTTCAGTTAATTGGGCTGTCAGCCATCAGTCAGATTGGCAATACCTGGGCGGAATGATCAAATAGCTTGCCCCAGCGTACATCAGTTTTCTGTATTCCAGTTTGGCCTTCTCCCTCACACCTACTTCAAAATAAAAGGCACGAAATACCTTGCTTTCAACATACGTACAGCATTTGTCAAGGTGCAGTTTGCTCCTAGCACGTGACATGATGAAGGATGTTAATCCCAAATTATAGGGCAGCCAATTGAAAAACCATAGAGGACGTGTATTTTTTCTTGATGCCGTACAATTGAACTTGTTGAAATAATTATCTAGGAATGCTTTCCAAGTGAATAGTACTTATTGTATCTGGAAGTGAACACTGCATAGAGCCAGGAACACAAGGCCATATGTAGCTATTAAGCAAAGTGGAAACTGATCCTTTAGATTTGAGTTCATTGTCCTGCTGCATATGATGCTACAATTATTATTTCTACTAACACTTCGGAAAGGCAGAAATTGCACAGGTTCATGTGCGATGAGACCATGCAGAAAGTTTTAAATTAACCCCTATAAGCAAAACATATTTTTCATTCCTTGAATAAATGCCTTCTCCCTTGAATTTGCTCCCTATTAGGAGCCTGGTGTTCATATTTGAGCCTCTGACAAATGGGACTTCAATAAGCAGCACCCCCTGATGTCTTGTGATTGACAGACAAATGTCAAATTTGGCCAGGTGAGGAGATAACAATCTCGTCCGCCAGCCAGAACAGGTTTCCCACACCTCTTATAAGAAAAGGTCCAGTTACTCAATATTACTTTACCAAAGTGTTTACCTTAATTCAATGCAATTACTTTTGTAGGTTCAAAATATTTCTTTTATGATTATCAGAGGCCTGAGATGATTGATAGCTCAGTCAGTAGAGCAAGTAGTGGCCAATTTGTTCACCTTATATTCTGCCATAAAATCCAGAAGCAAACAGGAGGACAGCCTTGTTGGCCGGGATCAATATTTTATGAAATCTGTATAGCACTAGGCCAGTTGCAAGCCATAGAAACTGGATGATGTTTTGACTCCCTCTTTACAGAGGCCCTAATGTAGTCTTGAGAGAAGAACAAGAGAGGATGAAGAGGAGAGAAGGCAGGAGGTTGGAGCTAAGCAGGTTCAGGTTTTGAAGTAGGAGTTAGTCCTGTCATGTAGAGACAGAACGGGGAATATTTGAAGAAAAGGAGGAACGAACTTTTTATAATAACCAACTTTGGTGAGGTGGATTTCTCTTGATTTTTTTTGTCATTATTCCTACTACTACTTAGCATTTGTGTTAACATACATATTAGAATTATGGTGCTGGAGGAGACTCTTGAGAGTCCCATGGACTGCAAGAAGATCAAACCGATCCATTCTTAAGGAAATCAGCCCTGAGTGCTCACTGGAAGGACAGATCCTGAAGCTGAGGCTCCAATACTTTGGCCACCTCATGAGAAGAGAAGACTCCCTGGAAAAGACCCTGATGTTGGGAAAGATTGAGGGCACAAGGAGAAGGGGACGACAGAGGACGAGATGGTTGGACAGTGTTCTCGAAGCTACCAACATGAGTTTGACCAAACTGGGAGGCAGTGGAAGACAGGAGTGCCTGGTGTGCTCTGGTCCATGGGGTCACGAAGAGTCGGACATGACTAAACAACAACAATACTTATGTGGCAATAATAAAAGAGCAAAACTTGAAGAACTGCAAACCTTGTTTAGACCAGTTAAGCTTTGCAAAGAGCCATTCTTGCATTATTGTACCTTTCATGGGTATTGGGGAAATCTGAGATCCTTGATTTATTGGGGGATCCTCTCATGTCCCAGCATAAAGGTTTTTCATTCATTCAGGAGAGGTCTAACCTCTGACACGGTCACCACCCAATAGTGTGTTATTGTAAGTGAAACAACAGAGCACACCCATCCCTCTACCCATAAACATTAACTATCTTGGGGGGAAATCCAACACAAATGAAAGCACATCATGATCCTATTGAACCAAACGTAGAAGTTTGATTTTGTTTAGGATTAATTGGATCAAAAGACTAGAATGCAGTTAGTCAACAACACACACTGAATGCTTTATCAGAAAACCTAATGTTGGACACTTTATTTATCAGGAGATAGTACTGCTGCATTTCAGGTCTTACTCAAAGTTTCAAGAACTTCAAGTCCCTTCAGGGTTTCTAAGGAAAGAGTTGAATTTCAGGATGAGGAGCCAGAAGCAAAGGAGTAAGCTATTTTCTCAGACTTCTCCACCACAACCCTTCCCCCCCCTCTTTCCTCTTCTTCAGTATATTTCTCCATGCAAGAGAGTGACAGAAAGACAGCAGACATGATGGTGGCTATGGCTAAATGCAAGTAAGCAACACACACATTAAGAATTACCACTTGGTATGCAAGTCAGCCCATTTTCATGCAGAGTTCTAACTTAGCAGTGGTACATCCGTTCAGAGCAACCTAAAGCTGGCATGTAAGTGAGTCAGCTTCTATAGCAAGTGTGTTCATATCTGACAGGTCACAGGTGGGACATTTTCATGGGCTTTGCACATGGCCGTCAACCTGTTTCAGCCCTGAGTGTTGCGCACCAACAGAGTAGTAATAAACAGAGGTTGAAAATGTAGGAGAGAAAAGTGAAATTATCTTTCACCGGAGATAAATTAGAAGGGAAGGTTTGACACCACTTGTTAAATGATCAATAGATAGCCCACTTTTGTTAGTTTGTCATTAGCTGCAAACTAAGTACATGATGACCCGACACTCAAAGAAACCTCAGACACCCACAGTTGTTCAGTGAACTAATAAATGCTGGTTTATTCCAAACCCAGTAGCAGAGTGCATGCTTTGCATGCAGAATTCTCCTGTTCAGTTCCTGGTCTGGTTGGGAAAGGCCCCTACCTAAAATCCTGAAGAGTCAGTTACAAAATAATGAGCTTAATGGTTCACTATCAAGAAACTTTTCTACATAAGCTATGGTGACAGTTCTAAACAACATTGGCTTACATCATAATAGACAACCCATATGCTGAGGACCAGCTACAGACAAGTATACTGTTAAATGATGCTTTAAGAAGAAGACACTATTATAGATTGAGTGAGAGTGCACAGGGATAGTTTAGGTGTCTGTAACTTATTTTCGGGGGGGTGTTTATTGAAGTTTTCAGAATACAATAAAAGGAGCAAGCTAATCTACAGGAAAGAAACTAAAGGAAGACGGAATGGAAAAAGAATCTACAAGATCCTCCCTCGTCACTGTATCTTAACTTTCATCCCCTATAGAGGAAAATGTGCCTTTCCACCTCTCACCTGGGCTCATGATCTCCCCTTACTGGCCTCTCACACAGGGTCCAAACTATGGTTGTCATTTTTCAAAAAGTAAAGACTGGACACAAAGGGGAGGGAAGGCAAAGTTGTTGAGCGGAACGAAGAAGAAGAAGAAGAAGAAGAAGAAGAAGAAGAAGAAGAAGAAGAAGAAGAAGAAGAAGTAGTAGTTTCTAACTTATTTTTTTAAGAAAAATTGCCCAAAAAATCAACAACAATCCCAACACTTCAAATATGGGCTGCCATACACACAAGTGTTGTCTTGGACATTTTTGCCACTTTTCAATAATTTCACATGGGAGCCATTTTCAGTAGATGAATCCCAGCTATGTCCAGGAGATTACAGACATATGGCAGTCCTAGTCCACATTGCCCTTCACTTTTATCTGTACAGTGGTACCTTGATTCTCAAACAGCTTAGTTGTCGAACAAATCGGCTCCCAAATGCCGCAAACCCGGAAGCAAGTGTTCTGGTTTACAAATGTTTTTTGGAAGCTGAACATCTGATGCGGCTTCCATTTAAGTGCAGGAAGCTCCTGCAGCCAATCGGAAGCCGTGTCTTGGTTTTCGAAAGGTTTCCCAGAACAAATTAAGCCTGAGAACCAAGGTACCACTGTATACAGTTCTTACTTAATGAGACAGAGTAATAATATAAGAATAATAATAACAAAACTACCAAGGAAGATAAAAGTAAGGGGAGACAAAAGAGACAGAAATAAATAAAGGGACCTCCAATGATCTGTCTGTCAGTTGTGTGTACAATCTTTCTTCAAAATGGCCAAATGCTCAATCTAGGTTTTTCCAATACTCCTCCCTTTGCTGGATGTTGTTTTTCCAGTCCTCCACCAGTGCTCTCCGTGTAGAAAGTCTAAAGAATATTACCCAGTTCCTGCCTTCATGGTTATAAAACCTTTCCTCTATTATTTACGCCTATTATTTATTTTCATATTAAGTGTTTTTTAAATAATAAAAAAGTACAAACTTCTAATAGTCCTGTGCTATTTTTACACTCTGTGTTTTAACAGATTTGTTTTTATATTCTTTTTCTAAAATTCTATTACAACTTAATTACTTTTTAACTGTTGATATTTTATATGTCTTTTGCTATCTGTGTCCTATGCCTTTTTAAAATGCGTTTTTTGTGGAGGGGGGTGCTATTGGGTTGTTTTTTTATTATGTATTTTGTGATTTTATATCTTGATCTTATTCTGTGAGACCCCCGGTATAGGGCAATATATAAATTCAATTAATAATAATAATAATAATAATAATAATAATAATAATAATAATAATTCCCCCACCCTCCAAACACACACACAGTGCTGCCATGTGCCACACGTCATTCCACAAGTGCCGCTCTTGAACTTCTAGGGCTGGATTCAACTATTGAGTCCCACTAGCTGAAGACCACACAAGGACTTATCTTAGCATAACAGGGCTTTTCCTGCTCTTCCCCTCCTGTGAGACTCCACATAGGTTCAGGGTGGGATGTCAGGAGAAGCTCCAGAATAACATGCATGGGGGCAGAGAGGGGAAATGGTTCCATCATGGAAGCAGAAATACTTGTGTTGGTGAAACAACCAACTTAGTGCTACAATGAATTCCTCCTAGAGGCTCGACCACCAGTCTCAGAAAACTAAAAAGGTAAAAGGTAAAGGACGCCTGGATGGTTAAATCCAGTCAAAGGTGACTGAGGCTGCAGCACTCATCTCATTTTCAGGCCAAGGGAGCTGGCATTTGTCCACAGACAGCTTTCCGGGTCATGTGGCCAGCATGACTAAACCGCTTCTGGCGCAATGGGACACTGTGACTGAAGCCAGAGCACACAGAAACACTGTTTACCTTCCCACCACAGCGGTACTATTTATCTACTTGCACTGGTGTGCTTTCAAACTGGTAGGTTGGCAGGAGCTGGGACAGAGCCACAGGAGCTCACTCTGTCGTGGGGATTTGAACCGCCGACCTTCTGATCGGCAAGCCCAAGAGGCTCAGTGGTTTAGACCACAGCGCCACCAGTGTCCCTCATAGCCATGTAGGGATCCCACCTTAGGGGAGTAGATTGAGCTTGACCTTCTGGTGACTTTCAGTGCCCATTGTCAGGCTGAAAGGCAAGATATGAATATTTCAAATAAACCAATGAACAAAACAAACATTGGTTCAGCTTTAATCATGGAGAACCTCTGAATAGATCATTATCTAAAGTGGGCTACAGTCCAATTCACAATTCTGAGTTGTGTTTAAACTGGGAAACTAATTTCCTTCTGACTAAGAGGAAGTGCAGCTTAAGAGGACAGCAAAATTAAATGATGCCAAGAGAAAGCAAAACACAGGATTACTGATGCTACTGTAAACTAGATGGATCCCCCCCCCCCACGACTCAGCTCAGCTCCTTTTGGAACCTTGCCAAGGAGCAAACCGTCAAGGGGGAACTTCATGTAAACACCATGAGAATACAGCAACGAAATTAAGGACGCAAACCTAACACTTGATGTATGCTAAAGAGCTATGGAATCCAGTGGTACCTCGGGTTACAGACACTTCAGGCTACAGATGCTTCAGGTTACAGACTCTGCTAACCCAGAAATAGTACCTCGGGTTAAGAACTTTGCTTCAGGGTGAGAACAGAAATCATGTTCCGGCGGCACGGCAGCAGCAGCGGGAGGCCCCATTAGCTAAAGTGGTGCCTCAGGTTAAGAACAGTTTCAGGTTAAGAACGGACCTCCAGAACGAATTAAGTACTTAACCCGAGGTACCACTGTACAGTAAAAATCGCACAATGGTGGGGGAACATGAGGCACGCCAGCACAATGGTTCAGAAACCTTGAAAGAATGCCACGGTGGTGCCATCATCGAAGCACAGAATTGTAGTCATTCTACAAGCCAGCACCCAAATTGAGGCAGAGCCATGGAAGCTACAAAGCAGCTGTCACCACATCCCAGCCCTTCAGCCCCCAATCATGCACCCCACAGCAATGGAACTTTATGCTGACAATAAAACTGGCCCTCCCCACTGAGCTCATTAAATGGGGGGAAATGAACACCACCCTTCCTGGCACGACTCATGATTAACTGGCACCAGGACCTCTGCACTCAATCACAGCGCATTGGTAAACTACTCTGGGAGCCTTTCCTCTGCTGAAGAGCAGGGTAAAGGTGCTTTGAAATACAGTGGTACCTCAGGTTACATACGCTTCAGTTTACATATGCTTCAGGTTACAGACTTCGCTAACCCAGAAATAGTGCTTCAGGTTAAGAACTTTGCTTCAGGATGAGAACAGAAATCATGCTCCGACAGCGCAGCGGCAGCAGCAGGAGGCCCCATTAGCTAATGTGGTGCTTCAGGTTAACAACAGTTTCAGGTTAAGAACGGACCTCCAGAACAAATTAAGTACTTAACCCGAGGTACTACTGTAAACGCTCAGTTTTTGAACAAGAAGTACAGTGGTACCTCGCAAGACGAATGCCTCGCAAGACAAAAAAACTCGCTAGACGAAAGGTTTTTCCGTTTTCGAGTTGCCTCGCAAGACGAATTTCCCTATGGGCTTGCTTCGCAAGACGAAAACGTCTCGCGACTTTGTTTCCTTTGTCTAAATAATAATTTGCAAGACGAAAAATTCGCTAGACGGCAAAACTTGCGGAACGAATTAATTTCGTCTTGTGGGGCACCACTGTATTCTTGTGTTTGTTGCACGCTTGAAATACTTTTATCTTTCTGCCACAGCGGTACCTATTTATCTACTTGCACTGGTGTGCTTTCGAACTGCTAGGTTGGCAGGAGCTGGGACCTGTTAGAGGGGGATTTTCCACTGGTGGCAGATGACAGAAGACTGATACACCATGAGACCGGTGTAAAACCAAATTAAATAAGGACTTTATTTCAAAACAACAAATAGCAAAGCTTGTGGGTGTTTTTCCTGCAGGCAGGTTCAAACTGCAGCTTTTCTCCTTTTGTAGCCATGGCGAGGTGCACCCAATCAGCCCACATAAACTGTTCTTAAAGGTACAAACATCTTTACTGTTTCTGTGCAGAATGTTTCTTTCCCAACAGGACCGAGCAATGGGAGCTCACCCCATCGCGGGGATTCGAACCACCGACCTTCCGATCGGCAAGCCCAAGAGGCTCAGTGGTTTACACCACAGCGCCACCCGCGTTTCCGTGCGCTCTGGCTTACGTCATGGTGTCCCTTTGCGCCAGAAGTGGTTTAGTCATGCTGGCCACATGACTCGGAAAAACTGTCTGTGGACAAACTTCAGCTCCCTCGGCCTGAAAGCGAGATGAGCACCGCAACCCCATAGTCGCCTTTGCCTGGACTTATCCGTCCAGGGGTCCTTCACCTTTACCTTTTACCTTTCTGTTGTTCTCATCTGCTGTGGCTTCCTTTCCTGCACATTTCTGTGCTGCCCTTCCCTGTGCTTAAAAATCAAGGACGGTGTAGCCCTTGCAAAGTACACGACAACTAAGCAAGCCAGCAGCGTTATACTCACAGATTAAAGATTTTCTTTTCAGCTGAATCCTTGGGGACTGTATATCCTGTCACAGAGGAAGTGCTATGTTTCTTACTCTCTATTCCTTAAACAAAAAGGGAAAACAGGAGAACTTTCTAATGCCACAAGAAGAATGCCAACTTTATATTGACACCCCCCTGGACCCCAATATAGAACTCTGGAGAGCTGTCCCTTCCCCCAGGGGCTCCTAGATTAGACAGTAAAATGCCCCTCGCTAGATGCTCCTGGGTTGTATTTTTCAGTCCTCTGAGTTGTAGATAAATAGCCCTCTCTCTGTCAAAACATCTGCCACACAGGCTTCCTCTGGGCTTGGGAATCTGCAACTCTCCCTTCCACTTTCTCTGATGAATTGTGAGGCTTCTCTTTTTCACTCTCCAGTCAAGGTGACTGCTTACGAAGGGGAGACTCATGCGGTTTCTTAGGCAACTTGGTGGGAGAAAGGATAGGATCTTCAGAAGAAACTCATTGGCTGTACGAAAAGGGCAGCAAAACTTCACTCAACCATTGCCTATTTCCCCCCCTGGATGTAGAAGTTACAGATGGGGCACTTCAACGGCTCGCACCCTGCCAACTGCTTCGTAGATTTCACTGCAACTCTGAGTACACCGTTTAACCAAACCCCTTACAAGCCTTAGTGCAAAAACAGACATAAAGTCAACAACACACCTTGTCATTTTTTTGGAAGGCATTTATTAGGCATGAAAACTTAGCATGATGCTCTGCAAGGGTATCTTTAAAGCAGGATGGACAAAAATCAATTTTTTAATTTAAAAAATATATAAAAATCAGATTTTTTATTTAAATCGGATTTTTTTTATTTAAATCAGATTTTTAAAATTAAATACTTTTGGAGGAAAAAATCTTTCTAAAGATAGTTTTCTATTTAAGTTACATTATAGTCCAAAGGCTATTCATCAGGAAATAAGGATTTGTTTTAAGTTTTTCATTTGTGCTAAAACTCAGTCGTGAGTTTTTTTAAAAAACAACAACATTTAACCACATCAGTTGACAAACATGGATACATATTCTGTAATGTTATTGCTTTAGTTAAATAAATTGTTGTTAAGGAAATTACTATTTTTCTCCTTCCAATAAAATACAGCAGAAAAGTTGTTAACTTATTAAACCTCACAATAATTTCATAATTATTTGTCTATGTATTTCTAATAGTATAACCAAATCAGTAATTTTTGATATAACTGTAAAAGCTACTCTGAAAATTTATTATTCCAAAAATGAAACCTTCCTCTGGTTGTAAATATTAAGATTATACCAGCAAGAATGAGTCTTTCTGTTAAAAAAAAATGATTTAAATCAAGTCTTACTGACTAGTGATTTAAATCATGATTTAAATTGATTTGATTTAAATCAAACCCACCCTGCTTTAAAGCAAAACAGCTAATTAACAGCAAAAGCACGAGCCATTTTAAATATCTGTCTCAGCAACGTGAGCTTTGGGATTAAAGCATCTGCTTATGAAACATCCATTTGAAATATATTGGGTCTAGTTATGCTAATTGATTTTCTAACCTTTACTATAGCCATAATATATATGTAAAGCAAATGGAATTCACCAATTGTGGATCCTTATGGAGCCAAATGGCACAAATCACACACTAGGGAGAATCCTTGAGGTTGCAAAAGTACAGGCAAACTTTAGGGGCTAAAACCATAAGAGGTAAAGGTAAAGAGACCCCTGACCATTAGGTCCAGTTGTGGCCGACTCTGGGGTTGCGGTGCTCATCTCGCTTTACTGGCCGAGGGAGCCAGCGTACAGCTTCCGGGTCATGTGGCAAGCATGACTAAGCCACTTCTGGAGAACCAGAGCAGCGCATGGAAACGCCATTTACCTTCCCGCCGGAGCGGTACCTATTTATCTACTTGCACTTTGACGTGCTTTTGAACTGCTAGGTTGGCAGGAGCTGGGACCGAACAATGGGAGCTCAACCCGTTGTGGGGATTCGAACCGCCAACCTTCTGATCGGCTAGTCCTAGGCTCTGTGGTTTAACCCACAGCGCCACCCGCGTCCCTAAAACCATAAGAAGGGGACCCCAAAAGAGCCCAATGAAGCCCAGGAATAATAGCTGACCCCTGGAGGCAATGACCACAGAACAGAAAACCAGAAAGGGGGGTGAATGGAGTGGTTGGAAACCTCCATGGGAGAAATTCCTATTTATTGTTTCAGCAACTAAGTTCCATTTAATTAAAAAACGCCCAAGGTTGTATCCAACATTAGTCACACTTAACATAGACCCACTGAAATTAATGGTCATGACATATTTGGGTCCATAATGTCACCGGGTTGACTTTGAACAAATCTTAGTGGGCTACAATCCTAAATCTTCAATCTGTCACTTACGGTCAAGAGCTTGGGTGTAACCTTCGATGCCTCCCTCTCTATGGAGGCGCAGGTTGAAGCTACAGCAAAGGTGGCATTTTTCCAGCTCCGCCGTATTAAGCAGTTGGTCCCTTACCTTTCTCGCCCCGATCTGGCTACAGTGATCCAAGCGATGGTCACCTCCAGGCTTGATTACTGTTATTCGCTCTATGCGGGGCTCCCCTTGAAGCTGACTCAGAAACTCCAGCGGGTGCAGAATGCCGCGTCAAGACTCCTTACGGTGTCCTTGCCGCGGGATCACATTCATCCACTGCTTTACCAGCTGCACTGGCTCCCGGTGGAGAACAGGGTCAGGTTTAAGGTGCTGGTTTTGACCTTTAAAGCTCTATGCGGCCTAGGACCCTCGTACCTATGGGACCGCCTCTCCTGGTATGCCCCGCGTAGGACCTTAAGGTCCATAAATAACAACACTTTGGAAGTCCTGAGCCCCAAGGAGGTTACGATTGGCCTCAACCAGGGCCAGGGCCTTTTCAGCTCTGGCCCTGGCCTGGTGGAATGCCCTACTACAGGAGATCAGGGCCCTGCGGCATTTGACATCTTTCCACAAGGCCTGCAAGACAGAAGTGTTCCATCTGGCCTTTGGGCTGGACTCAGTCTAACCCCCCCTCCTATTTATTTATTTTTGATGGAACCCCTTATGTGCGATTTGTATATAAATTTTCCCTCGGCTCTTTTTGCTGGCCCATGTAGGACCAGCATGGATAGTTGGCCCCGGTGAATATTTGACATTTTCTCCCCTTATGGCTTTGATTTATAGGCTACCACAAAATGAGGCTGCATTTTAAGCTGCATTTTAAACTGTATTCTAAGATATTTTAATCAACTTTTTTAAAAAAATAAAATAAAAATGTTTTTAATGTATTTATATTCACTGTTAGCTGCCCTGAGCCTGGACTTGGCCAGGGAGGTTGAGGTATAAATAAATTATTATTATTATTATTATTATTATTATTATTATTATTATTATTATTATTATCAACCGGCACTATCAAACTGACAATCCAAGTTTCCTTTCAGAAGGCCTTTCCCTCTCGGAGTGCTGCAGGTTTATTTATTCTGACAATCAATGGAATGATTCTAAATCATTTCACAACCATTATTATAGCAGCTTACAATCAATTATAGAACAACTGTATACACAACTATATAATCACATTGACATCTAACCACAGTTTGTGTTGTCGCAGTATCAGCCTCCTTCACTGTTGCCTGGCATCCTCTTCGCAATACAGTGGTGCCCCGCAAGACGAATGCCTCGCAAGACGAAAAACCCGCAAGACGAAAGGGTTTTCCGTCGCGGAGGCGCTTCGCAAGACGAAGTTCCCTATGGGCTTGCTTCGCAAGACGAAAACGTCTTGCGAGTCTCGCCCTTTTTTTCCGCTTTCCCCCCCTTTTTCAAAGCCGCTAAGCTGTTAATAGCCTTTTAACAGCTTAGCCGCTAAGCCCGCTAAGCTGCTAATAGCGCTAAATCGCTAATAGCGCTAATCCGCTTAGCCGCCAATGGGGTTGCTTTGCAAGACAAAAAAACCGCTAGAAGAAAAGAATCGCGGAACGGATTCTTTTCGTCTTGCGAGGCACCACTGTACTCCTCTCTCCCATTGAAACAACATGTGTTCAGTCTCTGCTACTGGAGAACACATCCTCTCCCATGTACGGCTCAGCCACACTGCCATCCGAAGCATGCCCCTTAACTCCAGATTCACTTTACAGAAGGCTGTGCAAAGCAGAGGGCTTTTGCAAGCGCAACAGAGGAAGCCCATCATGGCTTACGCTAGCTACCTCCACTGATAGGATTTTAAATTTAACTCATTCTCTGGGAGGAGCAAGAACTCTGCATAGATGTAGATGCCTTAATTTGCACACAGAAATGTAGGTAAAGGACCCCTGGATGGTTAAGTCCAGTCAAAGGCGACTATGGGATTGTGGCGCTCATCTCGCTTTTAGGCTGAGGGAGCCAGCATTTGTCCACAGACAACTTTCTGGGTCAAGTGGCCAGCATGACTAAACCGCTTCTGGCACAACGGGACACCGTGAGGGAAACAAGAGTGCATGGAAACGCCATTTACGGTACCTATTTATCTACTTGACCTGGTGTGCTTTCGAACCGCTAGGTTGGCAGGAGCTGGGACAGAGCAATGGGAGCTCACCCCTTCACACAGACTTGAACTGCCAACCTCACAATCAGCAAACACGAGATGCTCAGTGGTTTAGACCACAGCGCCACCCACATCCACTTCCTGTAAGTAGAGAGGCCCTGTAATAGATGGATTGCCTACTTGCCTGCTCTTTGCCTTGCCTGTTGCTTCTCTGTTCACATGCTGCTGCCCATCTCAGGGAGATGACCACTACAGTCATACTTCTGCTGACCACCTCACTAAGAGAAGAACATACAGAGTCCACCATCTGCTCCCAACTAAGCCCACCTCACCGAGAAAGAGATTGTGCTGACATGTACCTGCTTTTGGCAGCTTCCACAAGAGAAATAAATATTCTGCTGACATGTTACTGCCTGCCTGAGTGGAAGAGGAATGAAGAGGAATGAATGCTGCACCCCACAAGATGATGCTTCCTGCCTGAAGGACAGGGGCTGCCCACTATGGCCCATGCTAGCCACCTGAGGGAGAAAAACTGGCCACTGTGATCTCATGCTGATGCTGCCTATTTCACAGACTGGCCACTGTGCTCTCACACGGATGTGTCCAACCAGAAGGAGAGACAAAGGCCATTGTGATGTCATGCTCATGCTGAAGGAGAGAGGAACTGGCCAATGTACCAGCCCACAACTACTGTTCACCTGAATAACAAGGAGACACTGCCTGGCACGCCAACACATTGCTCACCATGTTCATGAGTATTATGTCCTTTGCACCTTGGACCAGACTGCGGTTTCTTAACTTGCTTTTACTCTCCTGTTCCTGCATATTAGGTTCCCTTACCAGAGGTCTATAATAACAATGAATCAACCACATTTATTTGTACACAAAAGATAGGTAAAGGTAAAAGGTAAAGGACCCCTGGATGGTTAAGTTCAATCAAAGGCGACTATGGGGTTGCGGCACTCATCTCACTTTCAGGCCAAGGGAGCCGGCATTTGTCCACAGACAACTTTCCGGGTCATGTGGCCAGCAGGACTAAACTGCTTCTGGCACAACGGAACACCGTGACGGAAGCCAGAGTGCATGGAAATGTCGTTTACCTTCCCGCCAATGTGGTACCTATTTATCTACTTGCACTTTTTGGAGTGCTTTCGAACTGCTGGGTTGGCAGGAGCTGGGACAGAGCAACAGAAGCTCACCCCGCTGGGGGGATTTGAACCCACTGGCAGAGGAAGAGGAATGCGGGGGGAGCGTACAGCCCCCGGCAGCACGATCCCAGTGTGGTGCCATTGCGGCTGCCCCCCCCCCCCCCCCCGTGCTGGGTGCCATGCCCCTGCAGGCAGCATGCCATGCCCACACCTGCTCTCCGCCCCCCCAGTGCCAGAGCATGAAGTTCCACCACTGTTTGAACCTCCAACCTTCTGATCAGCAAGCCCAAGTGGCTCCGTGTTTTAGACCACAGCGCCACCTGCGTCCCACAGGCATTGCAATTCATTAGCTCTGACTATATATATATATATATATATATATATATATATATATATAGCACTGTCCCTATCAGTCTTCAGCAGTCATTTGCATTACTTAAGGTTAGGTTGGAGGAGCTTCATTTTGTAAACTTTTTTAAAAAAGAATTTCCATGCAAAAAGAAGAGCTGATCTTAACATATGGCAGAGTGAGACGACTGCATCAGGAAGCTGATTTGGGTTGTTATGAAAGAGGCAGAATTTTTTTATCTGAGTAATTTATTATTATAGTAGTCTTACTGTCAGGGAGTGGGATTTTCTGCCTCAAGAGCCTTGGGTACTACAAACCTTGCCTGGAGTGGTGGGACAAGTGCCAGATTTATGTATAAGTTAAACAAGCTATAGTTCAGGGCCCCACTTTCTTGGGGGCCCCCAAAAAAATTAAAGGGGGAAAAACTGGATGTACATTTCCAAAATATAAGATACAAAAACAAATAAAATAAAATCTATATACAGCAACAGTGTTTTGTGTTGTGTAGGCTCCTATGATGTAAGTAATGGGCCCCACCTGCTAGCCTGTCCCCTAACATATCACTGGTTAGATCCCTATTAGGTCCATAAATTACCATATAGCATATATTCAACACAAAAACAGCAACAATTTGTTGTTGACAAAGGACAGCTGGACATACAAAGGGCCCCATTACCTTCAGTAGCTTAGGGCCTCATCAAACCTAAATCCGGCCCTGGGTGGGACCCTCCATGTTCTGCTCTGCAAAATGTCATGGGCCAGCCCTGCCACACACAAACCTTTAGCACCTTTATCATTCCAGCCTCACAGATCGATACTTCTGGAGAACACTTTTCACAGCACTTAGTGTTTACTACTAGAGGGAAGCTGTTTATCTCTGCTCTGAAAAGCAGAGAAATTGCATCTCCAGGGTAACATTACCTAAGCTTGTTTTTTTAGCAAACAACACTCTGATGTCACTCTTCTCTGACATCATTAATCGCCACAGAAACCTCTTCAGACCAACCTCAAGCCTGAAATAAATACTGTCAATCCATACAAATTGGAGGGTAACCCAGAATAAAGATTCTGCAGCTGCCAACTGAGGCCAAGAAATATAAAGGGGAGGGGGAGAGAGAAATAAACTGCTGCAATTAAACTGGGCTTCCTCTCGGTCACCAAAAACCTAAGGTAAACCTTCCGACTTAAAGCACACACAGATATTTTAATTATCTCAGACTCAAAATCAGTTCTAACAAAACAAAGCACGGCATACGTTGATGCATTAGTGATTAGTACCACACAAATGGGGAGGAGAGCAAGGTTTTATTAGATATGGTCTTACTATCAATTTTCGTGGCATTATCAGATTACATAAAGGCCAGCTGGGAAAAACAAAAAGGCCTTTCTAATAAAATGCTCATTAATCTTTCCTCTCCAAAAGCACCCGTCCTAAATGGAGAGCAACCAGATGGATCTTGTTGTTCAACGACACATACGGCTTTTGCCATCCTAGAACAGCCAGTCACCACGGCTAAGCTGCCTGATCACTACGGACTCAAAGTACCGTATTTTTTGCTCTATAAGACTCACTCTTCCCCTCCTAAAAAGTAAGGGGAAATGTGTGTGTGTCTTATGGAGCGAATGCAGGCTGTGCAGCTATCACAGAAGCCAGATCAGCAAGAGGGATTGCTGCTTTCACTGCATAGTGATCCCTCTTGCTGTTCTGGCTTCTGAGATTCAGAATATTTTTTTTTCTTGTTTTCCTCCTCCAAAAACTAGGTGCGTCTTGTGGTCTGGTGTGTCTTATAGAGCGAAGAATATGGTATCTTCTCCAAGAGCAACATTACAACTTGCAAATGCATTTGGTGGAATTCTGCAGATGTGAGCGCTTCACGCTATTAACATTAACTGAGCCATACAGTTAATGTTTAACTGTTCTTTTGTTTCCTAAACAATGGTTAAGAATCCAACTGTACATTGAAAAAGTGATTTCCCTTGTCAAGCCTTGCCCCCAGAAGAACAAGGGCACCAAGGAGACTTGCTTGCAAACACAAAGGCTGAAAATGCAAGGAAGCACAACTCTTGTGATTAATGCAAACCATGGTTTGGATCACTCTTCAAGCCAACTCCAAACTGTGAGGTTTAGGTATTTAGACATAATGGCTTGGTTCGCACATCATGGTAAGTTTTCCCTAACATTACAGACCACGGTTAAGGAGGAGATACCTTAAAACAATAATTTAAATGTTCACTCAGCTGACATGTAAACATTCATATACGTAGTGTGGAAATCTTCGCAAAAGTTTGCAGTGAATTCTTTGAAGGCAAAACATTGAGGCCAGCAGTCTGCTTAAGAGCAAAGTTGCCAGCATTCATCTGAGACTCGCTGACAAGCTGTACGAGTTAATCTGGTCTGTGACCGTTTAATAAAATTTGATTTGATTCATCTGAGACTACACCTCCCTTGGCACAGCTTATATGCAAGCAGACAACATCAGGAAGGTTTTTCCAAAGATAAGAAGGGAACCTCCCACTCTTAGCAAGATTATATTGATATCAGATAAGGCAGACATTGTTCTCAGGGTCAATAAGACATTAAAGTCAATGCATAATGCATCTAGGCAATTTTGCCAGTTTCGAGTGGGGGCTGTTATCCAAAACTAACAACTTTTTTCCCCTAGATCAAACTTTCTGCCTCCTGGTTGGTCGTTCAGGAAAGGAGCATTGCACAATTTAATGCTCCATTCCATCATCCAAAAACAATGGTTCAAAGGAAATACCGTCAATTGTTGGGCCATTAACCCAATTAACCCACTAGTAATGGAATAAGCAGAGGAAAATATCATTGTGTATTGTGAATCAAAAGAGTTAACGTCGCAAAACAGGGAAGATTTCATCTATAAGAGTTACGTTTCACTCCTAAATCCTGGAAGCCCTGAAACGTGGCTGCAAATTGGTTTCACAAAAGCCCAGATTATATCCAGGAAATGGAATCAGCAAAAGTATAAAACATACATTAGAGACATGAAGCATGTAGAGTATAAAACACAGATGATTGTGCAAGTGTATTACTGTGTGGAATTTAAAATGACCTTTCCACTAAGCATGCCACTTTTCTTATTGCACTTCTGAGATTCATTAAAGGAAATCCCCCTTTATTTTAATGATCATATATAATAGTCTTGCAACAAAAATTTAGAGGAGTGTGTACAGAGGGAAACGAAATGCAAAAAAGAGCAGGTAGTGATAACTACCTGAAAACATAATAGTTACAGTGACCAATTATCAAAGCAGCAGAGCGATCTCACATTCCACATAGCTTCCAGAATCAAACACAAGCTGACAAAAACCCAAGTCAAACAGACAGTATTACTGAGCTACAGATGTTAGTTTAACTAAGGATGTTATCTGTGCTGATCTTTAAGGGCTTTATTTACCCTAAATGCTACTTGCAGCCTTTGCACCAAGGGGTGAAAACAACATCGGCTATTTGCAAACCCCTTATTTTAATTAACGTGCAAGTTCCCACAGTACCAAAGGCATGGAGCAAGAAAGCATTCAGGACAAATTCAAAGAGGCGAGGTCTACTGATGACGAATGAAGCCACAGCTCTAGAGAACTGCTGGCTTTTATTTTATTTTACAAAGGGAATCGGCCCTCACGCGTTTCTTCACAGGTGATGCTGTGGCAAAGCCATCTCATCCGCAACTTCTAGAGATGGGGAAAGGAGGCAGAGAACTTGTAGTGACGGTAACAAGAGGACCAGGCAAGGGAAATTCGACAGCTGAGATAAGTGCTCACCCCAACTTGGCAGGCAGCAGAGATGGGGAGGCATTTTGGTGGTCTCTGGGGCAGCCTGTGAACAAGTGCAAAGGGTTTGCCCCACCTACCAGCAGTGGCCAACATGTTCATTGCTACTGGGTGCCATTCCCCCCCCCTTTTTATTGACCAACAGGGTGCCAATGTGAGGCCACCACTTCCTCTGAAGGCCCCAACTTCTATTCCCAGCAAGTCCAGGTAGGGTCAGGAGGAATTCCTGGCTGAAACCAAACTTAGCGGGCCAGTGGTCAAAGAATCAATGGTCTAAGGCAGGTATAAGGCATGTTCCTAGGATTTAGCTTCTTAATACAGTGGTACCTCATGTTAAGAACTTAATTCATTCTAGAGGTCCGTTCTTAACCTGAAACTGTTCTTAACCTGGGGTACCACTTTAGCTAATGGGGCCTCCCACTGCCACTGCACGATTTCTGTTCTCATCCTGAAGCAAAGTTCTTAACCCGAGGTACTACTTCGGAGTTAGCGGAGTCTGTAACCTGAAGCGTCTGCAACCCAAGGTACCACTGTCCTACGTTTGAGATTTGGCTACATGGGGACATATGAAGCCAAGTCAGAACAAGACCATTAAATGGGGCTTTAACTTGTTGATAAACAGAAATGTTGGGAGGAGTTGGCTGTGCAAACCAGTAGTGCCCACGTTTTCTTCCATACAACCCCCCACCCTTTCTGAAAAAAGGTATGCCCCCCCCAAACAGCCAAACCTTTGCTTGCAGGCTTCTAAAACTACTACTGGTGTAATTTTACAGAACAATGCTAACTATGTCTACTCAGGAAGTAAGTCCTTTTGATTTCAATGGGGCCTACTTTCAGGTAAGCAAGGCTGGGAGTGCAGCTTTAGATTCTTAGAAAACAAGATTGCAAAGAATCCCCTGGACTTCCTTTTCCTTCCTCCCCATTATGAATCCTATTGTTAGTAATTTCCTCCTGCATCTTTTATAATAATCTGTCAGGGAACTGCCATCAGTGCCGGAGGGAGAGAGCAAGCTCCAGAGGGATCCCAGGGATTGGGAGAGGCAGCCCATCTTCTGGGGAAGGGAATCAGCTTAGCTCCAGTGGAGAAGGGGGGCAGATGGGGGAATCAGAGAGGCGGTCACATGACTCCTTGCCGGGGACCAGCGGGGAGAGGAAGGGTCCTCCGCTGCCTACGCCCTCCTTGCGCAGAAGGCTTCCGCGCAGGGAAAGTAGGAGGAGACTGGGCATCAAAGAACTTATTTGCTAGAAGAAGTTTAAGAAACGCCCACTGACGGATTCTGCCAGCGATTGAGACAGCCACGGGTGAGTGGCTGTCCGGACAGGAAAGGTTCACTCAGGCAACCCAGCCAGGTGTTGGCACAGGCTTACGCACTAGCAACCCCTAGAACCATTACATAATCCAAATCGTTTACATCTCTATTATATCCAAAATTCACCATTTAACTACAAATGTTATTCCAATCCTACTAATGATCTTAACTGTTTACAGTGGTTTTTAGGTAAATTATAAATTATAAATTTTCCCCATTCCTTATTAAAATTTTGGTCTTCTTGATTTCTGATTCTTCCCATCATTTTTTGTCATTTTGGCATCATCTTAAATTTTGACCCAGCTAAGAGATCTGAGGTTCACAATAAATAAACAGAATAAAAAACACTCAGGAATCAGACCTGATACTACCTTTAGATGACAGCAACGTCTATTTCCCTTGATAGCTGGTAGCTGAGAGATCGTTCTCCAAAGATATATACATATTCTGAGATGTGCAAGTCTAGTTTCTCCAATCAGCACCAAGGGAGTACAAGTTTCCCCAACCCAAAGTAGCAATGTGATATATTAGATTAGAGCTGCAAAAATAAATTGCCTCCTGAGGTTTCTTTCAGATGCTGCCAGATTCACTTGCTATAACCCCTGACACCTTCTGTTGCTCATGGCCTGTTCTCTTGCTGCGTATAAGGAGCTGTGATGAATCTGATGCCTTTGTAACCGGGTAATTAGCTGGAAGGAGCAAGCTAAAGATTAAAGGGGCTTTTGCCAGTTTCAGCTCAAGAGCCAGGAGGGCAATCCCTGCCTGAAGCAATGCATACCATTTATGCTAAAGTTTCCTGATGTGATAGGAATTTTGAGGTCTTAGATATATGGTAATGTTCATGACCGCACGTACATAGATCAGCACAGGAAGACCAACCTGAAGCCATTTTGATTCCTAAACTGAGCAAATGTTTTCTCTGCAAGGTCAAAGTGGAAAAGCCTCCCCATTGTCTTTTCCTTCACAAATCCTGCCTTAAGGATATGTCTGTGTCTGAATAGGGTGTGAGCCTGTGACCTTGTCCAGGAACTAAGTATTTATCACTACAAAAGAATGGCCAGGCTCCCCAGGCAATCCAATCAAGTAACCTGCCATACAGGAGATAAACAACAAGAGAAAACAATATTCAAATTTCTGTTTTAGACCGCCTTTTCTGTGATGTAGGTGTGATGTATCTGAGGGTGGGAACCTATGTAAGGACTCTATATGGGCTCTTGGATACCCCATAAGGGAAAAGGGCAATTTTTGTTTACAACACTGACACCAATAAAATCAAACATGAGCTCTTGTTTGCTTCTCCACATACTTCCCAAACCTCCCGAAGCATGGTTTATGATTCATACAATGGTGGCAAGTTTGCACCATTGTGTATAAACAGGAAACTTACCAAGTAGCACTTATCCAACTGTTATGTTTGAGTGGCCAGGGATACTTTTCTTTCTGCAAGAAACAAAATAGCGAAAAGTGTTGTTTACAAAAGCCCCATTGTGCAAAGCCATCTTTATAAATCAAAACATTATCACCGTTATTAATTTCTTCTAGCATTTCTTGGTCAGTTTTTTCAAATCGACCCAAGACAGTTTACAGACACACACAAAACAAAGAGCAGAATGCACAACAATTTCTTTCTTAAGAAATAAAACTAATGATCAGTGAAAACAGACCATTACTTTCCCATTATATATATGGCACTGTGCAATCACTTCCACACACAAAAAAGAAAAGAAAGGGGGGAAAAAAGATTTGCTTACATTTCCCCTTAAACCACAAGTGGGGAAATGCTAGACATGTGTTTCAATTAAGGAAAGACTAGTCAAGCCACGGTGGTAGGGCGTAGCACAATTCACATCTACATCTGGTCAAACATTTCTTGCCAAACCCAAAGAACAGGGAAAGAGTTACAGGTATATGCACACCTGTGCCATTATACAGAAAACAACACCGGACTCTCCTCGCATATAATATTTACCTATATAGGGAACATTCTCTGTATGGATTCAGGAATGTCCCAGGTAAAGAGAAGGTAGTTTTTTGTCAGTCAGATGTTGCTTTCTACCTATAGCCATAAAAAGCAAAAATCCCACTAATATTCATATTCTTTTCACACTAAAGAATTTAGGATTTTTAAAAGGTCTGTTTCAATAAGTTATTTATATGCACACCTTTAAAAAAAAATAGAAAGGAGCTCTTTGCAGGATAGATAATAGATGATGACGATATAGATAGATAGATGAGATTAGATAGATAGATAGATAGATAGATAGATAGATAGATAGATAGATACCACAGTTATAATCAATCTCATCTCCAATTCAGAAATGCATTTGAGACACTTGGATTTCAATCAATGGCATCTAGTGTAAGTGATGCTGCACAAGCCTTTGATTCTACTGTGCTTCCTGCACACAACTGGGAATACAAGAATGTCAGGATCCAAAGGACCTTGCAACTAGCAACATACAACTATGGAAGCTTAAGGCTTGTGTTTCTCAGACACTAGCTGTTCATGCCACATGGAAACCCTTTCTGAAACAAAGAAGGAGTTTCAAAAATAAGTTGTGGCATGGCTATGTGCTTCCTCGAGTCTAAGAGTACTCTCAAGGTAGTACTCTGGGTCTTAGACATTGAGGTGGGGTGACCTGAGTCCACCCTTTGACTTCTACTACTTTGTAGACCAGGTTTCCTCAACCTCGGCCCTCCAGATGTTTTGAGACTACAATTCCCACTGGTCCTGCTAGCTAGGGATCATGGGAGTTGTAGGCCAAAAACACCTGGAGGGTCGAGTTTGAGGAAGCCTGTTGTAGACTGTATAGCCAAGTCTAGAGGTCCATGCACCTGATCCATGGAAGGGCAAGAAAGCATCAGGAAAGTGCAACCAGAGTTCTTAGGTGTGTTGAGGAACGCATTTGTCAGAGACCCACAGATGGACCCCCTCTTTCAGGGGATGAGGGAAGAGGACTCCAAGCCAAAAGGGGAAGGGTTCTAGAGGGGTCAACCCCAACAGCACTTCACCAGATCAGCCTGTGGGGACAGTGACCCTACAGCCTGAAGATGTGACATAATGATGATGATGATGATGATGATGATGATGATAATGATGATAATAATAATAATAATAATAATAATAATAATAATAATAATAATAATTTATTTATACCCCGCCCATCTGGCTGAGTCTCCCCAGCCACTCTGGGCGGCTCCCAATAGAGTGTTAAAAACAATACAGCATTAAATATTAAAAACTTCCCTAAACAGGGCTGCCTTCACATGTCTTTTAAAGATAGGATAGCTGCTTATTTCCTTCACATCTGAAGGGAGGGTGTTCCACAGGGCGGGCGCCACTACTGAGAAGGCCCTCTGTCTGGTTCCCTGTAACCTCACTTCTCACAATGAGGGAACCGCCAGAAGGCCCTCAGCGCTGGATCTCCGTGTCCGGGCTGAACAATGGGGGTGGAGATGCTCCTTCAGGTATACAGGTATACATTGCTGTCCTCAGACTCACAGGAGTCTGCCGTGAAACCAGAGGCTCACTTGCTCCCCTTCAGTAGGAGACTACCAAAGCAGGCTGGGCCCCTTTAGATGAAGAACCTTATGGTCCAGACAAGGCTAATAGTTGGGATGCAACTGCTGTCATTATGTAGAGCTCAGTCTCAGTATGTTTGTTGCTGAAGCAACACAGCCTTGCCTTGCCTTGCCTTGCCCTGCTCCCAGCCTGAGCTTTGGAATGCTTTGCCGCAGAGCCAGACAACATTCAGGCCTTGAAGACCCTCGATGTAAAAATACCTTTAGCCTATTGAAGAAGTAGATTGTCAAAGAACACTAAAATGTAATGCACTCAAATCTAAGCTGAGCAGAAGCTTCCTGGGTTTAGGAAGGAGGCGCCAGGGCTCTGACAGGATGCTGGAGCCATGTTCACTCCTTCCCGAAGCCAGGTGGTCTTTGGGAATGTGGCAGGAGGGCTGTTGGACCCCTTAGGGGACTAGACTAGCCCCCCTAGTTCACTGACTGCGCACTACTGAGTTCCATCTGGCAAGTAGAAAGGCTTGCACCAACGTAATAATTGTAACAGCATTACTTTGAATTCCACTGTTCTGAAGATGGCCACACCACAACTTTAAAAAGGGCCTGACAATCCAGGACAAAACAAGCTCATGCGAACATCAGATCTGACTCCCATTCCCTTCTTAATGGCTAAAACTAGGTTCAGTTGCACATTACGCTCATGGTTTTATTTTCCGAACAGGAACATTAAAGTGATCGAATGTCTAGGAGTAATAACCGAAAAAGGCAAAAACAAAGCTTAGTATATATATTTCTGACATGACTCTGAAGGTCTGCATATTAAATTATTGCAAAAGAAAACAAAAACTTGAGTGGAGAAACGTTTAGGTTTCCCACTGCCAATGTCAACACGACAATCTGTCTCCAATTCCCCATTGTAGGAACCCAAAGCGCTACAATTATATTGTGTGCTATAAGGTACAGTTACAGGAGAATTTCTTGCTTCAGAGTAATGCTGTGCAGCAGAATCTCAAGTAGCTTTCTAAAGAGTTCCCTATAAAAACATAACAGCACAAGCATCCAAACGTTAGGAAACAAATCCACTATCAATGGATTGCCAATATCATAATGCCTCTATGCAAATATTATGTTGCAACGACACTTGGAATACTGTGTGCAGTTTTGGGCGCTGCACCTTAAAAAGAATATGGTGCAGCTAGCTAGGCAGAAAGAGGAACCACCAAGCTAAATGTTGTCCTTTCGTAAAAACAGGAGCAGATTTGATTTTTGCACAGACAAAAACATATTTTAAAATCCCTCCCTTGGTAAATTTGCAAAAATAAGTTTCACCCCCTAAAATAGCATACCCTAGTGGTACAGGGATCACAGCAGCCACGAAATTAAAAGACACCTGCTTCTTGGGAGAAAAGCAATGACAAACCTAGACAGCATCTTAAAAAGTAGAGACATCACCTTGCCAACAAAGGTCCGTGTAGTTAAAGCTATGGTTTTCCCAGTAGTGATGTATGGAAGTGAAAGCTGGACCATAAAGAAGGCTGATTGCCGAAGAATTGATGCTTTTGAATTATGGTGCTGGAGGAGACTCTTGAGAGTCCCATGGACTGCAAGAAGTTCAAACCTATCCATTCTTAAGGAAATCAGCCCTGAGTGCTCACTAGAAGGACAGATCCTGAAGCTGAGGCTCCAATACTTTGGCCAGCTCATGAGAAGAGAAGACTCCCTGGAAAAGATCCTGATGTTGGGAAAGATGGAGGGCACAAGGAGAAGGGGACGACAGAGGACGAGATGGTTGGACAGTGTTCTCGAAGCTACCAGCATGAATTTGACCAAACTGCGGGAGGCACTGGAAGACAGAAGTGCCTGGCGTGCTCTGGTCCATGGGGTCACGAAGAGTCGGACATGACTAAACGACTAAACAACAACAACAACAACAAGTGGTACAGGCTATATCACACATACAAATGCACAAGCTCCCTGATTCAAAATGCCAGCATCTCTCACTTGTTTTCCTGGAACTGGCGACAACAAAGTCAACAGCTATTTGCTTTGTTGTTGTTGTTGTTTAGTCGTTTAGTCGTGTCCGACTCTTCGTGCTATTTGCTAGTTCATCTTAATGAGCTATTTAATACTAGCTATTTGCTAGTTCATCTTAATGAGCTATTTAATACTAGCTATTTGCTAGTTCATCTTAATAAGCGACAAGCTTTTGCCAAGCAAGAACATGGACAGAGCCCCGTTTGCTCTTTGCAGAGACTTTCAACCACAGCCACTGGCCATGATCCAGAAAAGTTGCACACAACATGTTCATGCCTTGCCAGGCTTTGCGCTTCTTCCTTGGGAAAAGACCTGCACCTCCCTGGTCTTATTCAGTTTTTCAAGGTTTCATAACTGATTTGTAGCACAGCAGGGATGCTGCACTCAAAAACAGAAAACCCCCAGAGCCCAGCTGCACGGGCATTTCTGCACAAAACCCAGTTTCTTTTGCAATGCTGTCCCTCCTAAGCATGTTTTCATGCTACCACAAATAAGCAGTAATAAAGAGAAACAGGGAGCATTAACATCAACTTAGGCCGCACAATGTCACATAAATGTTTTAAGCTTGTGTGCTTTGCTGAAAACACAATCTTAAAACCAACGTGGAAAAAACAAGATTTGGGCGAGTGGGTATAACAGCTATAATGAATAAAATGTTTTAGGTTATGTCTGGAGCAGACTGCAAACCAGCTAGAATCCAAACAGCCTGCCCAAACAGCAAACAGCCCAACCTTTAGAAAACTGGGTAGGCAATGTAGTTCCCTCTAGGTGTTGTTGGACGACAATTCCAATCAGCTCCAGCCAGCGCATCCAATCAATTATATTGATTGTGTGTGTGTGTTTGTTGTATTTATTTTAATTGATGCTGCGAGCTGCTTTGGGTCTTGCACTGAGAGAAAGGCAGGATATGAAACAAATAATCGGGTTGGTGCCAGTTCATTTCATAGCTGTCAACTTTTCCCTTTTCTTGCGAGGAATCCTATTCGGAATAAGGGAATTTCCCTTAAAAAAAGGGAAACGTTGACTGCTATGGTTCAATTCCAATGATATGTAGAGGGTACCAGTTGCCTCCCCCTGCCCTAGAGAACACACCAACATTAGTTTTCTCCAAAACTGATTTTATTCATTAATGGTTCATATCCCTTATTAGCACTTATTTCCCAAATCACTGGATAAAATGATGGGCCTTGCTGTTTTCCTGCAGTGCTCCCTGGTAGGAAATGGACCATGATGTGACTAAAGAAGTTTCTTCCGACTACAGTAAGCCTGCAACTTACGTGGGCTGGGGTGGGTACATTCCAGAGATCATGCCTAAAACCAAAATCGCGCATAGTCAAAACGCACTGAGTTCCACACCAGGTGAGATTGCCAAAGCATATATGTGCCAAGCAATTCTGAAGATGCAATTTGCCGATATAAAAAGCTATTTACAAATGAGAACAATGCACTGTCCAGATGAGATAGGGCAATCTGAGTTCTGAACATGATTTTGGGGAAACTATTAAACCTCAAACCTTCTGGTGCTAGTTAAATATCACCCCTTGCTCCTCATTAAAAATTATACATTTAATGTATTCCATTAGGCATACTCAACCTCCTTCCCTCCCCCCGTCAACCTCCAGTACAGTACATTTTGCAAAGTGCGACTCGTCTGACGTTTTAAATGAAGTCCAAGGCTTAATTTAACACTTATAAGTTGCTTTGCCAAAATCCGCTATTATTTTCACACTCTTTTCTTTTACAGAAAGAAGCAGTAGCTGGGCTGGAACTCTGAGCAACACAGGTGTTAAGCCTCAAAATGTATTTAGAATGCCCAATGGTGGTTCAAAACTGTTAGCCAGCACATTAAGAGCTGCAAACTGGGTAAGATGAGACAACAGGAAACCGACACACTTTGGGATTACTAGAACTGAGAACTTCTGGGGAATATCAAGCCCTTGCACCGTACCTCCAGATTTGATGAATGGGACTTTTGCTCTATTTGTATAGACATATTTGAGTCACAGCAAGGAGAGGTACAGTGGTTCTTTTATTAGATGGCCACTGGTCAAGGAAGAAGGAAGGCTTAGAATGGGGCACCACACATAATTCATACATTTTTCTTCCCCCTGCAAATGGGCTTTCTTTACTAAAGGTTAGATGGTAGATCTTCTTTAAATTGCCCCAGCTAAAATTTTTGCCATGTTTGCTGTCACCTGGTAATCTTGGTCTGCAAGAGGAAAAGGTACTGTAGCAGTGGATGAACGACATGGCATAGAAAACAGAAGAGGCGGAATAACCTTGTTCCACAGATCTTTATAGAGAGAACAAGCTAGCAGTACGTGCACTACTGGTTTGATACTGCTGTCTCCACATGGAGAAGGTTCTTGGCCTTTTGGCTAAGATGAAGTGCAGAGAGGACTTTATACATTTAAATTAGGACATGAGGAAAAAGCAGGTTTGTTGGTACTGCTCCAGAAAGTTTGAGATAGACCAGAACTACTAAATGAAAACTTTGGAGGCGGGGGGATATGGACCAGGTATTTACACATTTGGTACCCATTTGAAGTCAGCTATTGTCAGCTATTGTCCCAGGTGGGCATGGGTGGCGCTGTGGTCTAAACCATAGAGCCTAGGGCTTGCTGATCAGAAGGTCGGCGGTTCGAATCCCCGCGATGGGGTATGCTCCCATTGCTCGGTCCCTGCTCCTGCCAACCTAGCAGTTCGAAAGCACGTCAAAGTGCAAGTAGATAAATAGGTATCGCTCCGGAGGGAAGGTAAACGGTGTTTCTGTGCGCTGCTCTGGTTTGCCAGAAGCGGCTTAGTCATGCTGGCCACATGACCCAGAAGCTGTACGCCGGCTCCCTCGGCCAATAAAGTGAGATGAGTGCTGCAACCCCAGAGTCGTCCACGACTGGACCTAATGGTCAGGGGTCCCTTTACCCTTTACCTTTACCTATTGTCCCAGGTGTGTGGGAGAGTTATGACAGAGGAGGTTCTTTCTCCAGACACAATGTCATACAGAGCATCATTTCTGTTGGCTTTCACAGGCCAATTAATTGATTTCTGCTCGCCAACCAATATATCAAGGAGAAATGGGAGGATTAAACTTTGCCAGTGCCGTTGCTTTGAAGGCAGCAGGCTGAGCTTCAAGGCCAGGATCAATCCAGCTGAAAATGAAATCAAAGTCACTCTGACCATCACATTTTACAAAGATTCAGGCAGAATATGCAAAAAGATATATAATCCAGAAGACCAATCTGTATTCATCAGCATGAATCAAAGTTGCACAAAGCACAAGTGCAGACTCTCCAATTGTCCCTATTTTCCAGGGACAGTCCCAGATTTCTAAAAGCCATCCCAGTTTCAGATTTGATCCCAGAAAGTCATTACTACACCCCTATTTTCACTGGAGAAATATTGGAGGGTATGGAGTTATGCAACCCTCGAGCCAAGGAGATAAGTAACTATACAACCTTTAGAAGACATATGAAGGCAGCCCTGTATTTTTTTGATGTTTAATGTTTTATTATGTTTTTATATATGTTGGAAGCTGCCCAGAGTGGCTGGGGCAACCCAGTCAGATGGGTGGGGTGTAAACAATAAAATGATGATGATGAAACAAGACATCCTTATTTTCATCAGAGAAATGTTGGAGGGTATGCAAGTGTCTACCAGATCATTCTGACTTGGTGAATATGAAAGGAAAGTGTGTAAGGGGGTAACTAATTATTCCCAAGAATGCTTATAAGGAAGTATAAACATACTTTCAAAAAATGTTCAACAACTTTGGTCTCCTCCCACCCCCACCCCTCAAAAATGGGTAGATCACTACCAGTTTATTTTTCTGGGAGTACATCAGGACATCAGACATAAAGGGTGAAAGAACCACAGAAATGTTTCCCCTCCACTAATTCCGTGACTTCTGTGATACAGTGGATATGTTAGCTCAGTATTCTGCCTTCCACACGTCTAATACCTCCCACATTTTCTTACCAATGCTTTCGGCTAAAAAGTTCTTTAAGTGCACTCTCTCTGAAGAGAAGCAAGCTAAATGAAAAACATGTCATCTGATGCAGCACATTTTTCTTTCATCTTAAAAAGAAGACAGCAGAAGAAGAACTCTCTTGAATTAGAGGGGATTAGCCCCAACTGTTTTACAGTTCCAGACTGCGCCATTTTCAGGCCTATCTTCTTACAGGATTACAATATATATATCTACAATGAACAAATGCTTCGCAACAGACTAATCCAGCTCAGTCTAAATTCAGAATGAGATTTAATTTTTAAAGAGCAGAAAAACCTCTCCGCGCTGTTATTTTATTCCCCAGGGTGTGAAACGTGTAAGAACACGTCAAACTGTTTTTACGCAACAGGGTTCAATCCACAAATACGTCCCACTAAACAGGCACAGGATATCAGGTCAAACAACCTGAAAAATTCCTGCAGTTTCCTCCAATACAGGTCTTAGGTCTCATGCTGATCTCTACCCCTCATGACACACCAGTATGCTCTGGTTCGCCACAAGGGAAAATACTCCACTACTAGGACAGTAGTTTTCAATATTTGTATGTGGTTACCCATAGCTGTTTCGAAACAGAACATGTACCCAGTGGTATTTTTTAAAATACACACAGACACACCCTCAATGTACAGGTGATGTGCTCTTACAGAGTGGTCATGGGACTAGGGTGGTGCTGTGGTCTTAGGTCCAGTTGTGGCCGACTCTGGGGTTGCGACGCTCATCTCGCTTTATTGGCCGAGGGAGCTGACGTACAGCTTTACCAATGCAAAAATTGAAAAGGGCTCCTGCATCTTTAACGGTTCTGTAGAAGAGGGAAATTCAGCACTTTGAGGTCCAGTGATGATGATTTTATGGAAGTCTCTGCAAGATGTTAACTAAGCTTTATGAACTATTGTGACTGAGACGTAGTAATAATATCACAGCCAGTAGGTGGTGGTAATAGGGCCTCTCTTAGGGCCTTGCAATGCCATTAAAATATGAGAAGAAAGGTGGATTTCATCAGGTGCGCCATATGTAACAAACTGCACCTGCTGACATTCCCTCTTCTCCACAACTGGGAGTCTTGGCCTCATTTTCACCTGCCCATCCTACCTATTATTCCTCTGCAAACATCAGAGAGCAACAATGGTAAAGGCTTCAGGAATGAAGTGTCTTAATCCGCATCTCTTCCTTCCCTCCCCCCCCCCCCCAAAAAAAAATCTGGCTATGAAGGCAGCCACAGCCTCTGTGGACACACAAGCATCAATTTCATCAGAAGTCAGTGATCCATCTGTTCTAGTCCTCTCTACCAGCAGGTTTGTGTTGCTGTCGTTCAGATCATCACTGGGCTTGTTTCTCCCAGATCCAACATCTACCTCCCTCCCCACCAAAAATGAACAGAAGCAATTCATTCTAGCTGAAGCTGCAGCAGGAGAGAAGAAAAAAGATGTCGGGAGAGATTTGATGCAAGCTTTGAACCCACAGGACTGCTGGCAGAACGTGGAGTGTTCGCCAAATGCAACTTCAATAAGCTCCAACTAGTACGGCCAAAGGTCAGGGATAATGTGAGTTATAGCCCACCACTGATGAATGGTGCCATCTTGGTTACTCAATTAAGCAAGGAACCCACTGGGTTGCACTAAACAAAGTCACTGCCCAAGTAGAACAACTTCCAATAATTCATTGGAGCTTTCTCTCCTTTTCCTCTCTCTGAAAGCCCCCCACTCCAAATCTGCACTGGGGTTCCCTCAACACACCAGAGCAGATTTTGGGGGTGCTGTTTTGGGGAGAAGAGAAAGTCTTAAGTTCTACCACACAAGCAGAAGTTGCCCCACTCGTGCAAATGTCGATTTCAGTCCATTGCCATTCATAGATTCAACTGTATTTGGAAATTCAATGGGGAAAATTTGGGAAGGAGGTTATTTCTTTAGCTCAAGTCACAGAAGTAGCCCCTTTTACAGTTTTCTGCTTGTTTGCTCCTTCTTAACTTTCAGGCACCCTGGCAACCAAGTATTTAGTAGCTATGTGCCGCAAAATGGCAAATGCTTGGGTGGTGGTGGGGTTAATGTTTCATTGCAGAATGCAGTAACAGCACATTTGCTTTGGCTATTAAAGAGATGTTCTCCAACTGCGAGAAGCTAAATGTGTGTACTTTTCAAAATGTACACTTTTGAATATGTGGTGCTGCTGTCATAAAACCTGGAGGAATGCTCTGCAAGAGTTGGCAAACGATGCTTTGAGATCGTTTGTCACCACGATCTTCCAACAGCTTTCCGCAGAAAAACAAAAGCAAAAGAAGGAACAATGGCAGAAAACCAAACACAATGCTGCAAATTGTGTATTTATGGGGGATACCAAAGCATTAACACATGAATTGCAGGGGGAACACATTTGGGCTTCTTGATTTTGTGTGTGTGTGTGTGTGTGTGTGTGTGTGTGTGTGTGTGTATACGAACGCAGGAAGAGAAGGACAGGTCAAAAGCCAGTTTTCCAGGGATATAGCCCTAGATTTTGCCTTTAGAAGCAAAGCTTGGCATTGTAATGGCACTCAACCTACAACTTTGGAAGGTGGTTGAAAATGTTTCCAGAACAGGCCCATGACCTGGTATTTAAATGAAATGGAGATAAGCCCCATCAAACCAAAGGAGGTTATTATGAACAAATCAGGATCTGAACTTGCAAAAACTAAATAATGCACAGAAATTGTATTATGAAAGTATTTTATGCAACTAACGCAAACAATTCTATTGTGAACACAACATGCTGGTTCCAAGTAGGTTCTGGGCCCAGTGTGGAAGCCAGTGGTGTATTGTGGTGGAGGCCACGGGGGCTGTTGCCCCAGGCACAAAATTGTTAGGGGCACAAAATGTCAACTTCTGGTGCTGCCTCAATACCGCTGCATGCTTACATCGCTGGGCTCCATTGAAAACGGCTACTCCATGTGAACCATCAGGAAGTGACCTCTCCAGACAACGGAATGACTCCTCTTTTCTTATCTCTGGGGCCACAATCTCTTGGGTGGCGCGTACACCGTAAGGCAGTTGAATGCGTATGAGTACTCTGCCAGTTGCCCTCTCTCCCAAGCCTGCTCCATGTGGCTCTGGCAAACCACGCTATGCCACTGGCGGAAGCACAGGAAACAGGAGGTACTTTTGTCTCCCCCTCCCTACTGTGAAAGCCCTGAGACATCCGAGGCAGGTGTCTCGTGCTGGCGCTGGGTTTGGCACAGACTTCAGCTTCACTAGACAACTTGCCCCTATTCTGAACATCTGCAATCTAGCAAAGGGGAAAGTTGAGGCTGCTGAGTGTTTGGGGGTTGCTGTTTATGTACATGGAGTGGAGATCTTCCATCCTGGGGTGCAGACTTCAAACTGGGAGATCTGCAAGACAGGAAATGCCACTAAAAACATCACTTTCTTGTTGTATCACAGCAGGGCTGTCAGGATGCGTGACAAAGTTCTAGATCGGAATCAATGGTAGGGAACCTATGCCTAATCTTTCCTTCCTCAAATTTGTCTACGTTGACATTTGACAACAATGGGAGACCCTGAAAATAGGATAATCTAACAGCAGGGGATTTGTTTTGAATGGATTATAGCTATTCCGATTCAAAACACACACACACACACCCTTCCTGCATCTTTACAAATATTGGATGGTTGAAATATTTGGCCATTAAGATTCCATTTAGAATGGAAGCATCTTTGGGATGGTGCAACTTTCTCCTTTAAAGGAAAAGCAATGCTATTTTTGTAGATAACAACTTCAAGACCAGGCTGCGTGTGCAGAGGCTGTTGGGCGACGAATGGTCTTTGGAGCCATACTGCCATTTTGGGAATGGAAAACGAAAGGCAAGCTTAAATGTCATGGTGCCTTTGCATTCTGAGATGTGAGACATTCTCCGCGTTGGGAATGATTACAGAAGGAATCAAAAACAAAATTTCCAATATCATAAGGCCCGTTATACAAGCTCTTGTCATGCAGCCACATTCGGAATGCCAAACATAGTTTTGGTCATCCCTCTTAAAAAGGATATCGTAGGAAAAGGGAGAAAGAAAAGGGTGGCCAAAATCATCAGTGGGTTGGAGCGCCTCATCTTCATGGAAAGGCTAAAAGTGCTGGGAAGGTTTTTAAGTATGAGAGCAGGGAAATAATTAAGAGGGAATGTGATTTTATTTATTCAATTCCTTGTTAAACTTTGTAAGCTGCTTTCCGACAAACAACAACAACCCACATCTCCAAGCAGCACATGAATAAAAAATAATTGAATACACTTTTGAAGACATTTTTTTTTGGGGGGGGGGCAACAACACAAAACAAAACATCACTATAAAAAGAAGAAGGGCGTCAGTCCGTCACCTTATCAAATGGCAAAATTAGTTCCAGGGACAACTTGAAACAAGAGGATTTTAACCATCTTTTTTTTCAGATTAAAATGGGATGGAGCTGGGGGGGGGGCACCTTTAACAAACCAAAGTCCTAGGCGGTAATGACTCTTTAAAGTGAGAAGGTGCTATTTTAAATGTATAATGCATATGGAGACTTAGTTGAGAACTAGACCATAGTTTGTGCAACATTAGACTTGTCCACACATTACACTGAACATGGGCAGAAACTTTGTTTACACATGTGCATGTGTTTGCATGAAAGGGTGTAAACCTCTTGCTTTGTGCAGCTCAGCTACTGTGTACACAGCTACACAAACCATACGCTTGTTGAACATTGCACACGAACACCCCTAATGGCATCACGGTGTACCATGGAGGATGTAAGGAGCTCTCCACCAAATTCCTGGGGTGCTGGAGTAGAATTGAGACTTCTCTCTAAATTGCCAGTTGGATTAGAGTCTTTGAACCAGAGGGCTACCCTGAAACCTGGAAAAAAAACCTGGCCAAGTATCAACAACTTCAGTATCAAAATTGAAGATTTAAGAACTGAAATCAAATTGTTCGACTTACTGCCTGGTTATCATGCGGAAATTAAAATGGGTAACTAATCCCAAGATTCTGTGTGTGGGTCTTTTTTTGTCTTCTCCTCTGAATTCATGCCCTGACACTTCCCACATCAGGGAACCTACTTCATCACAACCCAGGGACACATTAAAAAGAAATATTCATCACATAAAGCTATCAGCAGCAAAATCCTCTTGTGGCGATTTTACCACGTCAAAGGGGACCACAGGAATCAGCGATGGACAGAACTTCCAAATTTCCAATTAGCAATTGCTTTTAAAAATTGAACCAGAGTTCCAACCCGCAGTTAATTTGCATAGAAATAGGGAATTTGAATTAATTGTAAAGAGCTCCCGGAGTGGTGATGACATCACTGGTGCGCTGGGATCTATATGAGCTTTAAACATGCCAGAACCTCTTTGCAATGTGGCAAATGTGGTTTCTATTAGCCATAATGCTATCATGGGCATAATACCCTCAAAGAGCCAAAATTCTAGATTCCCAGCTCTCACTTAAAAAAACCCCAAAACCTTATTCTGACCATGTTGCGAGAAACTACCCTGCTCCTGCTGTTCAGTGTGTCAGCCAATGCATGAATTCATGGCAGTAACTGACACTGAGGGAAACGGATTGGGCCAACTAGCCAAAGGAAAAGCTAAATAGCTCATCCATTATCTGGGGAGGAACTTCCCAGTTCACATTTTAAAGCCTTTTGCCGGGGGGGCGGGGGTGTCCTTTCCTGGTGGAGAAGTGATTGCAGCTTCACATAAAATATTCTGGAAATCCAAGGTTTTTAAGGTAGCTGTAGCAGTGGATATACCAACAAAGATATACCAACAGGGGTAGCAGCCAAGACAGATTTTTCTAACTCATGCCTTTTGTCATACTAAAAAATCATGTAATTTCCCCTTGCTAAGCTTGTAAACTTTTTAGAAAACTTCCTGCCAATGCCAATGCAGATCACCTTTATTGTACTCATTTTTCAGGCTAGAGGATGGCGGCTGAGATAGCCTGGTTTAGACCAGGTACTAGAATTTTAGCATACCCTTTTTGACCGGTTGCAGGTGGAGGAATCAAAGTAGTATATGACAGCCCTACAGTGAGGCATTGCATTGTTATCCAGTTTCCATTATTATTATTTATTAAATTTCTATACCACCCTTCATCTGACGACCGCAGGGCAGTTTACAATATAAAAACACAACAAATACACAAACAAAAACAATAACCCCCTCACAGTTTAGAAGGCCACAGATTGGCTAATGAGCCAAAGACCTGGAAGAATAGGAATCTTTTTTATCTGGCACCTAAATATATGTAACGAAGGCACCAGGCAGGCCACCCCAGGGAGAGCATCCCACAAGTGGGGAGCCACCACCGAAAATCCCATGCTGCCCCCTCTCCAGACCTCTTGCAGAGGAGGCACACAAAGAAGAGCCTCAGATGTTTACAGTGTCCTGTTTGATTCATACAGGGCGAGGCAGACCTTGAGGTAGTACATTGGGTAGTGCATTTAGCGATGCGGGTGGCGCTGTGGTCTAAACCGCTGAGCCTCTTGGGGTGGCTGATCGGAAGGTTGGCACTTTGAATCCCTGAGACAGAGTGAGCTCCTGTTGCTCTGTCCCAGCTCCTGCCAACCTAGCAGTTCAAAAGCAGACCAGTGCAAGTAGATAAGTCGGTACAGCTGCGGCAGGAAGGTAAACGGCATTTCCGTGTGCTCTGGTTTCCGTCACAGTGTTCTGTTGCACCAGAAGCACTTTGGTCATGACCTGGAAAGCCGTCTGCAGACAAACGCTGGATCCCTTGGCCTGAAAGCGAGATGAGCAGTGCAACCCCATAGTCACCTTTGACTTGACTTAACCGTCCAGCGGTCCTTTACCTTTATATTTACCTTTACATTGGGTTTTTATAAGGGAAATGTTGCTATGAAGTTGATTGCTGCAGCAGCACAATTCATTTAGGTCTGCAGGAGGTGAAGGTTTCAACAGGAAGAAGTGAGGGTTTCAGCTATACAGTGGTACCTCAGGTTAAGAACTTAATTCATTCTGGAGGTCCATTCTTAACCTGAAACTGCTCTTAACCTGAAGCACCACTTTAGCTAATGGGGCCTCCCACTGCCGCCGTGCCGCTGTGCGTGATTTCTGTTCTCATCCTGAAGCAAAGTTCTTAACCCGAGGTACTATTTCTGGTCTGTAACCTGAAGCATCTGTAACCTGAAGTGCCTGTAACCCGAGGTACCACTGTAGCTACAAACTCATATGAACACCAGGTCTAGCCATAGACTATTATTTTTTGATAGTTCAATTCACAACTAATCTAACAAAAGTTTCCATGAAGAAATCTATTCTCTCACCAATCTGTTAATGTTTCGCTGATTAAGACATTTCAGCTAAATTGCACAAAACATTCAATACTGAATATTCCAATACTGAATAAGGAAAAGTTCCCTGAAAGCGAAAATGTGGCTCTCATGAACAACTCACAATGTGGTTTCCTTAAAGACTGGTGCATTCTAGGTGATTTAAAAATCTGAAGTCACATCAGGTAACAAAATAAGACTCTCCTTCCTCTCCAATTTCCTTCTCATCCAGTATTCCTATGCTTCTGAAATAAGGCTCCATAGGGCAGCAAAGTTGACATCCTGTTCCTATTTACAGAGCTTGGAGACCTTCCATGTAGCATAATATGTAATCCTTCCTTATAAAAGACCAACCCCATAAGACCTCACAATGCAAAACAATTAACCAGGAACACAAACAACCTTGTTGGTTAGATAAATAGAACTGAAAATACTCTCTTGTAATATCAAGTGTTTATGTCTTATGTCCACAATTACCCAAGATGCTAGAGAGGCAGTTCCCATGAACCACTTGAAAACTGTTGAGGGTCTTGGGAAGACCACTTAATGGTTTTTGCAATGTGCTGTGCTAGACGCTATATAATTTTTAATTACATTTTAATTGCTTCTTTTATTTCTTGTATATTCTCTATGTCATCTAACTGAAGTTTGAACTCCATAGAATCCCAGTTGTAATACAATAAAGTACATTACAAAAGAAGCAATAAAAATACAATTAAAAATCAATATGAATGCCTAATGTGATGGATGGGCCTTCTCCTGTCTTCGTCCACAAATCCACAAACAAACTGTTATTCTGCCCTTAAAGACAGATCCATTCCTGCTATTACTTCAAGCAACAGTTTAAAAGGTCTGTGCACACAACGGCATGTGGATGAGCATCAGGCTCGGAAACCCCATCCCTCCTTCCATTCCACTCAGTACGTCTGCTGAGTTCTACAAATTGGATATCCTGGTTTAAAACAAACTCTACTCAGTTGCCAAACAGGCCAGCTTCAAACCATGGATTTGTTTAGCAAGATGGCTTGTTTAACTAAGCATTGTTTGTTTTAAGCCAGGACACTTGGTTTGCACATAATGCTAAGCTAAGTATGTGAAAAGAAAACCGCCCATAAAATTATGGGGCCAGCACATCACTCAGAAAGGTGCCTAAAATCATGACAAGACAGAAGTACTGTGTTTTTTTTGGGGGGGGGAGGCGGGCAGGTGTGGAGGACTCCCTGGTCCTGAATAAGGTAACTGTGTTCCTGAAGCACCAGGTGTGCAGCCTGGGAGTCATTTTGGATTCACAGATGTCCATGGAGGCTCAGGTCAATTCTGTGTCCAGGGCAGCTGTCTACCAGCTCCATCTGGTACGCAGGCTGAGACCCTACCTGCCAGCAGACTGTCTTCCCAGAATGGTGCATGCTCTGGTTATCTCCCGCTTGGACTACTGCAATGAACTCTTTGGAGGGCTACCTTTGAAGGTGACCCGGAAACTACAACTAATCCAGAATGCGGCATCTAGACTAGTGACTGGGAGTGGCTGCCGAAACCACATAACACCGGTCCTGAAAGACCTACATTGGCTCCCAGTACGTTTCTGAGCACAATTCAAAGTGTTGGTGCTAAACGGCCTTGGCCCAGTATACCTGAAGGAGCATCTCCACCCCCATTGTTCAGCCTGGACACTGAGGTCCAGCTCTGAGGGCCTTCTGGTGGTTCCCTCACTGTGAGAAGTGAGGTTACAGGGAACCAGGAAGAGGGCCTTCTCGGTAGTGGTGCCTGCCCTGTGGAATGCCCTCCCATCAGATGTCAAGGAAATAAACAAATATCTGACTTTTAGAAGACATCTGAAGGCAGCCCTGTTTAGGGAAGTTTTTAATGTTTGATCTGTTTTTAATATTCTGTTGGGAGCCGCCCAGAGTGGCTGGGGAAACCCATCCAGATGAGCGGGGTATAAATAATTTGTTGTTGTTGTTGTTGTTGTTGTTGTTGTTGTTGTTGTTGTTACTACTACTACTAAAAGGGGTCACCAGGCTGAAATACAACCATCCCCTTTCCCACACCTGAACTGATCAAATTAAATATGAGATCAACATAATTAGCAGTACAGAAGACCATTCAGTGCCCCCCCCCCCCAGCTATTGAAACAATCTACAAACAAACAGGTGGGTCCGCCAAAAATTCCTACATGGCCCCGAAGTGACCAACCAGTCGCACTGAGAGGGAGGGAGGGAGGTGCTGCTGCCAGAAAAATAAGAGGAAGGAAGACAGCCATCCAGCCTTTATTCGGCCATCCCACCCAAAAGCATTTGAGTGACACGAGAGCTTCGGACAGGTGTTCTCTCTCAGCTTGAACAGGCCACAAAGATGCCCTGCTGGTCAGTACCAATGCAGAATGGGCATCAGAACAGGCCCTGAGACAACTATTTTTCTACGGCACATTTCAATCTAAGGAGTATTCAACAGCAGCCGTAATTCTGCAGCAATGAATTAAATGAGAATGCCCAACATTAGAATGAAGGAAATAAAGACCTGCACTACAGGTTTGAGAACAACGCTGCCAGTCTTTGTTGGCCATAAAATATGACACAGTTGCTTCTTTCTAAGCAATTTACTGAACACCTGGGTCAAGGAAACATAGTGACACTGCTGTTTTGTTTCTCCCCAACCGGCAAAAACAAAGAGAGAAAAGTTCAAGGTTTCCAGAGGAAACATTTTATAGAAACGATGGAATGGAAAAACTGGCAATCAGAATAAGTGTCCTTGCTGAAATGTTGCTATACAGTACTACTCAAAAAAATCTCAGTACAGTGGTACCTCGGGTTACATACGCTTCAGGTTACAGACTCCGCTAACCCAGAAATAGTACCTCGGGTTAAGAACTTTGCTTCAGGATGAGAACAGAAATCGTGCTCCGGCGACGCAGCGGCAGCAGGAGGCCCCATTAGCTAAAGTGGTGCTTCAGATTAAGAACAGTTTCAGGTTAAGAACAGACCTCCGGAACGAATTAAGTACTTAACCCGAGGTACCACTGTACTGTATAAGAATTAATTTAGACATTTTTTTAAAAATAAAAACCCTGTAAGGACGAGCTATTGATTCTTGTTTCCAATATGTGCAGATGAACTCAGGGCTCAGTGAAATAGGAAGACTTAACAATTTCATTTTTCTCCTGGCAAAACCTCCCCCCCCCCCCTTTAGATCATTCTTTTCAGTTGATACAGTTTTCTTTTTTTTCAGATCACCAGTGCGGATAAAATCTTGGCTGTAGCAAACCAAAGAAAAGGAAGTTTTGATCTCAACAGAGTCAGGATTTGATTCATTAGGAAAACCTTCAGCAACTGAGTGCCTGGCATATGTTTTGAACTGCATTGCCTATTACCTGCAGCGAGCAGCACCAAGGAGCAAAGGCTGCTCTAAGATACATCCCATTCTCTGATCCTTTTAAAAAGCCAGCTGTGTAGGAGAACACCACCGTCCCATCAAATCCTGGGCAAGGACCAGGCAAATGACATCACAAACCAAATTCATTCACACTATGCAAAACATCTGTTTTATTCAGCTCGATGGATACAGGATCGAACTAAACCTCCCTTTAGTTATGTGGTTATAAAGTCCCTGCTAACATGCAAAAAAAGGGGCTGTGGAACAGAAACGTCAAAAGGCACATTTTTTAAAGCAACCATCGGACACATAATGCCTATATATACTTTCAAAGGAAATAAAATTTGGGGAGGCCAATATTTTTTTCTGGCACTATTAATTGCAGAGCTAAAACCAATTTGTTTTACGGGACTCCTTTTTTTGCATGCGAAAGGTACTATTTCAAGGGACCTGGAATATATCTCAGAATATCAGTGCTAAAAGATGCCTTACCCTAGACTGTGAAATCCCAGTCCGCAGCCTTCGACTCTTAGGGAAGCGGCTGCACAAACAGATGGAGGAATCGCACTGGGCATTGTTCCGAAGAGGACTCCTTTAAAGCAGCTCCTCCAGCTGCTTTAAAAGGAAGTTGTTAATACATAGCAACATAGGCATCTTGGGGTGTGTGTGCCCCCCTTCTTAGTAAAGCACTTGCCAAGAGAATTGGGGGACCTCCCCACTCTGCAGACTGGCTCCTTCAAAAGTGCCAATTGCCACTTTAAAAAGGCAGAGGATTTTTGCCCTTGTCCCTCCCGCACATACACAAAAGTTCACCAAGACATGACACATGCATATCAGTAAAATGTGGAGGGGAAAAAGGGAGGTCTTGCTTCTGCTTATCTTTAACTAATAGCTTAACATTTGCCTCAGCTCATCATAGCTGTAAAGCCAGCAGCCTTGCCTTAGTCATTGCAAAGGGAACGCAAGTTACCTACAAGTACACCTGCAGGTTATTGGAACGGATAAAAAAAGGTTTTTGAAACAAGTAGAAAGTTGTTGAACTCCTTTCGACACATGGCTCCAGACACTGCATTTTTAGACGGACACAAGCTGTTCATCCCGCTACCCCAAAACCCAGAGTTGAAAAGTGTTTTTGAAATATGTTTAAAGCATATTTTCTTTTAAAAGGATAAGTTAAGGCATTTGGTGGGTTAGATACGCAATGTCACTACATACTTAAACTATAATCCTCATGTATAAAACATTTTGTTTCTATGTTTTGGCTTATTTGACCCCTTCTGTATTGATTTGCTTACACCAGTTTCATTGCTGAAATCTGAAAATACCTAGTTTGAAATACAAATTTGTCCTGCTTTTAACAAGCACCTCACTTTACAATGTTGTTGTTCTTTCACTCCTATTACATTGCAAGCCAGTGTCCCCATCTCTCTCTCTCTCTCTCTCTGCCCCCCTGAATGCTGTAATGGCCACACCCCTGCTTCTACATAGCAAAGTGTCTAGGTTTTTAGTACAAACTTGGGATACTTTAGTCCAGCCTTTCTCAACCTTGGGTCCCAGATGTGGTTTGACTACAACTCCCATCATCCCTAGCTAGCAGGCCCAGTGGTAAGGGATGATGGGAGTTGTAGTCCAGCAACATCTGGGAATTCAAAGGTTGAGAAAGGTGGCCCTAGATCCGCGATGTCCCAGACGGCCTTTGTACCTGAAATATGTGCTCATCCATATCTGAGAGACAAAGTGCCCTGGACATAAAATTTCCTAAATGGATTCAGGTGCCATGAAGAACTTCATTTCCCAGGTTCCTTGGTAACTGGGATACTGCCATAATAGCATGCAAGATGCCAACAAATGGCTACAATTTCTAGATAAATTTTGTATCCCCAAATGGAAACAAGAGTCAGAGATAATACATTTTCTATTACTGGGGAATGACCAGGAGCTCACCAAATGGCTAAATATCTCTATTTGGTTTTTTGTCGTCAAAATACACTGCAGACATCTGATCTCCTGGAGACCAAGAGATGTGACGATAGACTGCTCTGCCTCCTTTCTTTTAGCAAATGTTTGTGCCACTGGGGAAGTGGTGATTCTGTATTGATTTGTTTTGGATGTTGTATGTGATGCCAATAAAAGGTTTTACGGTTAAAAACAAATGGCTATTAGTTATGATGGCTGTGTTCTACCTCCACTGCTGAAGGCAGTATATTTCTGAATACTGTACCATCTCCTACGGATCACCAATGGGGATCATACTATGGTGCTCAGGTCTTGAGAGGGGACTTCCTGTGGGCAACTGGTTGGCCACTGTGGGAAAGAATGTGGCAGCTGAATTGGTGACTGGGAGTGGCCGCCAAGGCCACATAACACTGGCCCTGAAAGACCTTCATTGGCTCCCAGTATGTTTCCGAGCACAATTCAAAGTGTTGGTGCTGACCTTTAAAGCCCTAAAAGGCCTCAGCCCAGTATACCTGAAGGAGAGTCTCCACCCCCATCATTCAGCCTGGACACTGAGGTCCAGCTCCAAGGGCCTTCTGTTGGTTCCCTAACTGTGAGAAGTGAGGTTACAGGAAACTAAGCAGAGGGCCTTCTCAGTAGGGGTGCCCGCCCTGTGGAACGCCCTCCCATCAGATGTCAAAGAAATAAACAACTACCTGACTTTTAGAAGACATCTCAAGGCAGTCCTGTTTAGGGAAGTTTTCAATGTTTGATGTTATATTGTGTTTTAATATTCTGTTGGGAGCTGCCCAGAGTGGGTATAAATAATAAATTATTATTATTATTATTATTATTATTATTATTATTATTATTATTATTATTATGCCAGATTAGACGGACCTCTGGTCTGATTCAGCTGAACCCTTATATCCTTATGAATTACCGTACAAAACCAATTACACAGACTCATCCTTAAACTTTCAAATTTACAATACTGAATTTTTTTTAAAAGTACTTTTAGTGAAATGAAATGAAATTAATTGAGCCTGTAAATTTACAAAATAATTTTAAATTAGAATTACCACCACATTGACTTCAGCCTTTAGAATTTACTAGCTCTGAGACCTTGGCGGGACTTCTCTGCTCCTTTGTTTCACCATATATTGGCTAAATACCTGCCTATTGATGGCATGTATCACGTGCCACATTAAACCATCGTTGAAAACAAACCTATGGTTGAATGTGACTGTGCTGGGACAGGCTGCTAAAGAGTTCACACTGCAGCAAAATAAGCCAGAGTCCAGCTTGTCATGTGTGAAGCCAGGATCATGCCATGTTTCTCTCCAAAGAAATGATAAGTGGAAAACTAAGAACAAGACCTGAAGCGAAAAAAGCCACAAACCCAGATTCAGACAACACAACAGGCCAAATCTGGCTTGCTTCATCTGCAGCAGAAGGAGGGGAGAGGCAGAGTGGAGTGAGAATTTTCGAGCAGCATCACTATGCTGCAAATTTACATTAAACCATCATTTGTTTTCAGAGATGGTTTAATGTGGCCCGTGAAGCTCAATGTTTTCCAGACACCAGGCTCCAAGTAAAACTGAAGGCCATGATGAGAATGTCATGCAAAGCTTTAGTACACAAAGAAACAATGCTTTAAGATAAACACACTGATCTCAGAAAATATCTATGCAAATTTCCTTGAAACCACTTATGGCACATACGGAAGGAAATGCAGTTTATTTCATTTCCAAACCACTAAGCACAGATTGAATCCACAGCAAAACAAGCCAATCAATACACGACGTAACAAAGAGCCAGATTGTTCTGGTAAGAAACCACGTTCACTATGGCCCAAGTGAGCTATGCTACATTTTTATGATCAGAAAAGCTCTCCCTCTTTCTTCCTGTTTTGTTAAAGTAGAACTGTTAAGAAGTTTGTGATCAATGTGCATTGCATCCATGAGTTAAAGGTAAAGGGACCCCTGACCATTAGGTCCAGTCGTGGCCGACTCTGGGGTTGCAGCGCTCATCTCGCTTTATTGGCTGAGGGAGCCGGCGTACAGCTTCTGGGTCATGTGGCCAGCATGTGGCGAACCAGAGCAGCACACAGAAACACCGTTTACCATCCCACCGGAGCAGTACCTATTTATCTACTTGCGCTTTGACGTGCTTTCGAACGGCTAGGTTGGCAGGAGCAGGGACTGAGCTCACCCCTTTGTGGGGATCCGAACCACCAATCTTCTGACAGGCAAGCCCTAGGCTCTGTGGTTTAGACCATGAGTTAGTGACTAGTTATTCACAATCTCTGAATGGTTAAAAAGAAAGAAAATGAACAAAGGAAACAATAACCCACATAACCCTTTTTGCTCTTGAAATCAGAAACATGGTGACCTGCAATTAAAAATGTAAAGGGACCCCTGACCATTAGGTCCAGTCGTGACCGACTCTGGGGTTGCGGCGCTCATCTCACTTTACTGGCCAAGGGAGCCGACGTACAGCTTCCGGGCCATGTGGCCAGCATGACTAAGCCGCTTCTGGCGAACCAGAGCAGCGCACGGAAACGCCGTTTACCTTCCCGCTGGAGTGGTACCTATTTATCTTCTTGCACTTTGACGTGCTTTCAAACTGCTAGGTTGGCAGGAGCAGGGACCGAGCAACGGGAGCTCACCCCGTCACGGGGATTCGAATCACCAACCTTCTGATTGGCAAGCCCTAGGCTCTGTGGTTTCGACCATGAGTTAGATCCATGAGTTAGTGACTAGTTACAGTGGTACCTGAGGTTAAATACCTTATTTTTCGCACCTTATTTTTCGCTCTATAAGACGTACCAGACCACAAGACGCACCTAGTTTTTGGAGGAGGAAAACAAGAAAAAAAATATTCTGAATCTCAGAAGCCAGAACAACAAGAGGGATCACTGTGCAGCGAAAGCAGCGATCCCTCTTGCTGTTCTGGCTTCTGGGATAGCTGTGCAGCCTGCATTCGCTCCATAAGATGCACACACATTTCCCCTTATTTTTTAGGAGGGAAAAAGTGAGTCTTATAGAGCAAAAAATACAGTACTTAATTCGTTCCGGAGGTCCGTACTTAACCTGAAACTGTTCTTAACCTGAAGCACCACCTTAGCCAATGGGGCCTCCTGCTGCTGTTGCGCCGCCGGAGCACAATTTCTGTTCTCATCCTGAAGCAAAGTTCTTAACCTGAAGCACTATTTCTGGGTTAGCCAAGTCTGTAACCTGAAGCGTATATAACCTGAAGCGTATGTAACCTGAGGTACCACTGTATTCACAATCTCTGAATGGTTAAAAAGAAAGAAAATTAACAAAGGAAACAATAACCCACATAACCCTTTTTGCTCTTGAAATCACAAACATGGTGACCTGCAATTGGGGCCACCCTAAAACTTGAACATGTTGGGTGCCTTTTTCTGCTCATTTTCCAGCTCTAAGACATTTGTTTTGAGATGAGATGACACAATATTCCAAATGTGGTTGGAATATAGGTTCACATAAGAGCATCGTGGACCTGAAGTTTGTCCTTGCAGATTCTCCAAAAGAAAAACAAGAAGACTGGCAAGCTTCCACATCCTCTTTACCAAACTCGATTATTGGAATGAAAACGCAGGACTGAAATGTTATTTGTCACAATGAGAAACAAACTCATGTCAAACCTGAACTCCGTAGAACCCTAATAGGTCTGCAGCTTAGCATTACATTATTTAATCTCACCAGTTAGCTTTTTTAAATTTATTTTTTAAGGAATTTGAGAACTATATGTCATGAGCCTCGCAATGTTGTTGGGCCGAGAGTCAGGGCATTACACCCTAATCAACTTCATAATGAATTATTGTGTTGTACGATATTTAAAAAACTCAGCCAAGTCTAGTGGTGCTCCCTGGTATCCATAGTTAAGACTATACACAGGCAAAAACAAGATTAATAATTTCAGAACTGAACCCAAATAGGGTGGTCACAGTATCTGCCAGTGCTGAATAATTACATACCAGTGTCACTAAGTTTGGTAAAGTCCTGAGAGCCTAATGGGGGTGGGTGTATTAATGCACAAGGACAAAAAATGCAACCGAAACAGCAGAATCTCTTTTTGGAGGGCTAATTTTATCACTGAGAAACTAAAATCCTCCACCTTTACCCTTTACCCTTGGTTTCAGACCAGTCAATGTTTTCTGGTAAATCATTAGCCCCTTCCCAAATTGTTTAGGGTTCCTCATCTCATAGAGGATGCAACACAAGGACACCTGACTCTCCATCGGACTTTTGCCAAATATGGAAGGGTAAGAGAGGGTGAAGCCAGGACAGCGAAGGAACCCCAGGGTCAAGGCAGTGGGGCAAGGTTGGATTTAGGTTTGATGAGGCCCTAAGTTACTGAAGGTATTGGGGCCCTTTATATGTCCAGCTGTCCTTTGTCAACAACAAATTGCCGTGGTTTTTTTGTGTTGAATAAATCTATGGTAATTTATGGACCTAATAGGTATCTAAAGCCATTTGCACATGTTGCCATGCAACTAGTTCATGCAGAATGTAGGCACCCTATACAGTGGTACCTCGGGTTACATACGCTTCAGGTTACATACGCTTCAGAGTACAGACTCTGCTAACCCAGAAATAGTGCCTTGGGTTAAGAACTTTGCTTCAGGATGAAAACAGAAATCGTGCTCCGGCGGGGCGGCAGCAGTGGGAGGCCCCATTAGCTAAAGTGGTGCTTCAGGTTAAGAAAAGTTTCAGGTTAACAAAGGACCTCTGGAACGAATTAAGTACTTAACCCGAGGTACCACTGTATATAGAAATGAGCAAACCAGTGATATTTTAGGGAGCAGGCTAGCGGGGGGGGGCATTACTTACATCACAGGGGCCTACACAACACAAAACACTGTTGCTGTATGTAGGCTTTATTTTATTTGTTTTTTATCTTATATTTTAGAAATGTACATCCAGGTGTGTTTTTTTCCTTTAAATTTTTTGGGGGGTCCCCAAAAGAGTGGGCCCCTAAGCTATAGCTTGTTTAGCTTAGACGTAAATCTGGTACTGCAGTGGGCCATGTGACATCTAGAGTGGGCCAAGAGGTATGAACCATCTTCCACACACCCCAAAAATATGCCTTTCACACGGAGGACTGATGCCTCCACAGGGTCATCCTTCCTGGCAAATCGCTTTCACGATTTTGTCATTTCGAAATGCCTTTGGTATTGGACTCCAAAAATGTATAAGACAAGTACAAATATCTGCTGGAAATGCAAGGAAGAAGGAACCTTCTACCATACGTGGTAGTCACGTAAGGTAATAAAAGCATTCTGGGAAATGATCTATAATGAATTGAAAAAAAAAGTTTAAAATAACCTTTATAAAAAATAAAAAACCAGAAGCTTTTTTACTAGGAATTGTATGTTCCGACATCCCAAAGGAGCAGAAAAGATTTTTTACTTACCGTATTTTTCGCCCTATAGGACGCACCTAGATTTTTTTGGGGGGGGGAATAAAGGAAAAAAGATTTATTTCCCCTCCCAGGCGCGGGGCTGGGGCGGGGGAAGCTCGGGCTTCCCCCGACGCCAGCCCCAAGAACAGGACCCAGAGCGATGCCGAAGCTGCGTGCAGCTTTGGCATCGCTCTGGGAGCTTGCGGGGCTGGAGGAGGGGGAAGCCCTCCGCCAGCCTTCTAACCAAGTCAGGGGACAGCGGGAAAGGCGCGCTGCGCCTCCCGCTGTCCCACGAGTTTGTGGGGCTGGCGACGGGCAGGAGCAGGCTTCTCCCCCCCGCCAGCCTTCTAACCAAGTCGGGTCCCCCGAGCTTGTGGGGCTGGCGGTGGGGCTCTCCTGAAGCCTGGAGAGCGAGCGGGGTCGGTGCGCACCGACCCTTCTCACTCTCCAGGCTTCAGCGAAAGCCTGCATTTGCCCCATAGGACGCACACACATTTCCCCTTCATTTTTGGAGGGGGAAAAGTGTGTCCTATAGGGCGAAAAATACGGTATGTGACAACAGCCACACAGATGCTACTAGCTCAAAGATGGAAAGAAGGCAAAGTCCCTACCAGAGAGGGATGGCAAACTAAGCTGATGGACTTTGCCGAAATGGCAAAACTGACTGGAAAGCTTAGGAACCAAGAAGACCAAGACTTCAACAGAGAATTGGAAAAAAATTATAATTTATCAAGGAGACCACTGTAAGCAGATGAAAACATAAGCAGGATTTAATAACACTTGTTATGTAGCAAATATCATGGACAATATGGAGAGATGTAAAAAATGGATTATGACATAATATGCATTTGAAAAGGTTGATAATAGGACCCACGGAAGGGAGGGTGGGAAGTCTGGAGACTCAGGGAAATCTCTAAATATGGATATATGTATTTTGTACTGTAATAATTCTACACTTGTAAAATCAAATAAAAATTATTTCCAAAAAAGCAACAACCTATTAGAATGTGTGTGTGTGCACTTGAATTTGAGTTTCTATTCTTCAAACTCCTTCCCTAAATCCACTGGAGTTAAGCCTTTGAGGGGATGGGGGGAAACGATGCTTGAGTCTATCACACATGTGCACATTGCAAATTGGACAGCTCATTCAGTAGAGCCTGAGACATTTAATCCCAGGGTTGTACGTTTGAGCCCTACATTGGGCGAAAGATTTCTGCATTGCAGGGGGTTGGACTAGATTTCCCCCATGGCTCTTTCCAGCGCTACAATTCTATGATTTTATGAGCATGGACACCAAGGGACAAGGACGTATGCCCATTATTCTACATGCTACAGTTGGAAATATCCATGTTTACCTAGTATATTTTCTTTTCTTATATAAATTTATTTATTTGGTTTTTCAGATTAAAATTTCATAGTCACATGTCCAACATACAACATAAAAACAAGATTCCAATGAATCTCTTGGACTTTCCTCCTCCCCTTTGTGGGTCCTATTGTCAATCATTTCCTCTTGCATATACTAATATACTAATACAGTGGTACCTTGCAAGACGAATGCCTCGCAAGACAAAAAAACTCGCTAGACGAAAGGGTTTTTGGTTTTTTGAGTTGCTTCGCAAGACAATTTTCCCTATGGGCTTGCTTCGCAAGACGGAAATGTCTTGCAAGTTTGTTTCCTTTTTCTTAAATCCGTTAATACAGTTGCGACTTGACTTCGAGGAGCAACTCATAGCACGCGGTGTGGTAGCCTTTTTTGAGGTTTTTGAAGACTTTGGTGATTTTTGAAGCTTTTCCAAAACTTTTCCGACACCGTGCTTCGCAAGACAAAAAAAACCGCAAGACGAAAAAACTCGCAGAACGAATTAATTTCGTCTTGCGAGGCACCACTGTATACTATTATACATATACTATATTCTCTTGCATATACTAATCCAAATCTTTTATCTCTCCATTGTTTCCAAAATTCATCATTAAACGACAAGTGACATTCCAATCCTACTAACGATCTTAGCTGTTTACAATGGTTTTTAAGATAAATTATAAAATTTCCCCATTCCTTATTAAAATTTTGGTCTTTCTGATTCTTCATTTTAGCCATTTCAGCATAATCCATCAACTTGATCTGCTATTCTACTCTGGTAGGGACTTTATCTTCTTTCCATCTCTGGTACCTCGTATAATTTCAACCAGGGGCATCTACCTTCATGGTTTTGAAATGCTGAGATCTGACTGAGGTTATGGCTCAGTTGATTCTTCCTTGCTTGCCTCAATGTGAAACATCAGTGCCCTGCTTCCCTGTCCACCCCAACCCTTCACCGCCACCAAAACAAACAGGAAGCATTGTCAAAAGCATTTTGAGGTGTATCTGTTTCATAATGACCATAACCATATCCACGTCAATATTAGTGGCTCGGTTAAGTTTTAGGAAACAGCAGTTGTGGTTAGTGTTGTACAAGACACCCTGAGACAAGGTCAGACATTGTATAAAGCAGGAGTGAAAAACCTGTGGCCAAACTGCAAATCCCATCATGCCAAATCATTTGCCATGCTGGTTAGGGCTGGCTGGGGTTGGACTCCAATAGCAACTGGAGTGACACAGGCTCCTCAACCTTGGAATAAAGCATGCAGAAAATAAGAGACGTCAGCAAGCTGTTATTTAGTGGCTGGGGAAGGGAAGGGAATGGCCACTCAGATAACAATCCTTGTTGCACTATCATTGCTCCCTTGTCCACCTGTGACCCATCAGAGAGTATCCATTCAAAAGTGAGATCCCTGCCCGACCCCCACTGAAATGGTCCGGTTCCAAATATCTTTCCGAGAGAAGCTGCATACAGGTTTCATTTGGGAAAAGCAAAAAAAAAAAAAAGGAATCAACACGCCTCGCTCAAACGTGAAATGCCATTTTCCTCCTTCCCTCACCCGTGCCTAATTTTCCACGCAGAGAGACCAGCTGCATTTAACAGCTCCATAAGAAAACATCTCCAGCAATTAGGAAGCCCACCTGAAAATGAATTTCTGGGTTACATAAAACGATGCTGCGTTTTTTACCTTTTCTTCCCAGCCTCTCGTGCTGCACGGACTGATTACCTTTTCACCTCGCACAGACACAAAAGATTTTACCAGGAACTTGCAGACACAGCTTTGGAAAATATTCCAATGTCACTGAGCTAAAAGGCCGCCCGAGTTGACTGAGCTGCAAATTCGCCTCTGGGTGTATCACATGGCTGAGGCTGTTGCCTGCCTCTGTATGATCTGCCTTGTTCTCTGAGAGTTTACCTCTCCAATTCCACCGCCCCCCTTCTCTCTGACTTCCTTTTAAAAGGAAAGGTCCATGTATTTTTCCCTTTGACATAACCGAACTGTGTAACTTAAAGCTTCTCACACTATTAGATTTCAAGGTCTGTAGTTCCTTCTGCAATGCATTGTATTAAACAGAATTTAGGGAAGCCATAAAATCATTAAAAGTGTGGTGTTTATGGATAAATCTACAGGTCAGATTATCTGCTTCTCACTCTCACTCTCTCACACACATACACTCAAAAACTATTTTAGAATATGCTTCAAGAAAAACTGATACTTGAAATTGTAAGTGTACTGATTTTTCCAGCTCTTATCTTTCACCTCTGAAACACAGTCATCATAGCCACTGATAATAAGTCTTGTACCCCATGAATTTGTCTGATTCTCTTTCAAAGCCAGCCAAATAGTCCAGCTCCCATCAGCATCTACCAGCATGATGGGGGATGCAGGGAGTCATAGCAAACATAGCAAACATCTGGTGGGCATCTGGTAGGGCAAGACTGCTCTATTCTTACCGTATTCCTATTTGCTGTGGGTACAGACCATTTCTATACCCACCTTCTAAACCAATTCTTCTGTCCATTCTCACATATTATTATAAACCTGGTCTCTTGACAGGGAACTTAAAATAGGTAAACTAGGGTTGCCTCTCTTTTTTTGGCCATAGTTTTCCAGCTATTTTGAAGGAAAATCACCAAAAACGACACTGCCGACATGGGTTGCCCGGACACTGTTTCCGATGGTCAAACCCTGGCTATGTCCAGGAAATTCCAGGTGTGTGTCAACCCTAATCTGGTGAAGTCATTAAACCAGCGAGTTTTACAGGGCAGTGATATGCATGTATACCCTGACGTTAAGTCCTATTGCATCCAATGTGACATACTCTCAAGAAAGCAAGTGTGCGCAGCATCACAGCCGAAAGCGGCTTCTGTTGTAAGGGCATTGCAAGAACCAACAACGGTGTAACAGGTACTTGTACAGACAGCAAATCACACAGAGTTTCGCCACAGTCTCCCTGAGATAATGCGCGATGTGTTGGGAACTGGAGAGCAAGTCTTTTCTCAACAGCATCCCACCTGTCGGCATCTTTCAACGCTACAAGGAAACAAGACGTGCAGGAGCTAAACCTCCAGGACAAGTGGGGAAAGGTTGCTCCCTCTGAGGTCGTGGCCCCAAACATCCACCACGGCACCATTCGTGAGGTGCCATTTTCACCACAAAAGGCAACATTTTGTGAGGCACAGTCACGTTGGCCAACCCATCTGCTCTTCCAACACAAATTTCCCATGCCCATTCACACATCCACTGCGCCTCTTTATAGCTTCTTGGGGAGGAGAAGGAAGAAAAACAAACTCGTCTCCACCGCCAAAGCAATCTGGGTGGTAAAGGTAAAGGTACCCCTGCCCGTACGGGCCAGTCTTGCCAGACTCTAGGGTTGTGTGCTCATCTCACTCTATAGGCCGGGAGCCAGCGCTGTCCGCAGACACTTCCGGGTCACGTGGCCAGCATGACAAGCTGCATCTGGTGAGCCAGCGCAGCACACGGAACGCCGTTTACCTTCCCGCTGGTAAGCGGTCCCTATTTATCTACTTGCACCCGGAGGTGCTTTCGAACTGCTAGGTTGGCAGGCGCTGGGACCGAACGACGGGAGCGCACCCCGCCGCGGGGATTCAAACCGCCGACCTGACGATCGGCAAGTCCTAGGCGCTGAGGTTTTACCCACAGCGCCACCCGCGTCCCCTGGGTGGTACCCTCTCACAAAACGGTCCTTCCATTTTGCCCAAAACACTGAACACAGCCACCATGTTGGAAAACACCACCATCACAATCGGCAACGCTATAAGCTGCTACAGGTTTTGCACACTTCATGGAAACACTGGACATGGGCAATTCTTTGCGGAGGGGGGAAAAAACAACACCACTGATATTCTTCTATGAGACCATAAAAAGGAGGAGCGAATCCTCGCGCTACACAGGATATTCCTCACAGACGCAAGCAATTATCAATGCAATCACTACCGTTCAATCTATACCTCAATTATGGCCTGGATTTCTTATTACTATCAAAGCTCATTACCTCAGTAATTTGGCACTCTGAAAGCTCTTCAAGGGAAAGGAAGGAGGAAAGGGACCCTAGTATTCTGGAGAGCGTTGGTTTTGTTTCAAAGGATATTTACTGAAATGCATGAAACCACAGCCGAGCTGTTCTGATTAAAGCTCCCATTCCCAAGTACCGCTAAACAGAAACAAATGCTACTCTTAGCTTTCATTCCACAAAAATGCTTCAGCCTCGATTATACTAATAGGCTGAAAACACTTATCCTCCCCCCGCACCCAAATAATATATATATGTCAGAGGTTTACAAAATGCCCTTTAGCACCAATGATGGAATGGACACAAGGATGCATGTAAGACGGCTGCCTGGACAGAGTTAGACTATTGGCTTATCTAACATAACATTAGCAGAAGTTCTTCTGAGACAGCCCTGAAACTTAATAAAGTTTCTGTCAGTCAGTGTGGACAATACTGGGGAGGCTGCCCAAAGGCAGTTTCCAGCATTCCTATGTTACTGAAACATTGTACAAACTCTTTAAAAAAAAATATTTATTTGGTTTTTCAGATTAAAATTTTACAATCACATATCCAACAAGACAAGATTCCAAGGACTTTCCCCCTCCCCCTTTGTTGGTCCTATTGCTAATCATTTCCTCCCGCATCTTTTATGACAATCCCAATCTTTTACATTTCCATTGTGTCCAAAATTCACCATTAAACAACAAGTGTTATTCCAATCCTACTAACAATTTTAGTTGTTTAAAATGGTTTTTAAGATAAATGATAAAATGTCCCCATTCCTTATTAAAGTTTTGGTCTTCCTGATTTCTGATTCTTCCAGTCATTTTAGCCATTTTGGCATAATCCATCAACTTGATCTGCCATTCTTCTCTGCTAAGGAATTTATATTCTTTCCATCTATGGGCAAACTCTTGTACATTGTACAAACTCAAACTCCATTACGCAAAAAAGGGAAACAGGGGAGGAAAAATCCAGGAGAATGCAAGCAATCAACTGGGTTCCCAGGCCTTTAAATTACCCCTTCACCTTTTTATAATGCTATTCTGAACATTGTATATTTTAGTCCCTGCTTAATTCTTACTGTTTTTGCTAACATGGCTGGGGTTTCTTAACCTGACATTACTGTGACAGGGCTGAAGTTGCTTTTGTTGCAGTTAACCTGCGAGTGTGTGTGTGTGAGAGAGTAATGTTTATATACTGCTATATCATGAAAATATACCACAGCAGTTTACAACGATATAGAAACATAAAACCAAACAATAAAATTATAGAAAGTTAGAAATGACTTTAGTGCAAAAAGAAATGAAAACAAACCATCAACAGGTCATTGTGGGGGGTGTCCTCTTAATTGCCTGCATAGGCCTGCATAGTTTTCCTTTTTCCCCAGCAGGCATTAAAAAGTTGGCACTGAATCTCTAGTGGCAGGATGTTCCACAGGACCGGGCCTATGACACTAAAGGCTCAGTTTCTCACTGTTGTCAAATGAGCCTCACCAACTTGGAGAACAACCAATGATGCTCCTGCAGAGGATCTCAGTGATCAAGCTAGAATATAAGGGTTCGGGCAATCCCTGAGGTATCATTTTATTTATGAACAGTCTGTATCTTCTTGTGTTCGGATGCTTTACTTCTGTTGTATTGCATTGCTGCCTACAAACTTCTGGCATGGAATGGCAAATAAGCAAACAATCAGGACAAATTTAAAAGCATCCTTTTGAATCTCGCAGGGAAAGAATATTAGGTTTAAGGAGAGAAGGGCAACATCTAGCGGACTGTTTAAAAAGCTCAAAGCGAGAAATGCTTGAAAAGTCGGGTCTTTGTGGAGTCCTGTACAAAATGACCTGTGCTTCTTAGACTGACATATGCCTCTCAGTCCTAACTCAGATTGTTGTGATGAAGTTCTCAGCAGATTAAACATACTTTTTAAAAAAGAAGAAGTCATGTAGCTGAAAGAAAACAACCCATTTCAGGGTAGGTGACATGACTGAAAAATGTTCCCCATCAAATCATCAAAGCCTTGCAAAAGGCACATTAAATTTGTCTGACATTAGTTTTAGGGTTGTTGTTTTTTTTAAAAAAAACAACAACAACCTGAATTTTATTTTATTTTTTTAAAAAGTTGTGGTTGCAGAGACATCACCTGCCAACAAAGGTCCGTATAGTTAAAGCTATGGTTTTCCCAGTAGTGATGTATGGAAGTGAGAGCTGGACCATAAAGAAGGCTGAAGAAGAATTGAAGATTTTTGAATTATGGTGCTGGAGGAGACTCTTGAGAGTCCCACAGACTGCAAGAAGATCAAACCTATCCATTCTGAAGGAAATCAGCCCTGAGTGCTCACTGGAAGGACAGATCCTGAAGCTGAGATGCCAATACTTTGGCCACCTCATGAGAAGAGAAGACTCCCTGGAAAAGACCCTGATGTTGGGAAAGACTGAAGACACAAGGAGAAGGGGACGACAGAGGATGGGATGGTTGGATAGTGTTCTTGAAGCTACCAACATGAGTTTGACCAAACTGCAGGAGGCAGTGGACTCTGGTCCATGGGGTCACAAAGAGTCAGACATGACCAAACGACTAAACAACAACAACAAAAAATATAGGATATCTGATGCTACAATCTACCCTCCAACCGTAGATGGGGAACCTTTGGTGTGCAGACCTAATGAGCCATGCCAGCCCACCCCCCAATTTGGAATACAAGGCCATTTTGGCCAAGCCATGCCCACCTGTCTGCTCACCTGACGCTGTATATGACAGGGAAGACCAGGTAAAGAGAAAGGCTGTGGGGTTGTAGGCACTGTTGGCCAGCTGACTGGCGGCACCTGCAAAGACCTGTGCAAGGCCCTACACACATCAACTACTTTGAAAGCACCAACTACCAGCTGGGCATCGGCACATGGTGCAGTGCATGACACTTTGCAAGCCACACTTAAGTCTGCAGTCCACCACCCAAATCCAATTTCCTGCCCCTGTCCTAAAGTGGATTATTTTTATAATAATAATAATAATAATAATAATAATAATAATAATAATAATAATAATACAGCTTAATGCAGAAATGAAATGGAACTATGTATAAGACCGTATGAAAGAGCAAGTGATATAAGCATGTGTCAGGTTAAAAGTGCATATGGAAGGCATCTTCTGGTTTGTATCATTACAACACTACATAGGAGTAGAAATTTATCTAACGGTGTTCCTAACCTTAGAGTAGCTCGCTCAACCTATTAAACAAGTCACATCAGAAAAAAAGCCCCATCTGAATTTCTCTTTTAGATATGAGAGCATGTATGTTTTTGAGTTCCAAAATCTGCAGTGCCACCGATTCCTTAGCAATCTGCCATTTTTCCATATTTTATTTTATTTATTTTATTTTCAGACTTACAAAGTTCAGAACATTGTGCATGCCGAGTTTGCTGCACTTCCAAATTGCACATTTCCCCGCTTTACATCTCACCAACAAGCATTAGCACACATGTTCATTCATTAAACCACAGCATAAAATCAAGGAATCCTCATACTTTCATGCAATCACATGAGGATTCCTTTTTTGCACTACATCGCATCGACGGACATTCGTAACCTGCAAGTGGTGGCAAGGATGCAAAGTGAAAAGTCAGAAGTTGCGCGGGCACATATTCCAATATTAATTTCAGACATTCTCGTATTTAAACCAGAAATCAGGTAAAAGGGTGGAGAAAACCTATGCGGTAATGATGGAAGAAATGTGCATATTTGCTTCTGACATCTAACCTGTGATGATTTTATGCATAATACCGCTCGTGCATATCGGACAGATAAAAACTGAGAATGCTAAAGCACAGGTTGAACAAACACAAACCCCTGTGTTGCAAAATGGGACAATCTACAAAAACGCAACACGCTGGCTAATAACGGTTAGTAAATATATAATCGGTATGATGTCATTCAAAATATACGAATAAGCCACTTCAAAACAATATATATATCATACAATGCATCTCACAAAATATACGCCGGCGGTTTGGCGTTCCTCGCTATTCATTGGTTGTTTGAATCTTTGTTTGACTCTGATACATATAACAACTTGCAGTTACTTGTATATTTTGTGAGATGTGTTGCGTGTTGAGTCCCACAATGCCACCCCCAAAAAAATTCACACTTCACACATCAATTTTTGTTTAAGGTTTTTTGGCATAATTTTGGCCACACTTTATTCAAAATACAAAAAATGTGAGTGGTTGCTTAGGCATTGGTTATGACTATCTGTCCTTGCCTTCAGGGACAGTGCTGGCCTTCCGGACACCAACGGAAGCCAGCGTGGGAAACATGTATTGGGTGAGAAAATGAAGCTGGGCATCAGTCCCTCACTTCTCACCCTCATGTTCCGGTGGGGCTTGCACGGCCCAAGTCCGATGCCAGGGACAAGGACAAAAAGATTGGCAAGCCCCTGGATTCCTTTAACGGAATTCCCTTTCCGCACCATTTGGAGGGGTAGGCACTTACCCCTCCAAGAACCAATTTAACCAATGCCTAACCGCCAACCTTACAAGTTGTGACGATTTGCTACGCAGTAGGCAAAAACCAAATGGCACCAGCCAATCAGCCAGATGGCAAAATTCCTACCAGGCCCCCACTCCAAGGCAGACGACCCCATGACAGGCATAGCAAGGTCAAGCGATCAAGAAACCCCCCCTATTAAAGGGAGGGAGGGCGGGTGATCCGATGCAAAATGGCCAAGAGGACGCCCAACGCTGGACGTCCTGAATTTAAAGACTTTGACCCCTCCTCCAAATTGGCAACAATCAAAACTCCCCAGCAACCCAATTTAACCACTTAAAAGCTTGGGTTCTCCCAAATCTGCCCAGTCACGGCTTGTTCCCCCAACCGCAACACGTGCTCTCTGTTATGGAGAACACGCTTTGTATGATATATATATTGTTTCGAAGTGGCTTATTCATATATTTTGAATGACATCATACTGATTATATATTTACTAACAGTTATTAGCCAGTGTGTTGTGTTTGCATTTTTGTAGAAAGTACAGGTTGAGACACAGTAAATACATACGGAACACACTCCTGGCCATGATGCCTACAAAACTCACATGCTCCACAAAACCTTCTGGTATCTTTAGGTAAACCACTTACAATGAAACTCTATTCATTCCTACTCTGTAGCAACTCCCATAGAGTTCAGCTGGAGATACCAGGTAAATGTGTAGAACAGGATTTGGGTTTGGAAATGATATACAATGAATTGAAAAGGATGTTCAAAATAACTTTTGTAAAAAAACAAACAAACAAACCCAGAAGCTTTTCTTTTGGGAATTATAGGGACAAAACTACCGTATTTTTCGCCCCATAGGGTGCACCGGCCCATAGGACGCACCTAGTTTTTTTTGGGGGGGGGATAAAGAAAAAAAATTATTTCCCCCCCCCCCCAGGCGCAGGGCTGGGGCGGGGCAAGCCCGAGCTTCCCCCGACCCCAGCCCCCAGAACAGGCAGCTCTCCACAAGCCTTGGGAGACTGGCGCGACTTCCCGCCAGGCTACCACACCTTGCGGATATCTGCCTGAAGTCCAAACCAGGTCAGGGAACAGCGGGATGGCGGCGCTCCGCCTCCCCGCTGTCCCCCGAGCTTGTGGGGCTGGCGGTGGGGAGAAGCGCGCTTCTCCCCACCGCCAGCCTCCAAACCAGGTTGGGGAACTGAAGCCCTGGCTTCAAGATGCAGGCTGCTATCCACAAGCCTAAGGAGCCCGACGGGAACTCCCGCGGGCTCCCAAGGCTTGCAGAGAGCTTCCTGAAGCCTGGAGAGCGAGAGGGGTCAGTGAGCACCAATGCAGCGAAAGCCTGCATTCGCCCCATAGGACGCACACACATTTCCCCTTCATTTTTGGAGGGGGGAAAGTGCGTCCTATAGGGCGAAAAATACGGTACTTAAATTGTATAGAAATTTATTGATGTATGCCACTACAGCAGCAAGAATGCTACTTGCCATAAAGTGGAAAGAAGTCCCAGCAAAGGAAGAATGGATACAAAAACTTGTGGAATATGCAGAAATGGCGAAACTTGCCGGAAGAGTAAGAAATCAAGATTACAAACTTTTTATAAAATAATGGAAATGGTTTATTGAATATTTACAGATAAATTGCAAACTGATAAAAACATTAGCAGGATTATTGTAATAACCTGCAGTTTCGTAAATGTATATAGTTAAAGCAGACAATTAAATGAGCAAATTAAATGAATTTGGATAGGCAGAAGATATTGAAAAATAAATTTAAGGAACCGCAGAAAGAGGGGGAAGGAAGTCAAACTTTGAAATGTTAAATTGATTGTAAAACTAATGAAATGTATAAACTTAAAAAGTATAAATAAACACTTTTAAAAAAAGAAATAAATGTGTACAACAGTATTCCCCAACCTGGTGCCCTCCAACTGTTTTGGGACTACAACTTCCATCAGCCCTAGCCAGCATGGCGAATGGATAGGCATAATGGGAACTGTAGTCCATCTGGAGGGCACTAGGTTGGGGAGGCTGGTTTGCAGCATGACGGCTACTCCTTGTTTTTACTGTCTCCAGCCCACATCTTTGGCCACCTGAAAACTCAACTGTACCACAGCTGAGGCCTGACACAGCAAATAGGTTTTTCATCCGCCATGCAGATACTCTTTATATTTTAAAAAATTGATACTATTTGAAAAACTCAAACACAGTAATTAGAGCAAAAGCAGAGGCATGGCATAAATTTGATTTGGAACCAAGTTAATAGAACGGATATCCCTGGATAAAAGGTGTACTGTTTAATATACCAGGAACTGGAGATAATGAGTTCACGAAATTAAGCATTTCTAAGAGTACCCACTAAAAATAGAAATTTAGCACAGAAACCTCTACGAGTAGCCTGCAGTTTGTTTGTTTAGCGGAGCCCCATAACAGAGTCAAAAAGATACAGAAAATGGACCGCGGTACTCCTGTTTATCTAAAGCCAGTCAACTACCGACACCAGACAGTCTGCTAAGGGACTGAGAGCGGGTAGCAGAAAGCAGTACAAGAGCCAGAATCGGCCTCTGCTTCGGACACCTGCAAGGCAGATGATCTTTTGCCCAATGCTGGAGCCAAATGCAACATGTACAATTATTATTAATACATCAGTATTAATATGCATGGGCACTTGGCAGAACAACAACAAAAAGCCCGGTAAACTTCCTCATCCCCAAGGTGCTGGCAATCTCAAGTCCAAGCCATCAGTGGAAAGCATGCCTGGGCAAGAAGTGCAGGAAAATGCTATTCTTAAACTCTACAGCAGGAACCTCCACTTCTCAATGTACTTAGCAACGTAACGTTCCTAGTCAGGATCTTAGCCTTTAAAAAAACCAAAAAACCCTCCAAAGACTCCTGCCTGCTCTGTTGGATGCATACAGAAGCATTAAGGTATGTTTGTCTTTAAAAAATACAGTGGTACCTCGGGTTAAGTACTTAATTCATTCTGGAGGTCTGTTCTTAACCTGAAACTGTTCTTAACCTGAAGCACCACTTTAGCTAATGGGGCCTCCTACTGCTGCCATGCCGCTGGAGCACGATTTCTGTTCTCATCCTGAAGCAAAGTTCTTAACCTGAGGTACTATTTCTGGGTTAGCGGAGTCTCTAACCTGAAGCGTCTGTAACCTGAAGCATATGTAACCCGAGGTACCACTGTACAATGGTACCTCGGTTTATGGACTTAATCCATTCCGGAAGCCCGTTCCTAAACGGAAACCGTTCTTAAACCGAGGCGTGCTTTCCCTAATGAGGCCTCCCGCCGCCGGCGCTCTTCCACCATTCAACTTCCGTTCTTAGACCGAGGTAAAGTTCACAAACCGGGACACTACTTCTGGCTTTGCGGAATTCGTAAACCGAATGCTTCGTGAACAGGGCTGTTCTTAAACCGAGGTACCACTGTATATGCCATTTGAATTAAAGATTTCATGACCTACTGCCCCCTTTTGTAACATGCAAACGAACAAATGAAAACCATAAACAGTAAGCTCAATGCCCATGGTTTATCTGTACAATACAACAAAGATGGAAAGTTTCATCAAATCCGAATTAGCTCTTGCCTGAAGAATCAAAAGATATTGAGCCGCAAAATTCATTGACTGGGACCCATGGAATATGCTCATCATCTATAACGCTCAGTCTGGATTTTAAATTGGGGTTTCTGGTAGCAAAATATTACTGGAGTTTAACAGGTTTCAGATATTGAAGAGCTTTTACTCTATCAAGTTAAATAGATTAGCATTTTAGGGGATTGATGATGGTTGAATCAATTGCATATGTAAACCCGGATTTACAATACCTATTTATAATCTCTTTGATAATTTCTTATTATTATTCAGCATTCTATATATTGTTGTTATTGGTCGATTTAGATAACTGAGTGACAAAAAACAACAACAACCCACCCTATTCAAAATATTTTGCAGCTGCCAAGAGTATCTGTAATAGGTTTATACAAGATCAAAGTGTCTAGGAAGTGCAGCACATAAAGGACAACACTGCATTTTGTAATTAAGTTGTATTTTCTGTATCCTGAAATTCTGATCAGCTGGTTCACTGCTCGAACGGCAAGTTTGTAAACTGGAATAAAGTTGAGTGACTCAGTGCCTACTATAAACCACAGTTTATGTTTCCGGAAACATACTAAACTGTGGTTAATGGAAATTAGAAGCAAAAACTGATTTCCTCGTGGCCATTCCAGAGAAAGGAACAGGAGAGAATAGCAAAAGGTCATGATTTAGTAAGACATATCTGTTCAGAACAGTATTTCATCCCTGGTCAGCTAAGATCTACTGAGCAAGGGCATCTTTAGGATCACCAACTAACAACATAAAGACCAAATGATGCCCAGTGCAGAGTAGTCACACAAATTCTAGCTTCCTAAAACCAATTTTGACTATTTCCTACTTTGAGTCATGGGGAAAGGTACTGGTTAAGGGCATAAGCTAAGCTGAAAAGTATTTTGAATTTCACTCAAGTCATGAAATTAACAGGCAAGCTCAAGAAACCACTAATTCACGGCCTTACCCCGCTAACTTAAGATAGGGATAACAACTGGCTACAGGGTCCCTCAAGCACTTCAGATTCAGGTTACATTCTAATTTGGCAGAGGTGATTTGAACATACATTCTATGCCCTGAAAACGAATGCCACAGGCACAGGCACATACTTCACATACTCCACAGGCACATACTTCCATGTGTGGTGGGAATGTTCCAAAATCCAACTCTTCTGGACATCAATCATACAAAAAATGTGCAAAATAACTAAGTGAGTATTAGAAGTCACCCCAGAACTGGCCCTACTAAACATCTTCCAAGATAATAATGTCCACTTTCATTATAAAGAGCTCATAACCCACCTACTCTCAGGAGCCAGAAGCATCATAGCCAGACACTGGAGAGACCTGTCAGGAGTAAGCATGGGCCAATGGTATCAAATAGTTTGGGGAACAGCCTTATTAGAAAAACTAACCCATAAACTGAAACTGACATGGGGACAAATAGAATAAGACGCCTTCACCCCAGTATGGTTCTCCTGTATCACATACATAGCCCAACAAGAAACCACCGACAGCATACAAATCAATCTGGCTAACCTGATCCAAAAATACACACACACACCATTCACACACAAAAACAAATTCCAAAGACAACCAACCACACCTTAGGCCACCTGTCTTAAAGGTCTTAAAGGTAAAGGGACTCCTGACCATTAGGTCCAGTTGCGGACGACTCTAGGGTTGCGGTGCTCATCTCGCTTTACTGGTCGATGGAGCTGCCGTACAGCTTCTGGGTCATGCGGCCAGCATGACTAAGCTGCTTCTGGCGAACCAGAGCAGCTCACGGAAACACCATTTACCTTCCCGCCAGAACAGTACCAATTTATCTACTTGCACTTTGACATCCTTTCGAACTGCTAGGTTGGCAGGAGCAGGGACCGAGCAACGGGAGCTCACCCCGTCGTGGGGATTTGAACCGCTTGATCTTCTGATCGGCAAGCCCTAGGCTCTGTGGTTTAACCCACAGCGCCACCTGCGTCCCTGTCTTACCACCAAGGAAATACAACAGGCAAATAGTAAGAGAATCCATACAAGTGACGCTGACACAAAACCCCACACATAATAACAACAACAACAACAACAACAACAACAACAACAACAATGACAATAATAATAATAATAATAATAATAATAATAATAATAATAATTTATTTATATCCCGCCCTCCCCAGCCGAAGCTGGGCTCAGAGCAGCTAACAACAAACACTAAGTAGAAGCATAGAAGCATAACCACCCCATTCCACCCACCACTCCCTCCCCCCTTTTTTCTTTTTTTCCCCCTAACCCTAACCTAACACTGTATGCAACACTAATGTCTCACAACAAATGAAACTGATCTGTAGAAAGCGCAGCTTGAAAAAAGAGACAATGCACGTATTATTGTAAACTAAGAAATCTGTAATAAAAATATTTTTAAAAAGGGGGGGGGAGCTAGCCTTCACCGTAGGAAGTGGCAAACCTGAAGCATGAACCACACCGATATGTTCTGTGAAGAACAAAACATTTCAACAGCCTTCACAAACTGTGCATTTGAATAGACCCTAAAGATGGTAAAAGAAGCAGTTTGCCACTGGAGACTCTTCCAAACAAGGCACTTCAATTACGCCACAGTATACCATTGTGATCATTCATCCAGTTGACATCACTGTTCTCACTTTCTCCAGTGAATAACTGTGACTGTAAGCTGCTCTTTAGGACTGCAAAGGACAGATTTAGAGACTCAGTTCCCACTATCTAGCATACTTGGTTCTTAAACTGTGCTTTGAAGCAACTTAAAATACCCCAAGAATTGCTGAGCCCTTCAATTTGAGGTCTGCCTCCCCTTTCAATTTATAATAAAGGCTGCCTTAAAAAAAAATCAAAACATATTTAAGAATGGCCCTGCCAGTGTGGAAAATTGTTCCTTTTCAAGAAAGCCTGGTGCAAACATTTTCAAGAAAGTCTGGTGCAAACATTTCAAAGCTCAAACCCATCACAGATAGCCAGACGGTCAACTAAAGTACATAGGAAAAGAAAAAGAAAAAAGAAAAGCTCAGTGGTGAGTTCACTGTATGTCTAGTCATAACCAATCATATGTAAGTTCATGATGATCAGGTTATTTGTCTTGTCATTCATAGTATATAACTTTAATTCCTTTTCAGAACTGAGATGCAACTGAATGCATGAACCACTGAAAAGCAAGAAATATCAAATATCCTGTTCATGAACAGGAATCTCGAGTCCTTAACATGATTACATGCTCCCCCATATAAGCAAATTCCCTGCATGCAGAAAAGTATCAAATCAGGCATATAGCTAAGGTGCAATATGCTAGTTTTCTATGTTTGTAGGAAACATTTTGTATGGGCAAAAATATGGGCATCCCCAGCTGAAATAGTAAAATATAGACTGGTCACCAGAGGGTGAATTTGAACTAGTTGACTGCCCCACAGAAGCAGACTGGCAAGGTCACAGCTGGAAGGCGCTCATGCAAACATCCTTATATTCAGGAGCACAAATAGGATGTCCCCGTTTTCACTGGAGAAATGTTGGAGGGCATGGAATAGGATGCCCCTATTTTCACCCGAGAAATGTTGGAGGGGACGAGAAAGGCCTTTGCGATTTGCACAGTCTTAGCGATTCAAGAAAGACCTTCTGTGACTTCTAGTTGTGAATTTGGCAAAGGTCCATATATATTTTCCTAGATATCTGTCAGGGACTGGGAAGAGAAGGAATGCTGGAGACTGCCTCCCCATCCTGACCCCTCCAGAGAGGAGGAAGAGGAAGACAGTATAGATTTACAACAGGGATTTGAGGGAGGTCGCAGATCAGAGGCAATGAGGGGAAAAGCTGGGAAATCATGGGAGAGCCAGAACAACACCTAGCTGACACGTTGACATTAGAAAGTATTCCAGACCCTCCATCTCCCAGAACCCAGCAAGCCTTAAAAGTAGGAGAGCAAAGAGCTCAAAGAGCGAGGGCATGTAGCAGCACCCATAAGAGAGATGAATGAGGAAGTGGGAGAGACGGGGGGGGGTGGAAATTCACTTGGGACAACGCCATTATCCAAGAGGCTGGGTTCCATAGCCTCTCTCTGTAAAGGCTGAATGAAAAAAGGACGGTAAGAAACTTTTCTTTGTCTTTACACTTTCCTGGGCAACCAGCCGGGAGCCACTGGCAGCATCCTGACAACAGCACAGTCCAAGCATCTAGTCCAGCTACTCATCCTGTCAATATAGAGCGAGCATTGGGATTGCACCCCCTGATGCAATTCAAAAGGGGGAGGCAATGGCAGAGATGGAGTGCAATGTACAGATTTGTGTGCAAGTACACTCATCCCAAATATATATGGTGGAGTGTGCCCACAAGCCTCTGCTCCTTCATAGCTTGGCTCTTTTGTGAACTGACTCCCATTTCTGCCAAGGCTGGCTTGAGGACTTTGAGCGTTCTACTCCACAGAACAATTCCACAGCCCTGCTCTTAATGCACAACTGACCTTAATCTTTGAACCCTGCAGCGTACGGAAAGCTAAAAAGTAGAAAATGCTGAGCTGCAGAGCCAGAGCTGGAATGAAGCTCCACTTAAGGGAATTCTGCCATCGCAAGAGGATTGGACTTGATTATTCTTAAGTCTGACGTGACAGATGGTCTATCTCGAAGGAAGGAGATCCCATAACAGCCCAGCACCACCACGTGCAGCGCAAAACTACTAGGGAGAAAGTCTCATCCAATTCAATGTTGCATTCTGAGCAAAACTTTATGAGATGGCAGTTTTCACTGGTAAGCATTTATTTGACAACAATATTCAAGGATACCTTCAGCTGACGTTGCTTCATTTAAGACGATTTATGGCAAGAAAACTATTTAAATGTGCCATTCAGCGTGCCAATTAGTAACTGGTAAAGGGTTGTTCTTTTCAGCTGGAACTCACCAGAACTCAGATCCGGCACCTCTCAGGCGGGCGCCATTGCTATGATAAAAGAACAAGGGAGGTGTTCGTGGTGAGTTCTGGCACCCCTTTTTCTATATAAATAGCACTCATTAGTAGTATCAAAAGGGGCATGGGTGGCGCTGTGGGTTAAATCACAGAGCCTAGGACTTGCCGATCAGAAGGTCGGCAGTTCAAATCCCCATGACAGGGTGAGCTCCCGTTGCTCAGTCCCTGCTCCTGCCAACCTAGCAGTTCGAAAGCACATCAAAGTGCAAGTAGATCAATAGGTACCACTCCGATGGGAAGGTAAACGGTGTTTCCGTGCGCTGCTCTGGTTCGCCAGAAGCAGCTTAGTCATGCTGGCCACATGACCCGGAAGCTGTACGCCGGCTCCCTCAGCCAATAAAGCGAGATGAGTGTCACAACCCCAGAGTCGGCCACGACTGGGCCTAATGGTCAGGGGTCCCTTTACCTTTATTAATATCAAAACACAGCCAAATTTTATCGTAAGAGCAATATTATTCATATTAATAATCTCAAGGGTAGAAACCATGGTTTCACTACATGGGAGCTCAATCTTGAGTTCAAATCTCATGGAAAGAGCTCATCCAGCCTTGACCTAGCCCTGTCGCTTTCCCCCAGGAAAACCCCATCTTTAACACTGAATCAGAGCAAGCGTTAATTGGGTTTTATCTGGATTGAGGTTTGCTTCCATTTATCACTAAAGAGCAGGTTTACCTGGGGAAAGCGGTACGGCAAGGGCAAAACCACACGGATCTGTGCCTAGAAAGCCCAGGACAAGCAGAAAACCACTCACAGAATCCTAGAATCTTAAGAGTTGGAAGGGACCCATAGGGTCATCTAGTCCAACCCCCAGCAATGGAGAAATCTCAACTAAAGCATCCATGACAGATGGCCATAACCCCCAAGGAGAGTCCACCACCTCTTGTGGGAATCTGTTCCGCTGCTGAACAGCTCTTACTGTCAGAAAGTTTTTGGGAATGTTTAGTCGGAATCTCCTTTCTTACAACTTGAAGCCATTGGTTCGAGACCTACCCTCCAGAGCAGGAGAAAACAAGCATCCTCCCTCCTCCATGTGACAGCCCTTGAGATATTTGAAGATGGCTATCATATCTCCTCTCTGTCTCCTCTTTTCCAGGCTAAACATACCCAGCTCCTTCGAGCGCTCCTCATAAGGCTTAGTTTCCAGACCCTTGATCATCTAGGCTGCTCTCCTCTGCACACATTCCGGCTTGTCAAAATCCTTCTTAAATTGGGGTGCCCATAACTGGACACAATATTTGCTGGACAAAGGACAACCAGAAAAGTAGACACACCCTAAGACAGTTGTTATGTACTGAGTTAAATAGGATCCAAACTGCAGCAGTCTGATTGGTCCTAGAACAATAGGATCCAAAATGCAGCAGTCTGATTGGTCCTAGAACAATAGGATTCAGAATGCAGCAGTCTGATTGGTCCTAGAACAATGCAGCAGTATGACTGGTCAGCAGGAGCCACCCAATCCAGCTCCAGATAGAAGTGAATCCACAACCTGATTGGCCTACAGGAGAATTCCGGAATTAGCCAATCACGTGCAGCCCATTGTGTAAATAATGTATATAAAGCAGATACTTTGAGGGGACTTCCATTCCCTCCTCACCACTATGAGCTGAATAAAGAGCATGAAATCCACTCTCGACTCTGAGTATATTTCAACAGTGGTGTCCAAACTTTTTTGAAAGAGGGATTGAAGTTGTTGAGGGGTTTTAAAGAATTTTATTCCAAGAAAGAAACTGCCACAGGGGCCGGATTAAACCGACCGGCGGGCCGCATTAAGACATACCTGCCCTAAAATGCGAATACGCAAGGTGCTAATAGAACAGTTCTAACCTAATATGAATAGGCCTGACAGCTCTATGCATTGAAACTCTTTACTCTAACCAGCTGTTCTCAACCTGTGGGTCCCCAGATGTTGTTGGACTACAACTCCCCCCTAGCTAGCAAGGCCAGAGCTCAAGGATGATGGGAGTTGTAGTCCAACAACATCTGGGGGCCCACAGGTTGAGAACCGCCACCTGCTCTTTCTGTAACCAAATACTGTGAATAATCTTTGCTGATGACATTAAGTTTTCTGGGGAACGAGGAGGTGTGGTGGTCACTGGGTGCGGCGGGGCAAGAGGGACTGGTGTTTTTGAGTTCTGAATTTACAGTATGATTTCATTCTATATATTTTTTTGTGCCTGTTCTGAAACTCAATAAAAAATATATGTTCAAAAAACCTCACTGTAAGAAACAGTGAGATGAATTCTGAACAGTTTAGCTCTCCCATGGATCACTGTGGTAGCTTTCATTAGCATAATTGAGAGCATATTTTATTCTGACCTTTGTAAAAGCTCTCATTTCCCAAACGTGATGGATACTGAATTGCTTTTTCTGAACAAATAACCATCATTTCCTATGGGAAAGCTGCCAATTATACATCGGAGGAAAAGGCTATATCAGATAACATATAGGCATTCGGAAAGCGAACACAGTTTTGACAATTCTAACCTTGAAGTCAAGTATCAATAAACTGTACTTCCACTTGAACAAAATCCCCACGGAAAACATCATATGCGGAGTCGAAGCTAGCCTAACCAAAATCAACCCAGATGAAGCCAATAAAATCAGACTTGAAGTCACCAACATCCTCTGCTCCAGCAAACCACCCAGAAGCAATTTACACAAAGAAGAACAGAAAGCACTCACCAACCTGAGGAAAGACAACAACATAATCATTCTCCCAGCAGACAAAGGTAATGCCACTGTTGTGATGAACACATCGGACTACCAAGCAAAACTATCAAATCTACTCCAAGACCCTACCTACCAACCTATAAAAACAGATCCCACCACCTATCTGGAAAAAACCACCAAATCCAAAATAAAAGCCTCTCCTATCAGTGAAGAAATCCAGCTAAGAATCATCCCCAGAGAAAAATCATCCAGATGCCCCAAACTCTACGGCCTCCCCAAGATACACAAAGAGGGAACACCACTCAGACCAATAGTCAGCTCCATAGGCTCACCTCTACAAAATCTCGCTAAATTTCTCGCCAAGCAACTTCAGCCCTATGCAGAATCCATCTCTTCACACGTTCCAAACTCCTTCCAGTTCATAGAAACAATAAAGAAGCAAAACCTACATCCCAATGACCTACTTGTGAGCTTCGATGTTGTATCTCTCTTCACACAAGTGCCCATTAATGAAGCCTTGACAGCCATTCAAAACAAATACAATCCCCCCGAATACATCTTGGACCTGACCAACCACTGCCTAACCAACACGTACTTCATCCACAATGGACAAAGATACAAACAGATAGAAGGAGCACCTATGGGATCACCCCTCTCACCGGTCATCGCAAACCTGTACATGGAACACTTTGAAACCAATGCTTTAGACAAGTCAGAACACAAACCCAAACTTTGGCTCAGATATGTTGACGACACCTTTGTAATTTGGCCACACGGGAAGGAAAAACTGGACAGCTTCCTCACACATCTCAACAGCCTACACCCCAAAATACAATTCACTATGGAAATAGAAGCCAACAACCAACTTCCCTTCCTTGACGTCCTAATCTACAAAAAACCTGATGGCTCCCTAGGACACACTATCTACCGGAAAAAAACACACACCAACCGCTACTTACATGCACAATCACACCACCACCCTGCACAAATAAACTCCGTAGCCAAGACTCTCATCTCCAGAACCAAACGCCTGGCTGACAAAGACCACTTGACAACTGAGTTACAGAATCTCTCAAATGTGTTAATTGCCAATGGATACCAGCAAAACAGGGTTACGAAGCTAATCCAAAAAGAAACACCCCCCAAAAACCAAGACACAGAAGAAAACAATGGCATGGCCCTCCTTCCTTATATCAAGGGCACTACAGATAAAATTAGCAAAATCCTCCATAAACACAATATCAAAACAGCCTTTTGCGCCAACCAAAAGATAGCCAATATCCTCAGAAACCCCAAGGATAAAATCCAGTTGGAAAACCAAGGGGTCTATGAAATACCCTGCAAAGTCTGCCCAGCCACGTACATTGGACAAACAAACAGACGAATAAATGCACGTATCGCAGAACACAAGAATGCCGTCAAAAAAGAAGAAAAAACTTCCTCTCTTTTCCAACACATGAAAGAAACAGGACACGAAATTAATTTTGCAGATTCCAAATTGCTCTCTAACATAGAACATCACCACAAGAGAATAATCATGGAAGCCATCGAGATAGAGAAACACCCTCACAACATGAACAAGCGTGACGACACATCCCGCTTGCCAGACATCTGGAAATTAGCCCTCCCCACAAAAACTGACACCAGATCCAGAGGCACACAGAACGCCATCACCAATCAACCACACCAGACCCAAACCCAGACCCTCTCCACAGATAAATTACAGACACCATCCAGTAGCCAAACCATGGTGGCACCTCCGGATGCTGCACCCCCCTGCAATCCCTACACAGATCTGGCTGGCACAGGCCACAAAACCACAGCTCGCCCCTATACACGAAGCCAAGCCAGAGCACAACTAAGCTCTTCACAAAGTTCAAGAGGTCAAGACACAAAGGCTTTAGCAACTAATCCACACCTAATGACCCACCTAAGTGGTACTCAGGATATCACTCAAGAAATCACTCAAGATATCCCTCAAGCAATTAAGGAACAAAAGAAGAAAAGACACACTAGCCTGGGAACTTCCTCTCGGCCCAGAACATTGGAGGCTATACACCACACCTCCTCACAGTATTTATAGGAACTCAAACACTGAGATCCTGCTCTGTTCCAGTAACAAGAAGCCGAAAGCACCAGCCTGAAGATGACGAGTGAGACCTCGTCGAAACGTCGCCTAGACACCCCAACTTTTACACGGGAAGACACCCGAGGACACCAAAACCTGCAAATAAATAAATATATATATATGGCTTTCGGTTTAAATTTTGTAACCATTTCTTAATCTGTCCTGCTAAAAGATGCAGCAGTAAAGGTAAAGAGGTAAAGAGACCCCTGACCATTAGGTCCAGTCGTGGCCGACTCGGGGGTTGCGGTGCTCATCTCGCTTTATTGGCCGAGGGAGCTGGCGTACAGCTTCTGGGTCATGTGGCCAGCATGACTAAGCCGCTTCTGGTGAACCAGAGCAGCGCACGGAAACGCCGTTTACCTTCCCGCCGGAGCGGTACCTATTTATCTACTTGCACTTTGATGTGCTTTCGAACTGCTAGGTTGGCAGGAGCAGGGACTGAGCAACGGGAGCTCCCCCCGTCGCGGGGATTCGAACCGCCGACCTTCTGATCGGCAAGTCCTAGGCTCTGTGGTTTAATCCACAGCGCCACCCGCGTCCCCAAAAGATGCAGCAAGGAAGTTCCAAATGGAGAGAAGAGGTAGGCCTCCTATGGGAGCGAGAACATTTTTCTGCCATACTTTGGCAAGAGTCAGAGACTGACCCTGACCCTTCATCCCTTACCTGCTCCTTTCCCCACTTTCTTCCCAAGATGTACCACAGCATCTTTTCCCTCTGTGTGGATTATCCAGCCATCAGGGGTGGTGATTTGACAGTGGTTCTCAATGCCCGATGGGAGCTCAAGGCCACTGATGCCTCATGGGCAGGAGAAGACGAATGAACTCTAAAAGAAGTTGTGGGTGAGATGCAGGAGTGCCTTGTCTGGAGTCCAGTTCTCTGGCACTTAGGGTTTGAGCCCCACCTGCACTGCAGGGGGTTGGCCCTTGCAGTCCCTTCCAACTCTACAATTCTATGGTTCCTCCTTCTTGCTTGCCTCATCTTGACATTGAGCCACTGGTATGGAATGATGCCCTGTGGTGTGGTTGGTCCTCCCCACTAGAAGAGAACAGTTTCCCTGACATTGTGTTCTGGGCCAGGTAGTAACCTATGAAACACGGTCCAGGACTGCAACAGGGCCAAGGCAGGATACGGTCCAGTCAGTGCAACAGGGCCAAGGCAGGACACGAGGCAAGAAACCAGGCAAGGACAGGTCCAGGATCTGAGGCAGGATCTGGCATACAGCAATGTTGCTCCCGCAACCTGGGGCAGGGTCTGACAGCCTTTTATCTTTGTTGGGGTAACGGCCAGTCCTGATCCCCTGGCGACTCACCTCCCTGTTTCACCCGAAGGGGAGAGCACTCCTCCTGCGAATACTCAGGTCTCTCCTTCTCTCAGACCTCAGTCTCTGCAGCTCGGGAGATGTCGGTGGGTTACTAGACCCTGGGGCCACCTCAGCCTCCCCTGACCCAACCGGTAGTGGAGCAGCTGTACAGTGGTACCCCGCAAGACGAATGCCTCGCAAGACGGAAAACCCGCAAGACGAAAGGGTTTTCTGTTTTGGAGGCGCTTCGCAAGACGAATTTCCCTATGGGCTTGCATCGCAAGACGAAAGCCCATAGGGAAATGCTGGCGGTCGGGAGCAAAGACTTTCGCCCACAGCCGGCCTTCAGAAGAGGACCTCTTCTGAAGGCCGGCGGGGGGCAAAAGTCTTTGCACCCCCCCTGCCTTCCCCCCGCCTGCCCCGGGCGATCTTAAAATGCTGGCGGGCGGGAGCGAAGCGTTCGCTGCCGACCCCCAGCATTTTAAAATCTCCAAGGGACAGCAGAGAAGTCTCTGTCCCGAGGAGATTTTAAAATGCTGGGGGTCGGGAGGGAAGCGCTGCCGACCCCCAGCATTTTAAAATCTCCCCGTGTCCAGGGGAGGTTTTAAAATGCTGGGGGTCGGGAGCGAAGCGTTCGCTGCCGACCCCAGCATTTTAAAATCTCCAAGGGACAGCAGAGAAGTCTCTGTCCCGAGGAGATTTTAAAATGCTGGGGGTCGGGAGGGAAGCGCTGCCGACCCCAGCATTTTAAAATCTCCCCGTGTCCCGGGAAGGTTTTAAAATGCTGGGGGTCGGGAGCGAAGCGTTCGCTGCCGACCCCCAGCATTTTAAAATCTCCTCGGGACAGAGACTTCTCTGCTGTCCCTTGGAGATTTTAAAATGCTGGGGTCGGCAGCGAACGCTTCGCTCCCGACCCCCAGCATTTTAAAACCTTCCCGGGACACGGGGAGATTTTAAAATGCTGGGGTCGGCAGCGCTTCGCTCCCGACCCCCAGCATTTTAAAACGCTGTTCCGAAGGGGGGGGGCGGGATCACCTGCCCCAGCTGCCCCACTTCGGAACGCTGTTCCGAAGCGGGGAGGGGAGGCGGGAAGACCTGCCCCAGCCGCCCCACTTCGGAACGCTGTTCCGAAGGGGGGAGGGGGGGCGGGAAGACCTGCCCCAGCCGCCCCACTTTGGAACGCTGTTCCGAAGCGGGGAGGGGGGGCGGGAAGACCTGCCCCAGCCGCCCCACTTCGGAACGCTGTTCCGAAGTGGGGAGGGGGGGGCGGGAAGACCTGCCCCAGCCGCCCCACTTCGGAACGCTGTTCCGAAGCGGGGAGGGGGGCGGGATCACCTGCCCCAGCCGCCCCACTTCGGAACGCTGTTCCGAAGCGGGGAGGGGGGGGCGGGATCACCTGCCCCAGCCGCCCCACTTCGGAACGCTGTTCCGAAGCGGGGAGGGGGGGCGGGGACACCTGCCCCAGCCGCCCCACTTCGGAACGCTGTTCCGAAGCGGGGAGGGGGGGCGGGATCACCTGCCCCAGCCGCCCCACTTCGGAACGCTGTTCCGAAGCGGGGAGGGGGGGCGGGAAGACCTGCCCCAGCCGCCCCACTTCGGAACGCTGTTCCGAAGCGGGGAGGGGGGGGCGGGAAGACCTGCCCCAGCCGCCCCACTTCGGAACGCTGTTCCGAAGCGGGGAGGGGGGCGGGATCACCTGCCCCAGCCGCCCCACTTCGGAACGCTGTTCCGAAGCGGGGAGGGGGGGCGGGATCACCTGCCCCAGCCGCCCCACTTCGGAACGCTGTTCCGAAGCGGGGAGGGGGGGCGGGGACACCTGCCCCAGCCGCCCCACTTCGGAACGCTGTTCCGAAGCGGGGAGGGGGGGGCGGGATCACCTGCCCCAGCCGCCCCACTTCGGAACGCTGTTCCGAAGCGGGGAGGGGGGGCGGGGACACCTGCCCCAGCCGCCCCACTTCGGAACGCTGTTCCGAAGCGGGGAGGGGGGGCGGGAAGACCTGCCCCAGCCGCCCCACTTCGGAACGCTGTTCCGAAGCGGGGAGGGGGGGCGGGAAGACCTGCCCCAGCCGCCCCACTTCGGAACGCTGTTCCGAAGCGGGGCGGGGGGTGGGAACACCTTCTGAAGGCGGGCAGGGGGCGAAAGTCTTTGTCCCCCCTGCCTGCCTTCCCAGGGGCTTTTAAATCGCCCCGGACAGCGGAGAAGTCCTCCGCTGTCGGGGCGATTTTAAAATGCCGCCCGCCAGCATTTTAAGATCGCCGGGACAGCGGAGAAGTCCTCCGCTGTCCCAGGGTTTTTTAAAATACTGGGGGTGGGAAGAAAAGCCCTTGTCCCCCCCCCCCCCCAGCCTTCAGAAGAGGTCCGGGGACAGACTGTCCCCGGACCTGGTCTGAAGGCGGTTTCCCTAGGAACGCATTAATTGATTTTCAATGCATTCCTATGGGAAACCGTGCATCGCAAGACGAAAAAACCGCAAGACGAAGAGACTTGCGGAACGAATTAATTTCGTCTTGCGAGGCACCACTGTAAGTGATGGCCCAGCTGAAGGCAACGAGGTAATCCCCGCATCTGGAGCTAGAGCAGGCTCAGGCCCCTGACCCGGCCCAGCTGGTGTTTGTTGCAGGGGAACCTGTGCAGACTGGAACTCTTCAGGGTCAGGCCCCAGACTTGGTTCAGATGATGCCTGAGGCAAAGGATCTGGGGCAGACTGAGGCTCCTCTGGTTCCAAGTCTGAGCCCGAGTCCCAGGCCATCACACCTTGCCACCAAGGGACGGAACGAAGCAACAGAGCGCTGGTCAATGCTGACTCCTTCCCCAGCAACAGAAAGTCAAGAAGGGTGCCCACCTTAATGAGCACCCATAGCGACCAGCATAATTGACCTCTGGTCTAAACGCCCCCCCCCCAGCTCCACCACTCAGACAACTGATGCCTTGGAGAGGCGATTGAAAGTAATAAAACATAAAAACTAAGATTGGCAGTGGCTGTAGCCTTAATACTACAGGGTCCCTCAACCCTGCTCTTCGTCAGAAGGCAGAGTCAGAATCTGGGCACTCCTCTCCAAACTGGGATGTTACAAGCTGTGGCTGAGCAGTTGCAGGTTCAACACAGCCTGCTCTGCTCTTTCTCATTCCTGCTTTGCAGAGAGGGTTGGGCTAGATGGCCTTTGGGAGTCTTTTCCAGCTCTCCAATTCTTTGATTCTATAAGCAGATCGATTCTGCCCTTCAAAGGAAGTCAAACTCAACCCGCCTGTTCTCTTCCCACTTGATGAGAATCAGCTTGTCCTAGTCAACTGTTTAGATTAAGCAACATGCACTTATATTTAGGAAATAGCAGCTAGGGAGCTTGATATACTGTTTGTTGTTGTCTTTTAAATGATCTTCTGACAACAAGGTAGACCGTGATTTAAAGCCAACCCAACTAGGAGGTGTGGTGAGGAATAGGGCCTAAGCAAAACAATTCAATTGCATTTATTTAATTAGCAATCCTTGGCATTTCATCCCCTATTATCTCAAAACGTGAACAAGCAGTGGCAGCATATTTTCAGGCCTCTCTCTGGTGCTGCAGCCTCACTTCATTCTGCAGGCAAAGATAGAGATGCCATTTCCCTTTGCCACAAATGGCAGGCAACTCTGGGGCCAACTCTATAGGGCCGAGGTGTCTTTCGACCCCTTAATAACTGCGGGGAGGGGGCCAGGCCTCCTCAATGTTGAGGAGGCGTGTGGCCTCCTCCTGACGATGTGACGTCGTGCGCATGACATCACACACATGCAGTGCACTCTGGGTCCCCTCAATCATGGGCACAAGTCAGCACCTCTGATAGGTTTTGGAAAGGGGGGGCTTTTAGACTCTGTTGGACTCCCTCCCTAAGCCAGGCAGACTTTGGGAAGGAGGCACCAGGCTATAATACTTTAATACTCCAGGATCATTTAGTGAACCAGCCTAGTCAGTTGGCAGCACGCCACTGAAATCTATGGCTTAAATAACCAGGTATCCCTTAACACTCAGATACATAAAGTGATGCCATGTAACCACAGAACTGAACTTAATTGAAAAGGATACCCTGGAGCACCTTCTCTCATGTAACCACCAGGCCCTTCCCTCTGCACATATTGCGGACCCCTTTTTATGTCAAGTCCTTATTGATTTTGCAAATTTATATTCTACCTCATCGCAAAACTTTGAAGTGGCTTCCAATAACTCACAGTGAAACGTAATACTCTTAAGCAGCAACCCTTAGGAAAACCAAACAGACCATCAACCCATTTTTTTAAACCATCGTAAAAGCTACTGTAAAACAGTCAACAGTACAATTGCGGCCACAGGGCTTCTGTGTGTTGGCCTTCACCCATTCGACCCCTGGAGAAGTGATGTAAGACAGACAGCTTCAATTGTCCTAGATGTTTTGCTAAGGAGCTCCAATGCTATAGATCATGTCAACCGACTGTTTCATATAAATGTTAAATAGTACTGGAGAGAACACAGATCCCTATGGGATGCAGCACAGCAAGGATGAAGCTGACACAGGCATTCCACAGGTGCATCCATCCCAACAGAAATGAACTAATTGAAACTGAAATACTTTATTGTCACTTGTACAACTTGTATACAGTGCGATTACATGAGCACCCCCTACTCAGCTCTCTTAGTCTTAATTCCCCTCGTTTACTGATGCACACCCACCAAACCTGAAAGTCAGTTGCCCTGTTGTTATATTTTCATTCAGCAGCCTAACAGCCCACGGATAGAAGCTGTTCTTTACCCTGTTGGTGCGACTAATCATGCTTCTATATCTTCGGCTTGAGGGCAGGAGATCAAGAAAGTGCCGGCCAGGGTGTGAATCATCCCTGAGAATTTTCCTCACTCTCCTGAGGCAATGTTCTTCCACGATGTCATCCAGCGGATTCACGGGACAGCCCATAATATCTTGTGCTGTATTCACCACCCTCTGTAGGCACTTCCTATCAGATGATGTCAAACCAGCATACCACACCGTGATGCAGTATGAAAGGACACTTTCTATTGTTGACCGGTAGAAGGAGATCATTGAATGTTGATTGACATCATTCTTCCACAATACTCTGAGGAGATGGAGTCTCTGTTGGGCTTTCTTAACCACCTGGGTTGTATTGATTTTCCAAGTAAGGTCTTCACTGAGATAAACTCCTAGGAATTTAAAGGAAGAGATTCTCTCCACACAGCCCTCCCCTATGTACAGTAGGGCTAGTTCTCCTCTCTTCCTCTGAAAGTCCAACACCATCTCCTTTGTCTTGCTGATATTAAGGTGCAAGTTGTTCCCTAGGCACCATAAATAAGGGTTAGATCCAGGGCTGCAGTCAAAAGAGTAAAATGGGGCCACCACCCTCCCATCAAGCTATACCATTCTCAAGGCTGACCACATTATTCTGCCACCCGAAGCAGAAGACCGCACAAGCACCTCTCTCCAGGAGTAAAAATGCAGCACTGTTAAATTAACTAATAAGTTGCTAGGTGTGTATTGTTTTTTTTTTTTTACGACACTCAAAATCAGCACCCCGAGGCTAGCTGTCTCAATCTGTCTAATGGTAGAGCCGCCCTAGGTTAGACCCTTGGCTACAAATACAGTTTCTAGCTGAAAATTTGGTTTGAGTCTAGCTGAAAATTAGGTTTGAAATTGGGTCTGGCTGCAATTTGATCGTTGCCCTTTAAAAGGCAGCAACAAGCTGCACCCTGGTCTAAGCAAATTAGACAAAAGAAGATCCAGCCCCTTCCATTCTTTCTTCACAAGAGTCAAAATAGCACATTGTGAGTCTCCAAGCCCAAACCTGCTAAAACGTCTGTCTTCAGTATTAAGACTAACTGCCAGATTCGTCCTCAGTGTGCAACCTGCTGATCAAACTTTACTTCTTGCGGGACAGCTCAGTTGATAGAACATGAGACTCTTAATCTCAGGGTTGTGGGTTGGTGCCTCATTCTGGCTTAAAAGATTCCCGCATTGTAGGGGGCTGGACTAGATGACTCTTGTGTTCCCTTACAACTCTACAATTCTATGACACACTTATGGCCCAAAGACTTATAGTTTGCATTTTTTAGTGCAGAAAGTATTGATCTGATGTGTAGAGATCTTTCCTATCTTAATTAATTCAAGAGAAGAAGAAGAAGAAGAAGATTGTAGTAGTAGTAGTAGTAGTAGTAGTTTGGATTTGATATCCCACTTTATCACTACCTGAAGGAGTCTCAAAGCGACTAACATTCTCCTTTCCCTTCCTCCCCTACAACAAACACTCTGTGAGGTGAGTGGGGCTGAGAGACTTCAGAGAAGTGTAAACTGTCCCAAGGTCACCCAGCAGCTGCATGTGGAGGAGTGGAGATGCGAACCCAGTTCACCAGATTACGAGTCTACCACTCTTAACCACTACACCACACTGGTTCTGGAAGGGTTCTGGAAGCTCCTCTATGTGAAATAAACAAGCAGAAGGTTTGTGATGTTTGGGTTATTCCTTCAGAGAAGCTGAGTACAGCTGGTTTAAATTGGTTCTCTTATCTCTGCTGTCAAGGTCATGCTGACTATAAAAGTAGGGCCAGAAGGAGCCTGGGTTTCTCTTCCTTCCTTCCTTCCTTCCTTCCTTCCTTCCTTCCTTCCTTCCTTCCTTTCCTTCCTTCCCTCCTGATGTTCTGTACATAGCATGCTTAGTGCTAAGGTTTAGACTTATTGCAAATTAATGTAATTTTAAGTTAAGTCTGCTGCAACTGGATTTGTTATGTAATCCTGAATGTATTGGATTTCTGACCATTATGCCCATTTGCCTTCAGTAGCAGTAAAGCTCTGCTGGATGATATACAATTGCTGCTGTCTATTTTTCGGGAATCCTGCAACGTGTTTAAGTCTGTTAACTCTGTTAACTATATGTCAGAGTTCTGCTGTGGATCATATTGAGTAGAATTCCATGGCAATAAAAGACCCTAAAATTCTCCAGGTCTCACTTTGAAATTACAAGATGAGACCTTTGGAAGCAGAGATGGAAATGATATGAAGCAAATTTCCACTGCCAACATAAATCAGTCCAAATAAAGCATATAAACCTGCTATTGCAGCTTGATCACTGAGATTATCTACAGTACCATCACTGGTAGTTCTCCAAATTGGCAAGACTCGTTTGACATCAACATGAAGCTGAGCCTTTAGTGTCATCAGCCCAGTTCTCTGGAAGGCTCTTCCTACAGAGATTCAGCCTTCTGTTTTAACCTTTAAGCAGTCCCTGAAAACATTTTAATGCTACTAGGCATTAAAGGTTAAAGGAACCCCTGACTGTTAGGTCCAGTAGTGGACGACTCTGGCGTTGCGGTGCTCATCTCGATTTATTGGCCAAGGGAGCCGGCGTACAGCTTCTGGGTCATGTGGCCAGCATGAATAAGCCGCTTCTGGCAAACCAGAGCAGCGCATGGAAATGCCATTTACATTCCTGCCGGAGTGGTTCCTATTTATCTACTTGCACTTCGATGTGCTTTCGAACTGCTAGGTTGGCAGGAGCAGGGACCAAGCAACGGGAGCTCACCCCATTGCGGGGATTCGAACCACCAACCATCCAATTGGCAAGCCCTGGGCTCTGTGGTTTAACCCACAGCGCCACCCACGTCCCTAATATGTAGCCTAATAATACTAATAGTTAACTGGTGGTCTGTGATTTTCCATTTTTATGTGGCTTTTATCGCATAAATATAACTGCTTTGATTTTTTTTATTAAAAAAAATGAAATTGCGGGATACAAGTATTTTTTATAAATAAATAGCGGAAGGGGGCACACAAGCCCAAGCCTCCCTAGGCTCATTCGTCTCCCACTAAACTATAGCTCACCCCGACATCTGAAGAAAGCCAATACAGTGATACCTTGGGTACTCAAACGGCTTGGTTCCCGAACAAATCAGCTCCCGAACACTGCAAACCCAGAAGTAAGTTGTTGAATAGTGGAAAAGATGGACGAAGGACACAGCTCTGTTGGATTCACAGCTCTTCATTGCAGCAGTTAGAACTGCTCCTGGAATCAGACTGACTGCAACCTAGCTGCCTGTATTGTATAATACAAAGTAACTTGAAACAGTAACAACTCACAACTAGCTAACCAATCAGGAGCAACAGTTTTCAATCCTTCATTTACATACTGGTGGCCCTGAGTGAGAACTGCCACTAATCTTAATACATAACGTAAGTGTTCCAGTGTGTGAACGTTTTTCGGGAGCCGAACATCCGACGTGACTTCTGCTTGAGTGCAGGATGCTCCTTCAACTAATCGGAAGCTGCGCCTTGGCTTTTGAATGGTTTCGGGAGTCGAACGCACTCCCGGAACAGATTAAGTATGAGAACCAAGGTACCACTGTATGTCTTTATATACAGTGGTACCTCGGGTTACATATGTTTCAGGTTACAGACGCTTCAGGTTACAGACTCTGCTAACCCAGAAATAGTACCTCGGGTTAAGAGCTTTGCTTCAGGGTGAGAACAGAAATCGTGCTCCGGCGGCGCAGCAGCAGCAGGAGGCCCCATTAGCTAAAGTGGTGCTCCGGTTAAGAACAGTTTCAGGTTAAGAACAGACCTCCGGAACGAATTAAGTACTTAACCCGAGGTACCACTGTATTAGACTGATTGTCTTACCACAAGGGCAGCACTATCCCCACCCCCCCCCCCGGGGTACTTAGGGGTACGCAGAAATGGCACCTTTTTTTTCTAGAAGAAAAGCACTGGTTATGAGTGTACTGCTTGCTGTAAGAACTTCATGGCGAGTTCCGGCACCCTTTTTCCCATTACTGCTCAAAGGTACATTTTTGTCTATTTTTGTCTGCCTGACATTATTTTTAAAACGATAGAAGCCTGAATTACGCATACAGCCAATTTGCTAGGCAGCTGGGTCGTGTAGTTCAATTAAGAGAGCTGCTGCTGCTTAATTACTGCTTGCTTGGCAGCTCTCTGTCACCAGCGACATTACCAGCGCTGTAAAACCATACATTGCTTTTAAATCCCCAATACAGTGGTATCTCTGGTTACATACTTAATTCATTCCGGAGGTCCGTTCTTAACCTGAAACTGTTCTTAACCTGAGGTACCACTTTAGCTAATGGGGCCTCCTGCTGCCGCTGTGCCGCCAGAGCACAATTTCTGTTCTCATCCTGAAGCAAAGTTCTTAACCCAAGGTACTATTTCTGGGTTAGCGGAGTCTGTAACCTGAAGTGTATGCAACCTGAAGCGTATGTAACCCGAGGTATCACTGTATACAGTCAAACTTTGGTTCCCAAATGGCTTAGTTGCTGAACAAATCGGCTCCCGAACGCCGCAAACCCAGAAGTCAGTGTTCCGGTTTGTGAACGTTTTTCAGAAGCTGAACGTCCGACACAGTTTCTGCTTGAGTGCAAGAAGCTCCTGCAGCCAATCAGAAGCCGGCCTTGGTTTTTGAACAGTTGCAGGAGTCGAACGGACTCCCGGAATGGATTAAGTTTGAGAACCAAGGTTTGACTGTATACAGTGGTACCTTGGGTTACATACGCTTCTAACTTAAGGACCTACTTCTCCTGCATGATTCTCTTTGTTTTCTTAGACCTAGAGGCGAGACTTCTGCAGTGTGGATTTTCTATTCAGGGTGTTAAAAAAACCACAAACCAGTTTATATGCAAAAGGGTCATTAGTATGCAGAGCACTAACCGCTTGCTTTATGAGATAGCTTGCTTGGGGAAGTCTCCTCGCTGGAGAAGAAGGGAAGATTAACCATCCAGAGGATAAAGATGTAGCATATTTAGAGGGGGTTCCAGGGAGGGAGGAAGCAAAGGCAAAGAAGGAGTGGGAGAAACAGGAATTAGGCTGTGGGCAAACTTCACCACAGTGACTTAGGCACAGCTTGAGAGGAAGGAAAAGGCAGCAATCTGAGGTCATAGAATCATAGAATCATAGAGTTGGAAGAGACCACAAGGGCCATCGAGTCCAACCCCCTGCCAAGCAGGAAACTACTGCCAAGCAGGTCTAGCCACCCCAGTGGCAAATCAAGGGGAGGGGTTTAACTGATGGGGAAGAGAAGCTAATTGCCCACCTGATGATAAAGGGATTAATAGGGAAGTACGACTGCTTAAATAAATAGATCTCAGAAGGGCTCTGAGGATGGGAAGAGCTCTAGATGCATCAGAATAAAGAGCTCACCAGGCAGGGAAGCCCTGGGTTACATAGTGGGAGGGAGACGCAGGTGGTGCTGTGGTCTAAACCACTGAGCCCCTTGGGCTTGCCGATCGGAAAGTTGGCAGTTCGAATCCCTGCTCTGTCCAATTTCCTGCCAACCTAGCAGTTCAAAAGCACACCAGTGCAAGTAGATAAATAGGTATCACTATGGCGAGAAGCTAAACGGCGTTTGTGTGTGCCCTGGCACTCATCACAGTGCCTTGTTGCTCCAGAAACAGTTTAGTCATGCTGGCCACATGACCCAGAAAGCTGTCTGTGGACAAACGCCGGCTTCCTCAGCCTGAAAAGTGAGATGAGCGCCGCACCCCATAATTGCCTTTGACTGGACTTAACCGTCCAGGGGTCCTTTACCTTTACATAGTGGGATAAGCTCTCACACTGCTCTTATTGTTCATTTGATTAAATAGATGTATTTACCTGGAACATTGCATCCTGCAACACTGAGATCCATTTTAATGCCACCGTCGCTCGGTCCCAGCGCCTGCCAACCTAGCAGTTCGAAAGCACCCTCAGGTGCAAGTAGATAAATAGGGACCGCTTACCAGCGGGAAGGTAAACGGCGTTCCGTGTGCTGCGCTGGCTCGCCAGATGCAGCTTGTCACGCTGGCCACATGACCTGGAAGTGTCTGCGGACAGCGCTGGCTCTCGGCCTATAGAGTGAGATGAGCGCACAACCCTAGAGTCTGTCAAGACTGGCCCGTACGGGCAGGGGTACCTTTACCTTTTTAGGCTATAAATAGAGCTAACAAGATAATAATAACAAAAAACTTTGCCCCCTTTTGCAGGCCAGGGACATACACACAGACACTCCACAATAAACAAACAAACAGGGAGAGCGGTACAATTCACTGGGGAGCAAAAGTTTTTCACAAGACCTTGCACGCTTTTGACTCAGCCCCAATTAGATCTACAGTTGCACTGAAAGGAAGTGCTTGCAAAACCGAACCGAGAAGAATAGTTTATTTTATTTTAAAGCAGAAGAGTGAGCGAATTCATAACCAGATTAAGGGAGAGTCACGGCGATGGGCATTCCTGCTGGCCAACTGGCATTGCAAATGCATCAGACGGCATTGCAACAGACACAGAGAAAGTCCTGCCAGAGGGGCTTTGCTTGATAATGCCACATCTTGGCAGCACCCAGTCGGAGGCACCGGCGGGCTGGGGGGGTGGGGAGGCCTACTGCAAAAGCTTTTATTGCAGGAGACTGTGGCATTGAGCTCCTGCTTGCTGCTGCTCTCCGCACAGAAGGCCGAGCAGATGTTTCCCGGCAGTTTTTTATACACTTTCGCCTCTGCGTTTCACTGCTTCCTCCTCAAGTTTTACTAGGCTGCTCTTTTGTTTTTAAGACAGCGTTTGATTTTCGTTTGATTTTAGGACCCTCATACCTATGGGACCACCGCTCCTGGTATGTCCCACGGGGGACCTGACGGTCTTCAAATAAAAACATCTTGGAGGTCCCAGGCCACAGAGAGGTTAGGCTGGCCTCAACCAGAGCCAGGGCTTTTTCGGCCGTGGCCCCAATCTGGTGGAACACCCTGTCACAAGAGACTAGGGCCCTGCGGGACTTGACATCTTTCAGCAGGGCCTGCAAGACAGAGCTGTTCCACCTGGCCTTTGGTCAGGGTGCAGCCGGACCCCCTCCTTCGGTAACCCTCACAGAAATCTAGCCCAACGGTTGCCATTAATTTGATTTTGAGTTGCTTTTAGAATGAATTGGTTTTAGAATGCATTTCAATTAATTGATTGTGATTTTATGTAAACTGTGTTACTTTAATCGTTGTTAGCCGCTCTGAGCCCGGCTTTAGCTGGGGAGGGCGGGATATAAATAATTTCTTCTTCTTCTTCTTCTTCTTCTTCTTCTTCTTCTTCTTCTTCTTCTTCTTCTTCTTATTATTATTATTATTATTATTATTATTATCTCCTCTCTGTCTCAGGGAGCTCTATGGGTTTCCCACCACCTCCGGGTCTTCCCAATCCTTTCCCTCTCTGCTTTCCTTTTCCCTTCTATTCTTAAGGCTCCCTGAGCTGCCTATGAATTGTCCGTGTGGTTGGCCACTCCTAACCCATGCACCTTCTCTCTCAGCTCCACAATTCTCCTACCCTGGTATTGGCTGTCCCCTGGTACTCTCTGTCTCCTATTTCTTCTACTCCCTCTGTTCTCCATTCAACTTCTCCATCCATCACTTAACCCACCCCTGCTCTGCCCATAAAAAGGTAAAGGGACCCCTGACCATTAGGTCCAGTTGTGACCGACTCTGGGGTTGCGACGCTCATCTCACTTTATTGGCCGAGGGAGCCGGCGTACAGCTTCCGGGTCATGTGGCCAGCATGACTAAGCCACTTCTGGCAACCAGAGCAGCGCATGGAAACACCGTTTACCTTCCCGCCGGAGTGGTACCTATTTATCTACTTGCACTTTGACGTGCTTTTGAACTGTTAGGTTGGCAGGAGCAGGGACCGAGCAACTGGAGCTCACCCCATCGTGGGGATTCAAACCGCCGACCTTCTGATCGGCAAGCCCTAGGTTCTGTTGTTTAACCCACAGCGCCACCCGCGTCCCACAGGAAGCACATTATGACTGTTTAAAAGCAGTGGTTCCCACACTTCCCCCGCCCCGGAAAAACACACTTTCAGAATAAAAAACACTGAATATTCTTATGGTTAAGAAATACACTGGAAAACAAGAAATTGGAAAAACACAACAATACCCAACACAGAAGATTGGCAAATCCTAATGGTAGAATATCTGCAGCTAGCGAAAACGACAGGAAGAGTAAGAGGACAACCAAAACAAAAAGTCTATACGGATTGGAGAATCTTTAAAGAATATTTAGAAAACTATGGAATAAAAGGAAACATCCTGGCAGAATTAGACTGATCCCTGTATTGCATAAATATAAGTTTGTAGGGAGGTAAAAAGAAATTATATAAGAAGTATGTAACTGTGCGGTATAAAATAATGGATAGACAAAGTACAGTGAGATTAATTGGAAGTCAGTTTTAAATTACTTTTCTATAAATTTTATAATTGTGTTCAATACCAGGAGTATATATGATGATAATTATATTAATCTTCTTATAGTGTGGTGGTTTGTTTGATTTTTCTGTTATTTGTTCGTTTGATTGTATGTTTGTTTACTTGTATGTAAGTCTGTTTTTCATAAATGTATTTATTTTAAATTAATAAAGATATATTTAAAAAAGAGAAAAAGAGAGAAAAAGAAATACACAGGGGGTAGGAGAAGAAACAAACTCCTAGCAGAGTGCTTGGTTTATAAGAAAGAACACAACTATTTTATGATATGATCGGCGGAATATACAGAAATTATAAAACAATGCAACTAGCTAAGAACACGAATCACTCCCAAAATATAATAATAAACAAGCTTTTTGCCTATGTACCTTAAGCATGTATACGAATACAAGGTGTGATTTTGCTTTAGCTGGGTCATCACATTTATATTAGATCTGAACCAAGAAAAACAGACTCTCATCTCCTCATTGACACAAAGAAGCCTTTCTCTTTTCAGATCTGTCAGAGTTGAAAATCCCTGCTTGTAACAATATGTCGGGGAGAACTGTAGAAGAATAGACAATGCTCTCAAAGAGGCGTGTTTGTGGTTGCTTATCCCATCCTGAAAAAAATATTTTTGATGCAATGCAATATGATATGATACTACACTGATATGTTTAAATGTTTCTTCGCTTGTCCCTGAATCTTCCTGCCACATTTGCCATCCTCTCCGCCCACCCCCTTTGAGAACCACTGGCTTCAGAATGGCAACTTAAACTGATGGAATATGCACAGCTTGCAGACCTAACATATAGAATAAGAGAACAAGAAGAACATACATTTAAAGAAGATTGGAAAACGTTTATTAATTATATGGAGGGAAACTTGTGTATATTTGAAAACGTGGGCAGCATTAAGATAAATTCAACAGTGTACGGTAAATAAGTTTTGATGGATGTAATAATGGACTTCTGAATTTACCTTCCTGCCGCATTGGTACCTCTTTATTTACTTGCACTGGCTAGTTTATATAAAATATGCAGGGATTTGTGTTATACAAAATGAACCATGGAAAGAGAAGAATGGAAGTCATTGATATTTTAAGGTTGTTTAAATGAATATTCTAAAATGCAAAACAGAAAATTTTAGAAAAATGATGGAAAAAAAGAGAACCACTGGCTTAAACCACTGGTGTGTTCTGCCAGTACTTTCTACTTTCCTGCTTTTCTGCAATCTGCCAGTTTCCCCTTCACACTAAGACCCCTTAAGCTGCCATCTTTCCATACCAGGGGGTGGTGATCAAATGACAGTCTTTGCCCTCCTCCCCACTGCCACCTTTTATTCTGATGTCTATCATTTTAGAAGGTTCCAAGGGAGGGCAAGATCTCCACCACCACCCCTGCCAGGGCCTGGATATCTCCTTAGATATCGCCTTTTAGGACATGCAATGGCTGTACACAGACTCCTGCTGGCTACCAGCAAGAGAATTCTTCCTGTGGGATGTAATCCTTTGGTACAGCCAAATCAACATTCCTTGTTTCCCTAAAGCGGGCACAGGCAGGGGGATGTTACTCCAGTCAGTGTAACTTCCTGTTCCACTGGTCTGGAACATCCTCCCCCTACATGTGAGCTGGGAGATGGGCGTAGGTAAAGGTAAAGGACCCCTGGATGGTTAAGGCAACTATGGGGTTGCGGCACACTTTCAGGTTGAGGAAGCCGGCGTTTGTCCACAGGCAGCTTTCCAGGTCATGTGGTGTCAGGGAACTGCCATCGGAAGGACAGGAGGTGCAAAGGCTCCCTCAGGTTGAAAGAGACGGAGCAGCTGAAGAGGGAACCAGTAGGGGGCGAGCAGGAACTTCCAGGGAAAGTGAGTCGGAGGGGTGGCTCAGAGACGTTTCCAGCGAAAACAGTGGAGAGGTCTCAGGACCTCCTATAGGGACACCCACGCCTCGCCGGAAACTGTCACGCAGAGAGTCCAGAAGACGTGTTTCCGTGAAAGAGCTTTTATGTTGGAAACGTTTCCGAAAGCAACCACTTTCGGATTCTACTAGCGATTGACGCAGCCATGCCGGAGGGGCTCCGTCACAGGCAGAGGTTTGAAAACCTGATCAAACTCTGAGGGACTTGCATTTTACGCACAAGCAGCTCATCATCCCACCACAGCAATCCGAAAGTCACTGAAAGCCAGCTTGTGCAAGCAGCGGCATCATGAGCGACCCAGCCGGAACCGGAGGAGCAGGAGCAGCTGGAGGAGGTCCAAGCCTGGAAGAAAGGTACAGGGCGTTGGAGATCCAGCTGGCCATGCAAACGGCGAGGCTTGAGGAGAGGAGGGCTCAGGATGCAGAAAAGGGAAAGGAGAAAACCACCTCGATAGCCAGAAAGGTGCCAGGATTGGTGCAGAAATTCGGGGGAGATCCCAGAAACTATCATGCCTTTAGAACTGAGATGCAATACGCTCTCAACCTGCAGTATGATGACTTCCCCGACGAGGAATCGCGAGTGGCTTTTGTAATTGGCCATCTCGAAGGGGGGGCGAAGGATTGGGTTCGACCCCTGATGGCAGTGAATAATGAGATACTAAAGGACACGAGGAAGTTTTTTCGTGCCATGGACCTGATGTTTTCCAGTGACATTGAGCAGGGGGTGGTACGAAGGCAGTTAATGGCTTGCAAACAGGGGAGCCGATCTGTTCGTGAGTACTGGACTGAGTTTACTATGCTGATTCATAAATTGGGGTGGGACCTATCGGCGGAACCCATCCAAATGCTTTTTGAAGAGGGGCTTTCTTCGGCCGTTAAAGATGAACTTTCCCGGGGGCCAAGGGCGGAGTCTATGGACCAGCTGACCAAATCCGCGCTGGCCATAGGAGCGCGCCAGGAAGCGAGAGCTTTGGAAAGGCGGGAAGGGAAAGGAGAACGTTGGAGGGAACTGCGCATTCCGGACATTCCAGAGCCACCTTTCCCGCCGGCAGAGCCGATGGAAGTTGGAACAGCGCGGGCGCGCGCAGTTTCAAATCCCAGTGAAGGGCGGAAGAAGGAGGGAAAGAGCGCCAAGAAATGTTATCTCTGCCAACAGCCAGGGCACTTTGCCAGAGTCTGCCCACAAAGAAAGGAATGGCAAGGGATGGCAGGAGCTGTGGGGGAAAGGGAGGAGGAAAACAAGGAGCAAGTAAAAGCCAACGCCTGGCTGCCACCGTCGGGGCACAGCAGCCAGGCCAAAGAGCAGTGAAAGTGCCCACGCCAGAACCACCCAGACCTGCTTTAGTGATAGAAGTGTCACTAGAGCTGCCAAATGGACACCCCCTACAGGTCAAGGCGCTTTTGGATTCAGGCAGCTCCTGTAATTTTATGAGTAAGGAGTTTGCAGCTGAGCACCAGATACAGACCATCCCTTTAAGTAATCCCTTGCAGGTGACCACGATTGATGGCAGAGAGCTGTTGGGAGGAGAAGTTAGCCAACAGACTGTCCCGATGATAATGAGGGTGGCAAGGCACACCGAACGGATAGCGTTTAATGTGGCCACCTTGGGAGGAGCTCCCATCATCTTGGGGATGAGCTGGCTGGCGCTACACGATCCGCTAGTGGGCTGGCATCAGAGGGTGGTCTCCTTTGGGTCAGCGCATTGCCTAGAACACTGCAAGCAGGGGAAGGTTCAGGGCGGAGACAAAGTCACCCTAGCCGGGATGGAAGTAATGGGCAGAGGGAAGGTGCCCCCGCAATACGCAGATCTGAGCAACGTATTCAGCGAAAGGGAAGCAGACAAACTGCCGCCGCATAGACCCTTTGACTGTCAAATCAACCTACTCCCTGGGGCCCAACTCCCAGTGGGCAAGCTGTACGCCATGTCCGACAGGGAGATGCAGGAGCTGAGGGAGTTCATTGACAAAAACCTGAAGCGAGGTTTCATCAGAGAGTCCCGAGCGGTGGGGGGCAGCCCAGTGTTTTTTGTGGACAAAAAAAACACAGATAAGCCGAGACTTGTGTGTGACTTCAGGGCCTTGAATGCAGTGTCGGAACCCCTGGCTTTCCCTATGCCCCGAATTGATGACATTTTGACCAGGGTAAGGAAGGGAAAGATTTTTACAAAGCTGGACCTGCGGGGGGCGTACAATCTGATACGCATAAGGAAGGGAGATGAATGGAAGACCACCATGTTCACCCCTTTGGGAGCCTTTGAATACCTCGTTATGCCCTTCGGTCTACAAGGAGGCTCCGCGTGCTTTCAAGCGTTTATTAACCACGTTCTGGGGCCTTTGCTCTACAAGAACTGTGTGGCCTTTTTAGACGACGTGTTGGTGTATTCGGAGGATGAGGAGCAGCATGTGAGGGACGTTCGAGAAGTGTTGGGCAGGCTGCAAGCCAACCAGCTGTGGGTGAAACTGGAGAAGTGCCAGTTTCATACCAAGGAGGTGGAATTCCTGGGGTACCGCTTGTCAGACAAGGGATTGGCCATGGATCCAGGCAAGGTCCAAGCGGTACTGGAATGGAAGACACCGAAGACCAAGAAGGATGTGCAAAGATTCTTGGGGTTTGGGAACTTTTATCGGAAGTTCATCAAGAACTTTGCCCACTTGACGGCGCCCATCACCGACTGCCTCAGCAGCAAGAAGAAATTTGTTTGGACGGCGGAGGCGGAGCGAGCATTTGAAGAACTGAAAAGGGCTTTCGCCTCGGAAGAACAACTTCTGCATGTGGATTTACGAAAACCCATGAGAGTGGAAACCGATGCGTCCGACCGGGCGGTAGGGGCGGTACTTCTTCAACCGGGGAGGAGTATGTCAGAGTGGAGACCGTGTGCCTTCTTCTCGCGGAAGCTGAATAAATCCGAGAGGAACTACACGGTGTATGACAGGGAACTACTTGCCATTCACGAAGCGTTCCGGAGGTGGAGACATTTATTAATTGGGGCACAACAAAAGGTGCAAGTGTGCACCGACCACAAGAATTTAGAGTATTGGAGAACAGCTCGAGTGCTCAACCAACGACAAGTGAGATGGGCACAGGAATTCTCTAAATTCAACTTTGAAATTTGTTATGTGCCAGGTCCAGAAAACGTCAGGGCGGACGCTCTCTCACGCAAACCAGAGTATTGGGAGGGGGAGGGGGCGATTGAAGAGAGACATGTCATCCCTGAGGACCGCTGGGTGTGTGGGGCGGCGCTGGTGGGGCAACGAGAACTGGTAGAGGAAACGGAAAATGATGAATATGCCCAGGATAAGCTCAGAGGACTCAGGGGGGAGGGCGAGAGCCCCGAAGGTTTTGAGGAAAGAAATGGGGCATTGTATTACAAAGGGGCACTGTATATACCCGAAGGTGAATTGAGGGGGAGAGTACTCAAGCAGTTGCACGATAGCCCCACGGCGGGACATTTTGGGCAACACAAGACCATGTGGTTGGTTACCAGGGAATTCTGGTGGCCCAAGGTGAGGGAAGATGTAAGGGAGTATGTAAGAGGGTGTGACCAATGTCAGCGAGCCAAAGGGGAAAGACGGGAGCCGGCAGGGTTATTAGAACCATTACCCACACCAGAACGGCCTTGGGAAGCGGTATCAATAGATTTTATGACGGATCTGCCGAAGTCCAAGGGGAAAACAGCCATCATGGTAGTAGTAGACCTGTTAACAAAGATGTGCCACTTTGTAGCATGCTCACATGCAGTCACAGCGGAAGAAACAGCGAAGTTGTTTGTAGAACACATCTTTAGGTTGCACGGGGCTCCCTTGAGGGTGATCTCGGACCGCGGCAAACAATTTACTTCCAGGTTCTGGAGGAAGCTCATGAGCTTGCTGCACGTGGAAGTCAATTTTTCAACGGCCCGGCACCCTGAAACCAACGGGCAGGCGGAAAGAGCAAATGGCATTCTTCAACAATATCTGAGGTGTTATGTCAATGACAGAGAGAACGATTGGGTCGAAAAGTTGGCGCTGGCAGAATTTGCCTACAATAATGCGGAGAATGTGTCCACAGGGATGAGCCCCTTTTTGGCTAATTACGGGTGTCACCCCAGGGCATTTCCAGGGGAGGGAGGGGAGAGATGGAGCGTTCCAGCGGCTGAACATTTTGTAGAAGAGATGGAAGCGATCCATCATCAGCTCCAGCTCAACTTAGAAAGGGCCAAGGCACAATATAAGAAGCAGGCAGACAAGAACAGAAGGGAAGGTGAAACCATAAGGGTGGGGGATCAAGTGTGGCTGTCAACCCAAGGGTTGCCGTTCAAAGGGGGTTGTAAGAAATTGAGGCCCAGAAGATTGGGACCCTTTGAGGTCATTCAGCAGGTCAACCCGGTGGCTTTCAAACTCCGGTTACCCAACCACATGAAATTGCACCCAGTGTTCCACAGGTCGTTACTGTCACCATACAGGGGGGGACGTGAAGGGGAGCACGTCAGGGGACCAGCCTTGGAAGAGAGGGAACGCAGCAACCATGTAGCGGAAATCCTCGATTCCAGGTGGAAGGGAAATCAGGTAGAGTATTTGGTGGCGTGGGAAGGGGAACCGGAGTCAGAAAACACCTGGGTGACTGCAGGGGAGGTCAATGACGAGGTTTTAACAGAAACGTTCCACCAAAGATTCCCTAGGAAACCACAGCCGGTAGAAAGGTTTAGGAGGGAGTACTTCGGCACCACCGACGAGGAACAGGAAATGGAAGGATTCACGGAGTCGGAGTTGGAAGAGGGAATAGACTCCGAAGACGAGGAGTATCGAGAGACGAGGGACAGTAGCAGGTGGAGGGAAGTGTTCGAAACTTCGGACGATGAGGAAGGTTCTTTCAGGGGTTTTACTTCCTCCCAGCCCGGAGGGGAGGAGACGGGAGGGGGTGAAGGGGGCCCTGGAGGGGAGGTGGATGTCAGGGAACTGCCATCGGAAGGACAGGAGGTGCAAAGGCTCCCTCAGGTTGAAAGAGACGGAGCAGCTGAAGAGGGAACCAGTAGGGGGCGAGCAGGAACTTCCAGGGAAAGTGAGTCGGAGGGGTGGCTCAGAGACGTTTCCAGCGAAAACAGTGGAGAGGTCTCAGGACCTCCTATAGGGACACCCACGCCTCGCCGGAAACTGTCACGCAGAGAGTCCAGAAGACGTGTTTCCGTGAAAGAGCTTTTATGTTGGAAACGTTTCCGAAAGCAACCACTTTCGGATTCTACTAGCGATTGACGCAGCCATGCCGGAGGGGCTCCGTCACAGGCAGAGGTTTGAAAACCTGATCAAACTCTGAGGGACTTGCATTTTACGCACAAGCAGCTCATCATCCCACCACATGTGGCCAGCATGACTAAACCACTTCCGGTGCAACAGAACACTGTGACAGAAACCAGAGCGCATGCAAATGCCGTTTACCTTCCCACCACAGCGGTACCTATTTATCTACTTGCACTTTGACGTGCTTTCGAACTGCTAGGTTGGCAGGAGCTGGGACAGAGCAACGGGAGCTCACCCCGTCACAGGGATTCAAACTACCGACCTTCTGATCAGCAAGCCCAAGAGGCTCAGTGGTTTAGACCACAGCGCCACCCGCATACCTAGATGGGCGTGGCTCTGGTTGACTCCATAAAAGAGCCGAGTCATGCAGCCATTTTCTCAGTCTTGATTTCCTTGCTTCACTTGCTTACTTGTTTTGCTGTTATTTTGCTGCCATGCTGCTCTCCTGCAGCCATTTTGTCATCTTAATGTAATTTTGCTGTCTGCTGACTCTCGGCCAGCAGCACATGAGTTTAGTCTCCGTTTGAGATGAACTCACTCTTTATGTAACTACTATGTAAAGCCTGCCTTTCAGGGATCAAATTGTGAACTGAAATGTGAGTCAACTTTTTGTTACTTTAGTCAGAAAGACTCTTGTGTCTTTATTCTTTTAAGAGGGATTTAAGGGGACACCAGGAAATAATCTTAACTAAGAGATTCAAAGAAATCTGCAAACTAGCTTCCAGCTATATTGAAGAAGAAGAAGAAGAGGAAGAAGAAGAAGAAGAAGAGGAAGAAGAAGAGGAGGAGGAGGAGGAGGAGGAGGAGGAGGAGTTTGGATTTGATATCCCGCTTTATCACTACCCAAAGTAGTCTCAAAGAGACTAACAATCTCCTTTCCCTTCCTCCCCCACAACAAACACTCTGTGAGGTGAGTGAGGCTGATAGACTTCAGAGAAGTGTGACTAGCCCAAGGTCACCCAGCAGCTGCATGTGGAGGAGCAGAGACGCAAACCCGGTTCACCAGATTATGAGTCTACTGCTCTTAACCACTACACCACACTACACCACCATATTGGTGTGAGTGAAGGAAGCATAATACCTATCTAAGATATCCTTTCCTACTATCCATAACATTCCTACACTTCCATGCTTTTCCTGTCTGCTGGACATATTTCTAATGAAAGGGAGTCACTGAAGAGTCAGCTGTCACCATTTAGGAATGAGAAAACAAGAGAGAGAGAGAGAGAGAGAGAGAGAGAGAGAGAGAGAGAGAGAGATTTTAGGAGAGCTGTAGTCACTCCCAAAACTAAATTTAAATAATATTAATTTTAAAAACCCTAAAAGTCAAGTAAAATTGAAAAGTTACCTTCTGCAAACCCCTGTCCACACATACAAAACCTAGGATCTACTGAGCCAAACACCAGCTTCCCAGGTGTTTGGGCAGTATCAGGTATGTAGCAAAACTTACAAGATATATCTAATTATTGCTGGGCCACCTTCCATTGCTGATGGGCTGGTTTGTTGGCTTGACAAGTACCAAATCACACAGGCCTGATTGACAGAAATCAGATGGAATTTGTACAACAGACACAAAATTCCCTTACGTTACAGAAATTGCCAGAAGCATCCTTCAGCAACTAAACTGCTCCGTCATTCTGTAACACAGAATTATTCTGAACCTTATGTAGACACCTCGAGTCTCATTTGGCGACAAGCATGCAAAATCCAGCTACATTCTTTGGACTGATGAATCCTTCCCCCCTGCCATCTCTTCTTTTAAATCCCCAGTACGCAGACTTCGTTCCTGCTAGGCACATCAAATTCAGTAAACATCTAAAATACTAATGAGATGCCGTTCTATTCTGGCATGTTTTATATTTATATACATATAAATGAAAACCTACTCAAACACACACTGGTCCAAGGTCTGCACGTCACATTAAACCATAGCATTAAAAAACCCCAACTATAGTTGAATTTGAATGGGTATCAATTCCTGCTCAAAAGTTTCCCATGGTGCACCTCCTGTTGTTGTTATGCCACAAATGAAACAAGCCAGAGTCTGGCTCGCGGTGTGATCTTGGGCTTGTAATATGTTTCACACCAGCCTCCAAGAAAATCGCAAGCAAAAAGCCAAGAACAAACCTCGATTACTGTTCATTGTTTGGAGAGCCAGGGTTCAGTCAACAGGACAAGCCAGTCTCTGGTTTGTTTCATCTGCAGCATGATGGCAGTAAGAGTGGAGGAGGAACACTGCAAGAACTTTTAAGCAGCATGCACTGGCATAGTACTCATGCTCATTGAACCATAGTTTGTTTCAAACCACAGTTTAGTGTGACATGAGAACTAGGCTACTACCTACAAAACCTTCACTGCCTCGGGCTGTCAAATCCCACTGAGTGGCAAAATCTAATTCTTAACCAGGGTTGAAATGCACAATGGTGAATTGTGTGTGAAGCACAATCTGTAAGAAGCCAAACTTGAAGAGCTGGGCACATACACATTTCTTGATTACTTAAAAAAATTAAAAATTAAAAATGCAGGTTTAGGGGAGCCAATCTGGACCGTGACCTGGGAAGGGGGCTTAAACCTTTCCCCCCCTGCCACAATTCTGATCCAGAATGTGGAACTCAAATAGGAGCTCCCCGCTGCAGTGCAAACAACAAGTGAAGTCTGATCTGGATCAGGGTTCCCTGCCTGCCTGCCTACACACACACAGGGGAGTCAATCTGGGAGGGGAGGCAGAGCTGCACATCCACAATTTGCTTTTAAAAAGCAGCTGATGCCTCATCCAATAAGGTAGAAAGCTAGCTACAGGAGATTTGGGGGAAGTTGCCCCTGAAGATACTGCTGAACTACATCTCCCATCAACCCTAGTCAGCAAAGACAGTAGTTATGACTGAAGGGAGCTGTAGTCCAACAGCTGGAGAACCAAAGGTTCTCCCCTCCCTGTGCTTCAGCTGCAAAACATACAGAAATAGGGCAGCTTTGTATTCTGTGTATTCAGAGACAGAGGAGCAAGGAAAGCAGAGAATGTTGGTTTCAACCTTTCCTAACAGCCCTCAATTATATTCCGGAAATGTGGGAGATTACAAGGGGTCAAAAAAATAATAAAATGGATGTACCGTGCCATATTAGAAGCAAAAAAAAACTTGCTTTGATGAATTGGAAGAGCCGCAAAAAGATTCCATTGAGCACATGGATTGATAATATGGACAGACTAGCTACATACGAATGAATTGCATGTTGACGCAAATTAAGAATGGGTAAATATGAAGAAATCTGGAAGGAATATTTAAGTGATAAGACAGACAGTGGTGGGGGAGGAGAGGTGGGGAAATATTGTTAAAAAGGTGTAGTTATAAGTATTTCAGTACTCAAATCTGAATTGTCAAATTGTGTTATTAGTGTTATTATGGTTTTTGTTGTGCCTTTTGTGGTTGTTGTTTGTATTGAAAAAAATGATTAAATAAATTAAAAATAAAAGACAGTAGTTACTACAGAAATAGGGCAGCTTTGTATTCTGTGTATTCAGAGACAGCTTGGTTTCAACCGTTCCTAACAGCCCCCAATTAAACCTCTGAGAAAGAAGCCCATTTTTATTTCCACTTCCATGTACCAGGAGGTTCCACCATTTCTCAGTACACTGCAAGTTTTCAGTTAGATTACGTGAGAGGATACCTACCTTTTCAATCAAGTTCACATCTTAGAAGCTCTCGCTGTGAAGAACAGCTCTTTTGTCTATGAAAAAGAAAGGAAAAAAACAAGAAGCGGTGAAAAATGTGGCGCGGCAAAGTTCACAGCACTCTAAATTAAATTGCATTTCCACAATTGATATTTACGGCGCTGTTCAAAACACACAACTTGGGCATCTCCCCATTAATGACATCAAGTGATAGCCAAGGGCGCAATCCAAGGTTTAATTGCTGATTGCAACAGGAGTTAAGCATGCACTTAAACCTAATGAAATAAATGAGACGAGGGCAGGCTGTTGTCCCAAGATTTTAGGGCATCCTTAAAACGTAATTTGATCTGAAGTCCGCCAACATTTCACATTGCTCCATGCAGGTCCAACAGCCTGAAAAGAGATGTTGAGAGTGTGCATGTTCAGTCCTTTGCTATAACAATAGCAGGGGATGAAGAGAAAGCAGGACCAGAATTTTAGTCCACAAGGAAGGGATTAACCTTTTCCCCAACACGGCAGTCCCACTGAAAATCCTCAGTCACTATCGCCACCCCTGAAATTGCTATTTTTTTCCAGGACGCCTCTGCAGGAAGCAATGGGAACTTTCCTGCTAGGACTGGCAGTAGATTGGGTGATTGCAGTGTGGACAAAGCATCCCTCTTCCTCACAATCTAGGTCTTGCTTGCTTTTTCGGTGGGGAGGCGCAAAAACATGACTGCTTTTCTTAAAGGAGAAAAGCTGCAGATACATTAACATGTATCCACACATATGACGTCACCTTCTGCTTCAGCTCCAAGTTAATGTCTGTGAGCCTTTTACCTGTCCATTTCTCTGCCCAGCTCCTCACATCTCAATTATGTTTGTTTTGACCGCAATCTCCCATGCAACTTGCTAGTATTCAGCACCATTAATGAAGAAGAAGAGTTTGGATTCGATATCCCACTTTATCACTAACCGAAGGAGTCTCAAAGAGGCTAACATTCTCCTTTCCCTTCCTCCCCCACAACAAACACTCTGTGAGTTGAGTGGGGCTGAGAGACTTCAGAGAAGTGTGACTAGCCCAAGGTCACCCAGCAGCTGCATGTGGAGGAGCGGGGAAGCGAACCCGGTTCACCAGATTACGAGTCCACCGCTCTTAACCACTACACCACGCTGGCTAGATAAGCATCTGGGCTGCAGCCCGGGAGACCAGGGTTCAAATTCACACCCAGCAATGAAGGACCTTGGGCCAGTCACAGTCTCTCAGCCTAACCTGCCTCACTGGGCTGTTGTGAGAATAAAATGGGCAGGATGGCGTATTGTGTTACATGCCTTGAGCTCCTTGGGGGAAAGGCGGACTGTAAATGTAAAAATAAAATAAAAAGCACATGAATTCAAACTGTACCCCAGTTTCATTTTCACGGAGTGTTCCAAAGCCAGCTTCATCCAAGTTAGGTACTCCCAAACTTAGTTGAGTAGCACGTGCCCAAAGCAATAATTGGAGTGCATCCTTTGCTGTCCAAAAAATAATACTGTAATAGCAACAGAAAGCTGGGGCTGAGTCAAATTACATCCTGGAGCTTTGCAGCCCCTTTCAGAGCCTGCCAGACAGGATGAACAGGCTCCTTTCAGAGATGCAACAAGAATACCCACCTCCCTCTGTCCCTGTGCTGCACTGCAGCCTTGCAGCGCAGGGCTGGAAGCAAGACGAGTGCACTTTGCCTGAGAGCAAGGCTCTCTCTCCTGCGCTGAAGTCTTGCAGCGTGACACTGAAAGAGAGCAAGCATCACCCTGTTGCCTTGGCAACAGGGAGATGTGAGCTTTAAGCACTCTTCCACAGCTCCTCGCCCAGAGCCAGAAGCTTCTCCGAGACAAGATAAAATGGCACGGAGGTCCACGGCAGTGTGCACAACCACAGAAGAGGCAAAATGAAACTGCAGGATGGCGGGCCACATTTCGCACTCCACGATTCCCCCCTTTCCCCACTATCATGTGTGGCAAATGCTTCAGCTCCACCTTCCATAAAATCAGCAGGAAATAGCTAGCAATGAAGCAGAAGGGCAGAACGAGCTCACAGGCTCTGGGCAAGAGCCAGTGCTCAGCATGGAGAAGGTCCCAAGTTCTCTTTTTTCATTTATATAATTTTTATTAATTATTCTGTTTTACAATTTAAAATACGCATTTAAACATCCTTGAAATATCAATGACTTCCCTTCTTCTCTTTCCATGGTTCATTTTACAATACCATAGTAAAGTTAAAGGGACCCCTGACCATTAGGTCCAGTCGTGGCCGACTCTGGGGTTGCGGCGCTCATGTCGCTTTATTGGCCGAGGAAGCCAGCATACAGCTTTTGGGTCATGTGGCCAGCATGACTAAGCTGCTTATGGCGAACCAGAGCAGCGCACGGAAACACCGTTTACCTTCCTGCTGGAGCGGTACCTATTTATCTACTTGCACTTTGATGGGCTTTCGAACTGCTAGGTTGGCAGGAGCTGGGACCAAGCAATGGGAGCTCACCCCATCGCGAGGATTTGAACTGCCGACCTTCTGATCGGCAAGTCCTAGGCTCTGTGGTTTAACCCACAGTGCCATCCGCGTCCCAGTACAATACCATAAATCCCTGCATATTTTACAAAAACTAAACCATTCAGTATTCCATTGCTACATCCATCAAAACTTATTTACGCTGTTGAATTCATCTTAATGCTGCCAACGTTTTCAAGTGTACATAATTTTCCCCCATGGTCCCAAGGTTCAATACCCAGCTCAATCTTCAGACAGAGCTGAGAATGTCCCCCATATTAAACCCCAGAAAGCCACTTGACCTTTCAGTCAAGACAATAATGAGTTAAATGGGCCCATGGTCTAACATGACATAATACAGCCTCCTGTGTCACTGTGGGCCACTGCAGCCTTCCCCAACCTCCAAATAGCGTTAGGCAAGAACTCTCTTGACTTTTATGGTTATATGTGCTGGAGCTGATGGGAAATGGAGTCCCAACAACATCTAGAGGGCACCATTTTGAGGAAGTCTAAAGAAACACCAAATCCCATGGAGAGGATTGTCAGGAGGGTCAGGAGGTTCATATCTCCCACAACAATGAATCATTTTATTTTTTAAATATATATATATATAAATTTTATTAGTATTTTTCCAAACAACAACACAAAAGATATCGAAAAATAACAATACACAAAAACTAACATTCAAGAAACAAAAAATCCATATCTTACAAATTAATAAACACTAAACAAACAAACAAACATTGACTTCCACCAATCCCTAAGCACCTCCTTTATCTCTCATTGTGTCTTCCTGTTTTCCTTATCATCTCTATCCTAACATCTAAATATAAATCACTCTTTCTTGTCCTTTCACTTCACAAGGTTATTCCAGACTCAGCCAGATTTCTGCCCTAGAACCTTGACTTTTAAGGTATTCATTTAGGCACTCCCATTCTTTTTTTAGTTCACTTTTTGGTTTTTTTTCTTATTATGTCTGCCAATTTGGGTAATTCTAAGTATTCTGAACTAGGGATGCGGGTGGCGCTGTGGGTAAAACCTCAGTGCCTAGGACTTGCCGATCGCATGGTCGGTGGTTCGAATCCCCGCGGTGGGGTGCGCTCCCGTCGTTCGGTCCCAGCGCCTGCCAACCTAGCAGTTCGAAAGCACCCCCGGGTGCAAGTAGATAAATAGGGACCGCTTACCAGCGGGAAGGTAAACGGCGTTCCGTGTGCTGCGCTGGCTTGCCAGATGCAGCTTGTCACGCTGGCCACGTGACCCGGAAGTGTCTGCGGACAGCGCTGGCTCCCGGCCTATAGAGTGAGATGGGCGCACAACCCTAGAGTCTGGCAAGACTGGCCTGTACGGGCAGGGGTACCTTTACCTTTTTTAAGTATTCTGAAAGCTTACATAACCACTCTCCCCTAGTGGGTAACTGATTCCCTTTCCAATACTTAGTCACCAGGAATCTTGCTGCAGACGTTGCGTATAATAAAATTTTAGTTTTGTCTTTTGGAATATCATCATTTAAAATTCCTAAAAGGAATGCCTCTGGCCTTTTACTGTATAATATACTTAGTATTTTCTTTATTTCTTCCTGGATCCATGAACAATGAATCATTGTATTGTAGCCTGGGAAGGGATGCCGGCGATCATCTAGTCCAGCCCCCTGCAATGCAGGAATCTCAACTACAGCATCCATGGCCATCCAGCCTCTGTTTAAAAACCTCCAAGGAAGACTTATACAGTACAAGTACGAATCAGATAAGTGCTAGAGTTCTAATGAAGTTGAGGGTACGTTTTATCATATGTGGTGGACTTGTACAAGGGTAAAAGAGTATTTGGAAATGATATATAATGAATTGGAAAAAAATGTTTAAAAGTACCTTTCCAAAAAAACCCAAAACAGAGTCATTTTCGTTGGGGATGATTCAGATGGAAATTCCCAGATGTCAAAAAAGGTTATTTATCTATGCCACTACTGCAGCCCGTGTTTTTCTAGACCAAAAATGGAAAACGAGCGAGGTCCCAACCAAAGAAGAATGGCAACTTAAACCGATGGAATACGCGCAGCTTGCAGATTTAACATATAGAATAAGAGAACAAGAAGAATGTACGTTTAAAGAAGACTGGAAAGTATTTATTGAATATATAGGTGAAAATTATGTACTTTAAAAAACGCTGGTAGCATTAAGATAAATTCAACAGTGTAAATAAGTTTTAATGGATGTAACTATGGGATACTGAATGGTTTAATGCATGTAAAATATGCAGGGATGTATGTTGTGCAAAATGAACACGGAAAAAGAAGAAGGGAAGTCATTGATTTAAGGTTGTTTAAATGAATATTTTGAAATGTAAATTAGAAGGAACGTCTCCACCCCCATCGTTCTGCCCAGACACTGAGGTCCAGCTCCGAGGGCCTTCTGGCGGGTCCCTCACTGTGAGAAGTGAGCTTACAGGGAACCAGGCAGAGGGCCTTCTCGGTAGTGGCGCCGGCCCTGTGGAACGCCCTCCCACCAGATGTCAAGGAAATAAACTATCTGACTTTTAGAAGACATCTGAAGGCAGCCCTGTTTAAGGAAGTTTTTAATGTTTGAAGTTTTATTGTGTTTATAATATCCTGTTGGAAGCTGTCCAGAGTGGCTGGGGAGGCCCAGCCAGATGGGTGGGGTATAAGTAATAAATTGTTGTTGTTGTTGCTGCTGCTGCTGCTGCTGCTGCTGCTGTTGTTGTTATAAATGTATTTATGTCCCTATTTTCATTAGAAAAATGTTGGAGGGTGTGATGTCCTTATAGACCAAAACTTCCTCTCACAACCATTTCTGATTCTATAATAAAGTTGTTTTCACAGCGTGGACACATTTTTTAATGCATTGTTCTCATTTGTAAAGGAAAAGGAGAGAGAGAGAGAGGGGGGGGGGGTAAGCACAGTCACCAAAGCACATCGTCTCCATGGTTTGGCAGCAACAGAACACCAGGACTGGCTCCTCTTGTCAAGTTTCTATGACAAAGCATGATTATGCAATTGACAAATGATAATAGTTCCAATGTGCAGTTCAATATTCGCTTAATTTAAAGCTCTGCAGAGAACAGGCAATCACAAACATGGCCAGAGGGAGATACAGATTTGGGGGGAATGTGAATGAAAGTGAAATGACTTCTCTTATCATCTAGTTAATGAAGTCTGACAGTGACCAGGTCCTTGCAAACACAGCCATGAAACATAACTGAATTATGTCCCTGGCTGCAGGAAGACTCCTGCCCCCATTACTTATGGAGGGAGATGCAACAGGCAAGGGGGCAGACATCCCTGTCACACAGTTTGCCTATTCTAGCTGACATGACCTGGCGGGAGTTGCCTGTTTTGTACACCCTCGGTACTTATATTTATACACAGCACCATAACAGTGTGCAAGGGAGGATGCCAAAGATGACAGTCTGCAAATACTATTTGTCCAGAAGGTAAAATAAGATTGCTTTAAAAACAACAACAGCAACAACAACAACAACTGCAAACGATTTAGAAATCACCTTCAATGGTTAAGAGCCAACCCTGCATAGAACTGAATTTCAGGCAAATAAAAATGGCATTTTCAAACAGATATTTGAGGTTTTCCAGCCTTGCTGTCTGTGAGCAGACACAGCTTCCATAAACACACTGCTAGAAGCAAATAAACCATAAACACGCTGCAAAAGGAGAGAAAATTACAGCCACCATCTACGAACAACATGTTACCAAAGTACACTCAACAGAGATAGGTGGGGTTATTTCACAACATTCGAGCTGAAACGCACTTATTTTCCCCTGGAATGGTGCACTTTTCATTAGCAAAGATCAAATGGAGCTGGCACTGTTCCGCCAAATGTTTTGGTCCTTCGTAGACAAGGATCACACACCACCCATTATAACCACAACTATCATAAGATGCCCCACGAGTCAGATCTTATCTTCCCACTAAAGCAAACTTCACTAATCGTTCAACTAAAATAAACCACATGACGATTGTCGGTTTTTAGATTGTCACATCTTTTCTACACCCCAGTTCCCACCTGCTCCCAGTCACTGCATGATTCCAGTTACATTCTGCTTAGAGGTTATCAACATTTGGGATTTCATCCTGCCCAAGGGGTCAAGCAGGAAAAACAGGTGTGTAAATTGTTTGCAAAATCTTCTGCTGCCATATATTGCCCAGGGTGTATGGAATCGGCACTTTTTCCCAACACAGCTGCTTCCCCACCGAACCCCTAAATGGACTTTTTGCAGTAAAGTAAATTGTGCAAGAAGATCAAACCTATCCATTCTTAAGGAAATCAGCCCTGAGTGCTCACTGGAAGGACAGATCCTGAAGCTGAGGCTCCAATACTTTGGCCACATCATGAGAAGAGAAGACTCCCTGGAAAAGACCCTGATGTTGGGAAAGATGGAGGGCACAAGGAGAAGGGGACGACAGAGGACGAGATGGTTGGACAGTGTTCTCGAAGCTACCAGCATGAGTTTGACCAAACTGCGGGAGGCAGTGAAAGACAGGAGTGCCTGGCGTGCTCTGGTCCATGGGGTTACGAAGAGTAGGACATGACTAAACGACTAAACAACAACAAACTGCCAGGAGAATGTACCTGAAAGTAGGGATATTGTCTAACCTCCCTCCGATCAAATCTGAATGAATGCCCATTGAACAGCCAACCTTCCTACAAGCTTTGTGCAAAGACTTTGGGAAGAATGTTCAATGAGCAGGTCATCTGGAAACGACCTGGGATTCCACCTTTTTTGTTTGTTCGATCGTCTCACTTTAAAGCTGCTGGGTTCAATTTTCACTGCTGGACTTGACGGGCCTTCCGCCTGGTCCAGCAGGGCTGTTAACATTTGTATGATGTGTAAGCCAGCCCTGCATTTACATTACAATCTCAGGCAGGAAGAGATATAGATGTCTACAGGCTGTATGAAACGCTTCCTTTCCTCTCTCGTCAACAACCAAGATGCTTCCTTCATTTGCACCATCAGGCTTCTAAATCTCATCCGACAAGCTTGCAGCTTTTGCAAGCACTTTAGAAAGAGGTGCCCAGTATCACATCGTCAGCAGCCGAGACCTATGTGGTACGTGAAGGAGACGGAGGTGACACCTCAGGTTTCAATTCTTTCCCATTCCTCCATCCTTTCCAAGCTGCTCCAGACAATTAGTGTAAATAAAGATAACAATAATTAAAACTTGCTGGTCTTCGGGGGAAAGAGATGAGGGAACAAGCTTCCTTCCATTTCCTGTTGCATTCCAACTAATTGTTAATTACTTTCTTAAATACTTTTGTGGGCACAAAGTAATGTATTTTTCATCTTTCATTTATTTTCTAGTCCACAGCTCTTCAAGGATATTGAAGAGTTATTTGTGCTCCTATGAGGAGGAGGAGGGGCCGGTTGTGTGTGTTTTGAATGGTTTGTCTTTTTATAAAAAGCAAAACAAAACACAACAACCCCTAAGCCTCATGCTGTGTCTTTCTCGGCCGCATTTTCCCATACACTTACTTCAAGGTTATAAAAACTTTCATTTCTATCTGCCAAGTTCATGGGAGTAAAGCACGAGATACCGTCTCAAAATTCAAGAGGCCGCCTATCTTGCTTTGGTTACTAATTTGTTTCAACGTTTGGGGAAAAAAAAGTGTATCGGCTGGTGAGAGAAGTCAGAATTAATCCCACACCTGAAGGACTGGATAAAAAAATCCATTTTATTAAATTTTAAAACTATTAAGGAAGGCACAATTGCATTAAATAATTTCCTTAAACTGACATCTGTATGCAACACAAACCTATTTTAATCTATGAAAGGGTTGGGGAAACATTCCGGGCAGGATTCCAAAGCTCAGACCTTATTGGTCTGTTTTGTGGTCTCATCCCTAGTTCATCCCCCCCCCCCCCAAAAAAAAATAATAATAATCAAAAACACAGAGTTTATGCCCCCCTTGTTTTTTTCTAATTTTTATTTCTGTAGTTCGGCAAATTTAGGAGTTCCCCTAAGACTGTGAAAGGGAGAAAGGGGCATTCCAAGCTCTCAAAGAAAATACAGTACAAGCACCTATTTAATTTGTTCTTTTTTTAAAAAAGAAAAAGAAATCAGAGGCTTAATCACAGTTAAGCTTTTCAAGTGCCTAAGATGAACAGGTTCATAGTAGCAATGTGTTGGCGAAAAGAAAACTTAACACATTGTTGCTTTGTTCTTTATTGCTGCACTAAAAAGAAGTTTCAGGAAGTGGATTAAAATTTAAACGTTGTTCAAACAATCACAACAATGCTTCATTTATAAAACCCTGTCATGGTTGCTATGGGTGAAAGACATATTATTTACACACATACACACAGAAAAGTACAAAAATATATGGGGGGTGGGTGGGATTTTCCAGCTGTCTGTCAACTGCTTCTCAAAGCAAACTGGATTAGGGACAATCATCCGATGACCTTCCTATTTGTCTGGCAAGCAAACCGGCTGCACACTCACTAAGAAGAGAGCTACAGATTGCTGTGTAAACCTGACTGGCTTGAACTAGAGGATTTCTCCCCTTTCAAGGAAATGGCCACACTTCAGCGGGAAAGCAGTGGCTGGAGGAAGGTTCAAAAGCATACAATACTCAAATGACTTTCTCTTCTGCCTACTAGTCTAGCACGATTCAAACCTCACAGCAAACCATGGTTGTAGGAAGCTTGCTTATGGCTCAGCATCATGTCTGAGCTGGCAAACCATGGTTTAATATCAGCTAGCTAAGACAATTTGGATGCGGGTGGCACTGTGGGCTAAACCACAGAGCCTAGGACTTGCTGATCAGAAGGTCAGCGGTTCGAATCCCCGCAACGGGATGAGCTCCTGTTGCTTGGTCCCTGCTCCTGCCAACCTAGCAGTCCAAAAGCACGTCAAACTGCAAGTAGATAAATAGGTACCGCTCCGGTGTGAAGGTAAACGGCATTTCCGTGCACTGCTCTGGTTCGCCAGAAGTGGCTTAGTCGTGCTGGCCACATGACCCAGAAGCTGCACGCCGGCTCCTTCGGCCAATAAAGTGAGATAAGTGCCGCAACCCTAGAGCCGGCCACGACTGGACCTAATGGTCAAGTTTCCCTTTCCCTTTACTTTACCTCGGGTTAAGAACTTACAGTAATTCGTTCCAGAGGTCTGTTCTTAACCTGAAACTGTTCTTAACCTGAGGTACCACTTTAGCTAATGGGGCCTCCTGCTGCCACCGCACTGCCGTCGTGCGATTTCTGTTCTCATCCTGAAGCAAAGTTCTTAACCCGAGGTACTATTTCTGGTTTAGCTGAGTCTGTAACCTGAAGCATCTGTAACCCGAGGTACGACTGTACTCCCATCAGCCTTAATTTATTCCTAAGACGCTACCCAGGAAACATTTGCATTTTTTATCTTTACAGCCCCTAATAAACTGAATGAAAACATCATAACTAATTGTAGCCATGTGTTTCATATAAGATAGACTGCAGTTGGTAAAATATGTTAATCCCCAGGGAATGGGGCCTACCATAATGAATTCTTTAGGGTACTGGATTCTCAGGAGACGGGGAAATGTGTGTTGTGAAGGGAGGAGAGAGCCTAGCGTTTGTACTTCCTTGGGGAAAGAAGTAATTTCTCTTCTCGTTCATTTCTGTGAATTAATCAGTTTGAAAGATACTAGCAAACCCCTCAAGAGCCCCGTGAAATAAATGCAGAAAAGACACAACCAGTAGTGGAAGGCTATTGAATTATTGTGCAGCAACAATAACATAAATGTCTTACTTGGGATCATTTAAAAAAACATATGCTTTCTGTCTACATTATCTAATAAGAGATGCCAAAAGTAGACCGGGGTGGGGTGGGGGCAGGGAGCCTGCCAAGTCTAAAGACTGGGGGTTAAAGAAAAAGGCTGTGCTGTCCAGACCAAAGGGGGAAGAGAAGCACCATGAAGAATTTAAAAATGGGGAGAGGAGGCTCCATTGCTCACTGTCGCAAGACTTTTATCTTAGCTCTACGCTTTTTGGAGTGAACGGAACCTTTTTCGAGAGCGCTCAGCAGAGATAATGGACAAACACAGAATAATATTCAATTATACTGTAATTGAGCAGCACACATAAAAAATAGAGGGGGTGGGGTGGGAGAGAATAAAGCAACAAGACAAACTTCCTACATCTGTCTTAGAGGGCCTTTTTACTGACATTCAGATCAGGTGAGAGCGCTGCTGAGCATGTTAGTGTTATATCACAACTGGACGAACCATTTCAGAAAGCTAGTGGAAAAACAGCAGGCTTGAGAAGCCAGGTTACAACACATTTATACTACACATCGTGAAAAGCGCTGTTTGTCAAAATGCATCCCGGCTATTGAACACATCTGTTCTCATTAGCTACCCCCCCCCCAAAAAAAACCCACACCAACCCAAAGAGACACCACTTTGAATTGGTATGCTGTTAACCTCCAGAGAAATGGAAAGTCCTAAAATCTGCCAATCTGCTGTTTCTTGAGTGGAGGATGTCACGAATCAAACCAGTATTTGCAGAAATGTTAGGGAAATAGAGAAAATTAGCTGCCAGGGTCTGTGCTGGAGGGGGTGAGAGAATATAGACTTTCGGGGAAATTGAAATACACGCAGTTTCAAATTATGAAACCTAAATTTTACTTACCGTATTAAGAATTGTATGTAGAACCTAAGCACTTAAGCGGGGGTGCAGGTGGCGCTGTGGGTTAAACCACAGAGCCTAGGACTTGCCGATCAGAAGGTCGGCGGTTCGAATCCCCACAACGGGGTGAGCTCCCGTTGCTCAGTCCCTGCTCTTGCCAACCTAGCACTTCGAAAGCATGTGGAAAGTGGAAGTAGATAAGTAGGTACCGCTCCGGCGGGAAGGTAATCAGCGTTTCCGTGCACTGCTCTGGTTTGCCAGAAGCGGCTTAGTCATGCTGGCCACATGACCCGGAAGCTGTATGCCGGCTCCCTTGGCCAATAAAGCGAGATGAGCGCCGCAACCCCAGAGTGGGTCACGACTGGACCTAATGGTCAGGGGTCCCTTTACCTTTTTAAGCACTTAAGCACAACCTAAGAACCTAAGTTTGGTGTATTTGTGGCATATAGCTTTTGCAGAAACAGTAATGGCCAGTGGTGGCAGATGGAACAGTAAACTTCTGTACCTACAAGGGGCAAATAAAAGTTGAGGATTGAAGCCGTCCTGGCTGGGGCCAATGGCAGTTGACCCAAGATATCTGGGGGAAGGGGGACGACAAGTTTGAGTAAGGCTGGTTTGATGTGCCCGGTGAACCTGGCCTGTTTATGCTTAAAAATAGTGGTCCTCCAAGCCAAATAAAAAGAGCCATGCTTCAGTTCCAGCGTTTTAATTTAATCATGAGTCACAGCTCATTTTTCCCTTTGTTTCCAATGAGGTTTCAATGCAATTGGCTTTTTCTGGATCAGAGCCAAGTATCTAGCCCTCAACATGCAGCAACAGAACAATCAGGTCTGAAATGCAAGATCTTGTAATAAGGTTAACAAGATCACATTAAAAGGTCTCTTCCTTCCCAGGTTTTCCAAGGAGAAAGGAGGAAGGGAAGTTCCTTTTTTAAAATTGCTTTCATGCTTGCCTTCACATTTCAAGTTAGAGTGACTATTCCAGATGTTCCTCAAAAGGCCAAAGTTGCAAAAAGAAAGAAATGCAAGCAAAACAAGAAGTTATAAAAATTAGGCTGCATTTGACACCATTGTTTTCTAAAGAGTGAGTCCCAGTCTCATAAAACATGTTCAGACATAAATTAAATGCAGGCAACTAGATAAATAAGGGACGTGGGTGGCACTGTGGGTTAAACCACAGAGCCTAGGACTTGCCGATCAGAAGGTCGGCGGTTCGAATCTCTGCAATGGGGTGAGCTCCCGTTGCTCGTTCCCTGCTCCTGCCAACCTAGCAGTTCGAAAGCACTTCAAAGTGCAAGTAGATAAATAGGTACCGCTCCAGCGGGAAGGTAAACGGTGTTTCCGTGTGCTGCTCTGGTTCGCCAGAAGCGGCTTAGTCATGCTGGCCACATGGCCCGGAAGCTGTACGCCAGCTCCCTCGGCCAATAAAGCGAGATGAGTGCCGCAACCCCAGAGTTGGCCATGACTGGACCTAGTGGTCAGGGGTCCCTTTACCTTTACCTAGATAAATATTTACACTTTTATCAATTTAGCAGGGGGTTTTTTGCATTATAATTATATGAACACCATTCCCAATTTTGTATTTATTATATTATGAAGTTTCTTTTAAAAACCTGATCAGACATAATGGAAAACCGTAGTTTCACAGTAGCGCAGACAAGTCTTCACAAGCCTCTGTTTCATGTTTTCCTTCATCTCCCCTTGTGAGCACCAGGCACACAGAGGTGTGGCTCATATAGGCTTGTTCCCGCAGCAGAAAATCATGGTTTCCCTTACATATGAACCAGACCATAGGCTAAGTTCTCCTACAAACTATGGAGAAGAACAGGAAACTAGTACCCTTCCTGCTGTCCTTTTGCAGGTGGATTTCTTCACCATGCATAGCTTGAACAGTTCGTACAGATTCCAAGCCAGCAAACAATGACTAGCATTCACCTTCCAAGCCAAAATTGGAAAGCATGGCTTGAAGCAAGTTTCTGTTTCTGGCTTGGAGGGAAAGTGCTAGGCACAGACTGCCAGTGGCAAATGACATAACCAGTGATAAGAAAACAGAAAGAGAAGCTGTGGGTAGAAAGCACAGTGCAGACTTCCTATGCAAAGGATCCCAGGTTCAAGTCCATGGAATCAGAACAGGTGAAATGTTTTTGAGAGATGATATATAACGAGTTGAAAAAAATGTTGAAATATACATTTACAAAGAAACCAGAAGCATTTCTATTGGGAATGGTGGGAAGTGATATAAATAGAAAAGAATGTAAGCTTTTTTTATATGCAGTAACAGCAGCTAGAATACTATTAGCCCAGCAACGGAAGCAAGAAGAATTGCCAACGATTGAAGAATGGAGGATGAAGTTGATGGATTATGCAGAATTAGACAAATTAACAGGAAGGATCCGAAACCGGCGGGACCAGAAATTTACCGAAGACTGGAGTAAATTTACGAACTATATGAATAGTATTTGTGATGATCAGACGACGTTTGCAGGTTTGCTAGAAGTTCTGTGAGGAGTATTGTTGGAAATATTGTAAAAATGGAAAAGGGGAGATGATAAGTTAAGAGAGGTAAAGACAATATAAAATTAAGTAATGCATAAAAAGAGGTTAAGATGGAAGCTCATCGGAGGTGCTGATGGAAGTCCAAAAAAAGTGTATTTGCAATAATTTGTGTGGTACGTTTTATAATTTGTATGTTAAAATTAATAAAAATGTATTTTTAATTTTTTATTTTTTTAAAAAGGCCATGGAATCAGAACAAACAGCAAACGGAGTAGAAGGCATGGCTGGTGAGGAAGACGTATGAACAAGAGCACTTCTCTCTGTTTTGGATCCTGTTTGCTTGCAGTAAGTTAAATGCCTCCAGAGCAGGTGGTACATTTTCAGTTGAAGAAAAACACAAAAGGCAGCCAAAATGAATAGTTGTTGGGGCAAGGTTGTACGGAGAGTACAAAAGTTGGCAAAACAATACTGTACTGCTCTTTTGAAACAAACAAAACTGAACAGAAAGGAATCTTATTTCTGGATGTTGGACAGCCCAAATATTTTCACTGTCGTGTTGAGAGAATCACAAGAACTGCCTCCTCTTCCTCCTCAAGCCTCCCTTCTTTAGAAACAATATCTTTTAACATGCCTACGCCTTGAATTGTGTTTTCAAGGATACTAACAGTGTGTTACAGTGTGGCCTGTATCTGTTCTCACATTTTATGTCCACATCTTGCAAATGTATAAAATATCAGAGTCTGGGAGGATGTGCAGATGAGCAGGGCTTCCTTATAGTGATCAAAAACGGTTTCGTTGCCTGACATCCCTCTAGGTTGCAAAGAAAAATCAGAATCATACCAAATTTATATATCTTACACATGCAACAATTCACACTGCAATCCTATCCTCGCTTACTTGGGATTCAACAGGACTTACTTCTGAGAAGACGTGATTAGGATTGCCATTGCAGCTCGTGGAATAGTTAAGATGTTTTTGTTTTTAAATAAATCAAGGACAGCCCTTGTTAATGCCACTGTATTTTTAATTGCAAGAGTGATCATACAATTAATCTTGCCTACAGAATCACAACTGTTTGAGAGATACACAGTGGAAGGCTGTGCTCAAGGTCATATGCTCTCAGAGTCACAGGTCACAGAAATTGCCCATTGACCCCAACAGCTGTGCAGGATGGATCACATTGAGACTGCAAACCTAAACATACTATGAGTAAGCCTAGGTGAACATACTGTAGTGGAATTCCTTCTTGTAGCCCCTCCAGACATCCTATCAAATGTGTATTCATGATGATTTATGCTCATGATGGTATCAGAAAAGTTACTGTTTGCACCTGTGAAACTTTTGTGGCAGACATACTGCTTCATTTCCAATCAATGGCTGTCCCGTAGCTTCCCGCTTAAATCCTGTAACTTTTTATGCTATAAATGTTTAGGGTTGCAATTAGTGGTCCAGCTCTTGTTGCACCCTACTGCAGAACTGCTCCGCAGAATGCAATAACACGGGGGAAGCATCCCAGAACCAGTGCTATTTTTCTACTAAAAGAGGTACCGGAACTCACCATGAATGCCTCCCTTCTCTTAGATGGGAGTGGTGCTGGGAGATGCGGGTGGCGCTGTGGTCTAAACCACAGAGCCTCTTGGGCTTGCTGATCAGAAGGTTGGCGGTTCAAATCCCCATGACATGGTGAGCTCCCATTGCTCTGTCCCAGCTCCTGCCAGCCTAGCAGTTCGAAAGCATACTAGTGCAAGTAGATAAATAGGTACCACTGCAGGGGAAGGTAAACGGCGTTTCCGTGCACTCTGGCTTCCATCACGGTGTTTCGTTGTGCCAGAAGCAGTTTAGTCATGCTGGCCACATGACCCAGAAAGCTGTCTGTGGACAAACGCCAAGGACCGGCCTGAAAACGAAATGAGCGCCACAGCCCCATAGTCACCTTTGACTGGACTTAAACATCCAGGGGTCCTTTACCTTTTTATTTTCTTTTCTCTTTGAATGGCAACGGCACCCACCTGAGAGGTGAAAAAACTGAGTTCCAGTGAATTCAGGGGGGGGGAGCCCTGCACAGAACTAATAAAGAAGAATAGTGTGTGGACAGTTTAAATGCACAACTGGCATAGGGATGCAGGTGGCGCTGTGGGTTAAACCACAGAGCCTAGGGCTTGCTGATCAGAAGGTCGGCAGTTCGAATCCCCGCGACAGGGTGAGCTCCCATTGCTCTGTCCCTGCTCCTGCCAACCTAGCAGTTCGAAAGCACGTCAAAGTGCAAATAGATAAATAGGTACCGCTTTGGCAGGAAGGTAAACGGCGTTTCCGTGCACTGCTCTGGTTCGCCAGAAGCAGCTTAGTCATGCTGGCCACATGACCCGGAAGCTGTACGCCGGCTCCCTCAGCCAATAAAGCGAGATGAGTGCCGCAACCCCAGAGTTGGCCACGACTGGACCTAATGGTCGGGGTCCCTTTACCGTTACCTTTACCAGTGGCATGTTGCAACAGCCTGGAGGGTCTCTGCAGAAGGCTGCACTACCAGGTTGGAAGCTGCAGAGGCCTCTTGGATAAAACAAAATCCCCACGTTGCAGATTTACTGAAAGGCAGTCAACGACATGCGGGGTGGATCCAAATACTGTCGTCTTATTTTTGCAACCTGATTACACTACACAGCTGCCCTAGAGAAAACTTTTGCTGGATTCAATTTTTGTATGTTTTAGTGTACCTGTTTCACTAAGTACCCTAAACTGGATGATTTAGAAACCCCAGAGGAGTTGGCATCAAGTTTGTCTGCAAGATCAATCCTGGCTGCTGTATCCCAGGAGCCTAGAATGATCACAAACCTTGTATTTTGAAAGCATTCACTAAGGCCTTAATATAATTTTAAAACAGCTCTATTACTGTCTTTTTTTCAGGCTATGAGCCTGCAGAATATTGACTGTAAGTCTGCCCTCTTATTGGGCACGCAGCTTTGTGGGAGGGCCCTGGGCTTCTCTGGTAAGCCTGTCTATCACAGGCCGGATCGCCTTCCTGCCGCAGGAGTTAGGGCGCGTCCCCATGGGTGCAGGACCAAACGACTAACTGTGGCCCTTGGCGCCGTGCCCAGGCGAAGTTTAAATGCCCAGCCTGTGGGGGCTTTTGGCCTCTCTCTTGCTGTGTCAGTTCTCCCACCCACCCTCCCTCAAATCGGAGTTTTTTCACAGACGGTACAACCTTCCTACGGACAATGTCGGGCACCTAATTTTCAGGGGCCGGGCAGGAATTCTTCCAACTTGGCTAATGGGCATCACCATTTGGGTTTTCGCCTACCTCATAGCAATCGTCACAACTTCGTAAGGCAGATGGGCATTGGGTAAGCCTAGTCTTGGTTGGAGGGGAGGTTGTAGCCTCTTCCTGCCCTTCCACGGGTAAAGGTATCCTGTTAAAAGGATCCAGGAGGAGTAGCTCCTGTCCAATGCCCAAACAGGGGCTAGGCCCATACCACTCCTTCAACGGGGACCATTTGGGGGACACTGCAATTTGACGTAAGTCAGAGGGCATCTCCCCCCCCCCCACTGGCTTCACCCTTAGAAACACTCCCAGCGGACAGGTGGGAGTGACATACATAGTTGCTTGCCTCAATGCCTATGGCCAAACCTTCACATCTGTAACCAATAAAGTTGTGGCCTTATTTGATCCCATGGTCTTATTTGATCCCAAAATCAATATGCTGTGTGTTGTCTAGTTATTCGCACATCAGGGAACAGGGTGGTCACAGGGCCTCGATATGCAAGCTGCCCAGCATTTCCCGAACAGCTTTAAAAACCTTCTCGTTTCAGAGGTTTGCTAAACATTGAAACAAACCCAGCATTCCCATGTATTTTAGAAATCTGTGGCTTGCAAACACATCACTAACTAGAAATCACTTAACCTACATAGTGACTGTATACACTGGCATTAAGAATCCTAAAGTTCTGTTTTATTTTGTTCTGTTTTCTCTGTTTCATTAAGAGTGCTTTGGAGTTTTTTAGTCTAACATTCTATACCACTTTACTGGGAGTAACCCCACTGAAATCAATATGATTTACTTCTAAGTAGAAATATAGGGTTGTGCTGTTATTTTGTGTTCTATTGCATTTTTAAATATATTTTACTGCAGTTGTGTTATTGCTGTTCACTACCTTGAGTACCATTTGGTGGAAAGGAAGGATACAGATGTAGCAAACAATTGCATTTCAATGGCCTGGTATATAGTTTTATCTTTTTTTTTAAAAAAGCATGATCGCATTAGACATCTGTTGCATAACTCGGTAGCTAATGAACTCCGAAATCCAAATCGTTCCCAATAAAGGTATGACCCAACTAGGGACTTCCAAAGATCCCCAACCCTCTTTTTGACCAACATAACTGCCTTTGATTTTTATGCACTTTGGTAGTCAAAGGTTGCTCTTAAATTTCTTCTTTTATTTCTCACCCTTTTAGTGGGCTTGCTCTTGTTTTCTTGCGCTGAGCAACCTCCTTGTTTTCTATTCTGTATCGAACTGCTCTAGGCTTGTTAATGCTGCTTGCTAAAAGCAGTGGGGGAGCTGATTCACCCAAGACCTTTAACTCTTCATGCAAGTGGTCCCAGCTATCTCCAGGCATGCACAAAGATAGCCAAATGCAACACAGAGATTTGATCATCAGATTCCTGAAACAGCAGCACTTTTTCCACCCAGAGCTGGAATTTCCTCCTGCCCAGCTGTATCCACAAGAGAGGAGTTCCCACATTACACAGTCCTCATGCATGCATACCCAGAAACGGCTGTGGATTATCACATACAGGAGGGAAATGTCTTGCTTATACAACAAGCTTATAGAACTGTGATGCTATCAGACTCCAGATCCCATCATCCTCAACCACTGTTCATGATGGCAGGGGCTGATGGGACCTGGAGTTCAACAACATCTGAAGGGTTACAGGTTCCCTATGCTTGTACTAAAACCTATTGGCTTTCCAAAACAACAACAACATCAACTCCTCATCATTGGGAGTTTGTGAATCAGATCTACATTTGTAAAGAGAGTCCCCCATTGAAAGTGCAGCAACAAGGAATGCTGCTGAGCCACAACAATACATTCATTTCCTAGTTCCTATCAAACAAGCACAAAAAATGAGAATCAAAGTTTATCTAGTTCTGGAGTGGGAAGCTTGTGCTTCACTGATGTCCCTGGACTAAACTCTGAGCCTCCCTGACTAAGTATGTTGGAAGTGGGAGTCCAATGACATCTGGTAAGGTAAAGGTAACGGACCCCTGGATGGTTAAGTCCAGTCAAAGGTGACTATGGGGTGCAGCGCTCATCTCACTTTCAGGCAGAGGGAGCCGGCGTTTGTCCACAGACATCTTTCTGGACCATGTGGCCAGCATGACTAAACCACTTCTGGAGCAACGGAACACCATGATGGAAACCAGAGCACATGGAAACGCCATTTACCTTCCCACAGCAGCGATACCTATTTATTTACTTGCACTGGCATGCTTTCGAACTGCTAGGTTGGCAGGAGCTGGGACAGAGCAACAGGAGCTCACCTCGCCGTGTGGATTCGAACCGCCAACCTTCTGGTCAGCAAGCCCAAGAGGCTCAGTGGTTTAGACCACAGCGCCACCCGCAAGTGCATATGCATGTGTAACAGGAGTCAACTATAGCATTAAGACATGTCCTCGCCTTACATTCAAGGCATCAAGTACTTAAAGTTACATTAAACAAAGAATTCTTCTCTCTCCCCCTAACCTTCATGGCAGGAGGCAAACTGATTTGACAGGCTCGCAACAGAGCTCCGAGTCCAACGCTACTGCCAAAATAATACTGAAACAGTATAGCCACAGAAGTTGCTTTTTAAAAAATATATGGCAGTAAAAGTCAAGACAAGAGAACTGTGGATTTATTTGAAGTAGAAGCAGCAGCATATACCACAGCACACTCATTCCCTAGATTTGGTAGGTTACAGAACAAGAGATCATTGCGGTCTAACATGCTATATTTGAAAACAGGCTGGGTGGCAGTCGTGGGGGAGGGGGGGCTTTCCACCTGCAGCTTTTCCTATGCAACAGAGCCAACTGTTTGGATTATAGGCTGTTCATAGGATATTTCTGGATTCATTTTAAAAATAAAAATAAAAAAGACCTGTGTTTCAGAACAAAGCTCCTGTGTGTGGGAGTGCAGCTGTAAAGCAAAGAGCATTGTTATGCAAGCAGATATGAATCCATACCCAATGATCAAATAAGGTTTTGGAATTGTTTTGACAGTTGCTAGCTAGCTCCGATCGACTCTTCATCAGAGTGTTTGTAGGCAAAGATAAGAGCCATGATTTGACACACAGCTAGGCACCCTCAAGTCAATTGATTTCAAAGGGCTTTAGGTACATGGAAACTCTGTGGCAAATACCTTTACTGGTTATAATTTTTTGCAACAGAATGCTACGTCATTTGGAAATAAAGTTTCTTTCTTTCTTTTTTGAAAAAAGAAAGTTCAATGAAACCTACCTGTTTTCATCATCATCTCTATTATTTCCTTGGTTAGAGTGTTGGATCGGGACCTGGGAGACAAGAGGGATCAAATCCCAATGTAGCAATGCGTCTCCCTGGGTGACCCTGGGCCAGTCACAATCTCTCAGCCCAACCTACCTCACAGGGTTGTTGTGAGGAGAAAATGGAGAGGAGAAAAACCATATATGCCACCTTGAGCATCTTAGAGCAAAGGTGGGATACTGAATAAAAACAACCTGTTCATTTTACACGCAACTTAAGTCTTACTGCAGCGTGGAAGATTTGTGTCATTAAGTGCCAAAGCATTGACTGTGTTTTCTGAAAGGCAAGCAAACAAACAAAAACCAAATACCTTCATAGAATAGATCCAAAGGCAGTTTATAGAGATAATAAACTGTGCGTGATAATTTACAGTAGACTAGACTGACACTGGTTATACTAACCAACATTGAATATTTACTTACATAAGTTGCATGGCAATGCTATCTGTTGCTCTTACAGAGCTGGACAGCTTGCCTTCTTTGGCACAAAGGACAAGCCGCAACTGGCAAAGCTGCACAACTGTGTTGTCAAAGAATGCTCACGGAACACTGCATGTTCCGGACAGCAATGTTTTATTGGCTTCCTTAAAAGTACAGCGTTTTAGCCACTTAACTTGAAACTTTGGGGGGGGGGGTCTGCTGTTGTTTATAGCATCCTCTCATACAGTCCATTTATAACCCCTCCCCCCGTAATCTAAACATGCTTGCATAGCAACAAGTCCAGCAGCTTTCAGAAGGTACTTGTTTCCTGCTTGACACATTGATTTCCCCCCACAGATTTCCCCCACAGAAACTACTCCAATTTTCATAATTCACATACCAGATTTCTGACCCGTGTGCCTGGTTGCACAACAAACCCCTTATTGCCACACACAAACAAACCCACCACAACTCATGGGCACATGCACCCATGTTTGGGATCACAACATCGGGCTCCAGAACAGAACATCATCATCAGAAAGGGAATTTGGACCATTCTCTGTCTCCCTTGCTTCTGCAAGAGAGTAGGGCTTCCAGAAGGACCGGGTGTGGGTGAGATCTCTGACAAAAGTCAACAGGCAAGGTAGCAGAAGATCACTAATATTCTGTTGTGCATCAGCAACCTCTCACTAAATACTAACAATAAGCACATGCAGGCAGGCCTTTTGTAAAATATACACCGGCCATTTTTCATAAATTATATCGTATTCCCATATCACATTTAGGGGAAGGGACATAGCTCACCGGAATAGAAGGTTCTAGGTTCAATCCCCAACATTTATAAGTGATGTTGGGAAAGATTCCCTGGCCGAAACCCCCGGAAAGGCGCTGTCTGTCACTGTAGACTTAACTAGATGGGCAAAACTGGTCCCACTCAGTATTCCACGAACCTTTATCCCCACATTAACTGGGAACAACAGCTATGTCTATTTTAATGTTTCCCTAGGCTTTCTTCACCTCGGGCAGGAATTACCACTGGTGGTTTATCACCCGTGTTACAGCTACAGCCCAAACACATCAGTATACAAGTCTTCACGCTTCTCTTAGCAGCTTCCAAATATTATTCTCCATGGCCTGAAATATTACCTCATCAGACCAGTAAGGGGGGCGGGGAGGGGACGCTAAGAGAAATAGCAACAGAATGATGCAGCCAGGTAGTTTAATAAGAGCAATGCATTTAAGATTGCCCAGCTGCAACCGAAAAAGCCCAAATTGGATTAACCAGCTGGAGTCTCATCACACAAAATTCAGCCATAGCACTAATAACTTGGTGGGTTCCAGGCACACACTCAGCACCTGCTTCCTAATATTATTATTATTATTATTATTATTATTATTATTATTATTATGCTATTTAAGTTTTAATTTAAACAACACCAGGAAATAAATTAGATAGGAAAACATATCCCGCCCCCATGCACACCCTAGGAAAGTGTCGCTTACCTTCTGCAAAACAGAGGCCACCCTTTCTGAAACTGGAGGGCGAACACTTCAGAAATTCTAAAAGTTAGACCTGAAGCTAGGGAAACATAAGAACTGCAGAGGGCACTGACATTTAATCCCGGATGCACATACGGGGGTGGGAGGAAAAGGTGACCTGCTCGGCACGCACCGAAAAATCATAATAATCTCTACAGTAGTAATAAAAACGGTTCGGATGCAAGCGGAGCTCAAGGGAGAGACCTGCCAGCAGTGCCGCGGGAGGGCAGGGGGTGGGGATGTTGCGTTTCGCGGGGAACAAAGCGCCAAGGTGAAGCAGACCGGGAGCCAAGAAAGCGCTTTCGCCCCAGAGGAGCGGGAGAAAGAGCAGAGCCACGCAAGGACTACCCACAACAACAACAGAAAAGGTGCCCACCCACCGCCCGCCTAACGCCAGGAACGAGCCGACGGCTCTCCTCTCCGCGCGCTTACCGGGAAGCAAATCCCGCGGGGCAGCGCGGGGCTTACTTCCGAGTAAAGGGGCGCGGAGCCAGCTGGAGAGAGGAGGTAGATGCAGGAAGGGAACCGTGTGTCTGTCTCAAAAGTGAGACGAGGCCAATGGAGAGTCTCTCCCGACCCCCGAGGGAGGGGTCGGTCAGGCTGCAGCCCCCTCTGCATAGCAGGCAAGCGCGCCTCCTATGCGCCTCCCGGGCGCCTGGCGATGGCAACTCCGCGCCCCTCGTACCTGCCGGCCGGCCCCCTAGACTCGCCAGCGCCGGAGATCCGCTGACGCGCGGCTGGCGACCTCAGCACGGAAGGCAGCCCTGTGCCTGCAGCAGCAGCAGCAGCAGCACCGCATTCCCCCCGTCCACCACCTCCTCCTCCCCGCCTGGTTCTGCCATTGCTCCCGCCAGGGTCTTACATCAGCTGCCGCCGGAGGATTCCGGAGAGGAAAGGCGAGTAGCAGCAGCAGCAGCAGCAGCAGCCAACCAGCCTTTCTGTTTGCACAAGATGCTCCGGGAAGGAGAGGGAGGGCGGCTTTCCCCGATGTCTCCCACTCCCTCCCTCCTTCTCTCCCTCCTCCCTCCGGGCCAGACTTTGGCGAGGTGCTTTGTTATTGGCGGACGCCGCCGCTGGACTTGCTGCTCCCGGGTGGCTTCCCCCCGAGCAAGCGTGAGAAAAGGAAGCCAACTCCGCCGGCGCGCAAAGGGAGCGCGCGCTCCTCCAGCAAACGCGGCCCAGCCGGGGTGGGAGAGGAGGGTGCTCAGCAGGCGCGTGCACAGACTAGGAAAGAGGCACGGGGGGGGCGGTCTATGTAATCCTATGCATTGCTGATCGGGGGGGGGGGGAGAAAAGGGTTATGCGCGCGCCAAGGACGGGGGCCCACCCGCTTTATGGCATGCGTTATTACGCACTCTGCATGGCCAGGGCTCTCCGGCTGCTGGCGTCTCCCCGCCGCCAGGGGCAGGACGAGAGAGAGAGAAGCGCCAGCCAAACTCCTGCCTCCCTCCTCCCACCCAGGGCACTTGCAAGCTGTGCATGACAAGTGCACAAAGGCGAGGCCCAGCTCTGTGCCTCTTTCTCTTCCACGCGGCGTTTGCATGCCGAGATGTTGTGCGCGCATAAGGCGCCTTACTGTCGGTGCCTGCGCATAGGTGGAGGCGGCCAGCGGCAGCGATACCTGCCAACAGGAGCACAGCGGCATCATTTGGCCACCAAATCGGAACAATCCTCAAAAGAGTTTGGGTTTAGGGATTGGGGGAGCGGGAGCGGTCAGAAATAAGCCCACCCAAACACACAAGGCAAAGAGAAACTCTCAAAGTTATTTTAAGGGAGGGTGTGTTCTTAAAGTTTATGATTGGTAAACGAAATTACGCTGCCTTTTATTTGTTTGGATGACGTATTTTATTGTTTGATAATTGATGAGTGTAGGCTTGCTCATTGAATACACTGCAGTTCCTGCTGGTTTCTGCACAAAAGTATTCTGAACAAAAAATATATATTAAAAGCTATACTCCCTTTGTAGGTATGTTCTTTATGTTCTTGTGTTATGTCTGGTTCTCATAAGAAGATATTTACATGAGTACTATTGTGGGGAAAGTAGAGCACAAAAACATAACTGCAAGCAGCCATTGCTAAACCCAACTCATTGTTACAAATAAATAAATGCGAAGCTTCCAGCTTGTTTTAATTCAAATTGTATTTTAATTGTGATGTCAACCTACTTCCTGCCCAAATATTTCCTGGTGTGGGGGAAATGAGAACAGCACATTTCGTTGGGGTTTTTTTGCAGGTCATTTGTACATCTTATCTATCAAACCTCTTTTGCCTTTAAAAAGGTAAAGGGACCCCTGGCCATTAGGTCCAGTCGTGGCCGACTCTGGGGTTGCGGCGCTCATCTCGCTTTATTGGCCGAGGGAGCCGGCGTACAGCATCCGGGTCATGTGGCCAGCATGACTAAACCAGAGCAGCGCACGGAAACACCATTTACCTTCCTGCTGGAGCGGTACCTATTTATCTACTTGCACTTTGGTGTGCTTTCGAACCGCTAGGTTGGCAGGAGCAGGGACCAAACGGGAGCTCACCCCGTCGTGGGGATTCGAACCGCCAACCTTCTGATCGGCAAGTCCTAGGCTCTGTGGCTTAACCCACAGCGCCACCCGTCTCCCTTTTTCTTTTGCCTTTGCTTCTATCCAAATCCTGTATAATCTTACTCCTTACAGGTTTCCCATAGGCAGCTGATTAGCTACTTGGAGAATAGGATGCTGAACTAGATGGGTCCTTGGCCTGATCCAGCAAGCCTCTCTTATGTTCTTGTGTTATGTCTGGTTCTCATAAGAAGATATTTACATGAGTACTATTGTGGGGAAAGTAGAGCACAAAAACATAACTGCAAGCAGCCATTGCTAAACCCAACTCATTGTTACAAATAAATAAATGCGAAGCTTCCAGCTTGTTTTAATTCAAATTGTATTTTAATTGTGATGTCAACCTACTTCCTGCCCAAATATTTCCTGGTGTGGGGGAAATGAGAACAGCACATTTTGCTTAATGGATAATTCAGATGGGAGGCTTCCATGCTACACTACACTTGCTAAATGTTTGGAAACCTGTATTATAGTTCAGTACATGTTTACAGCTGTGAGCTATATGGTTCTACAAGCAATGTGGTGTTAGTTTGAGAGGGATCAGCATTTCCACATTTCTAAGGTAGCCTAGACTCAGAGAAACTCATTATAGGGCTGAGTAGCTTGTATATAGTTTGAATACTTGCATACACATGGGAATTACAACAGGAGGTGATAAATTGGAGGGGGGAGGCCCCCACAGCTATTCCTAGGCCCCATGCTGCTTCCTTGTTTTGATTCATAACTTGAAACACAGTAATGGGTTTAAAGCTTGGAGCCTGAATTGAAAACACAAGGATTGGAATGCAAATGATCTTGAAAATTGGAGAGCAAAACTGGCAAAACTGAAAGCATTCGATCAAAAGTAAAAAAAGGCAATCATATTGCACACATACTTGTTTTATTGTAAAGATTGATCTCCTGCTCTTCAGATTCTCACAGTAACTTGACAACATTTCAAAACACCATAAAACAAAAGCGTACCATGAAATCTGCAAAGTCTGTGCAAGTACCACAAATTCAATGAAAAAGCCTGGCACCAAAATGGCTTCAAAGTAGGTGTCAGATGAGCCTTCCTTGGTGAGAGCAATTGGGGTGCCACCACTAGGAAGCCCCTTTCCCTAGTAACTGCCCCCCCCCCCCCCGGCTGTACCTCAGATGACAAGAGAACCCTTAGAAGGGTCTTTGATGAAGATGTATAGGAGAGCCTTCAGATGAGCACACGGGGATAAAGGAAAGGCAAATACATTATATTGGAAATATTCCAGAATTAGATATTTCCTTATTACAGAGGGTGCCATATTCATCTCTTCATGCAAGCTTTGCAACAGAGTCCCCCAGGAATTTTTTGGGCTACAGTTCCTGTCCATCATTCAGCTCTTAAGCAGGGAGCTATGGATTCCATACTTTACATGCAAGGTGTAGCTGTGCAGTCATAATGAATTTCAGAACAAATGCCAATGTTGGTAACCGGCAATATTTTATATTTGCCTGCACAGCCTCATGGTTCAAAGCAGGGGCAAAGAAATGTGTGTGTGTGTGTGTGTGTGTGTGTGTGTGTGTGTGTGGAGAGAGAGAGAGAGAGAGAGAGAGAGAGAGAGTTCTGCAGCTATTCCTAGGTCTCATGCTGTTTATCTATTTGATTTGTGGCCGGTGGGCTGTAAATAAATTATATTCATATTCATTTATGTGACAGAACTTGAATGGAGGAGTGAGTAAATGAGCTTCTGTAGTTATATACCCAGAAAAGTGATGCCATATGGTTGCAGGGAGAATTATAGCTGCATATAGGAATAAAGGCTGCAGGTGTGCTGTTGGCAGACATTGCTAGGCTCCACCCCAAGCAATCAATCAAAAGTGAGGGGCAGAAATCCCAACATAGAGTGGTACCTCGGGTTAAGTACTTAATTTGTTGGGGAGGTCCGTTCTTAACCTGAAACTGTTCTTGACCTACCAAAAGCCTTTCTTCTTGGAATAATAGGTCTGTAATTGCCCGAGAAAGATGTTAGATTGTTTTTGTATGCCACAACTGCTGCTAGGATTTTGTTGGCCAAGAACTGGAAAACACAACAGTGGAGGAATGGCAGATGAAGATGATGGACTTTTGGGAGCTAGCCGACCTGACTGGAAGAGTCCGCGACCAGAAGGAGGAGGAGTACCAGGAGGAATGGATGAAATTCAAAGACTATTTAGCTAAATATGCTAAGATAACTTAAATAGAAATACTTGCAAGTACCAGATTGGCTTAGGATTTAAATATGATGTTACAGAATAATATGTTTAAAGTTAATATGAAAAGAAAGAAGGATGTTACCCGACTAAGTAAATTTTATCAGAAATTAGTTTTGGAAAACTCTTACAATGATATACATTGAAACTCAGCCAGGGGGATTTGAGGAAGTCATTTAATAATGTTAACAAAAGTGGAATTATTACAGTTAGGATTTAAGTTTGTTTGTTATTTATGTTTGTTATAAATTTGGAAAACCAATTAAAAAATTTGGGGAAAAAAAGAAGAAACTGTTCTTAACCTGAAGCACAACTTTAGCTAATTGGGCCTGCTGCTGCTGCCGTGCCACCAGAGCACGATTTCTGTTCTCATCCTGAAGCAAAGTTCTTAACCCGAGGTACTATTTCTGGGTTAGTGGAGTCTGTAACCTGAAGTGTATGTAACCCGAGGTACCACTGTAATGTGTTTTGACTTAAGAATGAACATCTATATCTTAGGTTCATCAGATGTTGATCAACTCTGACTCCCATCTTCCTTGACCAATAGCCATGCTGGCTGATGCTGATAGGAGGTGCAATACAACAAAATCTCAGTTTCCAGAGAGCCAGTGTGGTGTAGTGGTTAAGAGCGGTAGTCTCGTAATCTGGGGAACCGGGTTCGCGTCTCCGCTCCTCCACATGCAGCTGCTGGGTGACCTTGGGCTAGTCACACTTCTCTGAAGTCTCTCAGCCCCACTCACCTCACAGAGTGTTTGTTGTGGGGGAGGAAGGGAAAGGAGAATGTTAGCTGCTTTGAGACTCCTTAAAGGGAGTGAAAGGCGGGATATCAAATCCAAACTCTACTTCCTCGCCCCTTATGTACAGCACACATGCACAAGCTTATACTCAGCCTCACCCCCAAAATGGAAGAACTTCGCCTTCAGGTGTATCCATATAGCTGTATGTGCACAGAGTGGGGGCTTTCTACTGGGTAGCTGGACATGCAGTACCTTCCCCTAACAACACAGGGTCTCAAGGCGAGCATCTGACATCCAGTCGAAATAAAAAGCTTCTAAGCACTTAATATTCCCAGGCTTGTTTATTTACTAACTGTGGGTGCTGCTGTGCAAATCCCTCCTGTTGGAACATGACCCACCAATGATTTCATTAAGATGCACTTGACAACTTTTGTGTGTGTGTTTTTTAAAAAATTCTTATTAGAGCACCTTCTTGTTGTTGTTGTGCCTCTTTTCGCTCCCATGAGTCACAAAGCTGCTTCCATACCATAAATAGTACCACAACCACAACATAAATCATATAAAATAATGAATCAATCAACCACCTTCTATAAAAGACTATTGACAAAGCAACTTTAAAAAATAGGCTAAACAGCACAACCACAAGAAAAGTCATAATATTCACAAAGCATTACAGCACCCATAATCTATTAGATTTATATTATATTAAATAATATATTTCTTGTTATATTATTAGGCACAGGTTCCTGTATGCCAGGGGTCAGCAACCTTTTTCAGCTATGGGCCGGTCCACCGTCCCTCAGACCCTGTGGTGGGCTGGACTATATTTTTTGGGGGGGAAATGAACGAATTCCTATGCCTCACAAATAACCCAGAGATGCATTTTAAATAAAAGAACACATTCTACTCATGTAAGAACACACTGATTCCCAGACCGTCTGCGGGCTGGATTTAGAAGGTGATTGGGCTACATCTGGCCCCCGGGCCTTAGTTTGCCTACCCATGCTGTATGCTTTGCTGCACACAAGCTATTGCAGCAGTAACTCTGTATATAGCCTGATCCTGTGTATGCTTATTTGGCAGCAACACCCACTTATTGGCTTAGGCCAGGCTTCCTCAACTTTGGCCCTCCAGATGTTTTGAGACTACAATTCCCATCATCCCTGACCACTGCTCCCGTCAGCTAGGGATCATGGGAGTTGTAGGCCAAAAACATCTGGAGGGCCGAGGTTGAGTATGCCTGGCTTAGGCTGTAATCCTGAATGCCATGTGGCCCTCTAGATATTGCTGGACTGCAACTCCCATCATCCCTGACCATTGTTCATGCAGCTGAGACTGCCTTATACCGAGACAAGCAATTGGTCCATCTAGCTCAATACTAGCAGCAGCTTTCCAGGGTTTCAGGAAGTTGGCATTCCCAGCCCTACGCAGAAATGCCAGGAATTGAATCTAGGAGCTTCTACATGGATTACAGAGGCTTTGCCATCGAGTTACAGAACGTCTTCATGCATAGGATTGCACTATAAGGCTATTTTGCTGTCGGGTTCACCTCAGTTCACTCATTTCCAATTACGGAACGTCATTTTCATGCCGTTTGATGTGTGAAAAGCACCTGACAGTCCCCAAGTCAGAGCGAGCAGAGCTGTGCAAAATAAATAGGCCCCAGCCACTGTCACCTGAAGCTGCAGATCATCAGCCTGAGCTGAAGGCCACAGGGTGTGAGAGACCATCTAAATGTGCTAAGCGAGGACACCCAGTTCCTAAGTAAGCCCAATGGCAGTACACTTTACAGCTTTCTGATTTAGCTTTGAGGCCCAAATAAGCAAACTGCCACTAAACACAAGCCATTTATTTTAAAGTAATCCTATGTCAAGAGGAATACTCACATTTTAGAGCGGGAGTCAAATGCCACCCTCCGGACCTCTCTACCCAGCCACTAAGATGTTCCCCAGGCCCCACACCTCACCAGCCTTGCCCTTGTGCAATTCTCAAGTGTTTTCGCCTGGCTGGGATGTGCCGCTGAACTGTGAAAATGCCCCTTGCTTGTCTTGACGGAGACGTGTGTTCATGTGTGAGAGAGAAAAGGAACCTCTGGCTTTAGCATGCTGGAATGCAGCCTAGCTCGACAAAGGTCACATCTGCACTAAACACTTAAAGCTCACAACTTCCCCCAGAGAAACTTTGGGCCCTTACTTTCATTAAGGGTACTGGAAATCAGGGCCGTCTTAAGCATATCTGGCGCCGTGGTGCAAAGCTCCCTCCGGTGCGAAACACCCCCCCCCCCCCGTTTCCCAGAGTTTTTTAGGGAGGAGGCAGGGAAGAGGCAGAGGCACCGCATCCAGTCTCCGCCTCTTCCCTGGCGCCCTCCAGAACTTGGCGCCCTGGCGCTCCGCGCCACTAGCCTCTATGGGTAAGACGCCCCTGCTGGAAAGGGTAAACCACAATTCGCAGGATTCTTTGGTGGGAGCCATGTGCTTTTAAAGGTATGGTGTGGTGTGAACAAAGGTAAGAATTGTGGGATGTAATTCACTGCGAGCAGTCAAATACAACATTCCTTGTTTTGCTAGAGTGGATGTGCAAGGGAATGTTTGGTCCAGTCAGTCAGAACTTCCTGTTCTTCTGGCCTGGAGCATCCTTCCTTGCATGTGACTAGTGGGTGGGCATGACCTTTCCAGACCTGGTAAAAGGCCAAAGCATGCTGCCACTGTCTCTCTTTTCAATCTTCCTTTCGTCCTGTGAACACCTGGACTGCTAACTGTAGACACTGGGTAAATCTCTGCCTGATCATGAGTAAACTTGCTTTTTGTTACTTATGTTTCTTTTTTTTTAATAACATATTTATTGAAATTTTCAAAAAATCCAGAAAAAAGAAAGAAAAAAGAG